>NC_140358.1:21488679-22153679 GCF_963514085.1 Chelon labrosus
AATCTCTTGATTCGAGGAGAACTCGGTGGTTGTGACTCTATAACCTGCATTTTAGCATCTTTTCAACTTTCCATTTAATGTTTTCCCGAAGGCTGTAATTCTATTTAATCTGTCCCCTGTTACATATACAACAATCCTTGCTAGATTCCTGAATTTGTTTGACACATGTAACAGCAATCATGTACAGCTTGTAACAGATAACTCAGGGTTCAATGTCTCGCTCAAGGACACGCTAACCCTCTAATTCCTGGACAACTCACTCTACCTACTGAGCCACAGCGGCCCCCCTTGTAAGACTATCCGGTTGCGTTCAGAGGCATTTGGGTCTGGGCCCGTTGACATGCCCCTTGGCAATCGAAGATGATCAGAGCGGTTTCAGACTAATTCTTGCACACTAGCCCCCTCCATAGTGCCTCTAGGGCTCAAATACACAGCATACCTTGAAATACACAGCTACATTTTGCAGTCATTTAAGAACGCAGGTATCGTGGCACGGCTTCTCGCGGCATTTGACGTGGCGGTACAGTATGTCCATTACTGTCAGAAGAAATGGGGTTACGTTCTTTATGATAAATAGGTCTCCTTACGCTTCAGGGCACAATGGAGGTTTTAATGAGTGACGGTTTAAACAGTAACATATGTTAACTACTTTGACAATGAGATGAAATGCGCCAGGATCTGTCAGATTTAACTCAGCAGGTAGTACAGTTGTCCACGGCAGACGTTTTGCTTTGTCGCAGCAGGAAACCACAAAGTGTAATCAAGTGTAACTGAGCCGTTGCAATTAAATGTGGATCTTCTGTGATCACCTGCTACAGCAAGACACAATTTCTGCTGTGAACATGAGCTATTGATTGATTAACCAGACTGTATATTCATTTTGCAGTAATGAATGAAAGGATAGATAGATAGATAGATAGATAGATAGATAGATCATCAGTTGTTGTTATCAGATGTGGTGCTGCAGCTCTTACCAACTAGTCCTGATTCAAACCCTGGAGGCTGTTATGTTCTTTAAGACTTAATTTATCCATAGATTTATCTCAAACCTACACAGCCAAAATTGATCTCCTGTAACATATTCTCAGGTTTAATGCTGTACTTTACGTATACACATGTATGAGAAATATACACTGATCAGCCATAACCAGAGAAGTAAATAACATTGACCATCTTGTGACAATTCAATGTTCTGCTGGTAAACTTTTGGACCGGGCATTCATGTGGATGTTACTTAGACATGTACCACCCACTCAGACCAGACCAGGCACCTCCACCCCATAGCAATGACACTCCTTGAGGGCAGCAGCCATCCCCAGGAGGATGTAGCCTGACACAAACGCACACACAAAAACACTTTAGGAACAACTCAAAAAAAAAAACATGAAAAACAGCACAAGTTGTTGACCTGGCCTCCAAATTCACTAGATCCCAAACTGATCAAGTATCTGTGGGATGATCCCTTCAACCCACAGGACCCAAAGGCCCCCCCACTAACAACATTCTGTCGCCAGACACCACAGGACACCCTCACAAGGTCCATGTCCATTCTCTGATGAGTCAGAACTATTTTGAAGGCACAACAGAGACCTACACAATATTAGGAAGGCGGTCTTAATGTTATGCCTGATGGGTGTATACTGTACAGATTTGTGTGCAGTCGACACCACCTGCAGCTGCAACTGTGCTTTTATATAAAGACAGAACTTTTAAGCCTGACTTTCCTCTGACCAAGGTGATCTGTCATCACAAGCTCGCAGAGAGGAAAGAGAAAAATACAGGGAGATAGAGACAAAGGACAGCCCTGCAGTGGTAATTGGGTTGCTGTTTTTCTGTCAGTTTCTAAAGTCATTAGGAACATCTCTCTCTTTTTCCTACTATCACTCATTCCCTCTCTTCTCTTCCCCCCTCCGTCTCCCCTTCCTCCGCTCTTTCTTTCAATTCCCTCCTCTCCTCCGTCTCTTTTGCTCTGTGCCAAAAACATATTCATCATACTCCTCTGCTGCCCTCACAGCGTTGTGCCACGGCATACTAATGACAGTGCGCATCTGTGTGTGCGACTGTGTGCTAGCGTGTCTGTGTGTGTGTGTGTGTGTGTGAGATACTGTCAGCATGTGTTTATATTTATGTGTTTGCTGGCGTAAATGCTTGTGAGTATAAGTCTGCACGGATACGCTGCATGCGCTTGTGTGTTTGTGCGTCTCTGTATGGGTGCCTGCGTGTTAGACATGCATGTATGTGTGTGTTTGATTATGAATGGGTGTGTGTTGTGTTTTACTTCAGGCTATAAAAGCTTGATAATACACCGTGCACTCATTTGCTATAAGCCTGTTAACAGCATGCACAGAAAAATGCCACTGGATTCATCTCAGCCTCTCTCTCTCTCTCTCTCCCTCTCTCTCCAGCTCTTTCTCTCTTTGTCTCGGTCTCCTGCTCAGTATTCTTGTTTTCCTTCCGTCCTTCTTTATCTCTGCCTCCTGTCTTGTTCATCTCTTTCTCTCCACCTTTCTGTCCCGCTAACTCATTCTCGTCTTTTCTTTCTCACTTCCCTCTTTGTTTATTTGAATCACTCTCCACGTCTGTCTTGAGCGGAGATTGACGACGAGATAAAAATACGCACAAACAGCGAACGGGTGGTGGAGATTTAAAAGAATAGTTCAACATTTTGGGAGACGCACTTGTTCCCCACATGAGAAACAGAAAATACTATTTTCCCGGAGCCAAAGCTGCTTCCTTGTTTAGCTCCTTCCTGGCATATGTGGATGCGTTTTTCTATTTTTATATCAAAATCTAAAATTTCTCTTGCTCTTAAACGTATTCATTTTATTGCCTAACCCTCAAAACACGAGGATGTTTAAATAAATACGCTCAAATAAATGAGATTTGGGCGTAATTATCAGGAGGCACATGCACACACATACATTTTAGCAGGTGCTCCTTAACAATAAGCTGCACAAACAAAACAAACGAAAGGGGTTAAAACAAAATCGGAAACACCTCGTTCATACTATCTTAGCACTCAGGAGGGAGCCCGTGGGCTGCACCAAGGATCATGCTGTAGGAGCAAGTGTGCGAAAACTTATATCTTAAAATATCAAAATATGCCTCTATTTCTGACATATTTACATATTAAATAACATTTGTAGTGATCAATCAGCGGAGACCAAACCCTGAGCTCATCAAATATCGGGCACCCGAGGTGGGCCACGGGTGTGAGGTGGATGTACTTCCCAAAATGCTGTCATGGTTCTGCTGCAAATGACACGTTTTAAGTAAAAAAGATCTAAAAGCTCACGGTACACTGCCTGCTCAGCGGCTGTTGGCACATAAACAAAGTTAGTAGTTGAACTATTGAGGCATGCCCTCAATGTCACGCTGACAACATGCTCTCAACTAATCAGTCAGATGCCCTGACAGGTTGTAAACAAGGCGACGGGTTAGCCAAAGGTGTTAGCACTTCATATGAAGGTAATCCTGAACACCTAAAATGTCAGTCACAGGCTGGACAATTTTTACAGATATGGAAGGGCGAGGTTGAACCAGGAAGTCAGTCTGCAACTTGTCCTGGAAGTTAGGGCATCTGGTGCACTAGGGTAAAAAAGAGCATCTAGGTATAGAGGTGTGAATGGCTCAGCAAATATAGCAATGCCCATGTGGTAAGGTCAGGAGGAATATGGAGCCCAACATCATCGGAAAAATAACAGCAGTAGATTGAGTAAGAGTTGATGTTTAAGTAGGAAACTGCCAGTGTCCAAGTAAAATAAGGGTACATCAAAAACCTTTGTCTTGCAACACACGCTAACCTAACGCTGTCAGGAGGTCTTTTAACACAAACCATAATCTCATTCTAAAGTTAACCAAGCAGTTATGGTGTCCAAACTTAAAGGGATGATGATAACAGGTAACTCCGGACTCAATGGGGAATAGCACTAGCATACGATAACAAAATATTGGTGAAATGAACGAGTTTCGCGGCAGATAATGTGTTATTTAGAGGCTGTGTTTCGGTGCCCCAGTCACTCCCACTATATGGATATACGCAGATCTAAATATCTCCCGAAGGACTATGAATTACACAAAAGTTATATGGGTGAGTAAACAACCGTATTTTATTCCAGAAATAAGGTCCAGGTTGTAAAAAACAGTAGTTCCCCTTTAACCAAACAGTGCCTGGAAAAGCGATATCATAAAAAACTGAATGACAACTCATCAGTGTGAAAAGACACGGCCTATGTCGAAAGCTGTGTGTTTGATTTATGCCACGATTGCACCCTCCACCTCTGAATGACGACGTTGTTGCTCTGTACACTACCTTGCTAGCATGTAATTTTGCTAAAGCTAGTACATGTTGTTTCTGGTAACAATCACATATGTCGTTTTAGGGAGTCATGTACTCAACGATGTACTCAAATTTCTATTTCTCTATGGAGCGTTGTTTCAACTGATACAGAGAAAACCATAGTCCTGCAATCAATCAGAGCCATTTTGTTGTAATCAAATTCAACTCCATCAAGCTCAGATGACGTGTATGACTATGATACTCTCCCGTCCATCACCACATAAAGCCTGACCAAACAATTTGATTTCCAGCTGATATCTGCCAGAGCATAATCAGTTTCCAACAGAGTGACTCCAGACCATTTGTTATAAGATGAATAAGCTGTGGGAGCTAGCGACCACTGGTCAGATGTGGTTTTACGTTAACAGGTGGTGCTAGCCTACAAGTCTACAAAAATACTGTAATATTTTTAGGAAGAAAAACAGAAGGATATCACTGTAAAAATAGCGCTTAACGCAGGACACAGGAGTTTCCATTTGTAAACGGACGTCTTTAAACGGAAGGTTGTGTTACGACGGGAAACAGAGTAAAACGAAAAATTAAAGACTAAAAAGTAAAATACAGGCAGACAAAGAAGAAAAAATGAATTGCACGTAATCTGCCTGTTCATCGTAACATTAAGAGTAATCATAAAGAGGCCCTGTGATTAATGAAGCCACTTGCAACCATTTTGTATGCACTCTAACTATATGTAATTAACAGATCTACTTTGAGCATGATTATAATAACTAACACCACCATAAATGACCTGCCATCATTTATAATTATAGTATCTACCATCACGGTAATTATACAATCAGAAGGCCAGTTAAAAGGAGATGAGAGGAATCCGTATCTTTTCATTAACAGAAAATATCTCACGGACTCTTTGATGAGCACTGATATCCGTCTGCACAGCGGGGAGGGGACAGCGGCACGACCCCCACTGACTACTTTGAACTCATCTCTGGCATCATTAGTGGATGATGACAGTGATTAGAGGAGAAAGGGCCACCATGCCAATTTTCATACTGGAAAACAAGACAAGGGGAGCAGGACAACTGAACAGCTCACATCCAAAGTGCCCCAGAGTGACAAACCAGACCTCTTTAGTCAGTGGACACTGAATAAACATGCTCATACTCCCTCCCTTTGAATAAAAAGCAACAGGATGCATCATTGCTCCAAGGTTTGTAAACAGCAGACCATGACGGAGCAGGTCTGGCATTTCAGAGTTTGATATTTTGACCTTCAACCACCAACCAGCCTGGATTGCACCACCAGAATACGTGCTGGCTTATTTAATTCTAACCACTTAATAAACTGATCACTTTAAAAAGCTGTGAACTGATAAATTAAATTCACATTCAAGTGATGCATCGCAAATCTTAAGATCATTATGTTTCCTCTTTAAATAATTAGTCAATAATTAAATATAAAAGCATTTAAAGGCTTCTCAATTTCTTTTTTATGTGACTGCCCATCACATTCCATCTCACTAATCTCACATCAATGTCTGGCTTTAATATTTACAACTTTCATTTCATTATCCCCTTTTAAATGATAAAAACAATGTTTCCACAAAGGCTATTAGTAGCAGACCTGGAGCTTTTGATCGTGTTGGATCCATATAAAAATGGACAATGAAACTGCTCCTCCAAAGTGAAGCCAAAGCAAGTAGAGCTCCCCCTGGTGGCTGGCTGCAGTACGGGTCATAAGCTCCACCCCCTCCATGTTAGTGGATGGGACTTACTAAAACTAAAACTCTAAAATACATGTCAAATAATTTTTTTCTAGGATGGTTTATGTCATTTTAGGTAGCTAATATAATGTTGACGCATACTCAAGTGTCCATTTTTCTGATAAGGGGTTGAGGTAGAGCAGAGCGTAGTATTAATTAAACGAAAACGCAAGTGAGTCTGGAGGAAGTGTGGTCAGGTCATCGATATCACAGCTCCACTCTCGGACCGTACTGATCAGACTCTGGCTCCAAAGTCGCAGGAGGCTGCCACCCGTATCCCCGGGAAACTAGCGTCAGTTTGAGCAATGCAAGGAAGCGAGGATGCATTGTGCATATTTATATAAAGTCTATGGTTGGATCACTTCTGATAAAGACATCCTTAAAAGAACAATCTGACAATTCCTTCTGCTGCAGAAGACCATGTCCTGTGATCGAAAGCTCCTAGAAAGCTGCCAGATGGAGCAGCTGTTTCCAAAGTTGAACTTTAAAGCTCATCTATATATTTTATAACTTGTTTACTTTTTAATGCAACATATTACTTAAGTTTCAGTCAATTAATTTTTAGAAGCTTTTTTCTTAGTAAGCTAATGGATTAATGGATTAAAATTAAGTGCTGTGAAGATTATAATTACTTTGGTGGCATACACAATCCATCATCCCTCCATGTCTGAAGTCAGACCAGTGATGCATCACCTGAGGTATCATGTTTGACAAACAACAGTTTGCCAACTTGTCCCCTAAAGTATTATATGCATTATAAGAAAAAACTTATACTAGACACCGGTCGACAGGTATGACAACCACAGTCAATGGCTCTAAAAACACTATACAGCTTAGTCCTTTCTAAATGGACACTGTAATGTAGTTCCTCTGTAAAACAAATGAATAAAAAAAAGGCCCATTTATGGGAAAGCATCACTTCATTGTTACAAACCCGGGCTCATCCTGACAAGATAGTTCCTGGAAGTGATGTGTATTTGAAAGCCAGCTCTTCTCTTCCCCGCAGTATTTATACAATAAAACTTGAGCGTTTACATCCTAAACTTTTTACGACTTTAGAATAAACATTTAACTGGAAGGCAGTTTGAAAGCACTTTTTTATTTGGCCTTTGATATACCCAGTATGTACTGTAAGTTACTGTAATGATTTGTTAAGTTCTCATTTGATTTGACATGACAACGCTTTAGCTGCAAATGGTCTTCCTCTGCACAACCCTGCACCGAGATTGACCATTTGTGGTTCAAACATTAACATTCTTAAGTGAATCATGCACATGAACTATCAGTCAAAATCAATAGCTCTGGTTTCCCTGGTGCCCTCAGAGTTAAGGCCCTGACTACCAACTGCAATCTTTGCAAATAGGGAACTTACTTTGCATGTTTCCACTCGCCTGGAAACTATCCCACCAAATTTTGGGAAAGTTTGGAGGGCTGGTCTGGAGTCAGAACTAATTATGTGGTCAAGATCCACCATGCCAAACAAATTGGCATGGTATGTGGCGAGAGACAGAGCTCTGACACAGTCATATATGTCATCTGAGCAATGCAGAGTTGAATTTATTTACAACAAAATGGTTCTGATTGGTTGCAGGACTATCCAGTTGCATGCAGAGGTGTTTTTTCAAAGCTATTGTTGGTTTCGTTGTCGTCGGTTTCACCAAAAATCTCTCACATTTCACTGATTCAAAATTCTAATGAAAACAAGGATTTTTCCACTTTTAAAAACAACCACATGTTGCAAATGCGTCCACATTTTAAAATACTGCAATAGGAGACATTATGTGACAAATGGAAGTAGGCAGTAGTAAGCATTAGTCATGATTTCAGAAACACGGAAAGCCTAATTTCTGCACAGATGAATGAATCAGTAAATGTCACCTTTGCACAGTTGGATTAAATGTACGTTGGTAGATGAGTCAGCGAAGGACAGATGGAGGAGAAGTCAGAGTGACGGATAACATGTAATAACTGAATGAATAGATGGACTGCAGAGGGAGCTCACCTGTTGTTCGGCCTCTTCCTCGTCGCTGCTGATCTTCAGGTCATCCTCCAACATTCTGCACAGAGACAAAGGGACATGTGTTATTGCAGCCGTGACCCCCCTGCTTGTTTGCATTTGCCCGGATGTGGCAAGTCGTGATCTCCAACTCCCTTTGAAGAACTTTTTCTGGGGTGAACGGATTAATTACACGGCGAAGAGCAGCGGCGCTGGTGGCTCATGTTTGGGAATGAGGAAGCGGACATTCGCTGCTGAAAACTTACCAGATGTTCAGCTTTTAGAGCTTGGAAAGAAAAGCCAGATTGTTTTTTCACCTGGAAACTTTCTGTCTGACAACCGCTGTCCTGCAGCCAAGAATTCCTTGGAAACAAAGAGGACGTGCTCGGCGGAGATCGGCCCTCCATTAGGATTGTACACCGATGATTTAAGAGGCTTCTAATTGGAAAAAGAACCAGTCGTTGCCACGTTTATTCTGTCAGTCGCGTTTGTTTTATTCTCCTTGTTTTGCTCTCTTTGATACTACAGAGGTGATGTATGCATGCTGTGAAAAAGATATACAAGGCATAGTCAATAACATGACCTCCCTCGTAGCATCACCTGCTCCTTACCACCAAAATTATTCAGTATTTATGTGCTGTGCATTGGCAGGTTCCCATGTTTTATTGCTTTATATAAACCCTCCACACAAACTACTGTTATTTTAAGCTGGCACTGCTATTGTTATGACAGGAGAATCCCCTTAAGGGATTTTTACAGCCTCACAAACCACTCCTGTCAGTGCTCGCACCGCTGAAAAAACACTCCCCAATGTTGTGGTGTTTTCAGACGGGCGCCGAATGAGTCGTGAATAACCGGAGCACAATAAGAAAAAAGCTTTGCAGATAAGGGGCACGGTGGCATCACGCGCCGATGATAGATATGTTTGAACGAATGAATAATGGATTCATATTTTATTTCATAAGAAGGGACAGATGGAGAGAGGGAGATAGTGAGTGAGATGGAGATGATAATGACGGGGAAGTGAAGGGGAGCGAGTGGCAGGAGGGATGGAGGGAGGGAGAGAGAGAGAGATGAGCATGGTGGGGAAATGAATAAAATGCACAAGAGAGAATGAGCATCTTTGAGGACAGACGCACTCAGATACAAATGAGTTATGGACTAAAGCATCCATGACATGCAGAGCTTAGAAGGTACAGCATCACATTTAAACTATGTGCAGATGCTCTTAATTCCTTTGATAAAACAAACAAACAAACAAAAAAGAGTCTCATTATTGCAGAGACTAAAGCGGTCTCTGAGGATGTTAATATTTTCTGAAGCCAAAATCAAAACCACGCTCTGTTAATGACTACACTACCCCCTCCTTTGTTTTTGTTTTTAACTCCATTTTGGTGCTAAAGGATCACAACTGTTACGAATGTTTTGCAAGATCTCCTTGGACTTCGTTTTATGAGTTTCTGAATTTGGCACCACTGCTAATGCCCACTAACGCCCAGGTCAAAAATAAAAACTAAAAAAGTGGTATCTAGAACTGTTATCTTTGGTTTTCTAGGCAACAATTTGATTTCGTTTTGATTTTTTTTTTTTTTTTTTAGCAAAACCAGCCTCATACACTCGAGAGCACCAACAGCCAGCCAGACGAAGTTAGAGCCCAGCTGGTGATTATATTGGCGCATTTAGCAGGTAGAGAGACGGATATTTCCCCCGGGACTCGGTGGAGACCAAAGCGTCGGCAAGAAGACGTGTGAACATTCGTAAACATTGTGAATTGGGAGCAGCCTTGCTATCCTGTTTGCCATTTCAACTTTATAAGTTTTGTTTGAGTGCTGAGTTTATATCTTCTTGCACAGCTTCAAGTGAAAAACAAACATTAATTTGGGTTCAGAATCAAAGCAAAGGAACTCATGAGGGGCTGCACTGATTTTTTTTCAATTATCCAATGTATCGACTATTTTAAATAGCTGATTAATCATTGGGTTAACTACTAAAATATAACAGTACCTAAAAGATACACAAGTCACTGCAGCCTTACTTGAGTCACAAACTTCTTCTTCTCTTCCCATTAATCACTTGTTTCTTGGTACAGAGTATTTAGTATTTAACAGCAACATTTAAACCAACAAGGGAATCTAATCCAGCATTAAGTTAGAAGCCTTTGCGCTAATAAAAGCAAAAAAAAAAAAAGAAAACAAGGAGTCGTCTGTGTTTCCGAGGCAGCAACACTCAAAAGCTGGCTGCACTAGAGGAGAGTTTTACTCACTTCTTCCGCTCTGTTGCTTACACGCAGCAGTCCTAACATCATGCGATTGGATCACAGCGTAATGAAACTCCTGAAGCAGCAAGGTACGATATGCTCATCGCTCCAACAAAAGGAAAATGTTAAGCCACATAATAATTCTCTCCTTCCCATTGTGGCATTAAGGTTCATTGCCTGTTTGAGAGGGATTACTGTTGGATGAGTTTTCTGAATGCCGGACACAGTAAGCATTCAGCAAAGAATACAGCAATTAGCCTAAACAGCTCAATTACTCTTGAATAGGATAAGGTAGTCCTATTCATTATCTAGTACGTTTTATGCTTTGTGAACAGAGTGGCCTAATGGCTGCAGTAAACTAGGCATTGTTTTCATCAATAATAAGTATTTCACCCTAATATAAAAAAAGCAGTATTTATATTAAGAAGAATACAAATGGAAAAATATATATACTCCTCAGGGCATACATTAGTAATCAACAGAAATAGGCTTATCAGCTTTGGAGGAAAAACAGTATATGAGCCACAAAGGACACTACAGACATCAAACATCATCCTAATAGAGATATAATTGCCTGTTCAAAGACAAACTGAGGAAGTGGAAGGAAATGAAACTTAACATGCCGACCTGGAACTTTAATCAAACCACCCGGCTGATTTATTGCAAAGGCTGACTTGACTTGCAGGATTTTTGCATCATTTTTGGGTCTTTTTTTTTTTTTTTCATTTTCAAATGTCTTTTTGACACCATGCCCACACCAGGCTTTTTAATAAAATCTATAAATAATGCATTGCACTTAGCACATGGAAACTCATTAGATGCCGTGACACGGGAGTAGTCATATCGTGCTAATTTATTTATTTATTTATTTAAAATAATAATATGATAGAGCAAAAAAATTCTCTTCCATCGATAATGAAAGAAATTAAACAACAGGAGGTAAAACAATGTATGAAAGCAACTGCTAAAAGGCGATTTACAGATAAATGCACGCTTCCATGTGGGGTTTAATTTCAATCATTTCAAACCTTGAGCACACTTGTGTTATGTGGATGAGTAACTGTTTGCTAAGTTGTGTTTAGGCAGTTTTTGAACACCTACTGGGCTGGGAACCATCATCTGAACGCTTATTGAAATTACAGTGCTATAAAAGGGGTTTCATATGGTTCTAATAACTAGTATATCCAAGAAGCGTTTAAAAAAGGCAACTGGACTTGAAACAAGTCAAGCAAGTTTCTGATGGGCTATACCCACAGATGTTCCTTTTAAAACCTGAACTTCCCACCAGTCCCTTAGGAGTGAAGAACCTACTCGGATAAAACGTCTTCTAAGAAAAAAAAAAAAACTCAACAAGTCCAGTTGCCTTTCTTAAACGCTTTTTGGATATACCATGACATGGATGACTGAGAACCTTCACAGACTTATAATAGCTAGATTTGTGATACAGTGCTAAATGTATGAGGTTAAAGCTACACAATATTCATTAGCTACAAAGAACTCAAATAAAGACACAACCTTGTTCTTGTATTGCAAAGGTCTAGATCTAGACCTAGTATCAACACTGCATATCAAATATTTTTTTAAGATGAAAACAAAGCAACAACCTCCAAAAAAAAAGGAGGACTGGAAGTTGACAAACTGCAATTCCTGGAGGGCCACTTTAGTCTGGCTGCAGACACTTGTCAATCCTGTCAGATCTCTATGTTAAAATGAATAACTTTACATTTGCAGAAATCAAATGTTTAAAGTCATAAAAACGTGGCTGCCTGGAGTCACAGGTTGCTAACTGTCGGCCTAGGCTTCACCCACCAGACTCAGCTGCGCTCATGCACCACCTCTTAGCCCATCTCAGAACCTCACTAGGTAGAATCAGGCACTGGCAAGATGGCACTGCCCAGAGCCACGCAGAATCCTACAGCTAAAGCTTGTCACATACTCTGCAAGAAGCAAGAACTTTGTTCTTGTTCTTGAGGTGAGCAAGAACAAGTATAAAGGTCGTTTTGGCCAGGTCATTTATATTTTACAAGAAACTCAAGTGCCGACCTCGGGGGAAGCCCTCATAAGGCCCTGAAACTGCAGCATATGTCACATGCGCTAAGCATAGTGGGAGATGTGGGAAACGTCTTATTATTTTCAGATGTTGGCCAGTCGTCATAACGACCGTGTCCGTCGGATCACGTCGTTCATTCAGAATGCACCCACACATGGTATGCCGATCTCTACCCAGGAGAGATTAGCGGTCACACTACGAATATTAGCATCTGGGAGCTTAAAACTAGTGGTTGCTAGCATTTTCACGTTTATTCGTTAACCACGCCCACTTTCAATTTCTGACCAATCACAAAATAGTCGTTGGACAACGCACGAGAAAAAAGTTCTGCCCGGTTGATGCATCCAGAACAAACTGCGACAACTCCCAAACGAGGGCTGCGAGAAAAGAAGAACGTCATTTTGTTCTTGCAGCCCTAGGAGCGAGAACAATTTTCTCGTTTGACGCAGAGCATGTACCAGCAGTTACAGTAAATCATGGAGGGTTTTGTCCATCTTTATGTACAGTTAAATGATGAGGACTACCCGGTATGTTTGGCAAACATGTTGCCATCTTTAATATGAGTTTAGTCTGAGGTTGCTGAGATGTTATGTCCACAAATCCAAATCATAGAAACAACAGTGCAGAGTAATGTACTAATGCTAATGCTAATGTTAGCCTATCATCTATAGTAGTTCTGATAGTGTCATCCAAGAGCAGATCCCACGCAGTGTAATATGAATTCGTTTTTGTCTTTGTTTAAAGTAACAGCTTAAAATGCAGTTACATTAGCTATTGATGTGCTTCCTACTTTTTAATAATGCTGGTTTGTGTTACTCTTGCTGTTTCATCAGTCACACTAACATCTTCAGCTGACATTATAGCAGAAAAATACTCTGTTTAATCCTTCCTTTTCATTTTGCTTTCGTGTTTTTGGATCTTGCAACAGCCAAGCAGCTTCGGGTTCAAGGTGTTGAACATTTCTAAAACACAATCATTAAGCCGGTGGTCAGGCACTGGATGAGTCAGGGTCATGATGTGTATTTACAAGCCAAGATTTCTGCCCTTCCAGCCTCTTCCCGCCGTGAATCCTGCTGCACAGCTCTGTGAGTGATGTGGAGTGGGCTGCAGCCAGAGATGTTGCAATATGCTCCTGGCTCACGTTAAATTAATGTAGCTGCACTTTCTCGCTCTGATCCACACAATCTTTTTTTTTTTCTTTTTCCTCCTACCACCAGTGAATTTCATCCAAGAGTCAAGTTTAATTTTACCTTGAGGCAAACGCAGCGGCAGCAGCAGGTCAGAAAATTCACAGTTTATGTGTGTGTCTGTAAGCATTCGTGTGTGTGTGTGTGTGCGTCAGAGAAAGAGAGAGATATACTCACGACTTCTGCGGTGCAGTTGGCGGTTTAGCAGCGGGCTTGTTAGCTGATACAGTACATCGCTCTGCAACACAACAGAGGACATTCAATTGCTGTATCACTGTTTTGCATGTGTCAAGGTTTTTTCTGTGATTAGTGCTTGACAAGACGTCACATCTCTGTAGACTTAACATCACCCTGGAAAATATGACGCCGTGCTCCAGTGTTATTTAATAAAGATGTGTTCGGTTTGAGTAAAATACTACATAAATGACCTTTAGCAATCAATTCTAACTGAAATACACTGGAAAAAAAAGCAGCTTATTTATTTTCTAGTAGATGTCCAGACTTTTAGAGCTGAACTCTTTGACTTTACATTCCAGTCAGTTGTATTTTCTTCTTTTCACACCAGAGAGAAAAACCTGCCAGTGGGGAAAATACAACAGCTTTATGTGTATCACAAACATCTCTGAACACTACAGGCCGGGTTTGACAAAGAGCAACAGAACTCCAGGTTCTCTCAGGGCTTTTCTTCTTGCAGACACATTTGTTAGAAACTGAATTTGTCCAATTACCAAAGAGGAAAAGACTAATGAAGATTCTACTGGAACTTGTCTCATATTAAAGGTCTAAAGCTTAGATATGTACTGTATGTACACATCAGTATATCACTGGCCATACAGGGAAGCTTCTATGTTTATCATCCAATCTAAATCTAAAAAAGAAAATTGGCTGGTTTTAAGTTGTTACGATAGCCTGATATATATATCTATCTCTCTCTCTCTCTCTCTCTCTCTCTCTCTATATATATATATATATATATATATAAATATACACTGTTTGACTCTGTTCAGTGACCTTTGCTTTGACTGCCAAAACACATTACTGGCTCATTATTAAAAGTGTCGTACAAATGAAGTTTAGACAATTTAGACATGCAGCTATACACAGATGTAAAATATTAAAAATATTTAACAAAATAATTGTCTACAGATACAAAGGAGGTGAGTGGGGGGTAGGACATGTAGCAGGGCTATTCAATTCAACACATTCAGTTGGGCCATATTTTAAAATCAAGAAACGTAGCTGCTGCCAGACATGTTAGGAGTCCAGTAAGCAGCTGGTTATGATGTGATGTGATGGAAAAACATGCGCTTTTTATTCACAGTCTCATGTTAAATTTGGTAACATGACAAAGTGTTGACAAACTTGATGGTGAAATAAAGTCTGTGTTAGTCCAGACAGACTCATGTTCGACAAAACAATGTGCTGTTGATAGGCCATGCAGAATGTTGCATTGGTGGTCTGAAACACTATAGGGATTTCTGAAATCCTGCAGTTCAATTTCATTTATTTATCTTCTGTAACCGCTTGTCCTATGAAGGGTCATGGGTGTCGGGGCCGGAGCCTATCCCAGCTGTCATCGGGCTGAGAGGCACACCCACCTACGGCCAATTTAGAATCACCAATTAACCTAATGAGCATGTCTTTGGACAGTGGGAGGAAGCTGGAGTAACTGGAGAGAACCCACGCAGACACAGGGAGAACATGCAAACTCCACACAGAAAGGCCTCAGTCGGCCCGTGGATTCGAACCCGGAACCTTCCTGCTGTGAGGCATCAGTGCTAACCACCGCACCACTGTGCCACCCCTCAGTTCAATTCAATTCAGTTCAGGAGGGCTGGACGACAGGCTGGGCCACTTGGAGGTTGGTTCTGGGCTGCATGTGGCCCGCGGGCCGCTAATTGAATAATCCTGATATAGAGCATCAACGGTCACTTTGAAAGTCTTAGTTTGAAGTAAGAATGAATAACTGTAATCTACACATTCAAGACTGTTGAATATTCTCACCTTTTAATATGTGTAATTCCCATATGCTTTCATTAGCACATTCAAAAACAGCACATAGTCTGGCATTTTCTACTATTTAAACTAACCAGATGCTGCTCAGTGGTGTATCTCTCTAACTAGACGCATTATCTGTGTGGATATATATATTCATATGGGGTCTAAGGACTATTTACACCCGGCGTTGAAATGTGATCTGAATCGACAGTAGCTCTAGATAATAACATCTGATCCATGGCCCCCATCCATTAACACCTGGTATTAATCAATGTTCTCATTGTCTCAAATGTACCCGCGCTGAGATCAGATGTAAATATGTAAATACGTGACGGAACAAACGCAGCGCATACCTGGTCAAAGGAAGATAATCACCACCAGTGAGGTGTTTTACACAAAAAGGCTTTTGGATCTAAAGATATATGTACTTTATGGTAAATGTGGCATCTTTTATCTTTTATATCCTATTATCATACATACAGTCTATTAGTAATCTAGGTTTAAATATACTCTTAATGTTGACGGCGTCAGTTCAAACACAAGCGCCCGATAAACAGCCTGCGCTCCACTCGCCACTTAATCATGTTTGTTTGATGACTTGTTGAGATGAACACAGAAAGATAAAAGCAAAGGTTTTCAGACTAACATCCCCCTGTGGCTATGAATTCATTTGAACACGAGCTGCTTTCTCACGTTTCTTCTGGGTGGTGTTGCCTTTACGGCCTCTCTTGTGTTGATTATCACAGAGCTCGTGCGTGTGAGTGTTTACGCTGGGAAACTTACTCTGGGTGTTGTAGCCCGAGGTCACATGCTGCGGCTCCTGGAGAGCGAGGAAGAGGAGGAGGAGGAGGAGGAGGAGAGAGAGAGAGAGACAGACAGAGTGAGAGAGATGAGTTTAATGAATAAACCAACAGATGTCATTGTTGATTTCACAGCAGCACAAGGATGCCATTACACAGGATTCAGATCGTCTCGTCTCCCCCGCGTCGGCGCTCCACCTCATTCTTAAAACTCACTGGTGGGATTAGTGCGACGCTGGGGGCTGAAAGCTCCACAACAGTCCTTCCTAATTCATTAACTACTGGGTCAGATTTACAGCTTCTGCGTTTATATTGCTATTTCTTTTGTCATCAGCACCGGTGAGGCGTCTTCGCATATTAAAAGTGATTCATAAAAGCACACAGCAGTAGAAAACACATCACCCGCTGTTCCACTCAGAATTATAGAGCCGTTTCTGGGACAAATGTTCAATATAACATCCCTGCTGGTTTTAATGTGACAAGTATTCCCCCTATTTACATTACCAGGTGTCATAAAACTTTTATTTTTGAGCGGGCGAAACTTTTCAAGCATACGTCTTTTAAATTACAAACGAAACCTGCTTTTATTTTGTCTCAGTTATTGTTTCTGAACATCATTTTAATTTCAAGTTTTATTTATCTGGCGCCAAATCGCAACACGGGTCGCCTCAGGGTATTCCACAAAGCATGATAAAGGCTTTACACTATATTAAATTATAGAGAGAAAAGCAGCATTTCCCCCCTTGAGCAGCTATTGGTGACAGAGGAGAGGAAAAACTCAACGAAACTTCAAACAGAAGCAGACACCAGGGTAGGCGGCTGTCTGCCTGGACTGGCTGAAGAGAGAGGGCTTTACAAACATCACCTGTCACACAACGGTGGTAATACAACGTAATTTCCATGTAATTTTCTGGTGATGAAGTTTGGCTTCATGGAAGTTCATTTTCATAAATGTTCAGTCACGGCCGTTATCGCTGCTCACGCTGAATGATTATTTTGTTGGTTTGTTTTGCTCTTGATTGTCAGGAGTCAAACAATTGCTCCTGTCAGGATATGAATTTGGATTTTCCCTGTTGTTCCATCTTGGTTTTCTTCTGTTTTAATTCTGGTTTTGTGTTTTTCATTAGTTTTACTTCCCTTGTGGTTTTCCCAATTTTGTTACTGCCCTAATGATCTTCACATGTGTCTTGTCAACTACTTTTCTCTTGCTGGCTTGCTCTTCTCTTATTAGTTGTACCTGTGTCTTGTTATCCTGTGTGTGTGTGTAGGGGTTGAACAACTTCAGATGTTTTAAAGTCAACTAATATGCGGTTCAAGTCGAGACGACGTTGACTAGTTGAGTAATGCTTGGCAACAATGAAATCTATGTTCTTGACCTGAATACATATTGTGGTGCCTCACACAAAAGAAGCTATGCAGGCTTTTCTTCAAGCTTGAACACTACTGTCGAGTGTAGCCCACGTCAACCAAATAAACACCGTAAGTCTGACACTTCTAATATGCGGCTCTCGCTCGGCAAAACTCTCTGCTCTACCATAACCGTCTCTCGCATGGTGCATTCACTGACATCAAGCACAAAAAAAACAGGCTCTACAACCACAGCAACAATGTCAACTTTAGAGCTCAACAGAACTCAACATAAACACATGAGCTCATCAATACTGTGCACTGCAGATATGTTTAGCCTATATAAATCGGCACAGTCAGTAGCATTTAATAGTACTTCACAGCGTGTTTGGATTAAAGAAAAATGCAGTATATCGTTGAAGCCTTTTCCGTATATAGCGGCTAAAGGTCTAATAACTCTAGACTCGAAATTCATCAGCAAATTGTTGATTTGCAGCCTCCTTCTCTCTGTTACCACAGGATGTTTGGTGAAGTTGTTAACTGACTGCCGTTGAGAGGATTTGGACCGTTCCTACGCTAGCATTAGTAGCGCAGTAGTACATTTGTTGTATTTCAGGACTGACATGTCACAGTAGTATGGACTTCATCTTAAGTATTTCCACACACTTTATGAACCGCTGCTAGTTTGCTGCAATGACCCACTGGGCTCCTCAACTGTCTTCTCAGAGGCGTCCATGATATCACTGTCACATGATCGGCGACTAGTTGACTTCCTGCTTAAAGCGTCATGGCGCAGCAGTAAAGTCAACTAGTCCACAGGATTTCCTTGTGTCTCTCTGTTCATGAGGTTTTTTTTTTAACTTTCCGTTTTTGGTTTACCTTTCATTTGATTCATTTAGTTTGGACTACACTTTGACTTTTACTCACTTTAGATCATCTTTAGTTTGAGTTCATTTTGATTCATCCTGCTTAGTGACAACGGCATCTTTAAGTTCTGTAAGTTCCACTAAACTGACTTTTTGATATTTCAGTCAGTCTCTCCTGTGTGTGTCCTGCGTTTGGGTCCAACCTATTTTTAGTTAAACCTCAGACTTGACAGTTTTATAATAACCATATTTACTGTAAGCCCAGTCACGCCATCATGTATAATTGCTAAAACTTGGTTTAACCAGTCCATGTGGAGAACCTGGATAGATACGCCGGTGAAAGCATCTATGCATCTATGCGGTGGTGTGTCGGCACTGTTCGGCAATTACGCCATCTGATCAGCTCCTCAGCTTTGTTGAGATCGTCTCTGTACTTAAAACAGTGGTGAGAGGAACTGAATGGCTCATGTTGGAGTTGAAGTTAATAAATGTGGGTCAACAGTGAAGACGTCTGCATAGATGGCATGGAGGAGGATGAACAAGGGAATTTTGGGAGACTTTCCGGACGTTGAGACACGTGGAAATTATTTCCAGACTAATCACAGCTGTTGTGGTCTTTGTCGCCTCAACCCACGTCAGGTTACATTTGTATTCCGTGGCGTGGGGTCCGGAGTGACGCACGACAATAAACCTTGAATTTCCACGAGAAAACAACTTAATCCGCTAGAATTGCTGCAGTTGGTAGATTTGCTTGTAGGATTTCCGCTAATCTGCATAAGTCTTTCTTTGAAGGCTGAATTTGTTGACCAGTGACAAGCTTTCTCAACAGAGCCAGACCTCTGAGAGAAAACAAAGCCGCGGAGTCAAAAATAGAAAACACATTTGTAGCTTATTAGCTGTGTACACACACTACATGGGGACTAGTATTGCACTAATAATACGAATATTGGCTTAATCACAAGAAAAATACCTCATGTCACCACTTCAATCAGAACAGACTGGTAACCCTTTTTGATAATCCATGTTATGTGGTTGGAATAAATACATTCCTTCAGCACATCCACTCCGTGTGGGGTAAACACATGGTGATCATGACAGTGGCAATATGTTTGAGTAACAGGTTGTCAAAAAAGTGTTGGCAAAGATAAATAAAGCCAGAATCAATGTGAGCTGTGCCAGATCCGTCGCAGTCATCATCTTCTACTTCATTATTGTCAATACACTTGGGGCAAAGCTTATTTTCCTTTTGTTATATTTGCGACAGATTCAACGGTTGATATCAAAAAGAACTACAAACATTATGACCACCTTCCTAATATTGTGTAGGTCTCCCTTGTGCCTCCAAAACAGTTGTGACTCATCAGAGAATGGACATTGGCCTTCTGAGGGTGTCCTGTGGTGTCTGGCAACAGGATGTTGTTAGTGGGAGCCTTTGGATCCTTTGGGTCCTATGGGTCGTGGGGAGGGGCCCATTTGTGGTGATCATACCACAGATACTTGATTAGTTTGGGATCTAGTGAATCTGGAGGCCAGGTCAACACCTTGTGCTGTTCTTCATGTTTTTTTGAGTTGTTCCTAAAGCGTTTTTGTGTGTGTGTCTGCTTCAGTCTGCATCCTGCTGGGGATGGCTGCTGCCATCAAGGAGTGTCACTGCTATGGGGTGGGGGGTGCCTGGTCTGGTCTAGGTGGCTGCTACATGTCAGACATTTACCAGCCAAATACTGCCAGCTGCAGCGCAGACTTAAGTCTCCGGACACCCAGCGAGGAGGTGAATTAATCATGCAATACTTAACATTGTAATTTCATTGGCTGTCATTTGTGCCACGGCGCAGAATGAGGCAACAGCA
Source organism: Chelon labrosus (assembly GCF_963514085.1). Classification (NCBI taxonomy): domain Eukaryota; kingdom Metazoa; phylum Chordata; class Actinopteri; order Mugiliformes; family Mugilidae; genus Chelon; species Chelon labrosus. Next base: position 21,509,087 of record NC_140358.1, read on the forward strand.
ATCTGACTCCATCACAGCAATCGCCGCCGCAGTGAATTTCTGAATCAGACCTAATGAGCAGACTGAAGGTTTTCGGTGACACACTGCAGTTAGTTTGATTGTGTGCCTCCAAAGAGCGTCGGAGTTTAACTAATGGTTTTTCAACTGTCACTTTCTCTTTTCTTTTTTTTCTCCAGCGTTCACTGACTCATACACAACGAACATGATAACAGCATTTTGGAAAGCCCACATTACCAGGGCTGGGGTGCAAAATAAATATGCACCACTAAGGCTTATTGTGAGCATTTAATTTGGTAAACTTGAGGTGTCTGAAGACGGAGTGTACTGACCTTGCTTGGGATGGGAAACTTGGTCTGATCGGCTTTCCCAGGAGTGTGTATGGCCGTGAGCGGAGGAGGCCAGGAATGGGTCATCTCCTGAACACACAAACATATATCATTATTAACATGACAAGCAGCGTAATGGTAGCATTTCTATAAATATGACTAAAGAGATAAAGGCTCGAACTCACGGGAAATGTAAGTTTGCTCTTTGTGTTGCATGTACCTGGTGAATAACAATCATGACTTAAGTTTAGCAAATGTGACCAGAGGGGCTGCTTATGCACCATCTTCCATGCTGAGGAGTTGAGTCAGCGTTCACACAAGGCTTTGCCGCACCATCCCCACCATCAGAGTGGACTTTAATGCAAGTTATAGTAGAACCGGAGAAGTGCATGGGGAGTTAGTAGCACACTGGGGATCAGTGTACAGGGAGCGAATTAAGTGCAGAGTTGTTGAATTACCAAAATAAAAGCTGACTCCAGTCGGCTGCATTACAACTAGGCAGCACAGCAGCAGCAGCAGAAGCAGCAGCAGCAGCAGCATCCTCTTTCAATTATTCTAATCACACAGTCCTCTCAGTCGAATTCCAGTCTCAGTTTGTAGAAGCTTCAATTAGTTAACAAGATAAGCATATGTGCATGTGTTCGTGAACATGAGTGTGTGTGTGTGTGTGTGTTGCAGCTGTGTAATCTGTTGGTTATTGGCTTTTTTCTGCTTCTCACAGACAATGGAAAGGAAACACACGCACAGGGAAATCTGCTCACAAAGCAAAGTGTTCATATGAAATATTACCAGGCAGTTCTTCATATGAGCACATTATCAGGTTCTCACTTTTGTTTCCTCTCTGCCACACACACGCACAGAAACTCTTTGAAACTGGCAACGCTGTGTTTTAGTGTCTTACATGCAACAAACCTCCAACAACATAAGTCATTACATACCCTGTTTAACACGTTTACACTCACACAGCTGCCACACGGCAGGTCACTAGGTCAAAGGGCTTGAATTTCCCTCATGCGACTTTTCAGGCCCTCTGGAGCGGATGACTCATGTTCATCAGATGACGCATGTTTTTGCATGCGTGAGGAAGTGTGTGGGTATGTGTGTGTATATCAGTGAGCTCAACATTACAGGAGATGTTCGAGTCTGCTGCAAGTAAGTGCGTGTTTCCTCCCCTGCTATCGTAATGCACTTGGCCTGACGACATATGGTGCGTTGCTAGGCAACTGCTCTCTGACATCATTATGCCCCCCCCACCCCCAATAAGAGTTCCCGTGCTTTGACAGACGGGATTCCTGATTACTGTGTGTGTGTCTGTACATGTGATACTACAGCCATTAAGTGTGAGTCAGTCAGTCTGTCACATTAAGGAGCAGATCACTGTGGTTTTCCAGTTATTATCTAGGTATTAGTCATATAATCCATTACCTATTACACCTTAACACAAACACACAGAATCCAGTTTGATTCCTCAATGTGTGTGTCCACTGAACACATGACATGAACATCTCTCCCTCAGCAGTTCATTCATTCATTCATCTTCTGTAACCCTTGTCCGGTTAAGGGTCACTCACTCACACCTACGGCCAATTTAGAATCACCAGTTAACCTAACGAACATGCAAACTCCACCCACAAAGGCCCCAGTCACCATGGATTCGAAAGTGCAGCAGCATGTAGGGATTTTTTTTATGGTTATTTTTTTTGTTTAAAAAAAAGACGTAAAACCCCCATTAAACACATGTTTCATTTGCTTCTGTATCTTTCTGTATATAGCAAAAACTTTTTTTGTATGGGTTAAGTGGAAGAATGACACCAGTCATAAAAAAAAACTCTCACAACTTACTTCAAAAGTCAAAATTTACAATGGTATCATGGTATTTAAGACTTACTGTATTTAACATACTGAACTGTTATAGTGACTGCTGATACGCAATAAACTATAAGCAGTTAAAGTAAAGTAGTTGGTTAGCACTGATGCCTCACAGCAAGAAGGTCCCAGGTTCGAATCCATGGGCCGGCTGGGCCTTTCTGTGTGGAGTTTGCATGTTCTCCCTGTGTCTGTGTGGGTTCTCTCCAGGTACTCCAAAGACATGCTGGTTAGGTTCATTGGTGATTCTAAATTGGCCGTAGGTGTGAGTGTGAATGGTTGTCTGTCTCTCTGTGTTAGCCCTGTGATAGACTGGAGACCTGTCCAGGGTGTACCCCCGCCTCTCGCACGATGACAGCTGGGATAGGCTCCAGCACCCTTCACAGGACGAGTGGTTACAGAAGATGAATGAATTAATGAGTGTGTACCAATAGGGGTTATCAGTGGAGGACATTGTCACAAGATGGTCAGTGTTACTTACTTCTTTCTTCTGTCAGGGTAATTTGCTTGATGTTCATCATAGGATCTCATAATGATCTCATATCATATGCTAAAACATTAGCATGGTTACATTTATCTACTGTATAGGGTGTGTTGTATCCCAGTTTGGCCCAAATGGTTCAAACACTGTAAAAAGCCAATATAGTCTTTAGAAGACCTGCCTTTACTCCTCTACACACTATCTCCGACACACACGGTTACCTTGAATTGTGAAAACATCCAAGACAACAATGTTTTTTCTGACAACAGCCTTGTAGCTGCGCCGTCACAGAAAGAGAAAAATGAACCGGAGGCCACCGCTCCGATTCACCTCACCTCACATTTTGAACTCCTTGATCTTTCCACTTGACACAGCTAAAAACCACAGACCGAATTCAATAGAGCACCAATATTATTGACAAAGGCTTTTCATGCAGCTCACAGCAGACTATCTGTCACACAGCCGGCTGACCAGCATATTGATTTGTGAAAGGGAGAGAGAGGTGAATGACAGAGGGCAGAGAGGGATGAGGAGAGGAAGAGAGGGCGAGATGGCGCGGCGAGCGACTCGAGAAAGGTGAGAAACGAAGGCGGGAACTTGACATGAAGCAGTCAGAGAAGGTCCTTGTCTTTGTGGCTGCAAATCTCCTGATTGGAGAGAGAAGATTAGCTGGAAAACATTTCGGTTTGGACATCGCTCTGAAGGAATAGAAAGAAAGGAGAGGTAAAGGGGGGGTTGCGGAAAAAGCGTGTTGCTTGATGTGATTTTGATGACATGCAGATAGAGGAAGGGAGGAGAGGACTGTGGAAAAGATTTCTGCATGATGTCATCCAACAAAAACAAAAAACTTGTATAATCATTGACCTGAGCCAAAAGATCTCCCTTCTTTTCTCTCGCTTCGCCTTCTAGTCCTTCTGTTTCTCGTTCCCTCTCTCCCTGTCCTTTCTTCCTAAAATCAAACTCTCTGGAGAGGGACCAAGGTCTTTGTGAGCAAACAGAAAACAGCTGATAATCAGTGCAATTACTCTGTGTGTGCGTGTGTGTGTGGGGGTGTGTGTACCCGAGCAACATACCCGCAAAATCTCTTCCACACAGCTGGAGTCATTTGGTAGGCTGACCTGGAGAAAACAAAGGAGAAAGAAAGACAGACTGGCTTCAACACTATTTATAACGCCATTACATTACATGAAAAACAGTGGGAGCAGACTTTTAAGCAACAAAAAAATTAAAGCAGATCCATCTGCACCGCGGTCGTAATTGACTGCTGACTCGCACGACACATGTGCAATTTACAATAATACTTGTGGCAGATTTTCCACTCAAATTTCCCCAGAATTTCTGAAGCAATCAGTCCTTGATTTGAACGAGAAGAATAAGAAACGCCGCTGAGCTCTTATTTCTAGCCAGAGATTGATTTTGTCTGTTGTTTTAATTTTTTTTATTTTATTTTTTAGCTAGTTAGACAAATAATCTAAATAATGTTATGAAAAGAAAACAAAAACTGACACTGATCCTGTTTTAGGACAAAGTAGTAATGTCTGTGGATGGAGAGCTATGTCATTCTCGTTCTGACTCTCCATATCCATACCATCCTATCTGTACATTTCTTTTAGAATTTCTAGCCCACATCACTGATGAAGAAAATATTCATTCCCTACAACGTGAGGTTGTGGAGAGATTTTATTTTAGCACAAAAAAGAAAAAAGAAAAATTCGACTCAAATAGCACCAGAGCTGAGCCGTGCGTCACTAAACAGACGAGCCATTAATGTGCATATTAAATGCACCTGTACTTCCACTTTTACTGGAGAATTTTCAGTTTGGCCAAGCCTTTACTTGAAGATGCAGGTTTAAATATTGTGCTTTAATTTGACAGATTTTTCCCTTTCATACAAAATATGCATTCAAGGTTAGGTGTATATATAATAGATATTGAGAAGACATTTGTTTCGTAAAAGTTTGTGAGACACCACTTGTCCTCAGATTTGATGCTTGTTCTACCAGGGTACATGTGGCTGTCAGGCCCTGAAGGCTAAAGTCAGGAAACTAAACCCTCTGTTGGCAGAAAACACATGAATGTAGCCAGTGATCATTTGGGATCCCCCCCAAAAAAGCATGGCTCGCCATTATGAAAGAGCAGCTAGTAAAACTGTTGACAGGACGCATCCAGCTACAGTGGAGCTCTCATGTTTGTAAAATCCCAGAGGTTCCTAGAAAAGTGAGATTTATTTTCATGACTCTAATAAAAATAATAATAAAAAAAAACACTATAAATAAAACACTAATGTGGGCCAGACGAGCAAATTTCAAGTAATTCAAAGAGAGGGGGCCATCTTCGTGAGACTACATGAAAGACTCCATTGATTCACATGATTGACTGCTGATTGACTGTGCAACATATGCACGGATATGTACCTGTGGCTATTTTTAAGTATGTATGGGTATAAGAACAGAAATGGTTCAGACCATGCACGTAGCCGTCATTTCCTTGCTCTATGTTATGTGAATTTTGCCAATACCATGAGCACAGACGACCAGTTCTTTCCCACTTTTTCTTATTTCTCATGCATATTTCATAGTACGTGAAGTATTTCCCGAACAAGCTACTATATTATGTTTAAAACGGATACTAATGTTGCTTTAATGGTAGCCAAACGACATTAAAATGAGCTATCTAGCCAAGTTGTTTGTCCTAAAAATAATACATTTAAATCTTTAATCCATCCACACAGCATTTACAACACTTTAAAGCACTGGCCACTCAGGAGACAGGAAGTCTATACCATTAGTGCAGCTCGTAATGCATCATCTTTGCTGGAGTATTTGTTGTACTATACCTGCATGTTCACACCACTTTAGTTGGTTTATGTAGCCTCATGAGTACCAATCAATCATTGGCATTAGCATCACTAGCTAGCTTAATGTGAAACCCAGTAATCAAGGATGTCAATAACAGCGTACAGTAAAAATCAAGACACCAGCACTTCTATATGTTTTAAAAAAGCGTACAGCATCAATGGACTCCAATGGCGCGTCAATGCACACCACTTGCATGAGAAGAAATCCAAAGCTCAACAGGCCTGCCATGCCTTGTTAAGTTTGCTCCACCCAATGGTTCAGTCAAGGTCAAAAACATTCATGCATGTCAGAAAAAAATATCATTTTAATTACTGGTGTAATGTTGTAAATCCATGTTAACACGCAGAGTCAAAACATTTGTGCGTTGTTGGTTTAAGAATATGCAATACATTTAGAATCGCAGTCACCCTCCTCATTATATCTGAGTGATTGATAATCTCTGGCTTGTGCGTGTGGGCTGAGAAAGGCTGAGATATTTAAGTTTTTAAATTCAAATTCAAGAAAATATATAAAAAAACACAAAGCCATGAAATGCCTGTGGTTTGGTCTGCATCCTGTTAACCTCAGGGCCATTTGAGCTCCACAATTCGTGGGACTGCCGAGAGTTTTATTTGAGGAGAAAGAGAAAGGCTGTTTGAGCTTAGACCTGTGCAGCTACTCCGATTAACCAGTTCAGTGGCTGCACACTGCTAATCTGTGTTAACATGCACCCCTGTCAATAAAGGTCCTCCACTGTGAACAGGAGTAATTTGCACTGATGACTAAAGCAACACCACAGCAGATGCCTGGACTATCAATTCAGACAACAATTCAGCGGCGTGTAATGGCGAGAGAAGGTGAAAAATAAATATTCAAACTACAAAAACCATGTCTAAAATACTGAAGTTTCTGGAGCTGAAAGTCTTTGTGTCAAGAACGCGCTGCTGCTCAAGCAAAGCCCAGAGTTGTTGTTTTTTTTTTTACTATTTATTCCTAACAAATTGTTGTTGCTGCTGGAAACTCATGACTTTGTTTGGCTGCACAAGACCAGACGTCCAGAGCCGAATTATCGCTTTCAAAAGTAATTGAGAACAAAATAAAGCAATTCTCTTGGTCGGATCTTGGCTCGCATCGGTCCAACAAACAGGCTCATTAAAGGAGAAAGCAAGAGACGGAGGAACGGCTGGAGAAAAGGCAGAAAGACTGAAAGACCCCGAGACAAATTCACTGCCTAACATATTACAGCACCCATAACCTCTGTTCCACACCATTACTAATAGCAGCAACATGAACAGAGGAGCAATTTAAGTAACCATGATGAGGGGGGTGACATCATCTCCAGCCTTAAATCACCGACTGTTAAAACAACAAAAGGGAATCTAACCATGTGTGGCTGGTTGAGTCCAAACTGCTTGAGCTCACCTATCAAACATCCATCTGTACGTCTTCTAGACGCGTTTCCGCAAAAGCACCACACTCCCCATCAGCATATTAATTAGGCAGTGAGTCAACAGGAAACCAGAGTGGGAGGATGAAGACGTGTTCCTCCCAACGAATGACCCCAGGCTACTTTCCACCAAAACAAATCCTACAGTCTCTCGCTCAGGGCTGCGGTACGGTACAAAACACACATGCTCCATTTCTATCATGCGATAACAAACCAACACCTGGGTATTCGGTTGATGAAAGAATATCGTTCTCATTACGGGTTTTAGATTAGAGAGATGACTCCAGATATCCCTTAAAATGAAAGTCTACAGTGCAGCACACATCAAGCTTGGGTATCACACTTTAAAGGCGTCATTCAGAGAGAGAAAGTAAATGTATCTATAATGTGAGCTGAAGGATGTTTTGACCTCATTGTTGATACAGAGATGCATTAATCTAAGCCTGCTTTACACATTTAGCCTTATCGTTTACTTATTCGCTGAATAATCAGGTTGTTTTTTCGTCCCTCTTCAGATCTTGCAATAAGATCCGATCTGGGCGTAAAAGACAGGTGTGAATAACCCCCCAGGACCAGAATTAGAGGTGGTCACATTAAAGACTGCCTATACTCAGATCTGGTTGATTGATCTGGTCACAAGTGGACGACCTTAAGTACGTCCACGCATTAGAATATGTCTCTACATGCGTCTTGAGTGACCACTTGTGATCAGATCTCAGTCCCACGCTCTACATTTAATCCACCCACACAGCATTTACAACACTTTAAAGCCCTGGCCACTCAGGAGACAGGAAGTCTATACCATTAGTGCAGCTCTTAACGCATCATCTTTGTTGGAGTATTTTTGATTTGTTGTATACCTTGCTGAGAGATATAATTGTGGCAAATGATGAGGGAAATGTACACCACTAGGGGGGTTGTTTCCAGCCCCATATGTCAATGAAGCCCCACACTATATAAACAGATGCTTGAGACAATAGATTCAGTCTGTACTTGCATGGCATCCTGAAACAATCTTTAAATCTTTTTAAGGAATAAACTCTGCTTGTATCAACTCCTGACTTCTCCAGTGATTCTTTCTGACTTTGAGGATATTCCAGACACAGGTAAACTCTAAGGAACTAGATTAAATGTTGAAGGAAAGAGGTATAGGCAACATCTGGCCTGGCCTGATACCTTGACTTTTTTCTTCTACAACCTGCACGTTCACACCACTTTAGTTGGTTTATGTAGCCTCAAAAGTATCATGGTGGTCACAGGTGGACGACCCTAAGTACAACCATGCATTAGAATGTGTCTCCACATGCGTCTTGAGTGACCACTTGTGATCAGATCTCAGTCCCACTGAAAAATCGCCTTAATTATGGACTTGACTTTACAGAATAAAATATTTTGACTTTAGTAAACAGATCAGACTTTGAAATAAACAGTAGCCTAAAGCATGGTTTCTACGTTTGGCGTGGTCTAGGGCACATTTATATTCACTCTGCTGTGAGAATGTGGTCAAATGAGGCATAGTCCGCCTCCAAATGTGGTCTGACCGATTGGATCTCAATGTATGCTCGTTCACATCCGCACTCAGTGCTGTCCACTTGTGAAGGGATCACCCAAGGAGCACGTTAATGCCCGGATTCAAGCACTCAATCTCCTTATTTGCTCTTCGACAAATCCTTGCTCTTTACCTCCAGTAGGCTCTGCTACGTCCACCTACAAGCTGCTGCTGCAGCTGCTACAAGTGGAAATGACGATCATGAGAGTGAACCAAAAAAAAAAAACATTAACCACTGCTTAAAACTAACACAATGAGCTGGAAAAGACTAAGAGACTTCAAAGTGCAGAGTGGGCGGCTGTAGTGGGAGGGTTTAAATTACTTTGATGGCCCGAAAGGAAATTGCACGCACAACATAAAAAATAAACGGAGAAAGAGATTAAAGAAAAGAAAATTGACAGAAGAAACTGAAAATTGACTGAAAATATATTAAATAACTGAACTTGTTAGTTGCAAATGAGACATGACAATTTTCACATGTGTATCATTTTCAGTTACTTTAATAAAACACTGTAAATTGTAAAATAAACTATTTAGTTTACTGCCGGTTAAATATTGTCAGTTGTAATGATATACTATATACTATATAACGTCTAAGTGTTAATTGTCATTTGCCATTTATAGTGTGATGCACTATGAGAGATATAGACTTTAATTGTAAATTGAATGTAAATCAGTGAAGTCTGAGTTATAATGCATTTATTTGACAGCAGTATGTTATTTTCAAAGCCCTAAATCGTCAACAATAAAATACATAAATAGCAGCACAAATCTAAAAAAGAAGCCAGTACAACTCAACACTATCTCCTATTATATATATTTTTCTAATTCTTCCACCATTTTGCGGTGCCACAGTTGACGGATACAAATAAGAACATTTAAATACGGTTTCCCACTTCAGTCTAAAACACGACTGACAGACAAGAATGGAAAGACTCATATGATTTCAGGCTCACTGAGCCTGTTTATTTCTGTCTCTATCCATCCCTACGCATCCATCCCCTCTCCTTACTTCACTTTGACCAGCCTTGTCCATCATCATTTTGATTTTATGCACTGGAGGATAATACTGACACTACCAAGATTTGGTGTTTGCCATTTCCTGTTTGCAGTGTGGACCTCTAGCAGGCAGCACGTATATACTTTACGGCTCATTATAAATACACCACTTAGCCATTTAAAAGAAATCTACTCTGAGTTCGATGATTGAATACTGGCTTTAATGGATTTGAATGGACAGGTGACTCTTATATGTGAACGAGTGTATGTGTGTGTGTGTGTTTTCCTAATTGATCTTACTGTGAGATCACGGTTAATGTCAAGGACTATGAGACGGAGAGACCATAAAAGAGAAATGAAGGACGAGCGAAATCCGCAGAGTACGTCTGCAGGAGAACAAAAATTCAGAGAGAAAGATAGATACCAAAGAAAAATGAGAAAGAGAGAGAGCGAGAGAGAGAGATGGAGAGGGGGAGAGAGAGAGAGAGAGGGGGGAAAACAGAGCAGAGGCAATTACTGAGGCAGAAATCCTTTCTCTCTGAAATAGCTGCTCAGATAGATAGACGTCCACACACACTTTCTCACACGCATGAATGCATGCATGTACACACACACACCAACCCTAAACCAGACACCCAGCTCGAATCCACAGTCACAGTTCGACACTTACAGCTACTGAAACGTTATTATCAATTACTCTGTGGATTTCTTTCCTTAATTAATTGATCGATGTTTTGTTTTTTCCTATAAAAGCCAGAAAATAGGGGAAAAAACTACTCAAGCAAAGGCAATGGAATCAGATTTGCTATCCAAACAAGCAAAGCTAAAAGAAAGACGAGTGGACTTGTAGGGTTTCCTGAAGACATTTCATCGCTCATCCAGTTGGGATTACGATTGTTTCCTCTGTCTCAGCAACAGTTCAACATTTCCTTTGTTTGTACTTCTACCACTCATATCTTCTACTTGTACCATTTAATAGAATAGAAGGGCTTTACTATATCTATAACCACACTTCTGTTTTTCTTACTGTACTTTTCTGTTCTTTTGCCACATCTATTGGTGTCTCCTTTGTGACGTACGCCTGAGAACTAAGCCCCTTCCCTTTAAACTTGGCTTGCAACTGGTCCATATGGAGCCTACGGCATGAAGGGGTTTACCAGTGAAAGCCTTTGGCATGTTCGCCTTGCGCCTGTGGAGGCGCACATCGGGTTATAGTGCAGGCTTAGACTTAGACTTAGACTTAGATAAACTTTATTGATCCACAAGGGAAATTGCTTGGTTACAGTAGCTTAGTTGTCCATAGAAAACACACTCTTACTACAGCCTAGGTTCAGATCTACCCCGTTCAGATCCTGCAATAACATCTGTTCTCGTCCTGTCCAGTCCGCACAGGTGTGAAGACAATGAGGACGCATCTGAGTGATCTGATCACTGAGCTGATCTTAGACCACATTTGGAGGTGGTCTTGGATGGATTTGACTGCATTCCCTTGGTAGTATGAACATGCAATGCGCCCAAGGTCACCTCAAAGGCCGACTACTCAGAGCAAGGGTGGTCCCGCCTCATTCATTCAGAAAGAAACACACACAACCGCTGTATAAGGATGTATAAAGAGTCACATGGAGTTAGGTTGCAACCACAAACAGCACAGCGGTGAAGTTACGGTGCGAAGTTTTGCAGGGTTCAAGTTATAATCTGAGTTTTGTGCAGGTTCCAAAATAACTAACGTCAGTGCAGAGATACATTATAAATGACGCACACACGACAAACCTCTGTCTGTGGTTCTGATACAGAAAGCTATTAGAGACAGCAGATTGTAATATTCTTCTGTGTCCCATCTGATGTTTATTTACATACAGATCGCATCTGAAGAGCTGGCTGGGGATGCATGTGAAGACGCAGTTTAATGCCATGTGTGCACACAGGTATGCAAAGTCTGCACAGCGCCTGTGTCGTAGAAGTGACGCTCAACTAAAAACAACGCTTTAGCCAATGGATTTAGCTTCTATTTGGAAATAAAGTCAAACTTACTAGCAAAAAAATGATGTGAATTTTGTGAATGAAGGCTATCAACCTAAGCAAACATCTCTAACAGAGATCTTTGACTTGTGCTCGAACGTAACTTTACATTAATCTCCGCAGTGAAGCTGTTTTTCATAGACAAGCGAGATATTTGAAATACCCGTGAGAGTACTGGGCTTAAAACGAACAAGAGCAGTGAGTAACTGCACGGCCGCGCTCGGAGCAAAGCGAGACATCATTTGCATTGTAATCACTGTATCATAAACATCAAACATCAACAGCCTGCGAACACAGACGCTCGAGTACAGAGATAATAGTCAGTATCTACAGTTTTGCCCCAAATACAGCATGAATTATGGCCTCACACCCCGCTCTGAATTTGCTGAATGGATGCCTATTCCATTAATTTGTCACATTAGCGTGGCGGTTGTTTACACTCCACGAGCAGCCACCTATAAAATTACATAACAAACACATTAAACGTGATTCCACTCAAATGATTTCCTTTCATATTCACGTGCCTTTTCATGTCTTAAATCCACCAGAGTGTCTTGTTTCCTTTGTACTGGAATTAAAAATCATTAAGAGGTAATTACAGTAATGTGTTTAAGACTGAAGAAACAGGCTCCCTTCTCTCTCTTTGCACAGTATGTGTGTGTGCGCGAGAGAGAGAGATGAATGACTCAATGAATGCACGTGGGATGACAAATGTGAATTAATAAAAAAACACCCCAAAACAAACACAGTCTTTTCCTATTTACAATAATATCAGGATGGTGACGCTCAACTTGGAGATTGGCAGAGGCAGGAGATGAAAGAGAGAGAAGAGAGGATAATGAGCAAAGAAAAATAACGACAGATCCAAACAGAATCAAATCTCCAGGCTGATGAACGTAAACACTTTTTTTTTTTCCTGCACTGTCCTCTGAGAGCTATTAACACATCCTTTGCATATTTCTGCTTTTCTTTCGCCATGATTTTCTCCTGGATATTTTCTCAGCGAGATGAGGAAAAGGTTTGCTTTGTTGGCTCTACTACACACGAGTATCAAACTTCACCCTTTCACACGCGCCTCGCTCTCTGAGGCCAGAAAAACTGTTGCTTTGCTGTCATGAAAAATGCCAAAGTCGAATGAAAGCTGTCAATCATCCAGTCAGCGCGATTGAAGTTTTGAGTCGTGCCTCGGCTCAGGCCGGGGTCCAACAGGGTTTGGAAAATCTTCAAGGATTTTTTCTTTTTTCGTCCACGGGCTTCTCGTTTATTCGGTTTCATCTGCTCCTTTTATCATCCATATTTCAGCTGTTTACAGAGCCGGAGTGACCGCCATCACTGGGATTACCAGCATGCTAGATAGATCACAAGCGCGGCCCTCGGAGGAGACGGTTTGTGAGCTGCTTCGACGGCTTGTGTGCGAGCGATGCACCGATATGCGCGGCATGTTTATGTATGAGTCAGCCCGTCTAATAATCGAAGGATTGCTGAGTACATAAAAGTAGGCCTATCACATCGTGTTCCCTCTTTACACATTTCCATTGACTTCACCCCGCTCGTATAAAAGTAAGTTGCTCCTCTGGCTTGTGTTGTGGTTTTGTGGTGTTCTCACACAGAATTAATTTGCTTCATAAAGAGCATTTTCCAGCTCCAGAAGTGGTGTTCATTGTTAGAGTATCGAAGCCACTTCTGCTTGGTCTTGTGCTATTATCCTTTCTGAAGCTCAGATGGAGGCAGTCCACTTATCCATATCTTGGTGACACTATAATTGCAGGGAACATTGTAAGTATACAGATGGAGAAACGAGAAAAGGACTTTGCTTAAATAGTCTTTTGAGGTGTTGCAATGATATTTCTTTTATTATTATTGTCAGTATTTCAATGCAATGGCACCAGTATAAATGCAAGCTGCTTATTCTATCCATGTTTGAAACCAGCAGGGGGGTGATACTAAAATGCAGAGCCTGAACAATACTATAATTTTGAGGCCAAAGCTGATGGAAAAAACAAACATCATAAATTGGCCAGGATTTGATTTAAATTTTTAAAAAGTGAAGCTTTTTAGGCACTACGCTCTCATGCATTTCAGATGAATTAGATCTGATCAGTTTTCAGCTCTAACACAGTCAATCTTTCATGGGGATGTCTAAGAGATTAAATATTCCTGTTAATGTTAGCTTCATCACATATTAAATGTCCACAACTCAGATATTTTACATGAGTTTGTCCGTTTTCATATCTGGTCCCAAATTTGCAAAATCTTCATAAACTCAAAATCTAATCAATCAGCTGCTGGACCTTTTATAACTATATCTGTTATTTTCTTTGTTAGCAAAAGACCAAATGCAGGTTACATCTGCTGACCCTTTCAGCAGATTAAATTAGCTTTTGCTAATTAATGTCAATCACATTACATAACAGCTTCACTGAAACCGTAGTGTGCCGGTTCATGTGTCACATCCTATGAGTCAGATTTGTATGCATTACATTTTTTAATTCTCTTTTTTACCTTTGTGATGGCGTGATTGTGAATCAGGACCTGAATAATTTGGAGCAAGTGGCTAGCTTAATGAATAATAAAGGTGTAGTCACGTTGATGTAGTTTTTATTATTATTATTATTATTATTAAATTCAGCAAATACCTCGTCATGGCTAGCTGTTCGTTCTATTACAGCCAACCAAATGGGCATTTGTGCTCCTGAACAGAATTAACAGAAAGGGAGGAAAAGAAAGAAACTCAAAGTAAACACATGTTTACAACAATGTTGTCAGGAAGAAATATGGCAGCGAAACAACCACAGAGGAGAAAGTCAGAAGTACACAAGTTTAAAAAGAAGTGCTAGGATTATAGGCGGTTTATGCTTCTGCGTCAGTTTGACGCTGTAACTATGGCGACAGCGCAGACCCGCCGTAGCCTGACATGCACCTCCCTAGAAACGTAACTACTACGACGCACACCACAAGAGCTATGCTTTGTTCGCTTAGTAGTAGCGTGTTTCCGGTTTAGTATTTCCGACTGCTTCTCAATCTCCGCAATTTTCCAGATTGATTGTTTTGTATCGACAGAGATTGAACACATCGAGTAAAGGTCAACTGAGGAGATTCGAAGATACAAACATTTGTATGACTTATCTTTTGGCGAAAGTTTCAGTCGCCATTGTTGAAAGTGAAGCAGGAAGGTAGAAATAAACAAAAAAGACACAGCGCCGACGAGCACTTGGGTGGCGTTGTTACAGAGCGAGCCAGACTGACGAGCACACAAGTATAAATAAAACCAGCGTAGGCTACGTATGTAGGCGGGGGAAGTTGTGTCTTCCTCTTTGCGAGCTTTGTAGCAGCAACCGAAAACATAGTTTGCTAACCAACTTCCTAGCTAATGCTAGTTGCATTACTTGATCTGTCATGCTCTATCTCATTAATGTTTTTGCTTGGGTAAAGCCCACCAATGAATTCAGGGGTACAAGTTCCTGAAAGATTGCTAAAGGGGGGAACGCGAATGCTAAAAGTAATATATATCATGTGACTGGGAGTCTGAGCTCCAATCCTAGGAATATATATCTTCTTCAAGAAGACGTGCAACAAATTCACATTGTTAGATATTTTGGTGAAAGAAAAAAGTTTTCTAAAGCAGAATTTCAGTAGCCAGACCACTTGCAAATTTTTTTTTACGGTGGGAAGTTGGACTGGAACCCCTCCATTGGGAACTGATTATGCTCCATTAAAGAACTGCTAGACCAATCAAATGGTTTTGGGCAGACTTTATGCAGTGATTGACAGAGTTATTGTGATTATTCTGTCAAAACAACTTGATTGGTTGTCCAGTCAAAATTATCCAATTGCGTGCAAAGGTATAGCAACAAAAGCACAGGTGCAGTTTATACCAGAAACAGGGATGTCATTCCATACTGTCCTGGTGTTGTGTAGATGAAGAACAGAGCCATCATAGTTATTTTACTGCCATGACAAGTGAAAATGTCTGTCATGAAAAATGTCTGTTGTTAAACTTTCATTTTTTTTTTTTTAATTAGAGATAAGGACTTGTCTTCACTAAGTTAAAAAAATAATAAAAAAAGACACATCCAATTAGTATTTGTTCTCCTGATTTGAATGTCAGGCTTCCACAAGGCACATACATCACGCTGGTTGCCTTCTTCTCTTCTTGTGTACTCCACTAAATGTCTCTAATCAGCCGGGAAAACTATAAAGTCCCAGAGTTACCAGATGAGTTTACACTGCTGCACACAGACATACACTCACGCACCAGTTTTGCCTCTTCTGCTCTGCATTTGTCTCTCATCTCTTTGCATTACTTATTTTTTTTCTTGCTCGCGCTCTGTCCCCACTCTTCCTCTCCATCCCCTCTTTCTCTCTCTCTCCTCTTCTTTCTCTCTCTCTCCCTCGCTTTCCCTATCTGGCTCTCCCCCCACCAAGCTGCGGAGAGGCTGATAAGGAGTTGATTTACCATCCAATTAAATGCCGTCATTGAAACATTGCTTCAAATAAGCCTGTCGTTTTCACCCTGCGCTAATTGGCCTTCCACTCGTATGTGCATGTGTTTGGGTGAATGTGAGCGGCAGTGTGTGTGCATTTCGTCTTTTTGTGTGAACGTTAACGCTTTACTTCCGTGAAGACTCAGATTCCGGTTGCTCTTCACTTTAAAAGAGGGTCAGTTTAAGTTCAAACTAAGTGGTATGGAAGGATCTTTGTGTCTTCTAGTTCTCTATTTCTCTCAAACACTGATCCATCCATTCATTCACTCGTCTTGTGTAACCACTTGTCCTGTGAAGGCTATTTTGCTCATTCATCTGAGCAAAATAATGAAAACAAATGAATAAATTTAAAAAAAATCAGAGTTCCATTAATGTTTTTTCATGTTAACTAAGAGTCAAAGGTTGACTTGTAATGTGATAAAGGTCACTCATATTCCCAAACCACATATGTAAGGTGTAGCCGGATGTGCACTTCTCCAGCAATTACACAAGCTCTGATTGGTCCAAAATGCTTTTCCTCTTTCACATTTCTCAGTTACTGCACCACAGTGACCACAAGCACAGAACATTCTCCCTTTTTCTGCCTCCTACATAACAACTAACGAGAAGTCTACACCTCTTTTGTGTGTTTAATTCCAGTAATTCCAGTTGCAATAATTTGAAATGAAGTAGACACACCATAGACTGTATGAAAAATGGATACTATGACAGCTCCTCAAACGTGAAGCCAAAGCATGTGGAGCTCCCCCTGGTGGCTGGCTGCAGTGTAGGTCATAAGCTCCACCTCCTCCATGTTAGTGGATGGGACTTGGGCCAAACTAAAACACTAACATACATGTCAAATATATATATATATATTTTTTTAATGATGGTTTCATCATCTTAGATAGTTAATATAATAATGATGTATGTTCAAGAGTCCATTTTTTGAGAGGTTTTGTTTTAGTTAGTTATTTGACGCTATAGAAACAGGAGTGGAAATCATAATGACTAACAGATGAATTGTTTCATGAAATGTTTGGCAGCTGTTTTCAGTCAAAAAGACACTATTTGCTTTCGCTAACAGATAAGGAGCTCCTCAGCTAACAGCTAACAGCTACCAGCTACCTAACAGCTAAGGATCCATGTGACATTGAAATAGAGCGATGTAAAAAGTCAAACGTAGTCATCAGTGTTGATAGTGTTAAACTTAAATTTGCCCCTTGGCTCACACAAAACTTTAAATGTCTAATTTTGCTCTCCACATAAAAGTTGGCTAACACATTACCGAGAAGATCTGTCATGGCTGCTTGTTTGCTAAATTGTTTTAACAGTTCTTTTGCTTATGAAGCTATAGCTGGTCTCAAACAAAACTACATTATTTCATATTCACACAAATGCCATGTATTAGTCCACCTTTCTATTTTTCTTAACACACACACAGAAAGGGGTTTTATAGAATTTTAATAAATCCATGGGAAAGTGCTCTCAAAACTCATTTATCAAACATTTAACACTGACTTAGCCATTAAAGGGTCCGGGAGAGGGAGAGAGCAGGATAGATTGAAGAAGAGGAGCTATGATCAATGCCGGTGGACCATATAATTGCACCAGGAGTGGGTTAGCTGAAAACATTAGCCTTGTTTTCTGATGGATCACATCCTGGAGCCGGCTAGCCAAGCTAAACACTTCAATCTGTATTAATACGACCCACAGTCATCCGTCTACAGGAGTGGTGCTGCTAAAATTAGCTAAGGCTTTCTGCTGATAACTGAAATGCTATAATGGCATTTTAGAAAACACATTATTGACTTTCTCTAAGTACTTAAACTCCCCACCCTCCTTTGTTCTTTACTTTATAAACAGAAGTCCCTTTTAAAGTAAATTAAAATCTCCCATTGACACCAAGTGTCGAGTGGTAAAGTTCAATTTATTGCATTTTCCAAATATCCTTTTCTTCTGTCGGATAGGTGTGACGCATCGATTTGCAGACAGAGTAATGATTTTTGTCACTCACAATCTGTACAGGAGCGCACACAGTCACATACACAAAGAACTACAGCACATCAGCTCCTCAGCAGCAACAATCACTGGCACTGACCTTCCATTGAATCATTTTTTTTCACCCAAGAAGAGACACTCTTACGCCATTACAGCATCTTTTCTCACTTTCTTCTCTGAAAACTATGTAGAATGTTTCACCCCCTCCCGCTGAGGGGATGTTTTCGTAGTGTCGCTACACGACTGGCTGCTCTGTGCACCGCTATTCCAATAAACTTACTATACTTAATTGCCACACATGCATCTTCTGTGTTTCGTTCCTGCATTTATTGAATTCAGTCTGCAGTATATGCTTAAAGGCTCTGCACTGCTGCACATGGGTTTTTATTTCCACTTTCTACTATCTCTGCAAGCTGAAGATGGATCAGGGTGAGTATGTCACAAAATCACAATATAGCTTGTGGTTTTGTAATTTACCTTGCACTGAACAATTCTGCCTTCAAACTGAGTTGTTTATAAGATCTTCACAAGAAAAGTCCTTGAATTGCCTGCTATTGTGGTATTCACAACTTTCAACTAAAATTTCCAGTCGCACACAGAGTTCACGCGCCGTGACATGTTTGCTAGGACTAGTGGTCAAAAATGCTGACGTTGGAATATAGGGTCACTGGTTCGAATCCCCTTTACATCCATTGTTAAAGTTCCCTTCAACAAGGTGCTTAAACCCTAACGCTGCTCCCCAGGTGCCTTGTTTGGCTGCCAACTGCTCCAGGTGGATGAGTTAAACACAGATAACAAATTCTTCTTGTTTGTAAATATACTTGGTCAATAAAGCTGATTTAAATTTACAAAAAAAATGGAGGTAAATGGTAAGTTAACATATCGTAATTCACTAATTTGTCTGTTTTTTAATGTTCTTGCTTGCTAAACCTTCTTACCAACTTCTAGGCAACCATAGCTCCCTAGCAGTGGTGTACTCACAACTTATTGTGGATGTTGGCACTTGAATGCCAAGTATTTTGTGTGCACAACTTCCCAAAGCATAACAACAAGCTCATGAGAAAGAAAGTCCATCAAGTC
This sequence comes from Chelon labrosus, assembly GCF_963514085.1. Taxonomy (NCBI): domain Eukaryota; kingdom Metazoa; phylum Chordata; class Actinopteri; order Mugiliformes; family Mugilidae; genus Chelon; species Chelon labrosus. The sequence goes on from NC_140358.1 coordinate 21,528,155, forward strand.
ATCTGTAAATACCAACACAAACCTGACAAGAGGCGTAATCAGTGACAAACTGTAGAGGAAGTTTGTAGAGGAACCACAGATTTTCAAACCTGGACGACACAAAGAACTCATGTTGTCACTAAATGTATAACAGAAATAGAAATTATTTACCTATTTATCTATGGTAGCTAGGCCATTAGCTTTTCCTTTGTGCTATATGGCTAAACAGGGTCTGTAACATGACCCAAAACTACTCTACTTCTTTCAGACGAATCCTGAAAGCATTGGGAAATCATACCACAGCAGTGTATTCTGGGAATTCAAATGCATGATGCATTAATACCAGGCTGCTTTTTTTATTAATCAAACAGTTTGTACTGGTATTCTGTGCCAGCCATATGAGCTTGAGGTTTGTACGCGTCTGTATCATTAAAACACTTAATTAGATAAATGTTGTTTTGTTAGAAAAAGTGTGGCTCCTTGATTGAGTTCACTTTTAGAAAGCCAACATCCTGACAACATCCTCGAGGCTGGGTGTTATTATAGTCCCACTGAATCTAGCAGTAGCTGCTCGGGGGCCAGTCACTTGTATGCAGTACTGGCACTTCTACATTTCCTCTTTGGTGTACCCTGAATTTTTATTGTGCACAGCAACATCTCGCAAGAGGCCCATATTCTGTGTTACCCTCTCTATATATCAGGCTGTCTGGGCGATTCCTAAACCCCCTGAATAAACTGCATTACCCAGGAGGCACTGTGTGATGCCCACCATTTCCTCTTCTTCTTGAAAGACAAATCCAACCCAACTTTCACCACACTACACACAAAAGCTAGAGTAGATAGCCTGAGGGAAAACTGGAGACAAAGCACGGTGATGAAGAGGTGCTTTGTGTGCGTGACTTGTTTAAATTAAAGGATTGTGTCAGGAATTTGCAAAACTAAAGGCACTGAGGCCTGAGTTAGAGTACATAATCTTTTTTTAAACCATTGATTGAATACATTTATGTTGTCGTTTATGTTGTTTATGCAATACTTAACATGCTGCTGCCATTGGTTATGTGTAATGAATTACAAACATTTACAATTCAACCAATTAACTTAATATACAAGTAATCCAATCACATTACCAGGCATGTTCCTGACCCACTCCATTGACCAGTGTTCCTGCCATTCACAGGTTTGTCTTGATAGCTAGTGAACTGGCTCAATTCAGCCTGGAGCAAATTTAGATCCTACTGCATTTCAATAAACGTTGACGTTGATTGGACTACATTTAGACGTATGAGGACAGGTAGCCACAGTTCTTATCAGAGTCTGGTAACGCGGCATTTGGATTTCATTATAGAGAGTGCTTCAACCAACAGCTCTGCATGCAACTAGATAGTCCTACTACCAATCAGAGCCGTTTTGTTTCAAATCCATGGCGCTCAGATGACGTGCATGACTACGTTGCTGTCAGTCTTTTGTCCATCACCACATAAAGCCCGCCCAAATGATTTGATAGGTCCAACGGATCTTTGCTGGAGCATCATCAGACTCCAGACCAACTTTCTGATGCACAAAATCTCTCTATTCTGTTCTCTTTCTTTTATAGCATGCATAAACTAGCCACGAGTAGCTAATCCATCTCATACATTAACTCATCAAACGCATCTAAACATATGGAGCAAACAGAAGAACACTACTATTAAAGTAGGTTGATGTTCCAAGACTGCATTTTCGGTTGTTTGCATCCCCTGAGCTCATCCTGACAGCTCCATTCAGTTTCAAGCTGTCGGCCCATCGTCGGTCCATTAATAAGTTTTGTTTCATGCTCTAAAAGTTTCAATTCAATAGCTGTAGGCGCACGTAAAGGATAATGTAATGCTACTAAAAACTGCGTCTAGAAAACTTCATTAAATGCCAGATAAGAGATATAACAATGCAGAACTACTTGTGCAGCAGTGTGGAGTCACTGCTGTAGATGACATCTTTATTATACGACATGGGGAGGCAGATTCACTACGGTGATTAATTACGAACAGAACACCTCCTACATACACCCCCACACACTCCATCTCTTTCTCTCTCTCTCTCTGTTCCATACGCACACATTGAGTGGCAAACTCTCTTTCATAAACATACACAACGTGAACACACACACAGCTATATTAATGGAAAGAAAGGGGCTTTATATAGCCACACACGCACCTCTGTTTTAATTAGTGTAAAGAGGAAACACACACACATACACACACTTTGCAACCGCAGCCTAGCGGCGACAAAGCTGAGTGATTGACAGGTGAATGTGCGCGCGTGTGTGGAGGCAAAATTCAAGCTGAGTGTATTTGATTTGTTCTGTTGGCAGGGTGTGTTTGGGGAGGTGTGTGTTTGTGCTTCGCTGTGTGTGTGGTCCGTCTGTGTGGGGTTCTCAGCATGATGTCTGCTTACTAACTAAATAAGTGCCTCTCGAGAGGGGGGACGGTGGGCGGAAGGTGGAGGGGTCCTCGGCAGTACAATAGGGCATGAGATGTGTGTGTGTCTGTCTGTGTGTGTGTGTTCCTTCGTACACTTATGCGTTTATCCGTGTACACACATACATAATTCCCAGAGGACTGAATAAATCCCTTTTGTAGAAAGAAAAAAAAAAACTAATGGTATCGCCAACTAAATTATTTTTGTCTTGCTTTGATGGGACCTTTGTGTGCTTCCCATTTTTCAGGGAGTCAATGAAATGTAGTGGTTTGGAGGCACTGGGCTCTGGGGAGAACACTAATGGCATGGTAGATCTGGGGCTCGTCTTCAACATAGAGGACTAAAGCATTATTTTCCGTGATGCCAAGTATCAAAGACAGCATTTTACACCATTACTATAAAGCGCGGTTTGTGCCTCTGCGGGCCATAGATGGTGTAACCTATAAACGAAGCCTACGCCGGTGTGAGCCATTAATATTTGTGCGCTCATCAGTCTGGCTCGATCTGTAAAAACGCTAGTCGGGGCTGTGTCTTCTTTGCCATTCGGGTTAATTTCTGTTTCTACTTCCTGCTTCACATTCAACAATGGCGACTGATATTTTCACCGAATACGAGTCTTGCAAATGTTTGCATCTCCGAACCTCCTCAGTTAACCTTTCCTCGATCGTTATTGATCCAAAACAACCAATTTAAAAATTGCGGAGATGGAGAAGCAGCCGGATATACTAATGCAGAAACGCGCTACTACCAAGCGGACCAATCACAGCTCTTGCGGTCTGCGTCGCCGTGACACGTAGTTACATTTCTGGGGAGGCGCACGTCAGGCTATGGCGTCAAAGTGATGCAGAAGTATAAATAGTGCATAAGTCTGGTCTCTTCCGCTATAGTGCATTCAGAGTGGAGCATCTAATGTCCAATACAGAACAAAGACAAACATTTTATCTAGACTAGGACACATTGAACGCTTTCTGGTTCCAGTAAAGTATTAAAATGCAAGCTGTTGTCTGATCCCCTTTCTAAAGATAAACTCCTCATTAACAAGTGACCAGCAGACGAGCAGTGAACAACTTGCCTGGTAGTCTGTTGCAAAGATTCTCACCCGTGCGTCTTTCTATTGCAGTTTACTTCCTGTGTTTTCCCACCTGTGTGCCTACTAGATTAGCAGTAGGGCCAACAATCTATAAATGATACACAAGTTTCTTTCCATTCCTAATGCATTTTATCCTGTAGAGACAAACAGAAAACAATGTGAAGAAGCCACAAAATCAAGTGCTCCTCCTTCTCTCTCTGCTGTTCCTGACAAACACCATCAAGAGCCATTAAGGACAAGCTACATCTGCGCCGTTTACCCAGCGGAGACGTCTCGGCAGCGTCCCGGGCGCCGGTGTTGGCCCTCGGCCCGGACGCCGACAGCCGCGCAGCTATAAAATGAGGTGAGACCTATGTGACTTCGCAGGTAAGCTGCGCGTGTTTACACTGCAGCCAAAAGCACCGCTGCAGTATTTCACACCACGGCGGCGCAGACACACTCGCAGGATGACACACAAACACAAAGAGTGGACTACACACTGCAGTCTGTCTAATCGTTCAGCTCCTTCCTTCATCAGCGGAGAATAACACCTCCAGGTTTGATATATTTCTCACTTTGTGAACACTCCTCTTCCACCTATTTGCCTAATTCTTTACTCGTTTAGTCCAAACAAGCACATTGTTGTGTTAGAAAATGTGTGATTACTTTAATGGCAGAAACTGTAAATGAACACTGCTTCCGTTCACCTTGACTCTGTTGTCTCTTCAGTCTGGCTCGGTTATCCTATATTTTCCTGTCTGTTTCCCCTTCTCTTTCCTTTCTTTTTCCCTCTCCTCCTCGTACTCTCTCCTTCCACTCCTCCGTCTCTCTTGCCTCTCTATGCAGTTTAAGTCTAAATCAGGGGATTTGGGGGTGTTAAGAGCTGAGGTGTAAAACACCGGCTGGCTCTCTGTAAGCTCCTAAGAGGAGAAAATAATCCAACACAAAGTCTTTTTCTCAACAGCAGCCCTCCTCCCCCTTAATCACCCTATTAGTTGCCTCTTCCTCTCCTCTTCCCTTCCTCTCCTCCAGTTCTTGTTTGTCACGGTTGTTTGACCAACTTTCCGAGTGTCAGTTTCCTCCCACATTAATGTCCATTTAAATCATCAGCGATGCAGCCGACTGCACAGACGACAACAATGACGAGGCATTTCTCCTGATTGCAGGACGCCTTTTGTTCAATCAACAAGCCGCGCTTCATGTTTATTGATACCGAGCATTTCCATAAATCCCGGGCCTTCCGCGGGGAAGGTGGCGGAAGGCTGGCGTCTCACCGCCAGACTCCTTTTAATATCAGGGAACAATATACGGCGCCGAGAAATGCAAAACAAATGGCAGAGGGAGAAAGGGGGGAGCCATTTAATCGTCTATCTTCCATGTAATCTCTCTGATGCATTCTCCCGTTCAACCTCCCCTAGAACTTAATAATAAACTGTTGCGCGAGGAAAAAAAGAGAACAGAAAATGTTGTTTCCTCTCACTTTCCTCCTCGGTCATCCCCCCCCCCCACCTCTCTCTGTCTCCAATGCTTTCTCTCCCTCTCTCTCATCTCTCTCATCTTCCCCTCTCTCACTTCCATCCTTCTCCCTCTCTCTCTTTTTTATATTCATAGGATTTTAAAATGTCTGTAATGGCCCTGGTAGATCAAAACACTCCTTCTCCCACTGTGTGTGTGTGTGTGTGTGTGTGAGCCCGCTTGTGTGTGTTTACGTCTGTGTGTGTGTGTGTGTGTGTGATTTGCATATCGTGGCTATGCTCTGATTGGCAAACTGGCAACGCACAGCCCAGCGGGGCATTTTTTATTAAAAGGACTTACCACACACACACACACACATACACACACACAAACACATACATAAACTTGGGAACAGCCACTGGCCTGTATCAGAACCTAATGAATAATACTAAAGAGCTAGCAGTAGGGGTTCTCCGTGTATTGTTCTGTAATGCCAAGAGCAATAAAGATTTTTATTACCATATTTTTATGGGCACCAGACATAAGCTGTTATGGAATAGTCGGATATTTTATTAGTCGTTCGGACCAGTTTTTTATAGTCCAAAAGAGAGTCGCCTTGTAATTTAACGTATTTTACTATTTAAGATGTTTAAGTATTAGCTAGGATGTTTTAATACCCCAACATTAATAATGCTTCATTAAACAGTGCAGCATTTGATCCGATCACATATCAGCTACGTGTTTGGGACGACATGAAAGGACATTCATCTGGATTCTTAAAGGATTTCAGCCGTACACATTACAAAACACTAAGTTTGTGTATTATGCGAAGCAGTCTGCTGCCTCATAAGAGCCCGATATGTGCACCGCGACTGGGACTATATAAAATAGCTATTTTTAAAGTCAGTCCACTTTATTTGGCACCGTGAGGGCACATAAAAGCAGAAATGCGCTCCCAGAACCGGGGTGAGATCAGATTAAATCATCTGGTGAGATATATTGAACAAAAACTGCCTGGGATAAACTAGTAGAAATGTGGATTTACATTTTCCCAGAGTGTGTATCATGACTGGGAGACATACTTTGGGAGACAATCTTCTCTGGTTGCAATTAAACATATCACTGCTGCAGCAAATTCACTGGGAGTCTAATGTGTGATGGAAAGTACAGTTTTGAGGTGCTTAAACTCTACTTGTATATCAGCATTTGAGTCATCTTCCAAAAACACTTTACTTGCATTTTCTCCACTGCATTTATTTAATAGTTACAGATTCAAATACTTCATGGAGAACATTTCACCTTTTGTTTATGTATTTTCTGGACATTACTTGATTAAATGTGTCTGATTTTCTCCAACTAATGAAATAAAAATGATATTTGAGTCAGAAAACAAAGCGTCTTTAAGCTTTAAGCAGTGTTAATGAATTATTTAGACGCACCAAAACGAGGGATAACTCAACACTGTCAAATCATGTAATGCATTAACAAACAATTGCTTATTTACACATTTATCAAACAGCATTCATTTGGAGTTGTGCTCCCGTTAGCTCCGTTTTGGTCTTCACCAACTGCTCAAGGAAATATCTGGCTATTTACCAACAAAAGTGAGCTTATTAGTCTCTAACTGTGTCTGTCTGCTCTGTTTGGTGCTGGACAGGTACCGAAGAGTTGATTTAACTGAGCTTTTCATCAGTTGCCTGCTACAGTTGTGAAAAGTTAAGTTTCAGCACAGATCCTATGCAGACCCTAACGCCGTAGCCTGACGTGCACCTCCCTAGAAATGTAACTACGCACCTCGGGGACACAGACCGCAAGAGCTGTGATTGGTCCGCTTGCTAGTAGCGTGTTTCCGCTTTAGTATTCCCAGCTGCTTCTCCATCGAATTGATTTTTTGGATCAATAAAGATGGAACACATTTGTACGACTCGCCTTAATCTTGGGCGAAATTTCAGCGAAAGTATCAGTCTCCATTGTTGAAAGTGAAGCAGGAAGTAGAAGCAGGATTAACACGACTGCCAAAACAAAAGACACAGCGCCGACTACCGTTAGGGTGGCGTTCTTACAGAGCGAGCCAGACTGACGAGTGCACAAGTATAAATGGCTCGCACCGGAGTAGGCTACGTACATAGGTTGTGTCTATGTCTAGTTCCGGCAGAGGTATAAACTGCTCTTAAGAATCACTCATAGAGCTGAGAAGATATTTGTATTTTGGTTAATCACTAGAAATGACTCCCTTCACATTGTACTTAGTCATTTAATCCACTATTAATACAACAATCTGGAATGATGCAGCTTTAAAATGACACATCACCAAAAAAGCTGGCATAGTGTTGTTTAAAACTGTAGGAAAATTGGACTACAGGTATTGAATTTACATAATTAAAGTACAGATTCTAGTATTAAAGGCTTTGCTGTAGGTGCTTATCTTCAATAGAGTCTTGTTGAATCAAATCCCCTAAAATAAAGTATTTTTTATTCTCACATTTTTGCCTCCACGATAGATTAATCTGTCATGTAAACATGATCCATTGCTGTAGATTACAGCATAAAACTACATAAACAAAGCAAATAAAGCATACATACTTAAATAATATAACCTTCTAAAAGGTCATATTACAGGTACTTCTAATGTTTTTACTACATAGGTTACTATTAACTGACATTTGTGATATTACTACTTTCACTATAAAGCATCTCAATACTGACCATAATTATTTTATCTAAATATTACAGACTTGGCCTTTCAACTATGACTAAGTCTCGACTGCGTGAACCCATGTCATCCGCTACATGCTACCGCTGGCACACTACGCCTATCAAATCACTGCAGCAGACAACGTGTGAAAGTGCAGGGATTGACCCCCCGGTCAACGACCACCTGGAGCCGCTGTGCGCCGAGCGCTCTGCCCTGCCCCGACTTGAACCACCGACCTCACATTTGCCGGCCGTTGCGTGACCAGACAGAAATTTTTGAATCGAAACGGGAGTCTCATCTGACCGACCTCTTGGGAAATGTCTAATTCAAATGGCGTGAAGGGAGAATAGCTTAGGAGTGAGGTGGCGGCACTCGAAGGGGCCATAACGCACAGCGTCAGCCTCTTATAGTGACAGCAGTGATCAGTGCTGATCATTGCAGCTAATCCAGTAAGCAGAGGTATAATGTTAATCCTCAGGGTAAACAGTTCATCTGAAATCCTTCTCTTTCTAGTATAAACAGCGTCAGGAAATAACCAAGTGCTCTGTGACGACTGACTCCTTTCAACCGCCGTCATGTGAGTGTGTGTCTGTGGAACAGTAAAGAGCACTATAGCAATGTATGTTTGACACTGTCAGCAGTGTTTCGGCTGCTGCAGCTTGTACATCGTCCCATATCAGAACACCACACCACCTGCTATCTCGTACCAAACATGGAAATGATCCAGGCTGTTAAAACGCTGCCACAGACTCCAGCCCAGGCTCGACCCCTCCACTCTGGGATCTCTCTCATCACCAGGCAGCTATTGCTGTGATGACACCCCACCCGGTGTCGTGCTGATGGGAGACCTCTCCTACGCTATTTATCTTTAAGTATATTTCTCCCCGAGCACCCTCTCCTCCGCCTCACCGCAGCCACTCAAGGGTAGTTTGATTCATGGGAACTGTGTTCTTTGTTTCTAGGAGATGATTTTATGATCATTTTATTATCAGCACTGAAGCTAAATCATCTGATCTCCCTCTCTGCACGGGCAATTAGTCGGCTTCATGAAAATCAAATAAATTAAAGCGTTAAAAAGCTTTGACTGAGTCACAAAGAAGCTTTGATTTCGCGTGACTGCTACTGTATTACTACTTCCCAGAAGACACACAGACGTGCTGCCTATAAATGTATAGGTACTGATATAGTGAAAGGTGGCGGCGGCGGCGTGTGTGTGTGTGTTGGTGTACGTCTGGGTGGTGAGTTGACAGGCAGCCTCAGGGAAAGAGAGGCCTGATGGGTATTATGCAAATGAAGCCAGCTGTTTGCTGCATTGGCAGACTCCTCATAACTCTCTTCTAGTTCTGCTGGAAGTGAGAAAATATTTTATCTCTCGCCTCTTCTTTATTTCCTCAGAGAAGGTTTTTCTATATACTGTAATTTTATATATACTCTTCCTGCCACATTTCACCATTTATTCCCCCGCGTCTGCCTGAGTATCCATCCGCACGGCTAGAGTAATGAATGTACAAACAGGGAAGGCTTCCTTAAGTATTTGTTGACTCCTGCGGTATGAATAAAATAAATTGTTCTGAAGCTCAGAGTTCATATCTCGCTGAAAAACAAACTAACAAAGAACCATTTTCCATGGTTGTTCCATTAAATCAGACGCTGAAAAAACTACTGGTACCCTTGCACTTTTAAAAGATAAAACACAATTTTCTCTGGGATTCTTCTGTATTCCACCCTTACAAATGAAGCCTTTATGGACAAAAATTGAGACGGGACCCATAACCTAATATTTTACGCTTTAGCCGCAACCAAGAGCTTTTTTGTAGCTTCTCATCTGGTAGTTTGCTTCTTACAGTTCTCTCACATGTGATGAGTGAGAGCTGGCCTTGTAGCATTTATCTTGACCATTCTTGGCAATTTTTTCTTTCTTATTCCCTCAGAGAACTATCTTTCAATTTATTTATTTGGCAGCACTAGAAATTCATCAATGACATGAGCAGGTCAACGTATGGCCAAGGAGATAAAAAAAAAAATGCTTATATTCTGTACAAAAGAGGCCACTGCAACAGTCTAGCAGACTATAATTTAACCAGCAGACAAAGTAATATTGGCATTTATGTCTGAGATGTTATGTTTTTGGTCTCTACCAGCCCTTGAGGAAAATACCTGGCTTGTTAGCTGCTCCAACAGCTAATCACTAACTTTGTCTGGGGTCCGATATTTGGTGATGGACAGTTAGCGTCACAAAAACAGGTGCGTGGAGACTGGATTCATGAGGGCTGTGAGATTGACAACCCATCAGCGCGGCTTTAAAACGCACTTTCGCTTTAGCAAGATGGCTAATGGCTGTCGAGACTGCAGAGAAAGTCAGCTACACGTAAACTACCTTGCCCGCGAGCTCGGCGTCGCCACAAATAACCGTTTCCAATCACAGCAGAAGGATCCGGGCGCGACGGCTTCACGAGCATTTGCCAATAAATCAGCACAGCTGCTGCCGAATTGCGCCGGCTTATCTTCTTCAAAGATGCTTAATGTAGCAAATTAATATGCAAATTAGCACATGACATCATCTGGCACCTTCCAGCAACACTTCCGACGGTTTTCCCTCTAGCATCAGCAAGAGGCACAACAACTTTAAAGTTCAGCCCACCAGAACTAAAAATTAAAAATATTCCAGCGTTCGCAGGTGATGATCACACCATTTGCACTTGCATAAGTATAACATATTTTTCGAAAGCTGTAAAAATGACTTTGAGTTTGACTTATGAAATTCCAGCACAAGTGTCAACCATCCTTGGAGCAAAACGACGAGGGGAAACTTTTGGAATATCCCTCCAGCTCACTATGTAAATGTGATTTTCAAATAATAAAAGTGTGTATTTTACATTACATCATCTTCCGTCTTGCCATTTGCACAGAATTATTGTCTTGATGTAGACAGTTTAGACAGTTTCCCCCGCTCCATGTTGAGAGGAGCATCAACCCCCACATAACATGTTCAGCAGCGCAGCGTATCCCAGCTAAGTGTTTTCCACTGAACAGAAACCAGCTCCTGCTGAAACTTAAAGAACTTTGACAGACTGTAGTTGAGAGGGAAAGCAGCGGGGATGTTGTTGACAAGAAGTCCATGTAAAAGCCAGACTGACATCCACTTTTATAAATGTACATTCCCAGGTTCCTTTTATCAAGCAATTGTGTTACATAAAGACAGAATCTTTTCATCCAGAAAAAAGGGCATAAATGAACGCTGTCTCCGAGAGCAGAATAGACTCGGTCGGCGTTAGCCCCACGGTGATTACTGACTGGAGGTCTTAGTCTACCCTGCTTCTTATTTACCGCTACATTAGTGGCGAGGCGCCGTGTGCACCTCTACGCGCGCCCGGCGGAAACACCACAGCAGGCCTTCAAATCAGTGTGAAATTACATCAGCTCTATACTTTGAACTACATGTAAATGAAACTTGTCACAGTACTGTTGAAAATGTCACCTGTCACCTCCATGTTTACGTTCTGGCGGCCTCGCTGGCGGGGGCCTCGCCGAATGCGCTCGTATATCCGCTTGACTTGAATGTTGTTTATCTGAATGAGAATGCAGCAAGTGAATGTCACTGGAAGCATCCTCACAGGTTGACCTCATGTTACCGTAAAGCGTAAATGCTTCGTCTGGCATTTGAGGAGAAAAGATGAGTCATTTTTATGTAACAATACATCATCTGACATTGACTGGAGAGATGATGAATTAAAATCATTTTAAAGATTTATATTTATACTATATTTTATCTGCATTTCAAAGGACAATACTTTTATATTAATTTCTCAAGAAGCCATGTCAATTAAAACATTAACTATGGATCAAATATTTGGTTCAGTATCATTCGTTCTCAACAACGAGATGTCTTCAGCTACAAAGGTCTAATTGCACAGTAACCATCCAACTACAAGCTAGCTGGTGAACACTGTGGGTTATTTAGTAAATGCATTTAAAACCCCTCTCGCCCGATGACAGCTGGGATAGGCTCCAGCCCCCGCCCCCCCATGACCCTTCACAGGACAAGTGGTTACAGAAGATGAATGAATGAATGAAATGAATGCATTTAAAGCCCCAGATACTGTATGTCCTTCAGGAGTCAGTGGAGATCAACAAAGGCGAGAAAGGTCTGTCGGGGCCCCGGGCAAAAATCTTCACCTTAGACTAGACACACTGCTCTGTTAGCTAAGTTATCTAATGTAAGAAAGAATAAACTAAATAAGTCAGTGCAGTGATGCGAGTGCTCCAGACTCAATGGGGAATAGCACTAGCGTATCATAACAAAATATTGGTGAAATGAACAAGTTTCGCGGCAGATAATGAGTTATTTAGAAGCTGCGTTTCGGTGCCCCAATCACTCCCACTATATGGAAATACACTGATCTAATTATTGTCCGAACGACTCCAAATGACACCAAAGTTATATGGGTGAGTAAATGACTGTATTTTATGCCAGAAATAAGGTCCAGGTTGTAAAAAACGGTAATTCCACTTTAAGGCTAAACGAGCAGCATTCATTTAACTATTTAGTATTACTGTTAATCATCTGCTCGTTTACTTACTGCCTTACTCTTGATTTCCTTTCTCCCCTTCCTTTTCCTTTTACTCCCAGAGGAATAACTTTCTTCATTTTGAACTGAGTGCTGTTGACATACTTACCTACTTTAAAGAGACCTGCACACGACATGTAACGGGGCTGAATGCGCGGTGTGTGTCGGGTGGGGGGGGGGGGGGCCCTTAGGGAGGTCTCCTACTGTCAGTGAAAACTTAGCTCGTTGCCACCGCTGTAGTTTAAAGTTTGTCAGCGCTTGTGGGCCCCCCTGCTGTCCTGGTGCCCCGAGCGGTTGACTGCCTCGCCTGTTGACAAGCTGACAGGCTAACAGCGGAGGAAAGAATGGATGTGATAGATGGAGCACACTTTCCTACACCAGGCATTTGGTGACTTTCAGTAAAAACTACACAAAATCAGATCAGCTTGAAGTGCCTTACATTTAATAAATAATAAGTAAAAAATATTTAGATTTACCTTTATTGCTCATTTAACTAATGTAATGTGTAGCTTGTGTAGTAACTTTATACCATATTTGGTAACTTCCGCACAGATTTTAAATTGCGTCCCATAGACTGTATATAAAGATGGAGGTGGAACTGCTCCTCAAAAGTGAAGCCAAAGCAAGTAGAGCTCCCCCTGGTGGCTGGCTGCAGTATAGGTCATAAGCTCCACCTCCTACATGTTAGTGTCATGTTTTAGTTTGGCCCAAGTCTCGTCCACTAAGTACGTGTCAATTTTTTTTTCCAAGGATGATTTCTGTTATTTTAGATAGTTAATATAATACTGATGCATGTTTGTCTATATCTGAGAATTTCATTTTAGCTATTTGAAGCTGTAGAAACAGGATGTGACATCATGATCACTACAAGTTGTCATGCCAACCATTCCATGAAGCGGTCCCAGAGGAATGTAAGATTGGAAAAAATAAACAAATGAATAAGTCTCTGTAACTGTTGGAGGTAGAGCAGAGCGCAGTATTAATCAAAACGAAAACGCGCGTGAGTCTAGAGGAAGTGTGGGCGGGTCATCGATATCGCGACTCCCCGTGGCTCCTCCACTCTCGTACTGTACTGCGCTGACTCTGGCTCCAAAGTCGCAAGATGGCGCTGCTTGTATCCCTGGGAAACTAGTGTCAGTTTGGCTAATGCAAGGAAGTGGGGATGCATTGTCCATATTTCTATACAGTCTATGCTGCGTCCCTGTGCCTCTCAGTGGGGTCGAGAAGAATGTGGTTTTCATTTAGACAATCAGCGAACATTCTCAGGTCAACTGTGGTCTGCTAAGTCCACCTCCGCATGAACGCTGAGAGTAACTGCTTTAATAGGTACCACGATGAAGTGGCTTAATGTTGTATAATGGGGCCCTGTGATAGACTGGAGACCTGTCCAGGCTCCAGCCACCACGCAACCCTTCACAGGACAAGCGGTAACAGAAGATGAATGAATGAATGAATGGTCTAATGGGATAATGTGTATGTTGACAAGTGCCTGAATCAGCACTTACGTTCTAATGGTCTAAAATTTTGCATTTCTTTAACCCCGTAGGGGCAAGTGAATAAAATGAAAAATTTAGTAAAAATGTCTTCTTACACCCTACAATAACTCTAGGGTTTAAATTGGTGTTGAGTGTCCTATAAAGGGTTAAACATAACGATAATATACATAAATACAATAATATCTCAAACTGGACCGATCCAAAGTAATAATGCCATGACCCACTTTGAACTTCTGACAGCAACTTAATTTTTGAGTGTGTGTGTGTCCAGGACTAGATTTAAACTACTGTAACTGTCAGGAAAAGATCAATAGTGTTATCAGTCTTTCCTTCTTTCTGTCTCTGCCTGCATCTATCTCTCTCTCGCGCACACACACACAGGAATAAAGGGCTCTGATCAATAATTGCAAAGTGCTAACAGAAAGCTTCCACAGCAGTTTAAAAGCTTATTGTGCACACACACACACACGGACACGCAAGCACTCGCAAAACACTCCGAACTGTGAGCTAAGTATTGAGTATTTCCAACACATTCACAGCACCTGGACTAATTTGAAACCCGTTACAGGGAAAATCAATCGTGTTGATTCACTCCTCACAGGGATCTCTTTTATCGGCTTTGCATTGCGCGCGGCGTATAAGAACGGACACTGTCACTGTACGGTGTGCACAGGTTCGCTAATCATAAGGTAAAAGGTGGACGTCTTTCCTCTTCACTCATTCACATTCTGCTTCAGTCCCCCCAGGTCTTGCTGCTGTTTGCTGTTTGAGCATCCAGTAACTCATCTAACCAGAACAAATACGGCCTCGATAAGGCGCTGTAATCAGTCCCTCATTGTCTTCCTCCATCCCCTCCTTCCTCCGTCCTCCCCATCCTGCTTTTGTCACCACCGGTGTCCCCTCTTCGCCTCTCATATCCCTGCCTTCCTCCCCCTAAGCCTGCATCAAGTTTACCTTCCAATAAAGTCGTCACAATAAGTATGAGAGGAGTGAAAACTAAACGGTAAGGAGGCGATAACGGAGCATCCGCGGATGTGTGGGTGAATAAACGCAAAGTCAAAGGAACCACTCATGGCCATGAATGTACTCCCCCCCTCTCTCTCTCTCTCTCTCTCCCTCTCTCTCTCGTTCATCCTCCATAAGAAAGTGTTGAAAGTATATTTTAATTCCCTCCTTCTCTCCCCTGTCTCCCCCTGCTTTCTCCTTCTAGATGCCATATGCTCAAAGCTCCATCTCGGGCTCATTTGCAGCGCCGCACACACACACACACACACACACACACCGAAACACACACACACACACACACACACACAGGCTCTATCAAAGCACAGGAACAGCTGGCTTGCTCGATATGGATGACTACTCGCCTGTCAACTAGTTTCACACAGCACACGCACACATCATCATCATCATCAAGCCTGGTGTTTCTTGCTCTTTTAAGAAGGAAAGAGTTACATAGATAGATAGATAGATAGATAGATAGATAGATAGATGGAGGGCAGGTCCGAGAGAGAGAGAAAAGGGAGTGAGACACGGAAGTGGAGGAGTTTGATATTCGATGTTGTCAGGCTCGTTTGAAATGGCGACGGAACATGTGAATTTTCACCGTGGTATTATTTAATCCAGCGTAGTGGAATTAAATCACTACTGCAAACACGCACGCATGATATCAGAAGCAAAATGACAGCATGTGTCACTGTTAACCGTCTCCGCCAGATGCTCATGAATAATTGTACGTGTTACGCTAGGAAGGGTCCGTTTGATTGAACACTACATAAGTAACACTACAGTGAAATGGACGGTCATTAAGGTAATAGTCTGTTCTACAAATATTCAAAATATAAATTAGGCCTTACGTTTATGACATTTGATTAAAGCATATTTTTTTAGCTGTAACATGTGAATAGATTAGAAGCTAACACTAAGTATGAATGCCTGATTAACATATTTATAAAACAAGTTGTTTATGCCCAATCAAACTGGTGCTTTATATACTAAGTGATCATTTGAACGGAATTAAATCTTATTTTCTCTACTTCTTAAGAGAATGGGATTCTACATGAGTGCCCATGTTAGAATCAGTTTTATGATTTGAATAAGTGCTGGGGCTCATTTGGGAAAACATGGTGTCACATACTCCCATGCACAAAAAGAGATTCAATTTAATCAACATTTTTATATATATATATATATATCAGGGTCTGATGACAGCTAATTGCTGAATGTCAGCCAGAGTTTTCAACTGCTGAACCTGTTAAAAGCAGAAATTATAAGACTTCTCCAAGAAAACAGCAGCTTGGTTTGATGTGAGGGGTGGGATCATTGAAAAAGCTGTCTACTGCTAAATTATGAGGTGGAATATACACTGTAAAAAATTGCTGTGTTTTACAACATGTTTTTGCTTTGGTTTGTGGTGTCTTTGATTATAGTTTGTAAATCAAAATATGAAAAAATTGCGTTTAAGTCGTTATGAAAAGAACTAACAATGGCTTTGTGAACAGATGGCATGTTATTCGTCATCAAATTGAAACCAATGTTCTCTTTTACTGTGTTACAGAATTCAGCTTTTACTTTCTTTTTAATTACTTTTTAGCACAATATGGATAAAAAGTCACCGTGATTGTTCTCTTACCTCCCCCGTGTGGCTGAGGCTCAGCTTTGGCAGCTTATTCTTCACATTCCCAGAGTTTCCTCCAAAAGGCTGGCTGTTGTTAAACCCCTCTGTGGCCACTAGAGGGGGTTTAAGCTGGGGGGAGTCACTTGGCGCCTGGTCCTGGCCATCCATTGGTCGAACATACGCCGTGGGCTTCTGCTGCACGGCCATCGGCTTCCCTGATAGGCTGCCTGGCGGGAAGGTGGGCGTGGTCAGTCCGGATGTGGGAGTGGTCAGACCAGGGGTGGGCGTTGTCAGGACGGACGTGGACGCCAGCGGGGAGGAGGACGTAGAGAGGTGAGAACCTGTCTCATTTTCAAATGGGGAGGATTTAAAATGTCCCCCGTTTTCTGTGTTAGTGGAAGACTTAAAGTGGCCAGCGTCCAAGGTAGAAGCTCGAAAATTGCCTCCATCTTTTTAAAGAGAAGACGAGAAGAGAAAAAAAAAGACAGCAAAAAGTCAAAACTAACCAGAGACACACCTGCTAACAGTAAAATACTGCTCAGCCCTTTGCTATCAAAACCTGATGAAGGTTGAAAGCCAAAAAAATCCCTCTTCCAGATGGATGTAGCCAATCGCAATCAAAGCAAATTATGTGTTTTGAAATCAACTAGCAAGATGTTCTCATCGGTTGCAGATGTTAATTTTCATAAATTTCACCCAAAAGGTGATAGAGTCTGTTTTTTTTTTTCTCTGAAATTATTTATCCTGGCTGAAAGCAATTGCGAAGAAACAGATTATTCATGAATATCCGAATGTGTTCGTATCAAAAGTCTACTTTTTGTAGACTGACAACCAAACACATTGAGTTATTCTCCACTATTAAAGGAAGAAGTGGACGCCAGCTTAGTTTAGCATAAAAAAACTGATCTGTTCATTTAGACATGCTAGAGAGCAAAATTTCTTAAACTTCAGATTGATCCAGGTTACCCCCTACTTCAAGTTATCCATTTATGTTGAGCTAATCCCCTGGTGGCTCTTGTTTCATACTTAGACATGAGGACTCTTCCAATTTAGCAAGGAAACAAATTAGAGTATTGTTCCAAACTTCTTCTAAGGCCTTTGCGACTTACCTGGGAGGGGATGTGTTTTGGGTGGGTGGGAAGAGTGCCTCCTAGAAGTAGAGGAGGATGAAGATGTAGAGGAGGAAGAAGGGCTTGAATCTTCTTTTAGGCCAAGTTCATCTTTCAGTGAGCTGAACAGCTCTTCGTGCCTTTGCATTTGCTGTTCCTCTAATAAAGACAGTTTCCCTCTGTTGCTTGTGGCCGCTGCCGTGACCTGCCCCTGGCCGTTCTGTCCTAGCCCCAGGACAAGGCCCGTCGCCTGGGTGCTCTGTCCGTGGCCTCCCCTCGACCAGTCCATGGAGCTCCGTGACTTTTTCGAATTTTGATGCGGGATTGTCGTTGCGCTCGATGAGGGTGTGGTCGAAGCTGGTGGCTGCATGGAAGAGGAAGATGAAGAAGGTGCATTCGCCGTCCTCTTGTCCCCAGCTCCCTCTGGTCCTGCTCCTCCTCCTCCTCCTCCGCCGCCCGCTCCTGCTCTCAAGGCGTCGTTGAAAAGCTGGGACTCCATGGAGGGTCTTTCCGTGGTTGAAGTGGTCGGGGTTTGCTGCAGGTTGTTGTTGGCAGTGCTGCCTTTGGGGATTCCCACTAAGTGGCTCTGGTTGGTATGGCTGGTTAACAGGTCTTTCATTTCCTCGTAGGAGCCCAGCGTGTTCTGGACACGACTGGCCAACGCATCACCTTTATTAGTCTGACAGGAGAGAAGGGAAGAGACAGAGGGGAGGGAATAAAAAGAAGAGCATTAATTAAGTCCTCCATTTTCCCATTTCTTCAGGCTTGATGAAAAGCCCTCTTTACTCATCTGGAAAGGAATAGTGAGAGATGGATAGGGTGACCACTGACCAGGCATCAGGAGGAGATGATTAATTAAACACATGCCACACTTAAGAGGGTCCAGACCAGGCTGGAGCAGTAAAATTAATGGGGCAGGAATCATTATTAGCCTGACCCCACATTCTCAAGCAA
Organism: Chelon labrosus; assembly: GCF_963514085.1. Lineage (NCBI taxonomy): Eukaryota > Metazoa > Chordata > Actinopteri > Mugiliformes > Mugilidae > Chelon > Chelon labrosus. Next base: position 21,546,551 of record NC_140358.1, read on the forward strand.
TCATGGCTTGGAAGACACTGCAGGATTTACTGATATATGACGGTATAGCACCTTTAGGTATATGCGGTAATGCAGGGACGTTCCTCAGAATAGCTCAACAGTACCCTTTGTGTCAGTCATTGACAGATTCCTCAGTGATGAAACTACGTGATTGGATGGTTTTGCATTTTTTTAAAGGACAAGGGCGATCAGCAGCGGTTTCTATATTTGGTGTCAGACCCTTGCGGAACGCCGCGAAAGAGGAGAAAAGGAGCGAAGGCCAGTGGATTTCTTTCTCTGCTGACATTTCTTTTCCACCTGAGCGACAAACTGTGAAGAAAATATTAATCATGGACCAGGACTGAATTATGCGAGATCTACAGCCCATAATTTAAGCGTGACATTTCATCAGGACTTACAGACAAATGACGAACAATGGAAACACTGAGCAAGATCGACGCGAAATGTGGCCCTGAAATTTCCCCAATTACATCAGCCGTGTGGTTTGGTCAATAGATTTCCTCGGCCATGAAGGCAAAGGTAGTTGACAGCATGTACTCGGCTAATCACTCCTTTCGCTAACGTGGACGGATGGTGTCAAATAAACGTAAATGAACAGGAAGCTTTATATAATTTTCAAGGCAGGTTGAAATAGCCTGTATATTATGAGCTTAATTAATTGATAAATAATTCATTTTAAAGCAGAGTGACTGAACCGTAAATTACACGTAGTAAGAGTGGCTAAACTGAAAGTCCATGAGAGAAAAAAGCACAAAAATCTGTCCATTAATCTTCACGATTCTTCGAGATGTGTTCATGTGTCTCTGTGCGCTTGTTTTTTTCCCATGCAAACAGCTTCAGTCAATAACCAAATAATACTGTAATAACATGCAATGATCCATGGAGGGGTCTTATTGCTGAGGAGGGAATTGTAAGTGTGTGTGTGTGTGTGTGTGTGTGTGTGTGTGTGTGTGTTCGGCACTTCACAACATTACAAGTTAGTATATCACCACCCCGGTATTTGTGCTAATAGAGGGCCATGTAAGGACCACTTCATAGTAATTGCTATATTGTAGTAGCTTTTATTTTTCATAATCAGATTGATTTGATTTAAGAACTAGGTGGAACTGAAATGGATGTTTTGGTTTCTGGCAAGTCACACATCCACCAGGAACACTGAACCAGTAGGAATCCCAAATGGTGGTTTATCATCAACAAAACTTATCAAACAGACTGTGCAGCAACTCTCTAAGTGATAGCCGTGCTTTGACCTAGCGGCTAATGTCAGCACGCCAACATGATCACAATCAAAATGCTAGCATGCAGGTTTAGTGGGTATAATGTTTCTCTTTTTAGCATGGTTATCTTTGCTAATTAGCACCAAACACAAGTGAAGTTGTGGCTGATGACAACGTCTTTAGTGTTTAGATATTTGATCATGAACCAAAGCAATATACTGATCATATCAAATAATTTTGTTGGCACCAGAATGTCTGTGGAAATATTCATGCTAATCCATCAAATAGTTGATGATATATATTTTATTTTTTTTTCTGGAGTGCAGAGATCAATCAACCAGTCTGCTGAACAATACTACCATCACTAGAGCCACGGCATAATAAATTATAGTTTCTCAAAAGCGAAAGTGAGAGAGTGAGTGAAATGCTTCTTTTGTCTGAGCAACAATCCAAACACAACGACTAGTTTAAATTTACTACCATATTTAATTACCCTGGTGTCACTCCTTTGGGAACTGATCATGCTCCGGCAAAGATCTGCCGGGCCAATCAGATCGCCTGGGCAGGCTTTATGAGGTGATTGACAGAAGAGTAACAGAACAGCGACGTAGTCATACACGTCATCTGATCTCCAAAAAGTTGTATTTGTTTACAACACAATGGCTCCGATTGGCTGTAAGACTCATGGCTACGTAAGGCTAAAATTTAAATATAAGCAAAACTAGATTTAAAATCGTTAAATGCCAGCAAATCGTGACAATTTTTAACTGAAACCATTATTACTGATTAGTTGTGTAATCACTTCAGCTCTAATGAGCTGGACTACGGGATTGCGTAGGGAACACGTATAGTAACACACATCTCAAATCAGTACGTGTCATTTTTGCTTTTTACAGGCACGGAAATTAATGAGCCCAGCCAAAGATGTCATGATAAAAATGTCTTCAAGAAAAAGAGAGAAGCATGTAGGATTTTTCTCTTTTAGAAGGACTAAAGAAGACTGGTGCTTGTCTTTGATGATGAGGAGGATTACTGGAATAATATTTTTGTGTCATACGTTAAAATAATCAACCACATGAGCAGCTTAAATGTTTAAGTTAGTCATTTTAATTTCAAGAAGACGGCCTGTAACGGTGTATTTGTTAACAAATAATAGTACATTATTTCGACTATAGACTTTTGAGTTTACAGACTTTGACGGGACCAAGAACACACCCTGAAGATCCTCCCAATGGTTGCAAATCATAGGCTAGAGTTCAAGATTACCCATCCTTACGGTTTCATGTGCAACAAAACTCAAACCTATGCGACTGGAAGCGGCGTTCATCACTTGTGCCGCGGCTCTCTTCACTTCACTGCATCTTTCATCATCGAACTCAAATAAAGAAAGAAAACCGTGAAAATTCCAAAAGACGGAACAAGCCAGAGAATCAGGACTTATTTCTAAAAGAGATTCATACAAGAAAGGACGGGATTGCATTTGAACAATCTTAACAGTTGTAATTTCTGTGCGTATCTGCACACACACACACACACACACACACACAAACACTACACACCGTGGCGAGCCAAAGTTAGCTGTGAATAAATTAGCCCATCTCTTCTCCATCTCGGGGCTCATGAATAAAAGATTTGGTGGCTGAAGAGGAACAGAAAACACATTTACAGAGAGGCAAAATGGAAAACAGAGGAGAACGGGAGGATGAATACCTATGTGTGTGTGTGTGTGATGGTGTGTGTGTATGTGTGTGTGTGAATAGATCATCCCAAATAGCTGCTAACGGCATAACGCTCCTTAACAGGATTAGAAGAGGGATTAGCTAATAGCTGACAGAGAGAATGAATACTGGAGAGAGGGAGGGAGAAAGACAGAGAGAGAGCGAGAAAGTGACGGACACATGATACATACACAGGTACAGAAAGGGACTGATGGTAATATCTATATGTCCCGATACAAATCTTTAGACTAAAGAGTGGTTCAGTCACAGACACAGGGACAGTGCACTAAGGTAAAGTGCTAAAGCCACTGAATTGTGTCAAGTAAAGCAAGCAGGGGGAAAAAAAAAAAATGAAATTGTTTACTTGGCAAATAAATCACCAGAAGAAAGTAGCAAGGTGTGCCAAAGCCGTTTTTCAGGTTTAGCAGCGGTGAGAGATAAACTGCGGAAGTGCATGGAGGAAAAAAGATTAGCTGGAAGGAGCTGGAATATGGAAGAAGTAAACATGTTGTCTCCCATGAATGATGCAGTGACCCGAGCGCAACCCCTTTTTATCTGAATTGTTTTACCTTCAGCTGCAGCCCCCCCACCCCGCCCTTAAATTAATGACCGCAATTAATTAGAGACACAGAAAACCTCTGCTCTGCTGCACGCCACGAAGGTAACGAACAACTGCAAGAAGTTCAGCACCAATGCAAAATGTTTCACGTCGCGAACGCCAAGAGACTGAGAGACTGTCACGGGAGAAACCGGAGATCACGTCTTATCTCAGACCTTTTTAGTAACTACAGTTTTCGTGTAAACAAACCAAAGCAAAGTTCATAAACAGACATGCTGAATGAGTTTTGCAAAGCAGATTCTGCGTGGTTATTATTCATGCATTTCTTTGTCAATCAGAGGAATAGCCTGAAACGGGTGGGAGGAATGTGTATTGTTTCATCTGCCCACATATATACTCATATATATACATATATACATATAAACCTGAAACAATAATATCATTCTTGTGAATTTATTTATTTATAATAAAGAATATTAATCATTTGTTCATATCTGTGTGAACCCTTGTTTCTGGTAATGTTTCCGGTAACAGTCGTCTACAGCGGTTTGGAGGAATTTTAGCTCGTTCCTCAGGACAGAACCGCTTCGGTTCCGAGATGCCGGTGGGTTTCAGACTGTGGCAAATCCCTAATTCTGTTAAATTAAGTGGGGCACTAAACAACACCTGAGTCCCATTACATTGATTGGAAACACTTCTGAACAGATGGACTCTAATTTGGCCTTGAAATGAATTAATAGTCCTAGAGGTGGGTTCTACGTGTGCACCGCACAGATAGGTAATATTGGCTCATTTTCCTGAATAAACAAATACACAAGTACGTTGCTTTTGGGTTCTCTTTGTCTACTTTCAGGACTTTTCGGGACGTTCTGAGTCACTTTTATGCAGAAATATGTAGATTGACCTACAGATCCTGGATGATGTCTTCTGACCTGTATGATGTCATCTCTGAGCGCCACGCGCACCCACGACTGTTGGCTTGTTTACCTGTAATTTGCTACTGCTGTGGTTCATCCGCAACCTCAAAATCGGAAAAATATTCAGCCATGTTGCAAAAAACTAGCAGTAGCAACTTACAGGTAAACAAGCTGACAGTCGTGGGTGCGCGTGTCTGCAGGTCAATCTACAGACCCCAGATGATGATAACAGCTAACTCTGGACTCAACGGGGAATAGCACTAGCGTACGATAACAAAATATTGGTGAAATGAACGAGCTTCGCGGCAGATAATGCGTTATTTAGAGGCTGCGTTTCGGTGCCCCAGTCACTCCCACTATATGGATATACGCGGATGTAAATATCTCCCGAAGGACTACAAATGACACTAAAGTTATATGGGTGAGTAAACGATTGTATTTATTTGATGATCCCCGGACTCAACGGGGAATAGGACTAGCGTACGATAACAAAATATTGGTGAAATGAACAAGCTTCGTGGCAGATAATGCGTTATTTAGAGGCTGCGTTTCGGTGCCCCAGTCACTCCCACTATATGGATATACGCGGATGTAAATATCTCCCGAAGGACTACAAATGACACTAAAGTTATATGGGTGAGTAAACGATTGTATTTATTTGATGAAACGCCTGAAAAACGTTCTTCCAGCACTTAATGCAAAAAATGTGGCCGGTTTAGAGTAAGCAATCCATTTTTCTCATTGGGATCAAATCACAGTGTTTTTAAACTACTTAACACGGACGCCAGCATGCCTGGTTCTCACAGCAGCAGTGGTGTCTGGAGTCTCACCCCTCACACAGGCCAGCCCAGTCATCCTTGCTCTCTCCTCACACACTCACACACACACACACACACACACACCTTGACCTCACCTCAGAACCGCTAATTAGCTGGAAACAATTAGTTGGGAGTGCGGAGGCACCAAGGATTGGATTCATTATTAGAACAACCTCTCATTTGCATCCGCTGCCCCCCGAACCGCGAGCAGCGTCTCGGTGAGGAGCCCCCGTGTCCTCTGCGTTCAGACACAGCAGCCGTTAAACACAGTCTGTCAAGATTCAAAGCCAGTCCGTCCCAAGGTCGATACACTTGGCGGCACGACCGAGTGCTGAAGTGCCTGACGGTAGCAAATGAGAGTTAACAAACCAAAATCAATTTTATACACAGGGGCAGGAGAGTGGCCGTGGACCTCATGCATGGCTGGTTCACTTCCCACTAAAGAAGAAACAAAATGATGGCATCTCAAGCACCTCGGAGCAGAACACAACACAACCTTATGCCTGAGGATATTACACTTTTAGCTTCAGGGGAGACAGCATGGAGAAAATACAGTTCCACCATCAGCTTTATCCGCCACAAAAATAGCATTAAATTCTGCAAAATATGTTTGGGTAATTGTTGGTTAGCCATAACAATTTAATTCTATTACACGCTTGCACAAGGCAAAATAGTTTCACATGAGCCTAAATCACAAAGCGGGGCTCCTTTAGAGGAGAGTGGCCCGTCCTCGCTGATTAAGAGGTCGTAAATTCACTCCATTTGCCCAAATGAAATTCTGGTGTCAGGTATGTCCGCTTCTCCTCCCGCAGAGATTAATCAAAACCTAACAGCAAATTATAAAACTGTCCCCTAAACAGCAATGAGAGAGCACTCGGAGCGAAGAAGCTCAGCCAGGTTGTAAGAATGAGTGTGCAGCTTACTGACGTTAGCTCACAGTTAGCTTCTCTTTCAGTCCTTACGTTTAAACAAAGACGTTGCTGTTAAACTCTTAAAATTTGCAAATTAATAGATTTAAAGTGTTCAAAAAAAGAAGTAGCCTTTTGCAGCCACTGAGATGAAGTTCTGACAAGCCCTCAGTAAAGCCCTAGTTCTGTTACTGGTCAGACTTTTGAGGGAAATTTGGATATTAGGAAGTCAGGAAATAATCAAATAAAAAATGGAGCATCAGCAGTGAGTGTGGACACAGTCATTTATTGTTGTTCCGTGGTTCATGTATGAACAACATGTTCGGTTTGTAGAAAACAACGTTTTAAGGTATATGCTGAGAAGGTGCAGGATGCGTTCTGGAGGCATGCAGCGACATATTCGCTGCACAGATGCTCCTCCAAAGATGCATTGTATTACCTGCTTGGTTATATAATTCTAATCTTATAAATAGCAGCTGTCGTATCGTTCTGTGGATAACGTGCAAACGGGAAGCGACTTTTAAGCGGGCTGGGACCACGACGTGATTTGTTCCATAATAGACCGTGGTTGCTGTGTTCACACCAGACCAAATGAATTGATCTTGGGGGAATAACCTATTGGTTTCTGAACTAAAAACTAGGCCTGAAACTGCCCTTACTTACCTTATTTATAACACTTGGCACAGTGGCAGCTCCTGTCAAACCTCTCAGGGAGGGCAGCTCTCACTGTGATGTTACGTTGGATTGATCAGTTGGTTTTTTGACGTTTAACTCAGGTAGCAATACCACCAGTAACTACTACATGGACATTTATCAGTTCAGCAGTTCTGGACATAAAAAAAAAGTTGCTTAAATGAAAAATAAACTGACTCATCACAATCATCTTAGGTGCAGCATAGGTGCATGAGTCACTTATTTTAAAATTCTGCTGGTCTCCCCTTCAGTTTCATCTCTCCATGGAAAGCATAGCCAGTGCTACTGGCTTTTACAGGAAGTTAGCAAACTGGTGGTTGGAATAAAACAACATTACAAACAACAAATCTTGTTTATGTAATAGTGAGGGTTGACCCTTCTGGAAGTCATTCAGATTGCAGCTGATAACAACCTTGATATGAGAGACTGATCTCTGTGATTTGCAGCCATTTTGAAATTCGCACAAAGGAGCAGGCATGCTGTACTCCATGGAACACAGCTTGGTGCTGATTGGACTATGTTCAGAGACAAACAGACTGTCTACAACAGTGGCAGTCTCTGACAGACAGCCAACCAGACATTGCAGTTGATTGTGGTTTCTATCTCTTTTTCTGTGGACCGTTTCCTAATTCACCCCAGTGGAGAAACCGCCCATTTAGAGTTGAGAATACATCCTGTAGCTACTAGGGGTTGCACCGACTAGTCGACTGGTCGCCGATTACGTGACAATAACAACACGGACGCCTCCGAGAAGACAGATGAGGAGCCCAGTGGGTCACTGCAGCGAACTAGCAGCGGTTCGTCAAGTGTGTGTGGAAATACTTCACTAAAGATGAAGCCCATTCTACCGTGACATGCAGGATATGTAAGTCAGTCCTGTAATACAACAAATGTACTACCGCTATGAATATTAATCTGAAAAGGCATCCGCTAATGCTAGCAGAGGAACAGTCCAAATCCTCTGGACAGCAGTCAATTAACATCTTCACCAAATGTCCTGTGTATTGTAAAAGTTATTAGACCTTTAGCTGCTATACACGGAAAAGGATTCAGAGATATACCTCTTTTTTTTTATTCTATCCCAGCTACATTATCCTATCTTACAACACGCTGTGAAGTACTATTAAATGCTATTGACGGTGCTGATTTCTATAGGCTATACATATCTACAGCATTGATAATGCTCAAGTGTTTATGTTCAGTGTTGTGTTCTATTAGCTGACTTTGCTGTATTGTCGTAAGTCGTTCAACCCCTAGTAGCTACACACTTGAGCTGGAGCTCCAACGCAAATCAAGTGAAAATAGTTGACGCTAGCTTGGCTCTCTCAAACAGCCCAGCAACAACAGCTGCACTGTCACAGAGTGTTGTTCAAGGGCTCCTTGACAGAGTTTTGTCGTCATCCTTTCATAATAAACTGGTGAAACAAACACATGTGTCTGGTTGAAGCTTGACCGCGTCCAAGGCTTGTTGCCAGTAGTCTGCACACACCACAACTCTCAGAAATTAAGCAAATAAGTGTATGTGTTTGGGTTCCTCTTACTTTGTAGGGTTCCCCGAACAGGTTGAATCCCGTGGAGAACAGGTCTTCATCCTGTTGGACCTCCTGGTTCCTCCTCTCCCATTCTCTCCTCTTCAGGGCGCTGCGCTCTGACTCCAGATGACTGGAAAGACACAAAGAGAGCTCATTAGCATCCCCATCTGAGGCCCGAGACACGTAGCCTGCCACCAGTGTAACCCAGAGGTTTTTTAATGAGTATTGCTAACACGTCATTTTTGGAACTGCAAAGAGCATTGGCTGATTTTTTATTTTTTTTTCTGCAGTGTGATTAGAGTAGTCGGGAAGCTGGTAAAGGAAAATAACGGGGTAAGTCATATCATTGCGCTGTCTCGAAATTATTCAAATTCCACATAAACAAGAAAGAAAAAAAGTTCAGTTTCAGTAAAATGAGATTTCAACACAGCGATGGGAACTGAGGGTAAAGATATCCAACTTGGTGAAACATGTTGAAGCTGACAGGGCTCACATGTCTCTGGACTTCCACTGAAACTAATATCTATGTGAGCGTATTAAACAAAAACTGTGTTTGTACTGTTTCAAAGATAAGGAAAGTTTTCTTTGAATGAGTGCACATTGGTCACACTCTTATTTTATTACCTAGGACATTGCTTGATCCTTTAACTCCCATAAAATGTTTATCCTCCATAAATTCTTTAACCCCTGTTACTGACACTTAAATGTATGTCATCGTAAATTTCTGAAAGCTTTTGGATTTGACTTTGGTGTGTGCCTTTGCACAAAATAACTAACGTGGAAGCCAGACAAGCTTCCCCCGCCCACAATTTATTTGCGGCAGAAAGTTGGTCTGGAACCCCTCCGTTTGAAACTGATTGCGCTCCAGCAAAGCATCATAATAAAAGCAAAATTTCTGCAGGAAAGAAAAACACGTTTTGAGCCGTGGTCAATTAACTTCACAAACGATTGCAATTCTTCCATTTGAAGTTGAACTCTTCTTTCGTCCTACAAAATGTCCGTTGCGTTAGCCTAGCTTAGCAGTTAGCTTAGCTTGGCATTAAAAAAAATAATAATTAACAACCTTATTAACACTTTGTTATGTTTATCGTGAAAAAAATGTGTGGTTTTAAGGGACATTATAGGATATTTCATGGTAAATAAATACGTCGGTCCATCCAGGGCATAACTGTTGTTCACAAAGCAATAGTTTCTCCACATAATCACATTAGAATTAGTTTCTGTACATTAGAGCGCTTGTAGATGTATTTTCTTTACTTTGGACGGAGCTAGGGCTAAACGTTTCTCCCTCCGTCTAGTCGTTTTGTTGCGCTAATCTAATGATCTCTGGCCGGCTCCAGCTCGATACCTTCAGAGCGAAATCAAATAAACATGTTTCCGAGATTGTTTACTGCTCCTTTGTCCGGCCTGTGTTATATTTGTGAAAGGCATTAGGCTCTGACTGAACATGTCCACCAGTAAATAATGAAACTAAATGAACGAAATGATGAACCATCACTTTTACTTACATTTTACTGTGGAAAGATAACATTTTTCACAGTTCTCTGTTCCTAATGTGATGCAACATATACCATTAGCTGGGTAGTTTAATTCATGAGTGCATTCATTTTTAACACAGGTGGGCCCGGTGGGGATTAATCTCCTAATTCAGCCAGTGTTTATGGCGTGCTGCACTCGCTGAACCACTTGAAAGGACAGATGCATTTATGTCCTGTCATCGTCTCTTTGGCTAGATCCCAATAAAATTAGCTTTTAATCTTCTAACGTCCCCCCACTACTGTTCAGAGTGCGCTTTTTCGTTTTAGCTTGATTCTCGTGCAGTAAAATATTAAAGCGTTAGAAATATGATGCAGCCGACAGTAAACAATGATAGGAATGACTGGAAGCAAACGAGGCCGGTCTGTGGGGAATATAGAGGGTGGTGAACTCTGGGGTTTTTTTGGAACATTTTTCTTACATAACCATGTATTTTTAGAAAAAACTTTTACAGATTCACCCTGGCCTCCCAAACATTTTAAGTCACCAGCCTCCACTGAGAAATCTACACGCTGCCAGCCACACTCGAATCTCAGCAGCACAAAATAAAGTGAGTTTGAACGCGCGTTATGCATGAGGGCTGTGGCCTGCTGACCCGGGAAAGGGCATCCTGTTTTACCGCATCCACTGCTGAGGGATGAGACAGGCCGGCTAATTAGCGATCAACACAATTAAAAGAGACTTTCTCTTTTTCTCTACCAGACCTTGCCTTCAACATTTAATCTATCAGCAAGATGTGAGTGGGAGGGAGAACGAGCAGAGAGGCAATGAGAGGAAAGAGAGAGGGAGGAAAAAAAATATCAGAGACCCATGGGAGGGAAAAAGACCCAGTTTCAGGGCAACAGACAGTTTCTTTAAAAGGAAAGAAAAATAACAGAATGATGAAAGACAGAGAGGAGGGATGGGGAGAGGAAGGTAGAATGGGAAGAAGGAAGACGCAAAAAGCAAGCGAGAGCTGAGGGAATTCCAGACTAAATGATTGACAGGTAAGGTGTTTGTGTGTATGTATGTGTGTGTGGATTACAGTGGTGCACATAGATGTAATCATTGTGTGTGCTGGGACCGCTGGTTGACATGTGCATTGTCTGTCAGCGCAGAACGACAACTGACAGGACCGTTGCTACGACAAACACACACACACACATATACAGCATGCACACGCGTACACGCAATACATGTAGTCCCATGTGACAGATCACTGTCTCCGTCTGTCACGCGCTAGACGTACACACGGAGGGAATCCGGTCAGACGAGGTAATTAACACATCCAGGATTTATTTCCCAGCATGTGGCAGGATCAGAAAACGGGGCTGCGTGTCACACACAGGTTAGCCTGCCAGCAGGGCTTTAACACCGAGATGAACAGTGTGTGGACCGTCGCTAATCATTACCAAGCTAGGATAGTGGAAGCTAGTAAGCATTATTTACTAGCTAATCAGTGTTGCTCTCTTGCTTCCACTGTCTGACGGTATGGAGTATAGACTGTAAAAAAATAAGGACAGCGAAAAGCTCTTAAAAAGTGAAGCCAAAGCAGGTAGAGCTCCCTCTGGTGTCTGGCTGCAGTATAGGTCATAAGCCCCACCCCCTCCATGTTAGTGGATGGGACTTGGGCCAAACTAAAACACTAAAATACACATCAAATAATTTTTATATAACTTTTTATAATGTTTTTTAGGTAGTTAATATAATGCTGCATACTCAAGTGTAATTTTGTCTGACAAGTTTCATTTTAATTAGTTATTTGACGCTATAGAAACAGGGTGTGACCTCATGATGACTACCAGTTGTCATGCCAGCCGCTCTGAAAAGCAGTCCTGTAGGACCATGAGAGTAGGGGAAAAAATGGATAAATAAATAAGTACAATGTATATTCCAACATTTCTTTGTAACTGGTGGAGGTAGAGCAGAACGGAACGCAGTATTAATTAAACGAAAACACGAGTCTGGCCGAAGTATGGGTGAGTCGTCAATAACGCAACTCAGTGTGGCGCCACTCTTAGACCGTACTACGCAGATTCTGGCTCCAAACTTGCAAGTCTGTATCCCTGGGAAACTAGTGTCAGTTTGGCCAATACAAGGAAGTGGGGACGTATTGTCCATATTTATATACAGTCTATGCCCTAGACACACCAAACCTGTAAAACACAGGTCGACTGTGATGTCACCTCATGCCATAAAGTTGCACTTGAAAGCACTGCAAAAAACACAGCTGACAACCAGCAAGCATATATGTTATCTGCCTGCATGGAAGGAAATTCATACCAGCAGGTGGTAGTAGTCTGTTTTCCTCATTTAAAAGGGGAAACTAGAAGAGCTACTACTTCGCTGGAAAAGCAAAAACCATCATACAGAGCTGACTACCAATAATTACTGGGTTGTTAACAGACTCTAGTTATGTGACTTTCAGGTGTGCACCACGCATGGACGTTCCAGATAAAAACCATTAAGTCATTTAATACTGAAGAATCTATTTGGACAAGTGGATAAGGGGCTTCAAGAAAATTCAAACAAGTCTGGTTGCTCTTGTTTCTGGATCCACCATGACCATGGCTGGATTTTTGGTCAGGTTTTTGATTGTATAACTTGTTGACAGAACAGAGGTGCCGTCAGCCACTTTTGCCAATAGATAATAGTAAAATACACAGGTTTCAAAGAATGAAAACAATAAAAGGAATAAAAAAAGATAGATGATGGACATATGGATGGATTGAATTGGATTGGATTGGTGGGGATTAATAGCAGCGGCGATATCAGCGGTGGGCACGCTGTCGATGTTGATATTTTCTGTGAATGAAAATGTAACGATGGCAGCTCCATGTGTGTACGGTTTGTTTGTGTACGGTGTGTGTGCGTGTCCTGAAGTAATGCTGATAGTCAGAGTAAGCTCTGGGAATTTAATCTCAGCAGAGCTATGCTGTGCTCCCCTGATAACTAAACACACACACACATACACACAGACCAATGTCTCTAACTGAGCCTCATCACCTTCTCATTTACTTTCCCTGCACGGAATTTCAGAGCCTTTTTCATTCTGTCGCTTCCTCAGCAATTTAACATAGTGTCCTTTAGCAAGGCACCAGACCTCCAGCTCAGCCTCTCGGTGGAAATGCAGATGATTCAATGAAGGTTAATCTCCGGTGAAGGATTTCCCCATGATAACCCTCATGGGGAAAAGGGACTATTGCGACTCTAATAGAAGACAGATTGTCAGTAAGTCACAGATTTCCTGTTACAACACATGCTCGAAAGGCAAAATGTGCTCAAACTATGGTATTCGACTAAATTTATTATATTTATTCTTAATATAATATACTGCATATCGCGGAAGCCTTGCATGTAATCCCAGCAACTGAACCGAACTGTTTCCAGCCAGATGTTGAAGCTGGCCAGAGGTCTGAGCTGAACATGAGTTGACGTTTCTGTGTTCTGTCGTGAGGAGGAAGAAAGGCTCCAGTCTGCGTATGTCGTCAAGAGAGTTTTCTTGCGCTGCTTCATTGAAAATCAACTGGAGCCTGACTTTGCGGACTCATGCTGCATTGGCGTCTCAGGGGAATAGCTGTCAGAGCGGTTCAAGGCAACCATTTGGAAATATATCCTAACTCGTTTGAAGCCATCAAGACATTTTGAGAGAAGCTCCCCTGTGGATTTTGGTCATTTGCCATTAGTCAGTTACACACAGGTGGCTTTAAAAAAAATGATGTGGTTGAGCTAAAACTATTCATTGGATTATGTTGAAGCAGAATAGGACGCTGATTGGTTGACAGCAGCTTTGTTAATTTACATGAGGGTCATGCATGAGAGGCAAGAGTCTTCTCTATGCTCAACGGGGATTAACTGGCCATGTAAACAGATGAAAACATTATGTTACAGCAAATAGTTAGCTCAGCAAAAACACTGAAGTTGCGCTTGTATTGGCTGATTGGAATCAGCTGCTTCATTAATGCCTCAGTGTTTGGCTACAAGCTGATTGTTGCCATTGCACTTGACACTGTTCACCATGACTCTGCTGAAAGTCACAAACTTGCCAGGCATCAGGCATAACATTATGACCACCTTCCCTTCATAATTTTGTGTAATTCTCCCATGTGCCTTCAAAACAGTTGGGGCCTTTGGGTCCTATAGTTTGAGTGGAGGGGCCTCTGTGGATCATTCCACAGATACTTGATCAGTTTGGGATCTAGTGAATTTGGAGGCCAGGTCAACACCTTGTGCTGTTATTCATGTTTTGTTTTTTTAGTTGTTCCTAAACCGTTCTTGTGTGTTAGCCTGTGTCAGGCTGCATCCTGCTGGTGATGGCTGCTGCCGTCAAGGAGTGTCATTGCTATGGGGTGGGGGTGCCTGGTCTGGTCTAGGTGGGTGCTACATGTCTAAGTAACATCCACACGAATGCCAGGTCCAAAAGCTTCCCAGCAGAACACTGTATTGTCACAAGATGCTCAATGTTATTTACTTCTGAGGATGACTAAGGTGGACCGTGACAAGTTTTCAGTGGTTTTGTTCGCATTGATTCCAGCTTTGTTTATTCTTTTGTTGTTTTGCAACCTCTATATTTCTGTCCCGACTAGAAACTTTACCCCAGTTGGGGCAAACATGCGCAAAAAAGAATGTATTTATTCCAACCAGGGATAGACCACTGAATCAAGCGTTAATATTAAGCCAGAGCCAAAGTCAATTTTAATGTAAATTGTGTTATGTGTAGAGGCCACACAGAGGAATGAAATAATCTCAGAGCCACCGTGAAAGCCACAGCAAGGAATGCAAAGATACTGAAATATAGATTTGAAAAGTATAAAAACTACTTAAAAACACATGTACAAATAACAGCATTAAGGCACATGAGTTATTAGGTGCTACCATTTTCCTACAGAACAGATTATCAGTGGGTTACACCATTTCTCTTAATTCCAATCTGCCAGTCTGTTTTGCTTGAGGCTTTTTTTTTTTCTCTCTGAGCCATTATTCCAATTATAAGTGGAGTCTGTGTTTGTAGACATAGTGTCGCTAATAAAACTCATCTCCAGTTAAGTTAAATTCACCACACGCCCTTGTCTCCTTGCTAAGATTGGTTAAACCTAACACTGGAACACTGAGATGTGTTCAGCTTTGTCTTTTGAATTCTCCAGCAGAAGTGGGTGCTGGAGTTTTTTTTTTTTATTTTTTTCATCGCACAAAGTGTAAAATCCCCCTGTCACTGAGCACAATGGAGCTTTGTGTGTGCTCACAAAAGTGTCGAACAGGATGGTAGAACCGACGAGAGAGTCTGTTTTTATTTAACTTCAAAGTTCGACCCACGCATTTATTAGCGGCACCTCTGCCCGTAATGAAGCCATTATGACGATTTGCTTTAAAATAAATCACCTTATTAATCTATTGCTTTGAGAAATGACACGCCGCTGATAATTACACCTTTAGCTCAAGTGGCGTTATAAAAAAGCCCTTCACATTTTCATTCTTTGTGTTTTATTTAACCTGCATTTAACCAGGCAGCTCAATTAGGAATAAATCCTTGAATGTGTTTGCGGTGTGTGTGTATATATGTGTGTGTGTGTTGGGGGGCGGGGGGACGAGTGTTTTGGAATGACAGGGAGAAGTGAGGGGGATAATGAGAGGAGGAGGAAGAGGAGGAGAGGGGGAAGGAGAGAGGAATAGCTGTCAGGCAGCAGACAAAAGCTTTGTTTGAAGTGTCAGTTCAACGACGCATTTTGTGTGTGTGTGTGCGTGTTTTCAGGTTTGTGTGTTCATTCAGACGCTATTAGACATCAGAGAAATATTAGCGGGAATTCCTGGATATACAGAGGAGAAGGGGATCCATAATGCCATATATAGATATACAGCTCTCAGGTTTGTGTGTGTGGATGGATAGGAAGAAATCACTGCCTTGTGTATTTGCGTGTGGTTGACATGAGAGCAGGTATTATAATGAGACGCAGTCTTCAAACACATTGTTACCTTCCGGCTTTGTTTTCATGCACATCACACAAACCTGTGTATTTGACACTGATGGATAGATAACAGACTGAGAGCGAGGACAGAGCAGGAACAACAGAGGACTTGGCTGCTTTGTGCTTTTATGTGTGTGCACAGTGACACACGACCATATAGACGCCACACAGTATGCAAAGGAGCTCTCTCATTTACATATGTACACGTTCACTTGGTGTACAGATGTGTCTCAATGCGGTTTTCTTTCAGAAACAGCAAAGAAACTACCAGAGCCTAAACGAGCGTACAACGACAACCATTCAGCTCAGTTTCCATTTAATTTTTATTTCCATGTCACCAACAACAATCCAAATAGTCTCAAGACGCTTTCCAGAACCCAGAGCCTGAAACACACAGAGAAAGCATAAAGGCGAAGAAAAACTCCCGTTCAACGGCAAGAAAACTTGAGCAGAACCCAGCTCATATGGAGGGACCCATCTGCTCCACACTGGCCGGGCAGAGAACCAAAATTACATCTAATAGTTGGAGCTAATTTATAACAAATCCTATATACTTTACAACGCAATTAACCGTTTCACAAACCATACCGTTTTGTACGTGTTTTATACTCCGGATGCCATTGATTTATAGTAATTTCCTTAAAGTATGAAATCAATTAGCGTCTTTAGTGCAGGACTTTTACACAGCGTCAACACAGTCGAGCCCTTGGCAAACCAGTTCACACGATGCTTATTAAGCTAATCAGCAGCAGGTAAACTGCTGCTTTTAAATCTGGTGTCTGTGGCAACATTGCAGGGCTGATGCATCGGTAGTAATGCGTTTTACGCCGACCACTGACTGAAGAAGGGATCCCCTGTAGCGACAACAAGGGGGTATGATAGAGAAACTAAAGTTAGAAATTTAAATAGTAGAATCTAGGAAGCATCCAAGAAAAGTTTCGGAAGTCACTGATAAAAAAATAAATACTCAGAGGAAGGATTACAGTCCAAAAAAGAAAAGCCCAACAGCAAGGTCAAATATGTATTCCCACTGGTGAGGCTTTTTGCTTGATGGAGAATGCTGAATAAATAGAGGGACTGAGTGACTGTAGAATGTAAGCAAACGTTGATAGTGTAATTACTATCACTGCCAGAAGGGGGAGACATACTTTCCACACAGCTCCTTTAAAGACTGATCATGCAATAAATAAAAAATTAAAAGTTGTGAATGTGAATTAAAAATGTTTCATGTGCCAAGATAAATTTACATTGCTGTTATTTTGTTGAGTTTAGAGATCAGTCAAAGTCAGGGTCAAAGATTTTTGTCTTCTTCACTACAAAGTGAACACTGCTTTATTATTTTTTCTTATCATTTTTTTACTACTGACAACATAACCTCCATCCACAAGAGAGGTTAGCCTGGATGTAAAAAGAGAGGCAAGACTCAGGGCAAAAACTTATTAAACTTGACTTATAAGTACGTACACAGCAAATGCTGAGGACAAATAGTTGGTGTTAAAATGAGGTGTGTTGTGATTGTGAATTAACTCTGTAAGTGTCAGTGCAACACATTTAACTCTTCATTTCTACAATGAGCTCTGAACCTGAAGGTGTTATTTTATTAACCCTGCACATTTATTATACCCACACCTGCACAGTCATCCCGAGAAGTACTGACTGATTTTCATTGATGAGAAAACATTGTTTGGTGAGTAAATGGGATTCACGTTGTGTATAATGTTATGTTTAAATATTAATATTGACTGTTAATCTCTCATGCCCCGTATAGAGCTGTGTCCTGACACCAAGCTAACATTTGATTTCTTCAGCCATGCTAAAGTCAGTAAATGCTAATTAATGTACAATTACATGGTTAACATAAATAGACTATTACAGTTGTTACAGCTGATGGCAGAAACAGTAGTTAATCTAACAGTTAGAGACAGCGACCGAGGAGACAAAGACCGTGTAACAGCAGTGGTGGTAACATGGTTGTCTGTTTGAACCTAGCTAAACCGTGTTAGGTTAGCTGGCCCAGCACAATCGTTGCCGTTATACACTAATGAAAAGCAGTTTCAAATATCCTACAGGGAAATTTAGATGCATTATTTTTAGTAAAATACTGGTAAAGTTGAAAGAGACCAACAAGACAGCGAGTGGTAGTAAAGTTAGCTGGGTACAACTTTACTGCACCGCTGCAGGCTGCTGTGGTACTCCTGTGGAACCTGTCTATTTGGTGGTTAAAATGAAAAATGTATTAGTAGGGGTGTAACAAATTACCGATATGAATCGGAAATCGGTTTTGATTTAAAAGATGTGAGTGCATCGATACACAAGCCCCTGGACCGATCTAAATGTACCACGAACCGGTCGATGGCCCGATTACAAAGTTATGAATCGGGTTATTACCGTAATTTCCAGACTACGTATAAGGCGCACCTGAATATAAGCCGCACCAGCTAAATTTTGGAGAAAACTACAGATTGTTCCATATAAGCCGCACCCGACTATAAACCGCACCCAAGCCGCTGGTGTTTTAATGTTTAATTACCGTAAGGTTTCTTCTACCACGGAGGGGATCGTCGGGACTGAAATGACTGTTTGGAAACGCAAAGCGTCCCATTTATTTACATTTGAGAAACACAATAAATCTTTCAATCAATCGATCGATCAAACTTTCACATCTTTGACATTACAAACAGCATTCGTGCAGTGCACAAATAATACAACGGTGCGCTCCTAGCGCACTTCCTGCAGTCATAGTACCGTAGTAGTGCAGTAGGCCTATAACAAAAAACAAAGCTTACAACGCTTGACGAGGCAATAACGTTAAATGGCTAAATTTAATTCGTTTTTAAAAGTGCTTGCCTGTAACACGGCAGCAAAAGTGCAGTAACCCGGCTGCTCAACTAAATAACCAGCATCTTTTTCGAAAACAGCCAACACAGCAGTAAAGGTGCAGTAACACGGCCGTTTACTGTATCAAAATAACCAGCCTGCTATACCAGAAAAGTCAGCCAGATCGATCTCCTTTAACTTAAAAGCAGCTCTCAAGTACCTACTGCATTTGGACTCACTTGGTTTGTTTTGCTCTCGTTACCTGGCGCAAACTGTCTGTCTCGCTCCTGCGCTTCCATGATAGTGCGCCCCTGGTGACCGTTAGCTGTAAAAATCCATAATAAACCGCAGGGTCCAAAGCAAGTGACAAAAGTAGCGGCTTATAGTCCGGAATTTACGGTATATCAGCAATACAGCTGGAAGCCCCGCTTGCTTATTCTCTTTCTCTCTCTCTTTCCCGCAAAAATCTCGCGAGACTCTATTAAACTTATCACTATGAAGGTAAACAATATCACATTTTTAGGATTGATTTAGGAACATTCATAATGTAAAATGTCTACTTTAAACAAGGAACTATATCGGATTACTCTCTAGGCAATTGAATCAGGTCAACTGGACTTGGTTTTTGTCTGTGTCTGCGGGCGAGTCAGACTTGCTGCTAGTCTCTCGAACTGATGAAGCCACTTGGATAAGGAGCGAAACGTCTTCACAGACAAAAACCAAGTCCAGTTGACCTGATTCAACTGCCTAGAGATGCCTTTGACCTGGACAAATGAGAATTTGCACAGACTCATCGGATTACATCATATTGCACTGAATCGTACCGAATCGGATCGGATCGGATCGGATCAAATCCTACCGAATCGAATCGAATCGGTTGTTTTTAAAATGTATCCTTCCTGAATCGTTTCGTACCCCATGTATCTAGATACGTATCGAATCGTCTTATATTGGAGAGATGCACACCCCTATGTATTAGTATTAGTCAACTGACTATATTTCTCTTTTAATTCAACTTTTTTTGTGTGTGTTTGTTTGTGTTTCTTTAAGCAGGAACTCTGCTATGACCTTGAGACCAATCTTGCGTGGAGACTGGAGACAGTTCAACACAACACCTGCTGTAGGAGCTCCAGGACTAATTCTCTCTCATTTTCCCTGATGTTTGGGAACAAACAGCTAAATGTGTTGTTTCAAACAGCTATAGGCCTATATTTTAACTCTAAGAAGAGTCAATAATAACACTTTGGGACTGTTAATATACCAACACTTCAAAAAGAGCAAAATTACACACAAAAGTAACTTCACTACACATTTAATTATTATGTGATTGCATGACGGTAATGTGGGGGTTCCAAAGAATGGTTTTATCATTTCTAATGATTAATCCATTGAAGTGAATAAGTAGTGATTAGAAAAGGAATCTGGAGTGTCACATTTACTGTAAATCACCCTGTCTTCAGGGATACATGTGAGATAGAAAAACACCAATACCTGAAAAGGTGTGTGTGTGTGCTGAAGCGTTAAATGATGTGTCTCCATCATCGTAGCTACTCTAACATAATGGCTTTTGGAGCCCGGTGAAACAAAAGATTAAAGGGAGAGCGAGGAAGAGAGAGGAAGAGAATGAGACGTTGAAGTGCGTGTGATACAATGAAAACAGGCCACTCAGGCACATTTCCGAGTGCAAACACTTTGAGCAGAATCGCTGTCAGAGCAAACACAGACTCTAGTGACTCTACAGGCCATTCTCACGCCACCATCCCACCACCGCATCCCAGAATTCACTGTACATTTCCGAAATGGCCCCTCACAGCTCTCGGTGCGGTGATCAAATTCACAACAACACGGCTCTCTTAAAAATGGATCAACAATTTGAATTATTTAGCTCGAATAGACTGCATGAGAGACATTTTCACAGTTTCCCAGTGTTAGAAGTGCTAATTTTGAAAAAAGTTTGTCTCCGGATCTTTTTCATCTCGCTGCACTTGCACGTCAGTGACGATGACCTATTCTTCTTCTTTCGGAATAGAAGAGCAGCTTTGTCAAAGATGTGTGATAATTCACGGCTAAGCTGTGAAGATTCATACTGTTTGCATTAATAATGGAACATGTGCAGTATTCCTTTTATTAATCGGGTGCTGCTGAACGATTGCCAAAAGAGAAATGTAGGAAAATGATTCAAAAGGTTTTGAAAGTGAGGAGCAGACTTTTAAAGCGTGACTGGCTAACGTGACTTTACCTCTGGATTACTGCGGCGCTGATCTCTAATACGACTGGCTGAACGTGTCAACATTTAACACAATATGCAGCATTAATTAATCATCCGACATGGCCTTGAATTAAAGTATGGTTTAAATTTTTCAGATATCATGAGCCAAAGAATGCACGCCTCTTTTATCACTTCTTTTAAACCATGCCCGTGGAAGTGTCAAAGAGATTGCACAGATTGCAGACATCTAAGCTGAATGTACCTGTGAGACCATGTCCTTGAAACCTCAGTGAGGTTGCTTGGGTCCACAGTAAACATGCATGTGTGTATGTGTTTGCATTCAACGAATCCGTATTTAAATTGTGTCTATGTGTAAGTCTGCGTTCCCCTCCCGTTCTTTCTGATTACTCTAAAGGTGTGCAACAAAGCCTCAGCTTCGACTCTTCAAATGTGAACCTCATGTGTTTTGAAAAGCCAGACCCTCTCCTCGATCAAATACTTTCTTTGGAATCCTCCTTTGAATTAAATTTCAATACTCACGCCTTGAAAATAGAATGAATTGAGTTGGTGAAACGTGTTCTTGACATAAAGAGACAAAACATAAACACTTTAAAATACCTCTTAGAAACATTGCACAACCTATCCCCAGGATTCTGTTTCAACTACTTCAAACTGATCTAATTCAAACTGACAGCCGCTGACTGAAGAGTAAAACCCACACATTGCCTGCATCCTGGTCTTTATCAATGTACCATATGTACAAACACTGCTCCATGCAGATAATGTATGAAACAATGGAAGTAGCGTATGTACCTGTGTTTAAACATTAACACCTTGACATTCTTATTATAAAACCGTAAATAAGTTAGCCCAGATGGCGTTGCAGCCTCATATACCAGTACCAAAAGTTTGGACACACCTTCTCAATCAATGTTTTTTCTATATTTTTCTACTTTGTTGAAACTATGACGGCACATGCTGTATATGGAGTTATGGAGTAACTGTCTAATATTGCGTAGGCCTCCCTTGTGCCTCCAAACACTGTTCCAACTCATCAGAGAATGGACTTCTGAGGGTGTCGTGTGGTGTCTGGCAACAGGATGTTGTTAGTGGGGGCCTTTGGGTCCTATGGGTTGAGGGGAGGGACCTCTGTGGCAACTGATCAGATCCTTAATCAGTTTGGGATCTAGTGAATTTGGAGGCCAGGTCAACACCTTGTGCTGTTTTTCATGTTTTTTGAGTTATTCCTAAACCATGGAGCGTCATTGCTATGGGGTGGGGGTGCCTGGTCTGGTCTAGGTGGGTGCTACATGTCTAAGTAACATCTACTCAAATGCCAGGTCCTAAAGTTTCCCAGCAGAACATTGTATTGTCACAAGATTGTCAATGTTATTCACTTCTCCTGTCAGTGGTTTTAATGTTGTGGCTGATGGGGGCGTGTAGTAGCCTGCGTACATGACCAGCATGTATTTTGAAAGATCAGAAATGATTATTTTCCTTCCCGATTTCACTGAATCACCAACAGTTATCAGTAAATTACCATCAGTGCTAAAATGTTTTGTGGACTCCTTCCCTGCGTCCTCTGCCTACTCCCTGATTTCCTCACAGGCTTACAATGAACTTTGATTACACCCAGCAGCACTAATGTTTTGACGCTACAGAGGGTTGCTTCCTATCATCAGATTTCAAGATTTCTTTCCGCTCTGCCTTTGATGTGTAACTCCCCAGTCTGCCTGAAGGGTGTTTTCATGTGGCAGCGGGCCCAGTGACTTCCAAACTCAACCAAAAAAAGAACACGACGTGAGTCACTGGGGGAAATGAATGTGCAGCGGCAACAATGACACTGTAGCCGTACCAATAACATTGCAATTATTTTGCAGAACAAAAAAGACACAAAATCGCAAATGATGGTGTGAAGAAAATCCTGATTGCTCACGGTCGCCTTTTGAAAGGCAAACTGATTATTCCCTGATTGGCCCGATCAGCGATAAGAGCCTCCTTTATCTCCTGATTTTCACCTGATAATGAGGGGTTAATAATTTATCACACACTTACAAAGCACCCACTCCCTAGACACGCACACACATGTCCATAGTTAATCTGCAGACTATTAGCTGATGAGAAAGAATTAGCGTTTGCTAAATTAGTTAATTAGATAATGAATGAACACAGTTAACTACATCCTGTATTCTGTGAAATCAGAGCGAGAGAGGGAGAGACGCAGCAAATTATCAGATAACAGGTTCGAAGGAAGGACAAAAGATGGAGGGGGGAGCCGGCTGAGACAGAGAGAGAGAGAGAGAGAAAGAGAGGGAGAGAAGAAGGGGAGGGAAGGAGTCAGACCCAGGCATCTGGTGACGTTAATGTTTGCCTCCAAATGCTCCAAGAGCCGAGCTCTGGAGACTTAGTGGGGCTAAAACAAACACACACACACACTCGGTATCCCTCACCATCTTTCTCAAAAAACACTCATTAAGAGGTGTTCATGCACTCTTACACACATGGTGCACGAAAAAAAAAAAAAATAATCCAATGGTAAAGGCACACGCACGAACACACACACACACACACAGCGATAAGAAAACAATGTTAGACAGGCAGTTTATCATGAGGGCAGGAAGAGACAGAGAAAGATTACAGACCATCCCCGTATTCACAAGATTCATAGTAACATAAACACTGAGAGAAAGAGAGAGAGAGAGAGAGAGAGAGAGAGAGAGAGAGAGAGAGAGAGACTGTGTGTGTGTGTGTGTGTGTGTGTGTGTGTGTACATGATTTCCAGAGGATGACTCTGAAGGGTAAAAAAGGAAATTTCAGTGGAACTACATCAAAATTAGATTAACAGGAGGTTTACATCTTTTGCGTGTCTGTGTGTGTCTTCATGTCTAGTGCACATTACAGGACAGTGTGTGTGTGTGTGCTCTCATACAGCTATCTTTCTGAGGACCAGTTTCAGTTTTACACAGTTTAGACTTCTGCGTGAAATTGGCGCAGAAGCTACGGCGACAGCTCATACCCTTGCGGCGTAACTGATGACCTCCTCAGAAATGTAACTACGGGCCATGGCGACACATACTGCAAGAGCTGTGATTGGTCCGCTTGGTAGTAGCGTGTTTCCGCTTTAGTATTTCCGGCTGCTTCTTCATCTCAGCATATTTTCAAATTGATTGTTTTGGATCAATAAAGGTGGACCACATCGAGGAAAGGTTAACTGAGGAGGTTCGGCGATACGAACGTTTGTGTGGCTCGTCTTCTGCGAAATATCGGAGAAATTGCGGCGAACGTTTCAGTCACCATTGTTGAAAGTGAAACAGGAAGTAGAAACAAAAATCAACCCGACTGGCAGAAGAAGACACAGCGCCGACTAGCATCTGCGTGGCGTTTTTACAGAGCGAGCCAGACCAGCGTAGGCTATGTGCGTAAGTCACGCTGTCTGTGTCTCTAAAAGAGCATTCAGAGTGAGGACATGTGTGCAAAGTGAGGACATTTTGGCCGGTCCTCACTTCTTCACAAGGCTGTTTGAGGGTTAAGACTCAGTTTTATGGTAAAAGTCACGATTAGGTTAGGGTTAGGCACTTAGTTGAGATGGTTAGGGTAAGAGGCTAGGGAATGCATTATGTCAATGCATGTCCTCACAAAGATAGCCATACAAACAGGTGTGTGTGTGTGTGTGTGTGTGTGTCTCCACTTCTAATGACATTATGTTGGTTAATATCTGTATCCCATAATCCCTGTGTTTTAATCTCTTTCACTTACATTCCTGCACATATACATGGCCCTTCCTGTGCGTCCATGTGTGTGTGGGCCCGTTCATTTCCGCGCCGAACGCAGCGTTTAAGGCTGTTTATATGTTAATGAGATCTGTCATCTAGAACATAATAGCTTTACTAATGTAATCACGGCCATTATCACGCATTATGATCTCTGTCCCAGACATTATCGCCAGCTTCACATGCTTGTCAATGCTGCTGGGATCCTCTTGACAGTGTCCCCCCCCCCCCCCCGTCACTCCTATACGGCGCCGGGCCGCTCGCGCGCCTCTGACATTTCCCGTGCTTCCTCGATCGAGGAACTACGTGAGTCTGAAAATATAATTGAAAAGACAGGCGAGTAATCCTCTATGCTTTAATCGTGTACACTTACATGCGTGTGCATGCCCGCATGCATACGCCTCGGCCGTGTGTGTGTCTGTGTTGTGGATGCGCGTGACGTTGCCCGTGGCTCAAATATATGTGCATTTATATGAATACTGTGAGAGATGTCGTACAGTAAAACATCTGCAAAGGTGGAGTCGTAAATTGATATTTTATTGAACATCTACAAGCCAGAAACATTAAGCGTTTTAAATCCTGCGTATGAGGTACTGTGGCATGTCTGATGTTGTCGTACAACTGATGAATATGAAGTGTAGGCTGTAAGCAGGAATATAATAGATTTTCACTTCAGAGGCATTTCTCCTGCCAGGCCACAGCTCTGCTTCTCTCATTGTGTCTGGTGAAGTGCAGCAGATGGCTGACATCTCCCTCCTTAAATTAAAACTCTTACGAGGAGACACATGTACATTGACTCCGGGAACGTACAACCTTTTAAACCTGATAAAAGCATTTTCAGACTCCTCCTCAACAGTCCGTCCGGTCTTTTATTTGTTTTCACGATGGCACAAATGAATAGCGCTCATTCGATACGGTCGCGCCAATGCCGCCTTCGACCGTAACAGTCTCCCTTTTATCCGACTTACAATCATGAACACATGTCTTGTCTTGCACCTTAGCTAGTTAGCTAATGAGCGTCTCAGCTGCAGCGCGTTAAAACAGCATGTAAACATAGCTGCGGTGTCACTTGGGTCCGGTTAGATGCTGATGTGCTGCTCTCTCCGCTCAATGGCGCCGTTAACAACACACTGTCTGCTCATGTCATGCAGCTACAGCGCGAGTTATTATTATTATTATTATTATTTTCACCCTGCCTCTAGTTTTCTATGATGTAACACCCAACAACACTCTGGCAGGTGTCGGCTGTCGATCAGACGAGACCAGACACACCCCTCCAGCTGGCTGACACGTAGCGGAGCATTTCTGATGATTAATTCATGATAAAACGCAACAGCACTTCTCACAAATGCTGCAATTATATTTAACTACAACTAAGATGTGAAAGCGTCATTTTTACGGAAGGAAAAGCAATGAGACAACATACTCGGGGGTTTGCTCGGCACATAACAGACATCACATGGTCTTGTATAACTCATAAATGATCAATAACGTTGATGAATAAATTTGTAAATATGGGGAGTTATCTAATGGGGAGTTATTTGTATTAACTTATTGATTTAAGTTTAATGGGCAAACAACTGTTTATTTAAACATTTAACTGGAGCCACGTATCTCAACATACGGACAGTTTGTAGCCCAGTGTTTGATCTTCACCAGAAATTAGCTTGCCAATTAGCAAGACGATGCTAGGGTTGTCTTGTCGTGTCATTTTTCAAATTTGTGCAACTTTAAGGCAACAAGTGGAAAACATGCAGACTCACCATACTCAACCCAGGTGACTCCGTAGCAGCCCTATGTTACTCATGTTAACGCTCCTCCATCCATATTTTTACACCTCATCATTTCTCCTTCCTGTGTATATAGTGTTTATTTACTTCTATTTCTATTTCTTGTACATGTTTGTACATATGCAAATCTGATTTTAATTTTTTAATTTTTTCATTTATTTCATTTATTATTTCATTTTGTTTTAGTTTATGTTTGTAACTATCTTACACTAATTTTCTTCTTACTTTTGAAGAGTTTTTTTTTCATACAACTGAGCTACGGTGACCATTCATTCATTCATTCATTGAATTAGCAGGGCTAACACAGAGAGACAGACAACCATTCACACTCACATGCACACCTACGGCCAAATTAGAATCACCAATTAACCTAAGAAGCATGTCTTTGGACGGTGGGATGAAGACACAGGGAGAACATGGATTCGAATCCAGCACCTTGTTGCATCAGTGCTAACCACCTCGCCACTGTGCCGCCCTAATAAAGTCTAAGTCCCAATATACAGAACACAGAAAACTTTATTAATCCCAGAAGGGAAATTCAGCTTCTACAGTCCACCATCTCAACATACAACCACTCACACAACAACAATGCATAGCAAGAGTAGCGTGATGCGGCCTGGGTTCAAGTACAATTAATATAAGACAGAAAGATTTTTTTTTAAAAGAATAAAATAAGATAAAATTAACAGCCCAGAATAGATGTGCTTATTAGAAACACATACTAACAACTAAAACAATTAAGAAAGTGCCAAGTTAAAAGATGAGTAATAAATAACTGAATAAATAAATGGATGAATGAATTGCACATAGACGTTCTACCTAGAGTGCGTTTTGCACAAGAACAAATCAGTCAATAATCACCTTCTTAACTCAGTATTTAACAGCATAATAGCTGAAGGAATAAATGATCTTGCAGAGTGTGTTGTTGGTTCATCAGACTTTTAGCTTTTCGGAGGACACGCTCAAGCCGCACATTTGGATTCCAATAATGTTGGAGCAGACTTTTCACAATATTATTTAATAAATCCTGGTCTTTCACTGTTATATTACCAAACCAACAAATAAAAGAAAAAGCAAGAAGCCTCTCAATGTATGACAAGTCCACGGTACAAAGTATAGATTTGGAGACAACAAAGGAATTAACTCTCTGGTGGGCACATTTGAGTTAACTTCAAACTTCAGCTGAGAATCAAAAACCCAGATATTTATAAGAGTTTACAATCTCTACAACCTCGCCATAAATCCTGCATGCTGAGGTACTGTATTTGTCACATTTTTCCTAAAAACAAATCTTCTAAATCTAAATCATCTCCTGCCTTAACTCCCCTCCACATTTCCCCTAAATGATTTTACACAAATACACCATTGTTCTCTCATGTGGTCTTATTTTATGTTCGCCCATTTGAGAATAAAGCTCCTAATTAAAAAAACAAAACAAAAAAACGACGTGTTTCTAATTTTGCAGCGTTACTGGCACAAAATATCAGCCACTGACAGCTTGGGTGTAAATATTTGGTCAAAGCTACCCCCGGATATCATAAAAATCTACTCCTAAAATACCATTACGTTCTAATCTACAAAACCGTGTAGGACAACAGAACAAACAAACCCCCGCAGAGGGTTTATTTTTTTTAGTTATTTTTCTGGTGTGTTTTATTGTAGTCTCTGCAGAGCTGTTGTAAGCCAGCTAACCGTGCTTTATTTCACCTTGCAGAGCCAAAAACTACCTGTTGTACAATAGGCTGACGACTAGAGAAAACACAAGAAATAATGAATGAGTAAAAGCCAATTATCCCCCTACAGTGGCATAAATAAACTACCCCGCTGTTCTTACATGACCTCGTCTACTTTGCTGCAACACTCCGCCTGTCCCGCTTTTCCTTCAACCAATCTTTCTCCCCGCGCGCGCACACACAAGCCCGTGTGTCTGTATGCTTTTGCCTGCCAGCGTGAACAAGCTGTACTGGACACACACAGATAAACACACACGTACTCACCACCGCCTGCCAGTTTGTATATGTGCAAGACAGACGAGAGAGCAGCATGTGTGTGTGTGTGTGCGTGCGTGCATGTGTGTGTCTCAAAAAGATAATACAATTTTTTGGGACTCCGGCAGCATTACCTCTTCTTCTATGTTGCTATGGTAACAAGCTCCGGACCAGAGAGTGAGAGCGAGAAAGATGGATAGAGAGACCCCCAAGGACACACACACACACACACATCCATGCGCAAACACACACTCACACACACACGCTGCAAACATGCCTCCACACCACCTTCTTCCTCTCTCTTTCTCGCAGACAAAGGCTTTTCCAGCCAATTATCCAGCCCCGGCGCATGAAGGGTTAACAGCTGCTCGGTGTCTGTACCACAGAGATTTTTACCTCGAGCCATTTGGTCTTGGCTGTAATCGCGGCACACTGTTCTGTAGCGTTGCATGTATGCCAGCTATGTGCAATAGCATTCTCACATTGTGGGAAATTTCAATAACGGCGTCCCGCCACACGCATCCCTAACACGCCAGCAGTGTGACATACCCCGACTATAAAACACACCGACTCACTATACCACCGCCACGGCTTTGTTCTGCAGCACTTAAACTGAATCAATATCTGTTTGTCACTTAATATCTATCGCTCATTTATCAAATCATGCCAAATCGATACTGCAAAATTCATGTGCACCACTGTGATTACGGTAAGTCGGGATCAATAAACCGATGTTTATTGGTGTCATTACGGTAGCTGGAGGCAATTTTATGAACAGACACTGTCTAAACATCTCATCATTTTTATTCGATGTTTAGGTGATTAACACACATACAGGACGAGCCCATTTAAAAGCCATAACGCCTGTTTGTTAGTTATAATTTCAAGTAATAAAATAAATAAATGTCAGTAAAAACTGACAATAGAAACTGACATTTTTATAGACTGTAAAAATGTATTTATTTTATTTATTTTTTTTTCCCATAACAGCAGACTTTGATTTGTGACAGAGGAAGCACATATGGTATTAATGATGGTGCAGTTGTATAAGTGTCCCATTAACATATTAGAGAGGAGCAGCAAGAGCAGGACCTTTCCCAAGCAACCGAGTCAAAATGTCTGCTTTGAATTAAGTTAAATGCTGCTCTTCCAAATAAACTATTAGTAGACTTCAGTTTGTTTGTTTTTTCAAGTGCTAAAAACACAACAAAAACGCACACACACATATATATATATGGTGTCCAGAGCTGGTGGAGACCAAAACTGAGCTAAAAGAGAAAAATAACTTTTCTTATTGACCATTTTTGGTCAATAAGGTGCCAACTGTTCACCGGCTTGTCTCTCTGTTTTGTTTTGTTTTGTGTTGTTGTTGCTGGGTTGAAGCAGTTTATGCTCCAGGAAAAAGAAAAGCTACAGACCCTAACACACAAAACAAAGCTAACAAAGCCGATAACACAGACTAGAGGAACTGCAGAGTGAGCTGATAATTTCATCGGTGTACATTGCACTTTAATTTGTTCCATTGTTAATATTTTTCTACTTTACATCTCAGCTTTCACCAGAGCACCTTCACTGGTTTTACTTGAGTTCTTAAGTGGGTTTTAATTGAGATTTAATTAAATTCCTAACTGTATTTTTGAATGTTGTTGTTTTGAATTTTTATTTTCTATTCTATTTCTTCTATTAACTTCGTTTCTGCCTATTTTCTATGTTGCTGTGAAGCACTTTACAATATAGATTTGAAAAGTGCTATACAAATATATTGTTATTTTTAAATACAGAATAATATACATATCTAAATATAATGTAAATTAATATGAATATAAATGTAATACGGACAGAGATCACACTTTAATACGCAAAAACAATGTGGACTGAATGATTTCCATTGTTGCTAAAGATCATTCGGAGCAATTTTGTCAGCCCTGGAGACAGAAGCTCCTCTCATTTTCACATACGTAAACTCAGAATAGAAGAGTTAGCGCGTATGATCACACTGGGGAAAGAAGCAGCCCTTCCAGGGGACTACTATCATTTTGATCTCACAGATAGAAAGGAGTAACCTTTAGCTTTTTTTTTAATCCACGGCACCACAGAGTGTAATTTATACAGAGGAAGTACGGAGACATTTAAAATCTCTACGAACCGCGCGGACCAGTTAGACTGACCAGCCGGCTGCTGAGAACTTAATATAGCTCGCTGCTAGGGATTTTCTGTGAGCGCTTTAATCTCTCACTGTAGGTGTATGGAAATTTGTAGTCATTATTGTCATCCCTGGTGGAACTGACTTCAGCTGTTATGAACTTCTTAAGAGCGGCTGCAACACAAAGCCAGCGGCTCCATGAAACCACTTCAGTGTGCTTACAGGTGAGACAGGTGCGGGGGATGCAGGTATCACCCTACTTATTCACTCAGAAAGCAGGGCCAAGCTTTGTTTGTTGTCTTCTCAAGTGCACTAGAAAGGTGGTGGAAGTCTATTGTACCGACCACAGGGCGCTTAGGCTGAATGTAAACCCTGAGCTGATCCTGTGGATTGAGTCTTTTCTAACAGCGGGTCGGATTCAATGGACACTCTACGCACTGTATCACTATCAGATCTGCCTCTACAGAAAAAGCCCTCAGGATTGTACATTATCGCCAGCGCTGTTTACTTTGCATACAGACAACTGCAGGAGCGCAGACCCCGATATGTCCTCTCTGAAATACTCTGATGGCATCGTAATCCTGGACGCATTTAAGAGGCTCCCGAGTGCCACCGGTGCTTTGGCTTCCTGGTGGAAAAGCAATCACCTAAACCTGAAAGCGTCCAAAACAAAAGGAATGCTTATTGACTTCCTGTGTAACCTAACACCCCTATCAAATTTGACAGCAGATAGCGAGACCATTGAGCAGAGACGAGTGTAAGTACTTGAGCTGTGTAACTGCCAATGACGAACAGATGCTCTTAAAATGCCAAAAGAGACTCTTCCGCGGAAAATGCAGGTGCAGAAGTCTCCGCCACACGTCTTTTTTCAGATGTTATACCGATTCTAATGTCGAGGTTTGACATCATGCTCTGGTTTGGATCTGTTTCTTTGCCCCAAACAGAACTGTTAGTGGAAAAACTGTCATCCAAGATCTGCCCGGCCTCACAGTGATTTACATAAAAAGGCTCTACGGAAAGTCTGAACAATACCTGTGGAATCAAACCACATATTTCACCCTGAGTGTAAACCACCACCAGTACGACGCTGTGCCAGAACAGGCCAAAGCTGTGAAATTTATTTATTTTTTAATATATAATCACACGTCAGATTGGGTCTTCCAGTAATTTTGCAGACAAACTCAAAGCTGTCAAAGCTCATCATCTTTTACAAGCTTGGCCCAAGGTTTAGGAAGTTGGTGGTCAACATGGATTTGCTGGAGGCTTACTGTACTGTGAACTTGGAAACACAGCAACATGTATTTTTATTCATGCTGCTATGTTTATAGACTGACACGCAAGGCAAGACATGAGGCTGCTGTTTAAAAAAAAAAATAGTGCAGACAAATTTTAAATGACATATAAGAGACATGGAGTCCCTGCTGTCATATCTTAATACAAGTACGCCAATCAGGCATAACATTATGAACACCTTCCTAATATTGTGTTGGTTCCCCTTTAGCCCTAACCTGTCAAGGCATGGACTCCACTCCACTCCTGAAGGTGTGCTGTGGCCTCTGGCACCTAGATGTTAGCAGCAGATCCTTTAAGTCCTATAAGTTGTAAGGTGGGACCTCCATAGATTGGACATCCCACAGTTGCTAGACTGGATTGAGATCTGGGGAATTTGGTGGCAACTAGCTGTTGTGCTACTCAAACCATTCCTGAACCATTTCTGCTCGGTGGCAGGGGGACATTATTCTACTGAAAGAGGCCACAGCAGTGTCGCTGTGACAAAATGTTCACTCACTGCCTATTATATCCCGCCCACTAACAGGTGCCGTGGTGAAGAGATAATCAGTGTTATTCGCTTCAACTGTCGGAGGACATAATGTTATGCTCGATCGATGTATATAGTCAGAAAACTGCTGCATCTTGAAGAACACGTTTTGCATCTACAGGGTTCAAAATCTCTGAGATAGTTTGTTTGGTCTGGTCTGGTCTGGTCATGATTATGATTATCCATTCGGCACGGCTCCCTATTATTATCCCTTTGCGCTGGCAAGGAGAACAACCATGGCCGAGTTTACTATAGAGCTACAGAGGACAAAATGTGCCAGATGGACGGTGCATTTTAGGAATGGCCTATTGTTCCGACGCTGAGAAACTGAACCAAGTATTTCTGACTGATTCAAATTTCGAGTAAACAGTGACAGGCCTATCAAGAGAACACCAAACAAACCAAACACACTATACTTCTTGTAGGGGTTGAGTCATTCTGCATGGTTTGTGTTCCACTATCATACACTAAATGGGATGAAATAATCATTATTAGGCTGGAATAAGAGAGCTACTGTATATCCATCCTTCTGCCTGTGTCCTTCTGCAGAATCCATCTCATCTGCAAAGACT
The DNA here is from genome assembly GCF_963514085.1 of Chelon labrosus. NCBI lineage: Eukaryota > Metazoa > Chordata > Actinopteri > Mugiliformes > Mugilidae > Chelon > Chelon labrosus. The sequence goes on from NC_140358.1 coordinate 21,579,499, forward strand.
TTCGTGGCATCCGTGAGCTTGTACGAGCAAAGCACATTGAATAAAGATGAGCTTTAAAGTCTGTAGGGCTCTGTTGGAGAGATCTAGCGCTATGATAAAGACCTACTACAGCCTCTTTAATCGATTACTAGCATGACCTAAAATGCAAGCAGTACAAACACATTGACAGTGTCGTGTGTGTGTGTGTGCGTGCAGCAAACCGCAGAAATGATATGCTGCAGGTCAACTGGATGGTGATTTCTTTCTGAATTTAGACTTTCCCACACAAATCAGGTTTAGACGAGAAGTGCCTGTGCACAAGGCGCTAAATGTTTTCTATTGAACGGAGGAAAAAACACACTGAGCCATAGAAGAAAATGCTTTGAAGATGTAAATAAAATGTGAATGTGAGCCGAGGTGAAAGCATGCCAACTTGGATGTGTGGCTCATCTCATCACAGCATTTAGACGATAAATCTCAGCGAGGTAAACACTCTTTGTGTTCTTTTTTTTTTCTTTCTTTGTCTGTCTGTCTGTCTGTCTGGAGGAGCTGTACCTGCAGCCTCCGGGAAAAGGGCCTGACAGGACAGGCGTTGTTTTCTAGGTCAGCTCTCCCTGCATGGCAGACCATCAAGGCCACCCACGTACCTGGTCGCCACACTGGGGATATGATGTCTTAAGAAGCTTTGTTCTTCGGCAGATTCAGACAGACAAGGACTTTGTGTTCTGTCAGTGTGAAAACGTCAGACGGGACCTGGAATCTGTTTTTCGGGCTGTTATCCCTTCGCAGGCACAGGCCGGCTTGTGGTGATGTGGCGTTACACACTGACACTGTGAGGTCCAGGATAAAATACCCCACTAGTCTGGAGTCAGAGTGAGGGATCAGTTTGTCAATACACTGGGCAGACATTGGCTTACTATTACGAGTGGTGTATAATCCAGGAAGGTGTGATCCGCCTCATATATCATGAAGCAGATGTGTGGGACTTGATCCATACTAATAAGGGACACTCTCCAGGGAATAGCTTGACATGGTGAGAAACACATTTATTTGTTTTCCTTCCAAGCGTCACATCATAAAATATGCATGTTAATTATGAAGGTACATCCAGGAGACTGTTAGCTTAGCATGAAAACAGACAGCAAGAAAGCACGGGTAGCCTCGTTCCATCCAAATTCATTATATCTGAGCCCAGAATTAATAAAGCCGGCTCACTTTTTGAAAGATTAATGCATTCGCTTCAGTTTTTTACCTGTGGCTAGAGTCGGGCGTGCTATAAGCTAATCATCTAGTGGATTTGCAAACATTATTGGATTCCAAAAGTATGAACAAACAGATATTGCATTTCTACTTTTAATACATCTTTGTCTCGCGGGCAAGGCGCTGGCCTGAACATCTGGGGTTTTTGCCGGAGGACATGTGGACCGGAGGAGCGGGGAGTATCTGGTCGCCAACCCCGCGATTAGCGCTCAGCCCACTCTATCACCTGAGCCACAGGCCACAGCCGCCCCGAATAAATACCATTCAGACAGGCCCGGTCGACAAGTGAGCTGGCAAGCAGCGAGTATCCCACACATCTCGAGGGTTACTGAAAGGCTACCGAGCAGCAGTGAATCGGGCAGCAGCTAAACAACAGCTTTGGCCTTTTCAAGAAGCCAGCCAGCCACGGGTACGCGGTTTCTCCCTGTGATGGAGTGGTGGAACCGGAGAAGAAGACAAAACAGGACTGATAGCAATTTTACCGAAAGTGAAGCATGAACAACTCAATATCTGAACACTGAACACATAGGTATATTATCATTTAGGAGCTGCAACCCGACTTATTGCCGGGGGAGCGGCAATCGCACAAAATCTACATTGTCTGTGGATAACTGACAAAAGCAAAAATGTATAGCACTAAGGGACTTCTGAAAACTCACTAAGATGGTAATGGAAAGAAAAATCAGACAAAACAGAGATCCCCTTAGTCTCTAGAAATAGGAAAGTCGAACATTATCTCTCACCGAAATAACAAAAGCATGATATTATAAAATAAATGAGGAAAATATTACAAATCCCCATGAAGCCAAAAGACTTCAGTGTAAAGGATTTACTGTGATAACATGGTGATTATACTCAGAGAACAAGAGTGATAGAAGAAGAAAACCTGAGAGGAAAAAAAAGACAGGGAAAAGAAAAGACTAACGGCAGATAAAGAGTAAAGGAGGGGTGGATTGAATTAACAGCGTATGGAGAGACTGCGGGAATTATGAGTTTATGTGCGGGCACTTGTGGGAGGCGGTGTGTGTACGTTGGGCTTTGTGTCTGCGTGTTGTTATTTACAGTAGCGTTAACAATTTGACCTGGTTTCTTTCTCTCTATCTTTTGAGGTTCGAGCCCCGCGGGGTCTGAGACTTCATTGTTTTTGCTCAGGTTTATTATCCTTAATATCATCCTCCTGCCGGTTCACAATTTCCCCCTGAGAGCCGGGAGAATAGCGTATAACTACATATCTAATGATGTGCAAATGCTTCTTAACGAACGATGCTCGTGTTTGTCTAATGGTGGCGCTACAAATAACAGAGCCATAAACAGTCACTGCTGCACTGCCTTAATACTAAAACACCATCTTAAAGGCAATAGTCGATTACTGCGGTTCTTACGTCTCAAAACTAAGTGGGGATGATTACCGAGCTACATCCAAATAACAAACAGGAATTATTTAGGGATTGTAGGAAAATTCCTGTGGATGGAGGCAGGGTAGTTCTCTTTCTTCCAACATTAAGAATTACATGATTTTAAATTGTTTTACTTTTTATGCCAAAGTACCAACATACCCCTCCAGGGTTTCACGACACGAAACGATCGACACCATTCTGCGAGAAGAAAGCAGCATTTTCACCTCTGAGTTTGAGGGAAATTGCCGTGATTTTATATGGAGTGATAACACAGATTACTGCTTCACGCAAACAAATAACTACATCAAGGATTGGTTTTAGACTGGAAGAGGAGAACAGAAGCAAACATTTGGAGGAAAAAGCAGATTTTGTTTTTATTTATTAACACTGCACTGTTTTGTTGCCTGATGCTAACACTAGCTACACTAGCAGCCATTCCTTTGCTTGTTGTTTGCAATGCTCGTTGTGTCCGGTTTCCTTGTAGATATTAGCGAAATGGCTACTGCTACCAGTTTGTTCAGTGGTTGCTGCAAAAGAATCCAGACTTCAACTAAAAGCCCAGTCTTAGTCCTACGATCGGCAGGTTGGTCTTTCCCTGACGGTGACGTCAGTGAGGCTATCTTATGCCGTTTACACGCTTGACCTTTGGACAGTGTCAGGAGAATCAAGTCCAGAGTTGACCTTTCACACACGTAGCAGACAACAGGTGCAGGAGGCAGGTCAGGACACACATGTGCACACACACTCACTCGCTGGCTGCACATTTTCTGGACAATTACCTGCTGTATTCACAGGGGGGCTAAATGGTACATTACAGGGAAACATCTCTTTAAGGCCCAGTTCCGACTGATTCAACAGACGAGAACGGCAAGTGGAAAATGGAAAAACATTTTATGTACCACTCATTGCCAGTCATCGAGGCCATGCTATATCCAAAAAATAAAATGAAGCTGAAACAAGGGTAACTGGACATGTTGGGTTTCTTGCTTCTTCTTCAAAGTCATTGGCCAAACAAAACTAGATCAAAACAAATTCCTCCAACAACTCTAGATCTGGTCGTAACAGACACTAGTCACGTGGGTTTCAGGTGGGCACCACCCAAAGATGTTCTTAATAAAACCCCAACTCCACACCAGTCAGTTAGAAATGAAGAAGCTGCTTGGATGAGTGGTTCAACAAAAACCCAACAAGTCAAACTACGCTTGTCTCAGTTTTGATCTTGCTCTTTTGACTTATGCACCGTTCATCTTGCAAAACATTGATCTGTGAGTCGTTACAACGTGGTTCATTCGCTCATGTAACTCAGATGGACTAAAAAACATGCAGGTTAACAATATGTGGTCCACCATTTTGCCTTGGTTTTCCCATAACCCACTGAATGTCCATTATGGTTCTACTACAAACAGATGGAACTAGGGTTGGTTCTCCATTTCCAGGACACAACTGGATCTAGAACCGCAACTTTTCCACAAACGACTTTTCTCCTCATATTGTTGCAGTATTACATAAGAAAAGCAAACAATAGAATTATACTGCAATGACAATGTTAAGTATATTTATTTTCGTGAAGGTATTGTTCTGTTCACAACATAATATGTGAAGAATTGCATCCATTAGCATCAAACTCATCTCAGGAGGACGGACTAATTTGCTCTATACACAGCGTTTCAATAAGCGAAAACAAGAAAATCTTCTTCCTGCTCCCCCAACCATCTATTGAAGAACACACAACATGAGAGAGGAATAATGACGAGAAACCATCAAAGAAGAGAATCTGAAAGACAAGCTAAGAAACAGCCGTGAAGAGATATGGGATCAGTGAACACAAACACACAGACCAACTGAGTGTATATTTGTATATGTGCACGAGGATAAAGCAAGTGAATCAAATACAATCCCTCATTGTATGTACTTCTTGACAAAGACTCTCCCTCTCATCTCTCGTCATCCCCGCTGTGTGTGAGTGATGGCGTGAAGCTCAATCAAGACTCAGACTGGGAATAAGGAAGTGTTCATACGCTGCCCAAAACGTATCAGGTATCTACTTCCAGACGGATGAAAAATGTCCTGAGGCCACCTCTAAAAAAAAAATCGCGCTGATGAATCAAGCTTCGGCTGACTCCATCTGTCATCATTTGTGCGTGTGAGCCAAACTTAATGAAACTAAAACACAGCAGACCATCAGTTACCTTCGGGATCGATACACATTTAGGTGCCCTGTGCTGCAGATGTGCATGCATGGACACACGTAATGCAAATGCACGCACGCGGTCAAACGGGAGTCAGGCGCACCCGCGTACACATACTTAGCGTATTGATTGAGCCCCCTGTTAGCCCTTTCCTCCGCTGCCTGTATGGGCAGAGTGAAGGGTTACAGCTTGCAGTCTGTCCTCACCAAACCACCGCCATCTATCTACAGCTTAATGAGGCTCAACCAAGGTTTTTTTTTTTCTTATTTACTGTGCTTAGAAGCAGTGTTGTCAGAATTACACACCGTTATAAAGAGTACCGTATGGGATGGTAGAATCATATATCTAAAAATGTTCCTTTGTGATAAAAATACAACATCTAAATGTTGTATTACATGTGTAAAAGGTTAATATGCAGAAAAGGATCCTCTGAGATATCATGACATGAATCAACCCAGCTCCACCGGCTTCTGTAACCTTGTTTGATTCGTCTAAACCAGATCTGGGCATGGCATGTACAGCCCTTTGGCTGACTCTGACCGGCTCGTGGAAGGTTAATTGGAAATTATAAAATAAAGTATTTTCTAATTTTACCTCATGCTTGAACTAAAAACTGCATTGCCTTTATTTTTTATTTACTTATAATAAAAATTAAGCGTACCCAATGACGCGTTACGCAGGTATTGAGACAAGAGTCTGATTGACTTTGACCTTGTCACAAGACGTTAGCCCTCAAAAGTGTCCACTCGTGCTAAAAAAAAAAAAAAAGTCGAAAGAATATGTAAGCACGCATACCTATGTCAGGAAATAATAAATAATACGTCACTTCGTTTCTTTCATATTCACGCTCTAGCTTCTGCTTTTTAGCTGTAATCTTTGCCTCCTTGGAGTTATTACTAACAGATGGTTTGTTACACGAAATCATCTGTGACGTCGTCCTTGGAAACAGCTTGAAAAGGGTAAAAAACAAACATTGCATGTGGCTGGACATAACACTCGTCTACCGCTGTGTAATAAGTCATCTCAGGCCATGTTTAGACCGTACAGGTGTGAACACACCCAAGACACTCGAGTGATCCAATCTCAGGTCACATTTGAAGGTGGTCTGGGACCAATTTGACGCCGTTCCTTTGGTAGTGTGAACACACAACGCATCCTGGGTCGCATTAAAGTCCTCCTAATAAGCAGGGTTGCTTATCCTCATTCATTCAAGAAAAAAGAAAAAAAAAAACACAACCTAACCCTGACCACTATTACAAATGATGACATAAAAAGGAAAAAGCACCCTAAGTGGTGTCTGTTCATTTGTGATGAAAGCCTTTTAAAATACTCCGTCCTTGTAGCTGTAAACTAATAAATAAATCCAAACGAGAATTAACAAATGAAGTTATTGAATATGAGTACAATGTGTGTGATTCTGTCATTAAGAAACGTATCTGCGTGCAGTTAATTATTGACGTGATCGTGTAGATGAAGAAGATAAAGGAGCCCCGTGGAGTTAAGGTACGTATTACCTCAATAATGACCGGTGTCTTTATCTGCCTTTGTTACTGGAGATTTTTTTCCGTCACCGCTGCGAACAGTGTAGCTGTGAAATTATGGCACAAACACAGGTTTTCAGAGTTCAAGCTCAATTATCTGAGCATTGTGCAGGTCTCTGGAGTGACTAAAGCCAGGGTGGAGATAAATAAATACATAAGTCATGTGCTTTCAATGAGAGACTTCACAGCCTGATCCAAATTATATGACATTTCACCAAGTCATGACGCACACACACACAACAAATCGCTTTTCATGGTTCTAATGCAGCGATAGAAGTCCATTAGAGGCAGCAGCTGTTACAATATGATATGCACGACAAATGACGTTGGTGTTTATTAGCTTGCAAAACTGATTTTGGATCTTGAGTGCCGACTGTGGACCTGTGTGTTTTTAATGCCAGGTGTGAACACAGATTCTCAAAGGCAGCTACTTTGCGATGGGATTGCCCAGGTTAATACAAGGTCTGAACGGGGCCTCAGGTGCTTTGAAAGCTTGCGAGCAATCGGTGTGGCCTTCAACGTCGTTATCATGGCCTCCAGCTCCAGCCTATTTGCCAGTTTAGGAATTTCCTGGGACATTTTGAACATAAAAGTTCTGGTTTTACTTTGGCTCTCCATAGGCTTAGCAGATGTTCAGAGCAAAACAACAATGTTAAAAAATACACTAATGAGAGTGTGCTGATACAGGTACTGGTAAGAAGACACAATCCTGGAAGACCAGATGCTACGAGACGGAATTAGATAAAGTATGGTTAACGGATTTCTATTTTGATGAGGGTGAGGTAAACAGTCTAATATTGACTTTACAAATATTTAACCAGGAACGTTTGCATGCATGCATAGCACTGACCAACATAGCTGCTTGTCAGATGATATACCTGGAGATTTCTGAAGCTGCTCTGAACATGGCCTTATATGCTTCGGCCGTCAAACCCCTCTGCGCTACATCAACCTATAATAACATTTAATTTGCACGTAAGTTTTTCAAAATACTTTTAACTTTATTTAGCTTAGTCAATTGGACCGGCCCAAACTGACTTGTGCTGGCACTGGTACATAAGCGCTCCACAGTGTAGTTACAGTTCAGTGCACGACCACAGACTAAACAAATACACCCCTCCAGTCTGCTGTTACAACTGAAGTATAGCTGCAGTGAAACTTACTTGCTTTGGCTGAAATGCTCGTTTTCAGTCAGGACTAAAACCTGCGCAAACGGCAAATGCAAACACGTCGGACACGCGGACTAAATTACATTCAACACCGCTGTTCATGTTCTGGATCGGCAAGGGGGGGCAGGAGGTTCTATTTAACATGTGTGCGTTTGGGCATGTTTGGAGGCGTATAGACTGGATGTGGGGTGAGCATTCACAGCATTGTAAGCGATACTAGAAACAGCAAACGCTCGGCGCAGCCCGCTGCAAGACGTTTCCTCGAGTCAAGTGCACAAAACAAATGAGATTTTTCTTTCTTTTCAAGGGTAGATACGGCACCTTCAGAGCAATTCCACCGAGGAGGCGATGTTATAGGGCAACACTGAAAGCAAATGCTAATGGCTATCACACAGACACCCCGTGAACCCAGCATGGGAGCCTGCCAAGGACTCCTAGACCGCAGCTTGAGAACCACTGGGGTTAGTGCACACATAAAAACACCGCACAGACATACCAGGGCACAATGCTAAGGCGAGAGAAGCTAAGAGAGACCGAGATAGACGAGCTCTCACAACAGAAAATGGATCTCTGCGTCCTGCTGGCTTTCAGACAGACAAATTGTCTGCAGATAATGGAGCCTCAGAAGTGAGGATGAGGAGCGGCCGTGAAATTTATCTATTCAAAAAAGAAAAAGAGAGAGAGACAGAAGAAGATGCGCAAAGAACAAAGAGGAATGAAATAGGAGAGCGTAAAGAAGACATCTCCACAAAGTAATAGAGATAGGAGAGACTCAGACAGAGAGGGGGCATGTTAATTAGGGAGTAGGTTGATAACAAATGTATTAGCAGGCCTCTGAAGGAAGGCACGGAGAAGAAGAGAGGTGAACGCGATAGGAAAAGGTTAACAGGAACAGGAAAGAGAGGGGCGACACCGAAGAAAAAGGCGAGAGAGAGAGAGAGGAGAGAGAGACACGGGATAATTATGAATTAGTTGATAAAGAGGTAATAAATGTCCTGGCGGGGAGCAGGAGTGACAGAGGACACAGAGGTGCAATGAAGGAGAAAATGAGGACCAGGATCCCCTTGATAATAAACTTTGAGCGCTGAATAAAAAGTTATTGCCTCACTTTATTTATTAACTTTGATGGATAACACTTCAATTGTGGTGTCGGCAGGTCAGAGATGATTTTCTTCCTGCTGGGAAATAAGCAACGGAGCGCCCTTTGAAATGCTAAGTTGACATTTTTGCTAAAATAGAAGCTACCTAGGATCGTATCAACACGAGTGCAGGTAATGTACACAGAATATTACAGCGGCGTCTGCTCGAGGAGTTAGATTTTTGTTAGCTCTGATGCACTAAAATAATGGTCAGGGAACTAATGAAACATGCAGCTACGGTTACAACCAATCTACACGAACAAACTAGCACTACATATTTAAATCATTCAATTAAAAACACTACAAGTATACAGTCCCTTGTTTTGTTTTTTTGACAAGCAGGACGACAAAACCACTGAAAACATCTCTGTAAAAAATTAAATTACACAATTTTTTAAGCACATTTATACAGTTAATGTTACATGATGGATTAAAAGAAGAAATAATAATTAAAAAGTGCAAAATAAACTGACTTTGGCTTTGTTTAAAGGCTGGTCCTGTGTTTTCAGTTCCCTACACATACAGAGGAAATAGTTTTGCTATGGTGTGACAGTCAACATAAAACCCTCTCGCTACTCATCCTAACAAGTTTAGGTTAGAGGGTGTCACACTGCAAATATCATGCTTTATTCATTTAAAACATTTCCTTAAAGAATTTAAATCTAAATATTAATATTTCAGCTCGTTCCCAAGTGCAAAACCACTTAAGCACTAATCCCTTTGGCTTTTTCCTTCTGCGGATAGCCCAGGGGACACACAGACTCACGCACTGAGCTGGTCTTCGGGGAGCCAGGCCCTCCCCTTCAGGGGGAAATAAAAACTCTGAAATGTCTTTATTTTCAATGGTAGTACGAGTAGTCGTTCTTTATTTAACGTAAAAAAAAATAAAAAATTCCGAAACTGAAGCATTATCCGGGTCTGGGTTTGTCTTTTGTCCTCAAGGATCTCCGAGGACTGTCAATCAAACAGTCACTTTCCAGAGATCACCTGTCACTCAAGAAGTGACATCTTTTTCTTCAGTGTTCCTGCTGGTAGGGGTGTAAGTGGAGCTGCTTGTCCAGCCACGCCGCTAATTATTACACACTTCCTCTTTTCTTCTGCAATAATGGGAGGCGTCAAACACAACACTCCCTCCGCTCCACGGGGGTTTTCCCTGAAAAGATCTACCTGCACGACATCAGGTGTTTACAGCCGTAAATAAAGCCGCTTTAATAAGACCGGCAGGAATCAGCTGAAGAGAGTGCTAAGCAGTAAAATAAAAAATGCTGCCGGTAATTGCAGAAAATGATCAGAGTAATGCAACGTCCTGCCAGAGCTGCACTATATACACAGTCCAACCTGCGTCAAAAATGAACCCGTCTACATCCTGAAGGGAAACATCTCTTCATGGACGAGAAGGATACAGCGGTCCCATGTCCAAGATGCAGGTATTGCGGTTTGATAAAAGCATCATTAGGCAAAGCGTTAGCAAATGTCTTCAGGGTTGTCGTGTTAACACTGCAGACCAATTACAATCAAACACGCAGACACTCTCTTCCTCCCTCTCTCTTCTTTCCCGCTCTCTGTGTTTCTCCGGAGCTCGCTGCCTCTTTCTACCCGGTGTAAATAATGTAATTTGTCACAGACAGGCCTCCATGTAGGAGATGACCTTTTGAAACCTCACAGTAAATTGGCCCTGGCTAGCAAAGCTACGTCATTAGCCCTCTCCGTCTCCGTCTCGCTCTCGCTTCCTCCGTGCCTCCCCGCTTTCGAATTCGCTTTTATTATATCTGTGTAATTTTAAATTCAGTGTTTAATCTACTGTCCTTTGAGGCTAACTAGCTCTCCCTGTCCGTCTCTCTTTCTCTCAAATGCGCCACAGTCACGCGGACACACATAAAACCACATCATGAAGACCTGCAAGGAGTAAATTATATATATATCTGTATATATATTTATATAGGCTGATATGACGAATGTGTTACGTGATTTAGATGTTAAGAGAAAGACAGCTACCTCGTCCCTGTCATGTCACTCTCTTCTGTTCTTTACAAATGTTATATATCCATTCTTGCACCAAATTTGGCAACCTTCAAAAACAGCTTTTTGCTCATATTGTGTTTCTATCAGATCGATAAATCTAGTCATGCATTTAATTCTCTGTGATAAGACGCTATTGCTTTTTTTTTATTTTAATTTTTTTAACTGATATATGCAGAGCCTCTGTCACAGATGTTGCTAGTGCACTAAACCGTTTATATCTGTGCGTTGGCATGGCTGCATTGTTCTGTAATTACGTAGCTAAAATGCCAGTTGTTAGTGGTATTTTTATGTTAAGTTTCTAGGAGCAGCTTATGTTGGAAGTTGCTGCTTATAAAGGTTGAAAAACAGAGAAATCACTGTAACATAGGAGCCAGAGAATATGTCTGAGCAGATAGTGGGAAACAGAGGTTTGTATTCTCTGTGTCCGTCTGGCCACTACGAGACATGGATGGTGAAATGCATTTAGGACCTAACACAGATGTTTGCATTTCTGTGGAGGTGCAAGTCAGGCTACAGTCAGGGGTATTGAACTTAAGCACTAAATTTGGGCTGGTTTGGGATAATTTTGGTGTTTTTTCTAATAACTTTTCTTATTGCTGGTTAAAATAAAACCAACGTGCATTTACTCCTTTGTGTGTCACTGCTTTCGCATGTTTGTGGGTGCATAAGCGCACTGACAGCATTGTTTACGCAAAAAAAAAAAAGATGATGTCTATTGTATTGTCATTAGTCTGTCTTCACATGGTAAAGTGGTCGCAGCTGCTGCTTTCTTAAGAGGACAGAAGAGGACTACATGAGACATCTTCACAGCGGCGAGATGTGAGTTGTTGTGGTTGTTTGTTGCTGCTGGAAATTGTCTGTTTCATGATGAGGCTACGCTGTTAAAACAAAACATGACAACAGCAAAATATTGATCTAATATTTTGAGTGAAACACTGACTACAGTATAGGCTGCAGAAGCATCAATCTACCTTAAGATGCTGCTACCTAGCATCCCACCAGAATGGCTACATACGGCGAAATATACAATACACACAGAATATTATATTTATCATTGTTCAATTCATGTAGCAGCAATCCCCAGCAGGATGCAGCCTGACACAGGCACACACACAAAAACGGTTTGGGAACAACTCAAAAAACATGAATAACAGCACAAGGTGTTGACCTGGCCTCCAAATTCACTAGATCCCAAACTGATCAAGTATCTGTGGGATGATCCGCAGAGGCCCCTCTCCTCAAAGGCCCCCTACTAACAACATCCTGTTACCAGACACCACAGGACACCCTCAGAAGGCCCATGTCCATTCTCTGATGAGTCACAACTGTTTTGGAGGCTTAAGGGAGACCTACACAATATTAGGAAGGTGGTCATAATGTTATGCTGGGTCGGTGTATATTAAAGATACATTTGAATAAAGGCAAACTATACAATTATATATTTAAAAAATAACAACAACTCATAGTTGCCATATATCAATAGCTGTTGTCTGCACATAGAAGCTAGTTAGCATTAGCTTCACACCTCAGCTGTAAGTTATTCTTTTTATTTTGTTTTGCAAGCAAATTTTACAAATTGTAACCATTAACTTAAATTGTAACAAATGTATGAACAGTTTTCAGGCGCAGATAAAAATAATTTGATTCTGACAGTCAGGGTTTGCAAAAAAAAAAAAAAACTAACAAGAAGATAATGTTCAGTTCTAACACTGAAGAAAGGAAAAGCATCAAGTGCAGCACAGACATTTCCCCAGTTCCTAAAATGCAAAGAATGTCGAATAAATATGTATGAAATGTCTCAAGATGGAGGTCAGTGTTCTCTCTGCAATCTGTATAAATAAATAATAGTAATTGAAGTGGCAGTTATGTGTTTACAGAAGTGGACTTCTGCCACACCATCGGTGTTTTCACCTTAATGATGCTGGACAAAATGAACCCGCTGAAACATTTGAGTTCAGACGGCTAAAACATCCCGCTGACACGCAGTCAGACAGGTTTCCAATACGTCTGCTCGGAGCTGGAATTAAGCCGGCTCTCTGCCACATTAAAATGCTCGCACAGACGCGCATTTGGACCGACACAATGTAGGTATCAGCAGTATCACGGGTGCCAGCTACCGCAGAGAGGAGAGGACTACCAGAGCACTGGGTTCAAGGCAGACTGAGTGTGTGTTTGCTCCAAAAAAAAAGAAAAGAAATAGAGGGAGTGTGTGTGTGCATGCCTTATCATTCCTCAGCACCATGCTCCTCTTGGCAGATGGCTCAGCCAACCTCGGGACCTGGGGTGTGTGTGTGTGTGTGTGTGGGTATTGTCTTAGTATCTTGGGGGCACAAGGGCAGAAGCTACCTGGTGTTGACTGCCAAGTCTCTGGCTCTCTTGTGCTCTCTCTTTCTCTAAACCCTCCGACACACACACACACACACACTCACACACACACACACTCCTGCTGAAATGCCTTGCCCAGTCACGACTTATATTGCATAGTGATTGAATTTTAGGTTTAAAGGCTAACGCTGGTTAAAACTGTGTCGATGATGGTGTTTATGATCGCTTAAGTTATTTGGATTCTCAAACTGATCGATATAGTACAGGGTTTCCTTCAAAATTTCTTGAGAGCTTTTTTTGTGTGTTTGTGTTGGGGGGTTCTACGTCTTAATAAAAGCCCCAAAATTATGATGCTATCCCAACGTATGCAAGATTAAATGAAGCAAATAAAACAGCTGAATTTAAATCTAACTGTGCAAGGTAGCGTTTATTAAATTGAGCTAGTTGACGTTACGTCTGGATTCATTTCCTCCTGTTTTGACCAACTCTCTTTAAATAGCTGTAAATCTCCATGGTCTAAAAAATCAAGAGCACAAACAACAGGTTTTAAAAAGTCTGCACAGAACAGATGAGTGACCGGTGTGTGTGGAGGGTCTGGGGGGAGGCAGCTTTGGGGACAGGAGGGGAGGGAGAGATGCTTTCAGGAGCAATAAGAAAAACAACACAAACTCAACGTTGTTTAAAACATGCAAGAATATTTCAGAATTGTTATGAGACCATGGTGGAGTAAATTAGACCCTGGCCGGGCCGCCATAGTATTACCACTGTATGGGAAACATTGTAGTAGTAGTAATAGTAGATACAGCAGCAGCAGTAGTAAAAGTACTCGTAGTAGTATATCTTCCTACAAAGATACAGTGAGCTCAGGTGGATCATGTTCTCCCAGTTAGAGCTGCAGGGTCAGAAATTCATATCCTAATAAAATAACATCCTTTCATGCTATCGTGACACGCAGCCGCTGCTGTCTGAAGGACGGCAACAGAGCAACCGCCACCACTTACTCATTCACAAATTCAACTAATTACCAATGAATATTTCACAACAAATTAGCCGACGCTACTTCAAGCAAATACTTGATCGACTAATTGCGCTAATTCCCAATTAGTTTTAACAACAAATTAGGGGAATGCAATTTTCACGCAAGCTCTAAATGAACTAACCTGACCCATTCCTGATTCAGCTCCCCGAGAAACATGAACAAATATTATCTTAAGTGTGCTAATTAAATAAAGTCATTCATTAAAAAAAAAAAAAAAACACATTTTATATCACTGTGCACTTCATATCCAGGTCAGCAAAAGCTATCGGTTGCCGTATGTTCAAATATAACTGATGGATTTTACAGTTTCTGACCATTTTCGCAGGAGTTTTATTCTTCTTTCTGCGCCCGTGGTTTGAATGTGGCTCAAAAACTGCACCGCAGATCGCGCCTCCCCTTATCTCCCCTTCGTGTATTCCCTGATAAAGAAAACTACTCCAAAACAAATCTTTAAAAAGACATAAAAAGGACTCTGGAGCAATAACCGCGCAGATAAATATGAGTATTACAAGGTGGGGAAAACGCTCTGAAGACGGTGGCTCTGCCAATATTAGAGGAGCAACAGAAGCCCGGTGATCTGATCCCAGGGGAGAGATCTGTTTCAGTTATGAACAGTTGTGCGCAGCGTTATTGTCTAATTAATAGTTACGGGGCGATATTTGTGCCGTATTAACGGAAAGACAGTGAAACACTCTGTTTCCGTTTATTTGCTGCCTCAGCTATATGTAAGCACTTCTTCTTCAGTCTTTTCTATAAAGATATTGCAGCTCAGAGAGACATACCTCAGTGTAAGTACTTCAGCTGCACTCATGAGAGACTTTTTACTGCACCTCATTGAGTAACTGAGTGCCTGTAGGGTCTGATCATTTGATGTTTGTCGTGGTTATTTGCTGTGCATGAATGTTTATTATTATCGGATTTTCTCATCCGCTTGGAATTTAGCTCAGTTTGATTAAAGCTATTTTTTTTCCTTTTAATTCTTAATAATAAATAAATGATGTCAAGATGTGTGTGCGTCTTCCTACTAATTTTACATTTGCTGTCTGTGATTAAACAGTAATTTGATTAGTTTGAAGTCCCTAGAATACAACTAGTTTTAATTCTATTTATTTACATTTCTTTTAAAAACACAGACAGGGAGGAGAACCCAGTCTGCTCTGATTGTTCAGCCCCAATTTACTGTGGTGGTATTGTCCCTGCTTAGAGCCCACAGCTGAAGCCTGCTGACACAGCCCAACCCAAAAAATTTTTTGGTCTGGATTCTCTCTGTTGAGAACTGATTATGCTCTGGCAAAGGTCTGCCAGGCCAATCAAATCATTTGGGTGGGTTTTCAGTGGTGATGGACAGAAGAGTAACAACCACGTAGTCATACATGCCGTAGAGTTGAATTTGTTAATGACTAACTCTGTCCAATTGCGTGCAGAGGTATTTTTTCTCTGTATCTGATCAAACACGCCCCATAATGAAATCCAGATGGTGTGTTACCAGACTCATATTCTGGTAATAATTGAGTCAGGCGACGCGCGGCAAGATTCAGATATGAACGGAGTGTTCCTATACAGCAGCAGCCCAGCCAGAGGCTGGCGGTGCTGCTACTGAATAATGGACCCAGGAGCGTGACATTAAAATTCAAGAAAGCATTTCATCGGGTGCAACATTAAGACGTACCCCTGAGTAGTTCAGAATGAGTCATCAAAAATTTAAAATTATTTAAATGTTGAGTCAGATAGTGTCGTGTAGGTGTATATAACTCCAGATACAGTGATCAGCCACAACATTAAAACCACTAACAGGTGAAGTGAAGAACATTGACCGTCTTGTGACAATTCAATGTTCAGCTGGGAAATTTTTGTACCTGGCATTCGTGTAGATGTTACTTAGACATGTAGCACCCACCTAGACCAGATCAGGCACCCCCACCCCATAGCAATGACACTCCTTGATGGCAGCAGCCATCCCCAGCAGGATGCAGCCTGACACAGGCACACACACAAAAAAACAACAACATGAAAAACAGCAAAAGGTGTTGACTTGGCCTCCAAATTCACTGGATCCCAAACTGATCAAGTATCTGTGGAATTATCCATAGAGGGTCCTCCCCTCAACCCATAGGACCCAAAGGCCCCCACTAACAACATTCTGTTGCCAGACACCACAGGACACCCTCAGAAGACCCATGTTCATTCTCTGATTAGTCACAACTGCTTTGGAGGCACAAGGGAGACCTACACAGTATTAGGTCATAATTTTACGCCTGATCGGTGCATAATGTATATAAAAACACTTTAAAACTGACTTCATGAGGACTGAAATCCTTTCTGTGAGTTAATAAATAAAGTAAAAGTTTGACTCTGGGACGTTTGGACCCTTTACTGAATCTTGTGGCCTTTTGGCTAATTATCCTTAACAATGAGCCAACCAATAAGAGCAGTGCAATAATAGCATGCGTCTCAGAATTTATGGGAGGCCAACAATGTGCTTACGTGTGGACTGGAGAGGAGGGAGATGAAAAACTTTCACTGATAAAGATAAATGTGCTGCTGAGGATTTTTTTTACATCCCATCCAGATGGCTACTCTTAATTTTCTTATAAGACACTTAAGAAACCAAACAGATGGCTTCCCTCTTTATAAGGAGCCTGTGCAAACCCTAAAATGTCTATACTCCCATCTCTCAGCAGTAGAACGGGGCCTTGATTTACCTACTACCTACCTCAGTCCCTGTACCAGTTGCGTGATGTGCTAATAAAAACGGATTATTTGTTTAACAACTAATTCAGAGGCTCGATCACCTTAATTATCGCTCGTAAGGTTTTTGCAGACAAGACATTATAAGACTTTTTATTCTGTCTTTCCCTACTCTAATGACTGTGACAGATTTCTTACAGTCGATAAATATTTTTTCCAAGGTTTGCAGGATCTCAAACTATGTGGAAAGAAATGTAAGAAATGAAGAGATGTGAGAGGAAACCAGAGCAGTTTAGTCACCTCTTGGCTGTCTGGCATTGAGTTGCACTGACAGAGGTACTAAAACCTAAACAGAACAAAACTAAGAAAGTATTTTAAGTTGATTCAGAGATTCTGCCTCATTATTGCTTTGACTTTCTTGTCAATATGTATAAACAGCTGGAAAGACACATCTGCACAATATTACACCCGTCAGAGTGAGGAAAAACAGCCAAAGTCTGCAGCGGATCACAAACAAGGCTTCACAATTACTGTTTGGCAGAATCAAAACCTCTGGAATACATCAAATCCACATGAAACACACGAGCTCTTTCAAATCTGGAATCTTAAAGCTGCTTTAATCAATATGTTTATTTGATCAACAATGGATTAAAATGACTATGTAAAATTTCAATCAGTTGCTTCAATCAGACCCATTCGGAGGCTTCACGTCTGTAGTTCCCGTCAGCTCTACGATGCGTTTAAGCTCATAGTTTTTGTGTTACAGCATCTTTAGTGCGGTGGTTCATCCTCCCTGCCCGCATAAACACCATCTCTACCTTCAGTTGGTAGGGACCATAAGTAGAGATAAAAGGAGAGCTAGCTTGCATTCGTGTTCAGAAACGTGATTTCTGTGTGTTGTGTTCAGTGGCCAAAAGTCAGTTAAGGAACTTTAGGCTTTCTTCACTTTTGTAGTTGGGGTTCTCACATTATGAAACAAAAAATCGTGCATAATAAAAGGAGTATTTTTCAGTAATCTATCAAATTAAAGTGATTCACATACTCTGGTTCTAGATTGCCTCGGATTTTGATCTGTGAGTTGGGACAAAACAGGTCATCAGAGGATGTTTTTTTTTCACCTTTAATGATTAATACTTGAATGAGAAAGGCAACGGATGGATTAATCATTGATAGAAATAATAATACAGTGGTAGTCCATGCTCTAATCCCTCATTTTTTTGTCACACATTGAAATTGTTTCCATAAAAATGAGCTAAACTTGTAAATCATTTTAAACTGATTCCTCCTCAACTGATTTTTTTTGTCCTGAATATTTGAATTTTTATATATTCGTTGAGTGTGTGGACTCAGGACTTCAATTAAAAAGCAAAATTTCCCTTCAGCACCATGGACAGTGACAGTTTCCTCCCCGATGGACTCCGGTTGCCTGAAAGTTACACGAACGTCTTCGCCCCCAAATATTTTGTGATGAAAAATTCGCCTGGAACCTCTCCACTGGGATCTGAATCAAAGTGTTTGGGCGGGTTTTACATGATGGACAGAAGAGTAACAGTCCAAGAAACAGTCATACATGTCATCTAAGTTGAGTTTGTTAATAATAACATAGCTCTGATTGGTTGTACGACTATCCAATTGCGTGTAGAGGTATTTTTTTCTCTGTATTGGATGAAACGCGCCCCGTAATGAAATCCAAATGCAGTGTTGCCGGACTCATTCTGATAAGAACTCAGTCTGGCGACGCAAGGCTAGGGCTCCAGGTGATCTGACTGCTTTTACCAGCTTCTTCACACCTGCTGACAGAGCTCACATTTTACAGCCCTCCGGGATAATTGGACCGCCAGTACGGAATAAAATGGATCTCATCCAGATACAAGACTTCCTTCAGTGTTATGTGCTGTCGCTTTTGGAGAATTTGTTTGCGACTTCTTGGCAGTTTGGGAAGAGGCACAGCTTCCTTTCGCAGCCTCCGAGCCGCTGATGATGCCGGTGTGAAGTATCGTCAAGTGGAGCCGGTTTGGCAAGCCGAGGCCGATCGCGCGGCGCGGATGGAAATTTCAGTGTGATGGATGATTTCGCGCTTATTGAGCTCGCACGTGTGACGGAGCTGATTGAGAGCCTGGGAGGATTGACGGGCAGATTGAATGTTGGACTGGGAGAATGAACGCTGAATGAGTTGACTCTGTCACCAAGTGTCCCTGTTGATTCTGGATTTTCTGTCTTTGTGTGCTTTACCCCATACCGCTCTGAAAACAGCATTTTGACTGCAGCTTTGAACATTGGTAATCCAATTTTTCAAGCAGAGTTGAAAGAAGTGTCGTACAATTTAAAGATCCAGTGAGATCCAATTATAAAAATAATACTAATCAGAGCGTCTTCCTGCAGATGTGAACTTTTAAGCTCCAAAACACGCAGCTGGAATCTTACCATTCCATGCTGACGATATGTGTAATCAATTCTCTAATTAACTACTTAAATGGTTCAACCAATCACCATCAGCGTCAATTAACATTCAAAGCGATCTCCCCCAGATTCCACTGCCATGATTAGCCAGCTACATGATGGGCAATTACAGTGAGGAGTACGCAACATTCAATGCAAGCCCCATTACAATCATACAAAGCCTTCAGATCTCCGAGCGAGAGAATGAAACAAGAGGCGAGATGGGAGGAGGAGGAGGAGGAGGGAGAAAGAGCAACAAAGAGAAGAGGAGATGAAAGGGTATTTCTTCAGGAGGAGGAGGAGGAGGACCTACAGTGTTCGTTCAGATTTAACAAAGGCGTGGGGAGCTTCAAGACTGTTTTCTCTCCCTCTTTTTTTTTCCCTTAAAGGGAAAATCTACTGTCAAACACCAGCCGCACATCAATGGCGAGTGACAGACTTTTAACTCCGATCCGAGTGATTTTCGTGGTTTCTATTGAAGGTGCGTCTCTTTTATGCCTCTAAAATCCATTGTGAAATTTTTGGGAAAACAGATCCAATTGAAAATCCCTCCATTCTGGTTTCTCATCTCCCAGTGGCAGCGTTGTCCTTTTTATAATCTTGGACAGTTGAGTCCATTTGAACGTTTATTAGCAGCGAGGCGCCGGCTTCATCAAAGCAGCTTTTAGAGCTGTTGGTAAAAGACACTGGTTAATAACTGTCATTGGACGGGAACGGCAGAGTCATGCGCTGCGCAGGCTCCGGCCCCAGCCGAAAGCACTTCATCTTTTTTGACCAGGACCTCAGCTGAAATGTGTTATGTTAGTGGTATTTGACTAGTTTAAAAGGCTCCATTTGCTTAAAATAAAAAAGTCTAAAGGCAAAAGTGGACTTGATCCAAAATGGCCACACTGACTGTTGTTTTCTCTTCTTGTATCTTCAACAATTATTAAGAAATCCATCTTTTAGAAGTTTTTGTTGCTCAAACACATCAGAGTACATGCAGTAAATAGAGCAGCCCATGCATTAAGAGAAATTTGCCTCCAAGGTTCTCAAGGGGTAAAGGGGATGGTGCTCCCAGATGCTGCATGTATGAAGCATGCTGTCCCCCTTCTCTTTCATACTGTAGCATTTCTTTTTTGTGGCGGACAGTTGTTGTGGAGTCTCTCCGTTGGGAACTGATCATGCTCCGGCTAAGATCTGCCAGGCCAATCAAATCATTTGGGCAGCTTGACACGGTGATGGACAGAAAAATAACAGCAACATGACTCTGTACTAGTTAAAACATGTCTAATAATGAACTCCAGGAGTTACCAGACTCATATTTCGATAAAAACTGAGTCTGGCTACGACCGGCTATCTCTATCACGTAATATCTACCAAGCTGAAAGCAGAAATTTGCCAAAGTCTCTTACTCTCAGCACTGGATTGTACTGAAACTTGTACTGATCATGCACCTACATTGATGGGATGTTTGCGGTTTTAGAAAAATGCTTCTGAGGGACACCAAAATAATTCGGCTATTTTCTGATTAGCCTCCATTGTGGTGACTATGAACAGCAGCAGTCTCCCATATTCAAGTATTTGTTGACCGTAATATCCGTTTGTGTCCGGTCGAGCAAATTAAGGCTCACACATGTTAAAAACATTTTTAAAAAATACTTATACTGGGGCTCCCATCATTGTATTGTCTTCCACTTGACATGAAGCACCGTTTACCCAAAACCTATTGTCAGCTGCTTCGCCTTCCTTCCTGTCCCTCTATGTTTCATAAGACTAAATATTAAACAGACAAGAAAAAAGAAAGAAATGCTGAGATTTTACAACAACTTCCTCAGAAAGTGTTTTTTTTTTTCCATCTTCCATAATTCTTTTAGCTTCTTGTGACCCCCATCGGGTTCATCTCTAGGTGTCGGAACCCCTCCAGGTGGTCCCGCCACCTAGCCTGGCCCCCGCTGGCTTTAATAAACCCAGAGAGAGAGCTACAGCTGTATCATGTTACCAGATCTACTGATATTTAATTACACATCATGAAAAGCCTTATATCTCCCACTCAATGACTGGCACACCTTCACTTACAGGTAAAAAAGAAAAATCCTTTTCAGATTTCACCGTACACGCAGTGAGCAGCTCCATTCATTGTTCTACTATTCATCTACATTTCTTTTTTTTTTCGCCTGGAATAAAGCCTGTATCAGTGTGAGCCCAATTTCCCATCAGGAGCACCTGACAGCACTGGTGTGATGGAGTGGTGGCAGGGGGAGGGTTACATGTGTAGACACCCTGAGCTTGTTGTCGAGCCCTGAGCAGCTCCACTCCAGCAGCGGGGGGTTAAGTACCTTGCTCCAGGGCCCTTCCATGGCGGCTGCTGAGGGACAGCAGTGTGTGTCACTTTTCCCTGCTCACACTCTCCCTGCTGGAATACGCGTTCAAAACAGCAACATGGTTGCCGAGTTATTGTGCTCCCAGTGTGGTAGTAGTAGTCGTACTGGGGATGCTGTTATGTACTCCTTGTGACTATGTGAGCACTATGTGAACTACTGATTAATGTGTTTACATGAGATGACGTTTTTACGTTTCGTTGACACAGACAGGCTTTTTTTTTTTTGGATATATCACATTCACACCTATACTGAAGTCAGATCTGACCAGATACAAATGTAAACATGAACCATGCCCGGTGTCGGCACTGTTCCCGATCATGCACCTAACATCAGGCTCGTATTGTTCATGTGCAGGTCCAGCAGGTTGAGGACTTCTTGATTTCAGGGTTTGTGACAAATGGGTGAATGAGAGGCAAAAATTAAGCACTCCGGATAGAAAACGCTACATGAATGGATTTGGCAACGCAGCTTCGTTGCATAAATCTGCCCAGTACAGCCAGTGTCTGAGCTGACAAGCTGTTCTGAATTCTCAAATCGCCCCTCCATTACTTTTCATATGCCGGGCCTCTGCGCGAGTGTTGCAATAAATTCCAAATCACGCAGAGAAACTGAATTACGTTTAACTTCTCGCGGCCCCTTTCCGACATCTTTTAAACCTTCAGCATCTTTGGGGCCTCTGCGGTGTTAAAAGCATTAAAAGGCACTTCTCCCCCATGTGGCTCTTTGTTCTTATGTCCTCTGCTGCATGGAAAATGACTTCACAGAGGAGTGCAGCGTAAAGCAATGCCATGCTGAACAGAACGGAGAAATTATTTTTTATCACACATGCAGATGGAGAGTCTGTAAAAGGTCAATGAGAAATGTTGATTTTAGAGACTTTTAGAGGATCAGAAAATAGACTGATGAGGCTTTTTAAAATGTGTCACTGACGGACAAAGTCAAAACACAACCGTGACAATTCTGCACTTAAACGTTTTGCCGTATATCCGTTGGCACAGACGCCGCAGATACGCGTGCGATGAGTTAACATCAGCTGATATATTGATCTTTCATTTGCAGTGAGAGTGAAATTTAACAAATCAACGCGTGCATGAGAAACACTGCAACTAAAGAGGAGTGAGTTTCCAAAAGAATTACAATAAAATCTATTATAGAAATAATCAATCTCTTTATGTCAGTTCACTATAGTGATTAACTGACTGACCAGCAGAGTATTAGGGGCCACAACTACAACACTTTCATTCATTTAATGTAGTAATTTCATGTTTAAGGAGAAGCCAGTGCAGTTAAAGCATTTAATAAGTACTTGACATTTAGGTTCCACTCAAATCCACCTGATCATCACATGCACACACACACAACTTGTCCATGACCAACACCTGCACTGCACTAAACACATACTCAACAAAAACAACCAAACTTCTATAAGGAGGCAGGCCATTCACATTTTTTTTCTAATGTCTCCCTGCTGTCAGAGTTACTCAAAACAAACACTCCTTGATGTCACAATGAGACGGTAAAAGCCGGCACTGCTTGTGTAGTTAAGTGTGCGTTCATGCCTCCCGGTTCGTCTCCGGTAACAACAACGCCAGCTTTTCCCTTTTTTTTTTTTTTTCTTTTTTCTTTTTTTCCTTTAACGGTGACAAAGAAAAGACGGCTTTGCACGATTCCTCCCGCAGCTGACTTTAGCTGCGTACACCCCACTCAGGGAAAAAAACACAATGTCCAAACCCAGGCTATACGGAGCGCGGATGCCGCGTCCGCTCATCCCCTCCACGTTGCGCACGCACGAAATCCAACACAAGGTGATAATAAAGCGGCGTGCGGCGGGACTCACCATGGCTGCTCGAGCTCCCAGTCTCTGAAAAAGTCGAATTCGAAGAGATCCATGGCCGCTCCGGCTGCTGTTGGTGGTTAGAATCCAAAAAAGCTGGTGCTACGTGGTTCTACATGGGGCTACTGTTACTGAGGGAGAGTGTCAGAGAGAGGGAGAGTAGACACAAGCTGCTGCCGCTGCCAGGAAGCTGCTACGTGGTCGAGGCAAGCTGACAGCCAGGCAGAGGTGGAGGGAGGGAGAGAGGGAGAGAGCACACACACACACACACACACACACACTAGAAGACACACTGAGATATTCACTGCAAAAAAATGTTTCCTCATCACAACTACAGCCTTTTTCTTTTTTCTTTTTTTTTTTTTTTATAGCTCCTATCATTCAAAAGCAGTCCTTGTCTCAAATCATGTTTGAGTGGATGTGAATCAGAGACAGCAGCTTGATCTGGATTGTAAAGACCTTATAAAAGTGTGATGTAACTCTTATCAGGTGGATCTTCATGTGGCAGGAAACCACATCTGAGGAGTCATTTCTGATCAAGATCTACCGTCACAGCTATCTCCTGCGAAGGTGACTTTTTTTTTTTTTTTTTTTGCACCTTTGAAAAAGATGGTTTTCTAATGCCATGTGAGGACAGTGAAGTAAACATCAGGATTCTTTGAGCATACGGCGCATGACTAAAGATTTTACATCTCAGTATTTCATTCTATTGACGTCAAACCCTCTGTAGATCTCGCCTGCAGCTACCTGACGGCACGAATAGCCTGAAATGAATCAAATGTATGCGTATTTACTTTAAACGAATCACCACTTAAAGTTCACCATGTATAATTTGAGTGTGAAATTCTCTTCGGCTTGTTCCAAACGCCCAAATAGCATCGAGGACGCAACCCCGTGGCCTCCATGTGGCCCAGCGTAGGGTTTTAATCACGCAGTAAAAGCATTTTTCTTTTCTTTCTTTCTTTCTTTTTTTATTTTTTACAAAAGCACATCATTTAAAAATAAGACAGCAAAAGCAGCAGAGAGAGGAAAAGCGCAACCCATGCTAAGGTCAGGAGCACTTTTTCACAGACAGGAATAGAATCCAAAAAGATCTGAGAGAAGGTTCGTTAGAGTGCTAGATAATGGACAGGCAGCTTTTTAACCCAATTAGGACAGCATCGAGGAAACGGCAGGTGCAGCTCGATCAATACGTAA
Source organism: Chelon labrosus (assembly GCF_963514085.1). Taxonomy (NCBI): domain Eukaryota; kingdom Metazoa; phylum Chordata; class Actinopteri; order Mugiliformes; family Mugilidae; genus Chelon; species Chelon labrosus. The sequence goes on from NC_140358.1 coordinate 21,604,080, forward strand.
GAGGACGTTGGCTGATATGATCACAAAAAAATTAATTTAAAAAAAAAAAAAAAAAAAAGCTGTATTGGTAAAAAAACCCTGAAGTTGCAATGATTCTGAGCCACGGTTTCTAAGTGACCTCACACTCAGCATTAATGTGGATGGACACCATAGTTACAGACATGACTCAGAGCAGCAGTAACTGTGTCAGCATGGCCGGTTTATCGATCGCCAGTTAATGAAAATCTTTCTTCAAGACCCAAATGATTCGTTATTGACCAGATTTGTATCATGTAAATCATTTGGAGATGTTTTTTTTCCCACTGGTTACCACCGGTTACTCTAATTTTTAAGTCCATATGCGGATGTTGTACTGTTTCGTAATGCCCCATTTTGTGGTATTACAAAACACATGTTTGTGGAATGATTCATTTTTTTTAACCTTTCTGTGTTTAGTGTTTAAAACTAAGACTTCTCTTTTTTTCATTTGACCAGTCAGCACTTTCATTGCAGTGTCTGAGTTCATCTCATTATCTGCAGATATCATTTCCACTGAGGGAGGCATCTTTGGAAAGCTTACTGTACTAAAAGAATAAAAGACTCTCTTTCACTTTGTGTGTGAACACATTTACTGCTTCCAGGTGAACGCAAATGATCATATCCCCAATAAAGGCCTGATAAGCTCAAAATATGGCCCGTCGCACAGTCTAATAAATTATCTGCTCCTCTGCGCCTTGACTCAACACTGGATTCTGAGCAGCAAACGAGTGAGAACCTGTTTTAAGTCTCCTCCGTCCAGGCGGTCTTTGAAGCCCTCGCAAACTCTGCTTTTGTTACGTCTTCTTTTAAGGACCTCGCCTTAGTTTAAGACCGGCGTGTTCTTAACAGTCTAGCAGCCCACCGCGCTTCACTCTCCACCGCACGCTTTCGTGCAACACATGCCCAGCGGCACGTTTTGCTGTTTACGCTTCGCTATGAATAATGATCGACCAGATGGTTGAAACTTCTCACTCAGCGTGTTGCAGTAGCTGAAACTGTAGTTCCATTGTGTCATCACCGTCCTCTCTTTAAAAAAATTAAAATTAAATAAAGAAAAATAAAAAGTCATCCGGTATGTTTTTAGCCTTTGGTGAGAGGGAAGTACAAATGTACGGGGAACAAAAATTCGAAGATACACTGCGGGCCGTGTGTCTTTGTTTTGGATGGTGTGTCGCTGTGTTTGTGTGTGTGTGTGTGTGTGTGAGTATTTTGGTCTGGTCTGGGGCAACATGCCAGCACCACTCTGCATCACGCTCTGCAAACAGCAGCCTCAGATAGAGAAGAGAAGAGAAGAGAAAAGAAGAGAAGAGAAGAGAAGAGAAGAGAGCATGATGGGAATACAACAGTGTCTGATTGTCCAAAAATACTGTTTCGTGACCTTGATCCATTCCAGCCAGTTCAGCCTCACAAATCAAAAGTCCAGACATCTCTAGACCTTCAAAACACCACATCAAAATTCTAACAGTTTTCAAGGATTTTAAGCACCTGCGGGACCAGTTTGTGCGTGTGTGTGTGTGTGTGTGTGTATAAGAAACGCTGTCCAAAACTAGGTCAGACACTGAGAGACTCAACGGCTGGAGCGAGGGAAGGGAGGAAAGGATACAGAGATACGGCACAATTTTAAAAAGCAATCGTAGGATGAGTTAATGGAGAATCAGATGATTAAAAAAAAAAAAGAGGAGATAGATGAACGTGAAGGGAGAATTTAATTAAGGGGCGAATGCATTGTTTCATTTCCCCGCTCACTGCACAGCGTTTACGACCAGAGTAGCTGTTTGTTTGTGAGATTTTAATTGTTTTTTCCTTCACGTCTCCTTGCAAGACGGTTGAAGTCGCTGCCAGTAATTTATGTTTAAATGATGACACTGGGAGTTACAGGATCCCTCTCTTTCTCTCTCACACACACACACACACACACACACACAGTGAAGACAAGTGAAGAAAAACAAACTGATAAAATAGTCAGAAAGGACCGAGTTCTCGGCTTTGAGCTCATTATACTTGCTGTGTATCTTGCAGAAGTTGAGAAGTGCATGTCATGAATTTTCAGTATGTGCCCAGGGCCCAGGCTCCTCTGTCTGTCTGTCTTTGGGAGCAGTCGTAAACTGACACAGAGCCACAGCTCCCCCATGAGGCCTAGAAGAAGAATTACACTGTGAAGAAACTTACTATGAGTCAGATTTTTCATTGCACGTTTGCAAAAGTTATTTCTTACCTCATTGTTATTTATACACGACAGTTATGGATGGTATATTTGTATTCTAAATCTGCAGTGTGGATGTTGTAATTTATACCGTCTGTTATAAAGTGATTTTACTGCACAATGATTGACACTAGCTCATAAAGTAAATACTGTTTACAATTGTGGGGTTTAAATTATCATGAGCGTAAGAATTACAATTTATTCATCTCCAAATTGGGAAATTGGGTTTGTCACAGCTTCTCCAATAATACAAAATAAACACGACAATATGTACAATAAAATATACACCAAACAGGCATGATATTATGACTTGTTATATTATGTCCTTATATTGTGTAGGTCTCCCTTGTGCCTCCAATACAGTTGTGACTCATCAGAGAATGGACATGGACCTTCTGAGGATGTCCTGTGGTGTCCGGCCACAGAATGTTGTTAGTGGGGGGCCTTTGGGTCCTATTGGTTGAGGGGAGGGGCCCCTGTGGATCAGACTTGTTCCAGTGCATCCCACAGAAACTTTTAATTGTTCCTAAACTGTTTTTGTGTGTGTGTCAGGCTGCTATAAAGAAGTGTCATCGCTATGAGGTAGGGGTGTCTGGTCTGGTCTAGGTGAGTGGTCCATGTCTAAGCAACATCCACACGAATCCCAGGTCCAAAAGTTTCCCAGCAGAACATTGGATTGTCACAAGATGGTCAATGTTATTTACTTCTCCTGTCAGTGGTTTTAATGTTGTGCTGATCGGTGTAAGTAAAACGCACAATACGAAACATTATAAGATATGCATCTGTAATATACTGCACTGTATTTATTGCACCGAAAAGATATATTATTGCACTGTGTTTATTTCACATTGAGGAAGGAACTGTAAAGCCCGATGGCCACCAGAAGGACCTGTGGTGTTCTGTGGAGCACCTTGGTTGGATAAGTCTCTGGCTGAAAGTACTCTAGAGTCTGTTCAGGGCAGAAGATGTTGATGGGAGATGGATAGGAGATGTTGTCCGAGATGACCTGACACCACAGTCTCAACATCACCAACCTTAGGTATGAGTTTGTTCAGTCTGTTGGCATCAGCTACCTTCAAAACACGCTGCCCCAGCACACAGTGGCAAAAAATATTTCACTGGCCACCACCACAGACTCCTAGAACATCCTCAGCATGGTCGAGGATCTTCACCTAATACTAACCAGCATTTAAATATGTTCTGGAATTTGTAACTAGCTATAGACTGCTATAAAGGAAATGACTGTACGTTAGACAGAACTGTTATTTGGCTTTTACTGGCACCTATCCTTTCTTTTTGAAAGCAAATGTTGATGGTTTAAAGTAAAATGTTATAGCAGACCAAATCCCAAGTTTATATATTACTGTAAATAAAATGGCGCCTTTTATAGACAATTTTATGGGCAGCGTCACGACCACGTCACGACTGCGTCACGGCGGTTAGCTGGAGGCAGAACCCACAGAGCCGTTATCAAAATGTCATCTTGTTGTGATGTAGGGTGCCAGAATCGGAGGAATACGGTTAATAGCTCCAAACTGAAAATTTATTGCATACCAGCTGTCACTCCATGTCAAAAAAAAATAACTTAAGGACACGAAAGGACTGGACCGGGGCAATCATCAAAAAATGCTTCTGTGCACGTCCACAAAACAGCATTTGCTAGTTCCCGCTAGCAAGTTTAATTTACTGCATATGGTGCTAAACATATCACAGTATTGCTATATTCATTAGCCTATATAACTATCGCACATATAACACGTAAGTTAACTTTATGGCTGACAAATACGATGTGTAGGTTACTTACCCAGCCATGCTAGTCCAGTTAGCTGTCAAGACGTAGCCGTTGGTTCCCAACCTGATGCAGGTGCGTTTTCCAGCATTGCCGCTAGCTAGGCAGAACTTCGGTTTCGCACAACACCAAGACTCATGCGTCAAATCTTTGTCAACTAGGTCTAGCTCGTGACCATTCGGGACATATGTTGTAGGCATGTAAGGATTTGTGCCCTCAGTTTGGTGTCCACGTTTGGTTTCTCTGTCAAGTTTAAATGTCCCACCATTGCTCAGTGGCTATAATCCTGTCAGTAGCTCCATCCAGTGTGTTATTGAGCTGGCTAATTTGCTCCTGTCTATTAATTAACCTTTTCAAGTAACAGTCCTTGAGAGTGAGTGTCCATACATATCCAGATTTTAAAAAATAATAAAAAAAAGTAAAGTCAAAAACAAGCCGACACTTTACTGTCGGTAAAGACCCCTTGTGTTAGTAAACAAATGACGTTTTTTAGGGGGTGGAGTTTAGCTGGAGGCAAAATAATCCACAGAAATATGTTAGTTTACAAGGAGGTTCTGTCTGCTTGGTTTTGACAATGGTGGAAGTCAACACGAGTTTTTCTTATCCGGTCACTCGGGTCGAGAGTGTTACCTGAAAAAGTTAACATTAATAGACGGGACTGGACATCACCAACAGCTTGACAGCTAACTGCACTACCTAACATGACTGGGTAAGTAACCTACATCTCACACACATTTGTCAGCCATAAAGTTAACTATTATATATGTGATATAGGAGGCTATTACACAGGCTAATGGCTCAGAGGCTAATGTAAAAGCTAATTGTTGTTAGCTGTGTTATGTTTGGCAACATATGAAGTAAATGAAGCTTGCTATTGAAGTGTCAGCATAGGTCACTTTTCTAGCATTAGCTAACTTTCTAGTAGGAGCTAACAAATGCTGTTTCGTGAACGCACACAGAAGCATTTTTGAAGATGGCCTCAGTCCAATCTCATTTTATCGTTTTTAATAACAGGTTTTTCCGATCTTTCTGACTCAGAGTGGCAGTTGGTATGCAATACATTTTCAGTTTGGGGCTATTAACCACACTTCTCTCATTCTGGGACCCTACAACACAACAAGATGACGTTTTGATAACTGAGCCACTGTGGGTTTTGCCTCCATCTAAGCTACGCCCACTAGAAAAACGTCATCATGTTTATTCAACACAAAAAGGGTCTTAGTTCAGTTCTGTTGCCTCATCATGGTAGTGTGGCTATGCAGAGCTTTGCAGATACATGCCTACTTTTTTACTGAACACAAAACAACAGAAACACTTACAGGTCAAGGACAAAACAATTAGTACAAGACATCTGTAAAACATAGGAGGTTATGTACTCTGTGTGCATATGTGAAAGAGTGCGCTGTGTTGTGTGGGTGCATAGTGCAACTGGTGAATCATACATACAGTATGTGTGTAAGCGATCTGGCAAGTACACGAGTTCCACTTGAAGGCAGCAATCAACATACTTTCAGACAGAACCAAATGCTTCCTTCAAATGGGGGTCATATTTACCATCTTCACAAGAGAGATCCATAAGAACCCTCTTGTGATATTTTCTGTGAGGTCAAAGGTCAAGAGTTGTGACGTGTTTGTAGTTTTCATAAATGATGGAGGTGGTAAGCTAATATTTTCTAATTTAGTTGTAGCTTTTTCCTCATAAATGTATAATCTGTCGGAGGAAAATGCTGTTATTCCCAGTGGCATTGTCCTATCATTATACACTTACATTTCCTACCAAGTAGTTTGCTAAACTGTTCGTCTCAGCGGCTTCTGGACGTCAACAGTTGCCTGACTTACAGGCATTCTGTGTTCGTGACTTCCCATGTTGCAACCACAAGCTCCAGAGCTCCATTTGAAGGCAGCGATAAATCAAACAAATGTCAGGGCCGTGTGTCTGTCAGCCTGATGAGAGACTATTTTGCTTCTGTGGGGCCTAAATATGAAGTAGTGCAAGAAGCAGCTTAGCCAGAGGAAAAACTTGAAACTCTGGCCCACTTGAAGGAAACAGCATTGAGCTTGTGGTGGCTCATCAGAAGCAAGAGATCCAAATCAATAACTCCACAAAAGACAGCTTTTCTCTCATGCCTGTAGTGAAACGACTGTCACACAGAACCAACCTTCAGCTTCCATTATGTTAAAAGTAAAACATTAATAAATTCGCAAATTACAGCCACGCAATCACCACTTAGTAGTAAGTAATAAGTAGTAATGTCTTTTTAATTGGATTTTCCTCATTGGCGTTCAGTGGATTGACATCAGAAAACATTTGCCTATGAAGAGGACAGAGGTGGTCGTTGAGTTTCATCATTATTCTTTAGTATGCAGCCATTAAGGCTACTTATTATGCTCTCAATTCTAAATGTGTCTGAATGATTTTCACCTAGTCCAATTTTAGAGGCTGAAGCGGAGCAGAACAGCCTTGGCTCTTGATGTCACTGTGCTCAATAGTGCCATAAGCAGGCCTTGTGTAATAACCTTATTTTATTCTGCGTATCTTCATGTGGTCCTTTTAATAGCTGCTCCTATTCAAGGCACGCTGTTTTAACATACAAAGTTAATGCATGGTTGCAGAGGCATGTCCTTGAAGTGACTGTGGAAGGTAAGGAGGCCTGTCTGGCCACACTGGTGCGATAAACTATCTCAAATCGTAGCTGGCTAATGCAGCAAATTGTTAGTTTTTCCCTTCAAAAATAAACTTTGTTACACTCCATATTTTATCTCCTGGTCACCCCCCTAGTCTGCCCCCCAGTTGAGAACCACTGGCTTTAATTAGTGCTTTGCGATCACACCAGAGGTTGTCAAAGACAGCAAAAAGGTGGTGCACAATGCAGCTGGAGAATCCACCTTGAGCAGTTTAGAATTTAGCATTCGTCAGCAATGCAACTTAAGGAAATGCGTTCTTTTTCCTTACGTGTTTTTGTATTGCCAATTTCACTAGTACCCCCTAACCCTAACCCAGCATTAATTTTCTACCATTAGCTTTATGGTCCACAATACAGTTTTAGTTCAATCTCACTGCTCCCATCAACCTTGTGAGGTCCATTACCTGTCCATCGCCAAACTGCTGACAATGTTAGAGACATAGTGGAGACTTTGCAGCTAAAGTAAAATAAATGCTGGAGACCAAGACAGAGGAGTCAGGAGTAAATATTGGACTTAGTTTTGTTAGGCTCTAGATTGCTGTTTCAACTTAATATGTCAATAATTTGTCAGTTATATTTTCAGGTTGTTCTCCAGCTTTCTTGTGACAATGCATATATAATGCATTGCATAAGAAAGTGATGTCCCATAGCCACAAAATGAGATCAGGCTATTAAGATATTAAAATAGAACCTCTGTGTTGGCAATTTACTTTTCAACTTTGGCAGTAATGTGTTAAAAGTCGCCACAAACACTCTAAAATGGTATACTCTCATCTCTAGTTTGCATTGTGTGTTCAGTAGCCTTTCCTTGCTTAGCATCCTTCCTCTATTTAACAGTAACAGGAAAATTCAAAAATCAGCCAGAGCTAACGGAGGAAGATCGACCTTTATTTATTGAAACCGCTTGCATACAAAATATATTGCACTATAACCAGACATGTCAACCCAAACATCTTAAATGCTAGTAGTATGTACAAAAGAAAACAAAAAAATGCCCAAAAGTGCACACAAGGTTTTACAGCTTTTCTGACTACCCTGGTTGAAGTATCTACAGATTCTCTTTGTGTCTTCACTTTCTGGCACTCTATTGTTGAACAACCTGTCTAGTTAGTATTTGTAGACGTTAAACACATTCTGCAAATAAATGTCCGCTGACATCTGCTGTGGACTGACGACGAGGACAATTGTGGGTCGTCTTGTCTTAGGCTGGTTCCCCATAAACTATGTATGCCCTTTGAGAAAGGGATGCAAAATGGTTGTATGAGTTTGCATTTCAGTTAACAGGAACTCAACAGGTAGTTCCCAATTCAAATTCTTGAGTTTTCTGCATTATCCTTGTATGTTTGACATGCACAGTGTTTGTTCTTGTTCAGAGAGCATCACTTGCAGTCAAAAATCAAGGTTTTGGTCCATACTTTGTTCACAGGATCACATTCACGTGACAACACAATGTTGTGTTGTTGGTTTAAGAGTATGAACTGGTTAAATCTGTCGTCCACAGCAAATGCTTTAAATCATTAGCACTCCCGTCCTGGAGTTTATTGGACGATGGGTAAAAATACACACTCTGTGTCCCAGAACACTAGAACAGCACACTACTCAAGACCGTGACAGTTGAAGAAAGTTGAATCAAGAAAAAACAGCTACCAGCCCACACTTCGCAGGAAAACACTGTCAACATAGCAACATTTCTTGAGAAAAGTATCCTACGACTGTTATGTCAACTGACATGAAACTCTGCATTTTGCCTTTTCTTCTTTAAAACAGAAACTCCCGATCGAAAGGATTTCCACTCCCAGTCATAACCGTTCATTCACAATGACAGCGATAAGAAGATCAAAAATGTCTCGAGCAGTTTGCCGGACAACCCTCCAATGCAATCCCAGTATTAATGTTGTAATTCACCAGGGAGAATTGCACTGAGGACAATGTCACACCAAAGCAGTGCAATAAGCTGAATCATAAGAACAGTACATAGTTAAAAGTTAAAACATTCTCTGCAGTGGTTGTCATGGAGCCATTTGGGTATCCCTTTGAGAAATTTCCAGTAGGTACCCTCCATGACGTCTTGCACTGCAAGGATGAGTCAAAATGTACACAGTGTACACCGTTTCTTGTCTTAAAACTTTGGTTTGGGATACCACATGGTTCACAAATGTACTTCCACGGAAATTCTTCCACTGATAATTTCCTTATGACAACCTTTCCAGTGGGTTAGGGGTTAGAGATACCAGACAGACCTACTAGTCTCTGTTTTTTCTGCCAAAATCACGAGTATACTCTTAAGTTAGTATCCAGGGTAGGTCACTAGAAAACAGCAGATCTGGATAACAATGTCACAACCAGTAAGTTATATGAGACTTTTAAGTAAATGCTTCCTTAGCACCTTTTTCAGTGAACCCAACTGGTCAGCATGCAACAGTCCTCTCTCATGTTTGTTTAAAAGTACATTCTCCACTATAGTACACACCCTAGCATTACAGTTTCATAGTAATGGCTCTGAAAATCCAACCAAAGCAGGAAGCCAGTAAATGTTTGCCCAAATTTAGTTTGCTTTCCTCCAGTTAAAAACATCAACTCTGGGCCTGGTGTTCGGAGGAAGAAAAAGATACATCAATAAGCATGTTGAAGCACAGCCACAGTAGCAAAGAATTTCACTGTCTCTTGGCGTGACACAACAGAGCTGATGCGAAGCTCAGACCTTTGTTGACTAAAAGTGTGTAATACCTTCCAAAATCATTGAACATGTACAAGGTTATTTAGTCAGTTCAAGAGGAACTGTTGTTTGGGAGATAAGTCTCGACGCCAGCACACTGCTTGGCTTCACCGTAGGAAAACTTTACACCAGTCAAAGAGAAAACAATAAAAGGTTAAAGGAAGTGAAATGACACGCTCATTATTCAACACTGTGGTGACTAAAAAAAGAAGCTGGATTCAAATTATCTGGGTCTCTGTACACTGGAAAGCTGACATATTTACCGTCTTAAAATAAAAGTGAAAACCCACCATAAACGTTACTCACATAGGTTACTTCAGTTCCTCTAAGAGTCAAAAGTTTTACCAAAGCCGCTACATGCTACAAGGTAGACCAATGTGTGCTTTCAAGAAGCTTGGTGTCAAGGAGCCAGCAGATGGCTTAGCTTGGCAGAAACACAAAACACGCTACCCTGACTAACGATCTCTCTACCCAAGGAATACCATAACTTTTACATATCAGTTCGTGTTCAAAATACACATTTAAAAGGTGTATTTCTGAACCTGACAACCTAGCTTTTAGCTCTAATTGCCTCCTGACAGCAGCTGTTAGCGCACGGACGCATGTTTGATGTTGACCCTCTCATCTAGTTTGAGTTTAATTCCCAACCTGTCAAGCTATGCTTTTAAACCGTTTGTACTCACACTATTTTGGTGTTTTCTGTTAGCTTAAAATCACACTCCATCCAAAATTTGCCAAAAACCATGTTCACGTGACAGTCTTGGAGATGTCTGCTTTGTTCTCTTTAGTGAAACCCACGGCCACAAGTGGTAATCGAAGGGATGGACCTCACCTCCCTGAGGACCAAACTGTCTACATCGTTGGCATTTCTTCTGAGATAACTGTTGGGGTGATGGACATCTCCACAGACACTCCACTATCAAATAGCGTAAATGCAAAGTCTTTCAGAGTATTTCATCAGACATAGGACCACAGGCTCAGGCACCATTTTGATACCTCATTTAGTGACGGATGATTCAACAACATTAGCTGAAATGACAACCATTGAGAGGTTAAGATTAAATTCACTTTGTTTGAAACGTCCATCTGCAGAGGAAGACCGTAAGAGGTAGTGGAAAGGAAACATCAGTTGAGAACCGAAAGATGTTGAATCTGTAAGTTGCTGCAGTTTCAATTGATTTCAATAGGCCGCGATTTCACAGCAAAAGTATCTGAATGTCTCCAACAATATCACTGCCCACGGTACAGTCCAAATAATCAAATATTGGCTAAAATGTGGCCAGTTACCAAGAACCTAAGTTGAGAAAGAATATTTGATAATGTATTATAAACCAAATAAGACATTCACTGTAATCACTTACGTTGGATGGAGTATGACTTTAAGCTGCGGTGCATATATTGAAGTATTTAATTGTAGCGCTAACTTTTAACTAGAAAATGAAGGCACAACTTTGCTGAAAATTTCGCACTAAAAAAATACTGTCGGCATGCCAACCAAGCCCGTCTCCTACACAACGACCGGCTCACACTGTGAAGGACAGCTCTCCTCAAATCAAAGTTAAATCAAGTCAAAATTCATGCGCGTGGCTTTAATAATTAATTCGGTCTGGGCTCGATTTTCCCCGTCTGGTTTCAAGTTCTGCAGCACAACGGACATCTCATTATTAATGACGGCTGTGCGTGACTCAGTCCTGCTATGGAGGATGCTATTTTTCCACACATCTTTTAAGTTTATTATCAAGAGCTCTAGCATTTAACTGATATTAAACAGCAAAAAAAAAAAAAAAGAAAAAAAAAAGGATCAGGATAAGTGCACATTTGAAACAATAGTACAAATCTTTTCTCAGACAAATAATGACATCATTATATACAGTATGCCACCTTCCCTTCAGTTTTTCCATCATGTTTTTTTTTTGTCTTTTTTGTTTTTTCAACAATACAAAGCAACTCCATACGTCTGATGCTTTAATGACAATACAGAGGTTACTTTCACTTGAGCCATTTGTTGATCGTGGCTGCAGTGTGAACAGCAAGTGAAAGCAAAGGTCCTAACAGGTTATTGACAGAGAAATGGACACCCATACTACTTTTTTCAAAAGAAAAAAAAAAAACTTCTAAAAGAAAAAAAGCCTGTTTCATTATCCATTACTCACATTATGTAACCGTTGTAATCCTAAAAAGTTCCTTGTGTCACTGTCTCTAAGGTGATGGTTTTCTCATCCGCTGACACAAGATGTTGCTCCAGCTCACCAGCTACGCTAGCCCAACTCAAGTGAGGGAGAAATGAGTCAAAGTAACACTGATTAAAAAGCTAAACTTATATGTATATCGTTCGTAAGAAGAGTCCAAAACCTACTGGATGTCTTCAAAATCCAAAATCAAGATGTACATGCATGTCGCAAGACTAGAAAAGTACACATAGTTCTGGTAAAGAAAGGACCTGGCTCAACCTCTGAAATCTCTTCAGTTCCTTCATTTCTCCGTTATGAAATAGAGATGCAGGGTAAGGTTACGCTGACTCGCGCCGTTTATTTGCGGAGAAATGTCTCCCTTCTGGCGCGAAAGAAGCCGATCAAGATCATGAACCATACAAAAGTAACTGAATCCATTTCGTAGATCAGTTGAACCAGGTCATGAGCTACAGGCTTGTTTGTCAACTGTACAAGGATACAACACCTTCAGTGTTTTTAAAAAGGACCAGGAGTTTAAAAGAAGGCTATCTCCTGATGTGTCACAATCGTCCATCTCGTCAACAACCGACCAGCGACCAAGGTAGACCACAGTTTATTGTAACGCTTCAGGAAATAGCCGCCTTCACACATCTGGTCCGTGTTCAACGTCTCTCCATCCCTGATTTACATGTCTAGGCTGTGATACTAGCCACAATTAAAGGCACATGTCACACAAAATGTGGTTAAGGTTTCCCTGAACATTCGAAGCTTTCTAGCAATACGTCTGCAGGTTTAATCCGTTACGTTTCCTTTTTTAACTCATTCGTTTGCCATGTTTTTTCACTGTAGATGTTCTGTCTGTTTTCTTACGCTAACTAATGACGTGTTTGACATTTAGGGAAATACGTTTTGTTGCTTCCTGGCCTAGAATCGACTAGAGTCGCCTCTTAAAAAAAAAATAAAAAATCCAAATACAGTGCACATTTGAACTGAATTGTCTAATATTTGAATTAGTATTTTTATCCAATTGGTTTGCAGGTGAGGACAATTTCCCAGTTCCATTAAACCACAAAGACAAATAATTAAAGAGCATCAATGGTGACAAAGACTGCAATAAAAGGTAACGTAGGGTCGGTTTTGTTAACTTTGGAGTCTTTAGCCTAGCAAAGCACCTGCTGCCTCTAGCACACGTGACCTTTTAGCACGAAACACGAGCATATTTCCCAAACTGTCAAAAAAAAATCTTTTGAAAACTAGCATAAAAAAGGGATATTTGACAATTTCATAGATTATTCCTAAGGACTAACAGGTACAACCAGATGAATGGATGAAATTTGTAAGTTACTTTAGTATAGGAACACTGGAAGATTCAAGCTAAGCTGCAAGTCCAGATATAGTGGTAGACTCTACATTGGTAGTTAGTGTATATACGGTATTTGTGTTAAGCTTACGAATGCACAGAGAAACCTTGAGGATATTTTTAGTTTGTTTTACAGTGACAGAGTTTTGTATTTTAATTCTATTATAAGTTTCCTTTTTCATCATAAATCCACCAAATCTTTCTACACTAGACCATCAAAGTTACTGCAGTTGGTTTAAATTTAGGGACAATTAGGACAAGAATGTACATGATCTTTAAAAGGCCTTCCTGCCACCTAAACAGCACTCTCGCTATTTTGACGACAACACTAAGGATCCTTCGTGTTGGATATTTGAGTCCGTAACTCTCAGAGGCGACAACCCAACGGCGGGTTGGAACACCTCGGGACAAGAGCTCGGAGTCAACGCATCGTTTGTTCCGTCATGTTTCTTTGTTGTCTGCGTTGGTAAGACAAAGCCACCGCTGGCTACCTGGAGACAGAACCGTCGAATCCTATTTTTGTTTGTGTCAGCGTGTCACGGAGCTCTAGCTCCGAGCCTACAGGTTCAGAAGAAGACCAGACAGATAAGTGGACATGATCTGGGACAAAATGCATATGTCATCTTACACTGCCTGCCCTGAAGATTTAAAACAAATGTGTAACAGAGTCAAAGAAACTCCGTCTATTGTAGGTCTTAGATTTCAAATAAGGGATGTTAAACAATGAAGCACACAGTATAAAATATTGGGTAATATATTTTTTGCTTTTTTTTTTAAAGAATGTACCAAATTCACAGAAATGGAGGAGCATAAATCCAAGGCACAAGGATAAATAAGCTTCAGTAGGACCCAAAGGACTAACAAGCAGTGGTTTCAGTTTAACCGAAATATTAACTTCAGCAAAACCGCAAAGACCCTGCTCTACCGCTTAGAGAAAGCAGCCGACAGACGACAAGACAAAATAAGGCACAAATAAATGTTTAAGAAAGAGGGACAGGTCAAAGCTGGGAAACCAGGAAGAATAACGAAACAACCAAATTTTTATTTTGTCAATGTTAACGTCCTCTACAGTTACACTTAAAAGAGGTTCTTCTAATGGAAAAACAAAGTTAAATACAACGACTTTTTCTTTTTATAAATTATGAAGAGCTCAGGTGACAGGAGTTAAGACGCTCGATATGCTTGACATGTGTCTCGTTTGTCGGAGAAAAAATAAAAAACAGTTAGTGCATCTGCTTTCGCTAAAATCTAAGCAACTGGAAGGAGCCGACGTAAATCTAGCCGGCAGCCCCCCCACTGGTGAGTAAAGAGATGAATGAATATTTGAAGAGTAGTACCTCGTTGTAAAAAACAAAACACACACACAAAAAAAAAAAGAAAGTCACTGCAGAGGAAAACCACAGCAAACATTTCCAGAAGCCTAAAGAGTGTAAAGACAGCAGTATTCTGTGTATTAAAGGCGGTTTTTTAAAATTGTATACAAGTGTGAAATAAGAGGTTTTAACTGTGGTTCTGGTCGTTGTAGAGCGGTGTGACAGGTGAACGATTCATTCGGAAAAAAAAAGACAGCAGTTCATGACATTGTGTACCCTGACAAACACTCTTGGGAGTTGCTTTGTTATTTGCATCAAAGTGCCTCAGATTTATGTCTCTCCATTTGTATGTCCTGTACGTTTCTTTTTATTTTATTTATTTTGAATTTATGCTTCGTGTCACGGTCAAAGAAACCGCAGGAACTTTAATCTAGGCGGGAACGGGAAACAAAACACAGATGACTTCAACAAAGAGATAAATCTGTTTTAGCTTACGTGCATACCTCTTCGCGTTTAATTCCAAAACACGGATGATTTGAACTTCTCAAGCAGACAAAAAAGAAGAAACCCATAAAGTGCCCTCTACAAACATCTCCCAGTCGGAACTCCAACAGCGATGCATTTTTTTTTGTTTTTTCCCCCCCACATGTAGAAGTTATTTGGGTGGACTACTTCTGTATCTTGGAGCATAATAGTTAAGTTCAAATGTCTCTTGACTGGAAACGTACTTAGCTTTTAGAAGACCAAACACCGAATTTCTCAACCACCTCCTAAAGCTGTGTTTTCAGATCGTCTCCGTCAATCCCCATTTTCACTGAAAATCCTTTTAAGTGAGCAGCAGCAGAAAAAGAAAAGGAACACGTATTTCGATTCCTGATTCCTGCCAACCAATGATTTGCTTTAGTTTTTTCCTCACATGGGAGAGTCTAAATGTGACAGAAGAAGAAGAAAAAAAAACAAAAAAAACACTCAATTTAGCAGATTTAAAGAAAATGGATAGTGAACATGTTTGGGGTAAATGCTGCTGTGAGAGATGAGCTTTAGTCACATCTCTCCTCTTCTTTTCCTTTCGTCCAAAAAAAAAAAAAAAAGACGGTACTGCTTCTTTTACTCCACAGAAGAGCAGTCAAGACCCAACCAGACCAGACCAGACCAGCACAGATACCAGATCAGCTCTGGTCTAAGACTTCACTAAACGGTAAAACGCTTCCATGCTGATGGAAATATGTGTATTCTTGTGTGTGACAAAGACAGAGAAACAAAAAGCCAGACACTGAGACTCTATGATGGTTTATGATGAATTGCCTGCGTGAGTGTGTGTGTATATGTGTGTGTGTGTGTGTGTTTCTGAGAGTGTATGTGTCTAGGTGGGAAGGTCCTCCAGTGGTGTATCTACGACACTCCGTTCACCAGTGCAGGAGCGTCCTGTTTGTCCTTCTTCATCCCTCGGTCTCTGACGGGTCTCGGATGGTGGTGGCGGGACTGGCCCTCGCTGATAACACCCTGGGATGAGGAAGGCCCTCCTGCACCTCCTCCACCTCCTCCTCCACCTCCTCGCACACCTGAGGAGTGCTGTACGCTACGCTCGTTGTTTCCGTCCACGCGGATCTGTGAGGGGAAAGGTAAGTTAGTAGAGTTTTAATCTAAACCGCCTACCACAGCATGAGTTGCTATGAGCATCTCAAGAGAAAACATCCAGCCTCAAAACAACGAGACAGCAGTGTCAGTATTTGGACTAAGTTTTGTTAAATATTCGGTTGGTAGCCAGTGCCTTATATCTTGTGTTTCAGAAAAGGCTCCTGCTGATAATCAAATGTATGGAAATTCTACAGATGGAGACACTAAAACTGTGTGCAAACACCTCAACAGAAGAGATCTGCTGGCTTTCCCACCTCAAAACAACAAGGCAGCTCATCAGCATCAGTAGCTGGGCTACTAGAGTCAGTTCTGGTCAGTACCTGGGAGTCGTCGTGATCCGTTTTTCATACAAGAACTCAACGAAGACTACCCAGAGCAGATGCTAATGGCTAATTTGGCAACGCTGCTTTCCGGTGCATTTGCAAGTTATAAAGCAGTTTGTTTACGTGCAGACAGACCTGTCACATCAGGCTAAAAGAATTCCAGTCTAAATCCAGGTTTAGGGTTCTGCCTAGGATCTACGTCGTAGGTATGGCGTAGTTCCGTACCCTACTCCAACATGAGTCACTCGGTTCCAGTCGCCATTGTCTGAAGCGCACAAAGAAACTCAACACGGCTGACCAGCTGCCAACTAGTGCTTTATAATTACAGAACAATGCCGACACACTAGTTCAAGTATGAGTGATTACACTAGCATAGCCCCGCTCCCTTGAGGAAGTCAATGCCACTAGGCCAAACCTTTAATAATTAATGTAGATGTTTGTTTTGGCAGACACAACATGCGTTGTACCTGTGTGTTTCACAGCCAAAAATCTTAAAAATCTTCTGCTAAGCTCATGGCAGTCTGTCCTCTAATGAATTGTTTAATCCCTTTTCTTCGGGATGTCCTAAATCCTACCCAACATAGGAGTAATTTCCTAGGTTAATAAAGCTTCATAAAAGTAGGACTCATCATGTGTCACAGAGTTTTATTGAGGCGTTGGCTTGATTGTCTGAGATGCTTGATACAGGTCCAGGTCAGAGGGGCAAACAGTTGTATTTAAAATCATGTGGGTCAGTGAACTTGATAAAGAATGCTTCCTAGATGTTAGTATTTACAGTACAACAGTGAATATTAGCTGAGTAATAAATGTGTGTGTTACCTGTAGGGTGTCTTCCGGCCCTCTTGTCTTAGGGTCTCTGATGTGACGAGGTCTTGGCTCGCTCCACTGCATGTCGTCACCTAAACGAGGACAAACCAGAACAAACATGTCAGGAAAGTGGAACCAAAAATGCTGACTAAGTCGGTCACGTTGCCAAAACCTTATATGACCTTTTCCATCGTGGGTGAGCAGCTTTTTGGCAAGAAAATATCTTAAAAATGAGGTGAAATCAGCGTGTGTCATAATTAGAGCAATGCCAGGGGGAAAATGTTGCTCTCAATATAAGCAACACAATAAGAATTTATGTGCAAATGGAGTCTGCAGAGATCTCATTACTTGATTCATTCCCATTCTTTGGGCTATATAGTTTGATGAAAAGCATCTCGGATCGTTATTTATTTTCACTCAGTCAAGAAAATTTTCTTTCATTATCTTCAGAATTAACTTCATCTGCATTCGAGTGGCAGCAATATTCCAGAAATCCCGGCTGAAGAAACAGCTGAATAACACGAGATTCCTGCTAAAAGATCAAAGACAGCCGACGGTAATTACTACCCACATTTATATCCTCCCCCTCCTCTTCCTCTCCCTCCTCGTCCCCTCGGTCCTCCACCGCCGGCTCTCTTCCGCCCATCTGTCCGTCTGGGCAGCGTCCCGCCTCCTGTCATCAGCTCCTCGGTGGGGGCCAGCGACCAATCGCTGAGCTCGTCTCTGTGGTCCGACTCCGTCTCTGAAGCGTTGGACGCCTCTGAGTTGGTGCCTGGGGGAGCGGGTACACGAGTCAAACCTCATTTCAACCGCGTTCGGAAAAGACTACACAGAATTAACCTTTGATGAATAGTTTAGTTTTAGTATAAAGTCGCTGCCCGAGGAAGAGATCAGCACTTGTAGCTTTGTACGCTTATTTCACACTGAATTAATGCCACAGAGAAGAAAAAGTAATTCCACAAATCTGTCTAAAAATAACATCAATCCAGAATTTTGCCATCTATCTATCGATCTATGATTTAAAAACTTTACTTGTTGTTTATGCAGGATGCAAGTAGGATATCGTACCTGAGGCAAAAGCAGCTCCTCCCCCTCTCCGCCCTCGTCCTCCTCTTCCTCCGCCGCCTGCGTAGGGCTTCCCTCCTCCTCCGCCTCCCCCACCTCCTCTCCCCATCCCCAGCCCCATGCCGTTATCGAACACGTAGGTCTTGTCTTTGAGGTTCCGCGGCCCCGTCCCCCCTCCTCCGCCTCCGCCGCCTATCTGTCTTAGCTGTTCGTCAATCTGGAGACGCTCCAGGCGCAACTGGTCCACCTCCTGCGGACGTGAAAAACGTTACAGCGTGTTCGTACAGCGGTCAGGCATAACATTATGACCACCTTCCTAATATTGTGTAGGTCTCCCTTGTGCCTCCAAAACAGTTCTGAGAATGGACATGGGCCTTCTGGAGGGTGTCCTGTGGTGTCTGGCAATGGATCTAACAGTAGCTCAACATCTAAGGATAGAACTAGTTTCTTACCCACTGGGATACTGCTGTGTTTACCGTCTTGCTGGATTAGAGTTTCTTTTCTAATTACAACTGAAGGAAGTGGAACAAGTTCACAACCTCATTCTAACACTTATCCATATACCTGCAGTCTAGTCACTACTATAATGATAGTACTGAGGATGATGGGGGCAGACAGTGACCAGAAGTGACCACCTACGTTTGACAACCTGTGAGGACACAAACCTTAAGATAGTTGAGGTGATAGTCTAGCAGTACAGTAGCATTGGAGATGCTTTCCTTGGTTCCCACAAACACAAATGGCACCATCCCCTGTAAGACACATTAAGAAGAAAGCTTGTTATCTTTGCTAAATTAAATACAGTAGTATACTTGTACCAATATACTGATTGGGATTTGTTGTTACGGGCTTCTTTGTCCTGACCTCGTCTGCCGCTGCTGCCGCCGCCGCCGCCACCGCGGGCTTTTTGTCGTTCTCAGGCTCGATACGAACTCGCACCACACCAGACTTATCAACCACTTCCTGGATCAGTTTGCCGTTCTTTCCAATTACCTTCCCTGTAGAGGCAAAAACATCACTCAGTCACAGTCTTATAATACTTTTAATCTGGCTAATTCACACATGAAACTCAAGATGAGCAATCTAACTGTCCCAGGTGAGTTTCTTACCTACTAAGTTTCTGGGAACTTTGATGACATCTTCAGAAAACTCCAGGAAACTCCTGGCTATACGAACAGCATCCTGGTCCTTGGATGAACAACAGAACAAACATACTGGAACATCTTTCATTTTATTACACTGTGCTAGCATATATGTACACAGACAGGGACCGGTCAGGACAATGTGCATCAGTATGTAAATCCTACCTCTCCGTATATGTGGAAGGTGCACGTCTCTTCGTCCAGGTCTATGTTGGTGACTCCAGGAACTTTGCGCGCTTGCTGAATGTTGGCCCCGTGAGTCCCGATGGCCAGACCCATTAAATCGTCCCGAACGGCAAACTGTTCATGAAACCGTGACGCCAGCTGTCTGGAGCTCTGCAGAGACACGCGGCAAACACAATGAATGCCACAACAGAGCAAGCAGGAAGTGTTGCTGGCAAATCCTATAAAATGCTATAAAGTGCAAAACGATTCTATTATATAAGTGATCCAATTACACGATCCAATTATTTTCTGTGCGCCTAATTTAGTGTGTGTGTGTGTGTGTGTGTTTGCACAACTGTATACCTCCAGCTGTCTGCTGGCCTCTTCGTTCCTCAGCATGAGGGACAGTTTGGTGCGGAGGCTCCTGAAGTGCATGTCACTCATCATATTGGCCCGCTTCGTTGTGACTTCATTCACCGACTGTGAGAACAACAAAAGCCCATTTCTCTCTTTAAGATGCTACTCATGAAGGACGCAGTACATTCAAGCTGATATTAATGCTGCCGTTTAAAGCCGTGCACAGGTGCAACAGAAAATGTAACATGACGAACCAGGATGACGAGCTGCTTTTTCTCCGAGTCGTAGGTGATGCTGAACGCACCCACGGCCTTTTTGAAGTCTTTGTGTGCAGATTCCTTGGAGCACCTGACAACACAGGGCGTATACGTGAACTTCAAGAATCACCATTAGTTAAGAACCACAAAAGCAGTTTGTGTTATCAGCTGTTAATGATAAATCTACCTCAGATATTAATTTGGATCCACCTCTGGACTACATTCACCTGACATGTATCACAGCCGGTTAAAGGCAAAGTGAGGTCCCAGCTTTCTAGCGAAGACCTGTTCAGTCTTTTAGCGCTAGAAGTGAAAGGTGTGTGTGTGTGCAGCCTAATTACAGCTTGATCTTTGCAGCCTCTGATGTCACAGAGAGCTGATATGGAAACTAGAGCAGGTAAACTGTGACCAAAAACCTGCTGACAGTCTGCCATGTCGCTGCCAACAGTGGAAATATTATCTCCACAAGCTAGGTCCTGTCACTGGGTGGATTAGCAGAAGCAATACAGTAACAAGTTCATTTTTTTTTTGTTGGAATAAATCCAAACAAAAAGTTACTCACAAGAACCGAGGAGTATTTCTAGCATGTCAAACTTACATCTGCCGTAGATCCTCGGGTACGTCCAGTCTGATCTTAATGAAGGTGTTTTTTGTGGCTGGTTTATTCGGGTTGACCGGCCGTAACCTCTCCAGCGTCACTATCTCGTTTAATGTAGCGTCGCACGCAGCGTACTCTATAACATAAAACTGGAAACACAGAGAGATTTCAGTCGAGTGATCAGAAAAAGGGAAAACAGATGAAGAGGTCCAACGGCTGAAAATGTAGTTCATTTAAAATTTAAACCAGAAACTGAATAGAATATACATCTCAGGTTGGCCTGAACTCAATCCTCCAATCACAAATTTTGTTAATAGCTTGATGAGGAGGATAACAAACTCGTGACCTCTGACTGGAGAAGCAAGCGCTCCCCATCACAAATCATCAACCAGAAAATTGATGGCACACTTAAGCTGATTATCTACACCTCATAAAATGGATTTTTATCATGCTTTACATTTTATAGGTAGCACTATCAATGTGAAATAATATGCTTAGTGGGCAACATTAATGAGGGAAAAAAAGAACTGACAATAATACATCTAAATAGAGCAAGTATTAGGACTCCATTTAAAGATCATTGTTTTAAAAATGCTGCGCTGTTGTAACGTGATTTGATTGATAACTGACATCCATCCTGTCACTGCAAATCTTATTAAGCCTTTAAAACTGTCCCGGGCCGAGCCTTACCTCTCCTTTGACCATGCGAACCTTGGCCAGCCACCATCCACATGGCTCCTTGTCATTGGCTCTGGAATAAACCTGACAAAAGAAGGGACACAGTGAATACAGAACTGATGTGATCCAAGGTATGTAGCACAGAGACATTGGGCCCAGACAAGTAAAGAAAGAAGCAGATTTGATGCAAAGATAGACTGACAAGTGCTTGCTTTTATTTAATTCTATTAAAAAGGTGACCTCTGACACGGCTAGGTGAAGGACGTACAAACAGTTAGCAAGCTCCACAAATTTTAAAAAACATAAATGAATAGTGAAAACAGAATCAGAATCACAGTTTTCTCCACCCACAAAACTTTTGCGTCGGAAAGTTGGTCTGGAGTCGCTCTGACGGGAACTGATTATGCTCCAGCAAAGATCTGACAGGTTAATCAAATCGTTTGGGTGGGCATCATCAGAGCACCGTGGACTTGAATCAGTTACGACAAAATGGCTCTAATTGGTTGCAGAGGTATTTATACTCCGTATTGGCTAAAACACGCCCCATAATGAAATCCAGACTCATAGGCGACAAACCAATGCTAATCTACACCTTCTTACTAACTGCAGGTGCTTGGGGGTCCCTTGCTGTCCACATGCCTAGATTGTAATTACTTTAATCATCGTTGCACTTTGCATCGAAAGCTATACACCGATCAGCCACAACATTAAAACCACTGACAGAAGAAGTAAATAACATCGACCATCTTGTGACAATTCAATGCTCTGCTGGGAAACTTTTGGACCTGGCATTTGTGTGGATGTTACTTAGACATGTAGCACCCACCTAGACCAAACCAGACACCCCCAACCCATAGCAATGACACTCCTTGATGGCAGCAGCCATGCCCAGCAGGATGCAGCCTGACACAGGCACACACACAAAAACAGATGTTGGAAAAAAAGGTGTTGACCTGGCCTCCAAATTCACTAGATCCCAAACTGATCAAGTATCTGTGGGATGATCCACAGAGGCCCATCCTCTCAACACATAGGACCCAAAGGCCCCCACTAACAACATTCTGTTACCAGACACCACAGGACACCTTCAGAAGGCCCATGTCCATTCTCTGATGAGTCACAACTATTTTTGAGGCACGATGGAAACCTACACAATATCAGGAAGGTGGTCATAATATTATTTCTGCTCTGTTTATCTGTGGTAACGACTTCCTAACCGTTATAACTCAGTAATACAATAAAATGGATCAGTTTGTGAATAAGTCCCTTGTGAATCCTCACTGACAGTGTGGGAAGAAGAACTCTTCAAACTTGTAAATGACAGCGGGCTGACAAGTATGTTTGGCGTAGCATTCTGGATCAAAGTCAAGCCTGTGTATCTTGAGACACCCATAAAAACACTGAAAACATTGCTGCTATTGTTTCCATATTCAAGCTCATGTTTCCACGGAGTGGGGTTTGCTGCAATGAATGCAAGCAAAAACAAACTGCAGAATAAACTAGACATAAAGACGTGCTAGGTGTCACTCTCTCTCCCATCATCCCAGCAATAGGATAATCTTGTTGCAGGACGAGCCCAGGGCTCCCACGTGATATTTGTGACCTGAAATTGTTCTATATGTTCATGTGGCTGAAATGTACGAACATTACTGCTTCAACGATGCTTCTGACTGTTGGGGAAAAGTGTTCTAAACCGACCGTGATGTTCATTTTCCGAAAATATTAAATCTGTCCCACCTCAACCTCATCGCTCTCATTTATGTCCTTGCAGAATCCCGTTGGAGGAGGAAAGCGCACATCCTGGAATGGGATCTGACGCTCCGGCTGCCAACTGGGACAGAGAGAGACACAAATATGCATTTTAAAAGAGAAAAATAGTTAACTTTATCATGGGCCAAATATTACAAATTACAGCATGTTATCTTTGGTTGCGTATTTACATATTACTCACTTGTTTTCAAATGCCACGGTGACTGATCCCTCGTGAACATCCTTCACAAAGGCCTGCAAGAAGAACAGGAGTCAAATAAGGTTTGGTTTTTGCTTTTAAACTGATTTAAATACGCATGTCAAGAAACTGAAATCAAGCGTGAAAAAGGCGAACAGCTCTGCTACTTGAGCTTGACCCAATCCCAAAGCTCTTAGCAACAAAAACATCCAGAAATGTTTTTTCTTTTTTCTTTTTTTAGGGGGGGGGGAGTCAGGTTAAGCTTCATCTCTCTTTCTCTGGTTTTACACACAGTTGGCGTCCATGTGTGTCAAGTGTTGCAAGTAGGACATGCACTGCCTAGAAGGAAAAGAGAGAGACAGGGAGTCTAGCCTATGGGTTGCATTAGCCTGGCAAGCTAACAGTCAGTGATGGATGAAATGAAGCAAAAAGGAGAGCTTCTCAAAATCTCCCAAGATTTGAGGAAAGCTTTACAACTGTGTTAAAAGGGCCCCGTTCACCTAAGACCAAGCCTAGGTATTACGGCCGTTTGAACTGTCAAGATCAAGAAAGAAGCTCACAGTTCAGTAGCCTCATTTATCTACACTAAACTGAAAAGATTTAAGGGTAAAAATGCAGGTAAGGAAACAGGCTAATGAGACACTAGCGTCTCATGTACTGGCAGTAGATTGCAATGGGTGTAGTGTTGTTTCTGGTCATTATACGAATAAGAGCAGTGGCTTATTTGCTATATAAGCTGCTAATGAATCAGCTTCACTCTCAAGCTGTATACTTAAGGCTTCTTCAACGGATTTACTGCAGGAATTAAGTGAAACATCTGCTATATTTATTACCTACTATTACTGCTAGCTGGCAGATGGATGCAACCATTATATTTAATATGTTCATTTAAGACTAGATCCAATTTTAAATATGCCAGCAATGCCAGAGATGTGGCTGGATTCTTTTCTAGTATTATCTTGATGTTTTAGTCCGTCACTGTCAAATAAAAAAAAGTTTAAAACTGTGTGTTCATCAGCAAACGTGAGTGTTTATGAAGCATCTGATCAAGTGCCCGATCTTCAATAAGCTGCGGCCCAATAAATTGACCAAATTTAGCGTTAGCATCCTGGTCGAAGGGGTCAACAGTTCACATCTTAGCACGTGAGCAGCAGGTCTCTGTCCCACAACAGAGCCACAGTAAAATCCCTGATTAAATGAGTGCACATATCAAATCCGGCCATTCCAACCGCAGGCTAACAATATCATTTGAATCTATTGAAAGACTGGTTTTTAGCCTGTGGCACACCCAGCTTAGAGGCTAAAGTACACTTACCGCTGATGTCACTATCTTTAACTTGTCAAAGAGCCAAGGGAAGATCCCCTGGGGAATCTTTTCTTATATTCGGGAATGTGCATTTTTTTATTTCCCCATATATTAAAAAATAATAATAATTAAACTTGTGATAAATAAAATATGAGGAGACTGAAGAGTACACCTGTGCCTAAAAGATTAAATACAGCTCAGAGATTGTTTTCTAATGGCTGCACTACACACTTTAGCAATAATGGAAATCCCCAAAACTGGAAGTAGAAGGATTGTACTTTGAATACTTTATGACAGAGTATTCTAAGTGCACTTCCATTCTGCACAGGTCTTGGATCAACACTGCCATCAGTATTTGGTTCAATCCCCTTCATCCTACTCTACCTGTTGACTCAAATTGACCCCAAATACCCCCAGCTGCCTTCATAAAACAAAAACTACCTACCCACTGTGATAACACGCTGCTTACACAAAACACCAGCCAAGATCAGGGCACCTACTCTGAATGAAGTTAAAAAATACAAACGATGACCTGTATTTGTGAACCTGCCACCAGCCCCTGTCCATCACTTCATAGGTAACATTAGATCACAATCGCGTCCACATTGGCGACACTGCTGCAACACCTGCACCCATTTAGCGACGACATATCCAACAATAACTGAGTAATTTAGCTAGTAGCACTGAGGTTACAGGAGCAGCAGCAGCGTTAGCTTTGTTTACAGACAGGTTTACTATACCTCCACGTCCCGGTGGAGGCTGGCCACAACCACCGAGGCCCGCACATACAAGCAGGCATCTCTTAAGCTAGCCCGGTAAGACAAATTTTAATAGTAGCCTTACACGTGTGCGTTATGTGGTGACTGGGATATCAAGAAAGTCGCCAACTTACCTTATAAAAAGCCCCACTGGTCCCCCTCACTTCCACGACTAGCTCCTCCATGACGCAAGTTACCACAGCTCGCTAGCTAGCTAACTACCGTTAGCGTTGTTAGTAGCTAGCTAGCTAGCTGGCTAGCCTAGCGGTAGCCAAGGTAGAGCTTGCTATCGTAAGCGTCGCTAGCTAGCCCGAATATCCTGCCAGCTGGATGCAAGGAGAGGCCACGGTAACTGTGTGTGACCGTAACGGTGTTCCCCGTTTTTGCGCCGCCTGCGAATTCTGCCTTTGTTTCCGTGCTGATTTTTTTGCAATTCCGAGTGTGTGGTGAATCAAAAGCGAAACAAGTGGCTAGCCAGGTTAGCTCGTAGTAGCTAGTTATGTTAATGTTGTGTGATTAGTGGTGGAGCAGCTACTGCTGGTCGCATCTCTCCATGTGACGTCTGCGCTTTCTTCCTCTACTGAAACCAGAGGCTGCCTGCGCTCATACGAGCCTATTGCTGCTCTCCACGGGTAATAAATAGGAATGCCTCTTTGATATGGCAGGGAATTTGTTCAAATAAAAAGGACCGCTGTCTCTGCCCTGCAATGCACTCCATCCAATTTGTGAGTGAAATATAAAAAAACAACATATTATTATTCTAAGTGTCTCCAAGGTTCACATGTGACCTATTCTTCCTTTAAGTTTACAGTGTGCATTGACAGAAAGAAAAAAATTCTGTCTTCAAGTTTATTGTGTGTTGTATTGGTAGGATGTTTGGTTCCTCCACCCCACTACCTCCCACTGTAAAAAACATTTCAGATATTTCAGAACCCGCCCTGCGATAGACTGGCGACCTGTCCAGGGTGTACCCCCGCCTCTCGCCCCGATTACAGCTGGGATAGGCTCCAGCAGACCCCGCGACCCTTAACAGGAATAAGCGGTTACAGAAGATGAATGAGTGAATGGATGAATGAATATTTCAGAACCCAGGACAGCAACCCCTTTTCTTGGAAATCTAATCAATTATCTGTGTTATTTCACACCCATTCCAGCTTTATTTAATGAGATGCTTCACTTAAAGAGTGAATTACAGAATAATATAATATTATTATATTATATTATGGCACAGTGGGACAGTGGTTTGGTGGTTAGCACTGATGCCTCACAGCTGCGATAGACTGGAGATCTAGCTGTCCAGGGTGTACCCCGCCTCTCACCCGATGACAGCTGGTATAGGCTCCAGCCCCCTCCTCCCCGCGACCCTTCACAGGACCAGCGGTTACAGAAGACGATTGAATGATGCGTGGATTCTGTCCAGGTACTCCGGCTTCCTCCCAATGTCCAAAGACATGCTCCTTGGGTTAATTGGTGATTCTAAATTGGCCGTATGTGTGAGTGTGTCTCTCTGTGTTGGCCCTGCAATAGACTGGGTGCACCGCCTGGACAGGTTGGTGTCCTCTCGCCCGATGGCATCTGGGATAGGCTCCAGCCCCCCCGCGACCCTTCACAGGACAAGCGGTTACAGAAGATGAATGAATGAATGAATGAATGAATAACAGACATTTTTACTCAGGCTTTCCGTATTCCTAGTGGTTATTTTCACTGTATGTCTCTTGTAGCTAACTCCACACATTGATTTGCTTCACACCCCCAAATGGCCAAACATATTTTCTCATGTTCTGGTGTTTAAGATGTTTCTGATACCTACAAACATCTGTCTGCCTGGAGGAGTCCGAGCATATACAGTAGACCACCACTGACAACTGTTCAGATTTTAATGTCCTCTCATCGACTTCAGAGTCAGTATCAAGAGTCATATGAAACATGTTGTTTTCCCTCTCATTCTCACCGACATTCAGTAACGCTCATCTGCAACATCCATTAATGGACACATGATCTGCTTGAGGATTACATTTTCAAGCCAAGGCCGAGGAACGACCACAAGCCCCAAGTTTAGAGGGAGCGAGAGAGACAAGGGGAAGATGGAGACAAACCGCAGACGGACTGAGATATGATGCAGAGAAAGAAAGAAAGAAAAATAATTTTTTAAAGTATTAGGGGCCGCAGAAACTCAGAAGCACTGACAGTGAAATATGAGACGGGCATGGAGGGACTTAAAGGGATAAACCATTGCGAGATTGAGACAGAAATAGAATGGAAATTGGGTGACACGTGAAGGGTGAAATAAGATTCAGGGCAGAGAGTAGGAGAATGGAAAAACACATGAAATCTAGAGTTTCATTGTGCGTGGGGGGGAACCATCTATCAATACTGCATAGTTTAGTTAGCCAACAAATGGATTAATGGTCAAAACAGACGTGTTAGTGAGAACTCTATCATGCTAATGCTTAGGGATGCACGCAGTCTTAAGATCGTATTGCTGAACAGAAGGAACGGAGGTCTGAGTCGAGTAAAGCTTCTTCATCAGTTTTATCAGAAGTCCCTTTGTGAGATTGTAACAACAACAACATTACATATGAAACACACAGAAGAAGATATTCGGATACAGTCCAAAACAATAGTAAAATCTACAAGAAAAAAAAAAAGCTTTGTCACCTCAGATTTGTGAATGAAATGATGACTGCAGAATAAAATCAAGTAACACCACTCTTAAGGCTTTTGTTAAAGGAGTGATTTGGTATTTTGACTTTTAGTCTGAAATATTCCGTAGTATTGTCTAGGTGCATTATCCTTCAGTCTGAGGATGAGGGCGCGAATCCCTGTCAGCAACCATCCATGCTGCTGAAGTGTCATTGAGAAAGAGCTGCTGTTTTGTAGCTGACCTTGACTTTCTACTTCTACAGTCTCATATTAACCTGAACTGGTTGTAAACAAAAGTAAACCCACAATAAATTAACTGTTTTTCATAAACAGTGAGTTCAGTCAACTGGTCTGATGTGACCCTTCACATGTGTTGGTCACAGTTGCCCCAGTTGCTCTATTGATATTAAATAAATAAAGACAATAGAGAGAAAATAAATGAATTTGCTTATGTGACACCAAATAGCTCCCCCATGGAGGAGTATTTCCAATGTATACTTTCGTAAACAAACTAATATTACATCATTATGGTTGTTATTGTGTAGTATAGTATTGAAATGATCTTGAAATCGGTGACAGAATAGCAGAACATTTTGGTAACGGATGAAAATAAGTAGTCGGCATGGTGCGGCCGGTAGGGTTGCAATAAACAATTCTTTTCATTATCAACTGTATGTGAAAAGTGACAATCACAGCTCTGCAAAGGCAGTGTACCTGTTCATTAGTCTTGTTTTGTCCAACCAGCCGTCTAAATCCTTAGTATCTTAGCTAGTTTACTATAACATACATTCACCCACTTAGGGTTAGGGTTTAACCTAACCCTAACCCTTGACAGTTCATTAGCTACACTATTGAAAACAAATGCATTCTAATATAACAGTCCTTCACTGCATCCTAGCATCATGACTGGTTTAATGTTCAGCTGATGTTGAAACAAGGTGATGATTCAACTGTTTGATCATTTTGGATAATAGCTCTCAAGATAATAGAAACAAGTGCTGGTACAACACAACACAGCTCAATAGTGCTACAAACCACAGCCTCCAAAATGGAAACACAGATGAGTCAACAGCTCTCTCAGTTATCTAAAACAAATGTGAAGACAAGAATCCTTTTGTTTTTGACTAGTGTACCTAATAAACAGGCAAGTGAGTATATTTGAGAAGCTGAGCAAAATTTAACCAATTGAATTTAAGCAATAAACCAAACACCAAACAGGATGTAGATGAATTTTCGATTCGGTCTTCCATGGGCTACTGAGTACCCGGTTCAACGTGTCAAAACATTGTGTCATGTTCTCATATTGATGTATTCTACAGAGTTTACTTGGTGTTCATTAATTAATTCAACTATTTTGAAGAAAAGCAAAAATACCAGACTAAATTTCAAGATGTCAAGGCATCCCTTAAAGAGCAAGCACAGGTTATGAAACGATAGCACAAAAAGAGCAAAAATGTCATAAAAGCATTAATTAATGTACAAAGCATGTTGTGGGTACAGAGAAAGGGGGAAAGATAGCGCACGTACACACTGTTACTGAAAGACCTGGGTAAAAATCAACATCTAACATTTGTGATTTCGAATAGTTAAAAAAAAGAGAGCATTTTCCTTTTCAGTCATTTCAAATCTGAAAAAGAGTCAAATGCTGTTTTATTCAGACTTGCTAACTTTATGACACAAATGCAGGCATATTCTTCTTTTTTCCCATGTGTTTGTCTTCTTGTTTGGCTTGCACAGTCATCTCACTTGTATTTCAAGGACTGACTTAGCCGTGTTTTGCTAAACTACTGACAGAAAGAGTTGTAGACACGTGTAAGTGGATAAAAAGTTGTCAGGTGAACCCTGTATTAGGTGCTGGGATGTCTTCCAGTAGCCCGCAATCCTCAACTTAATAAGCGGTTCGGAAAAAATGTTATCGAGCCTTGGCTCTGGGTTATATGTATGGAAACCGAAGTCTCGTCTTCAAGTCACAGATTTGCCCGTACAGTCACGATGAATCAGTGATTTCCTGGTATTTTACAGTAACCTAATTTGATTTGCTTGTAACAGCTGCTTGGTCATGTTGCTACTGGCATAAGCATTCACTGAGATGATCATAACAATCAACAAAACACACTGGACCGACAGTGGCTCTCTGGATTTGCACAGTGTGTTCATTTAATCAGGTCACGAGACAATTAGCTCGGAGGGAGCATTGCTTTTAAAATGCTCGCCCACATACGGCATCCGGATGCATTAATAGGAATCCTCAAAAGGAGGCTACACTGATAAAATGTGCTAAGTGTGCTGCTATATCAAACTGACAGCATCACAGTCAGGACATTGGATTGATGCCTTATTACGCAAAGGCTTCGCAGCTTCACCGCTGAGTTATGTTGTGAGTTTTTCCACCCGTAACCCAGCTGGGAGCTGTCTCGGGGTAAATCATACTGCCACACTGTGTATAGTGAATGATGAATATGGCATTCTGTTTCATGCAGCCTGCATCAACAATTCTGGACTCATTCCTTGATCCTAAATCAGGGTTAAAAGTTCACTGCTCATCCTGGCTCGGCTGCAACACGAAGGCCTCTGCATTATATGTACAAGTGATCACAGTGTGGAGAACACATTATCTAAGGAAGCCAAAAGGCCTCCACCTTGAAAAATATTAATCGGAGAATGTGGAATTGTCGTGGATAAGTAGGACTGGAGTCAGCCGACTGGCTATCTTGAAGTAACACGAGGCTGGGACAGGAATTTTCTGCAGTCGCACACAAAGAGAAAGATGGCTAAGCCGTGGGGAAACCTTGAAGAGGATATCTTTACATGAAAAGATGAGAAAGAGGAGCCTTGCCTTCCCTTATTCGTAGGAGATGGCATTTCTTCTGCATAACGGTAAAAGGATCTGACAGCTTCTAAATCAATAGGTGACATGCTGCCTGGTAACCTATAAATAGTTCATGTTGAGAAAACCTACTTGTCAAGGACTTCTTCTGGAGGTCCACTGAGCAAGTCTTGGATTTTTCTGCCCCCCTATTTTATATATCTGCTCATCTTACCCATGCATTCATGGACTCACTGCGATTTTGAGTCCTACTTGAGCTAGCTAGATATAAGGTAAATTAAATGACTGAAACAAAAATAGTCCCATTAATCCTCACAAAAAAATGTCTGTATAAACAAAAGTCACCTTGAGGGGTTAAAAATGACTGAAACCTCTACAATAGTTCCTTAAGACTACGATAGAGGCAGTGTTTTACTTTTTAAGGCAGTAGAAAAAAGGCTGGGAAACAGTACTTTCAGTTAGAATGGTGGTGAAAAATGTGACGGTTAAGGACGGCAAAAAATCTGTTAAAAAGTTCCACTAGGCTGCCGTTAATAACAGCTGCGACGGACACCAAGCCAGGCCTGGTTTCTTGAAAAGCTTTGCATCAGGACTGTCTGTTGCGGATTCCATAGAAAGTATGTTTACTCAGATTGTGTCTATGCTCGAATGAGTGGAAGAATTTCTACACTATACGGTAGTCTAAAAGGCAGCATCTTCTATTTTTCCTTGTTAATAAATAGGTCACTACCTAATCCCTCTCTTTCCTTCTGTCAAATTTTCCTCCGCAAGAACAAGAACGCCAACGATGTTTCGGTCCTTTCTGCAAGCTTCAACCTCCTCCTATCCCCTACTTCCTTATAACACGCTTCTCTAAATGTCAGCTTCAACTCCACCCATCCTCCTGCTAAACCTGAAAAGTTGCACTTAATTTTAAAAGACCCTTGTTTTTGCCCCACTCTGCCGTCATCCCTCTCCTCCTCTTCCTTGACATGCACAGTTACTCTTCCCTCTTCCCTTCCATTATGCCTCCCACTCCTCCGCTTCCCTCAACAAGGACATGTACTTTTTGTTTCAGTCTCTTGCGAGAGTCGCACTCTCCCGTCCTCTCTCTCCACGTCTCTGTAGAGCAGGGATTTCTGGGCCTTCAGGCGACAGGCCAGGGACATGAAGATAGAGTCGACATTCTGACTTTCTCTCGGGTCCTTTGCGGACGTTTCGAACAGCAGCATGTTGTGGGCGTCGGCGAACTTCAACGCCATGTTGGAGGGCACCTGGGAAAGCACCAGTGTGTGGCTGTGAACTGCATGGTCAATGTCAAAGTATTAAATCATGCTGCGATACTTGCTTGCGTACACCAACCTGAATTTGGTCCACAAGGTCACACTTGTTCCCCACCAGAACTCGAGGTACTGACGCCGACACTCGATGGCCATTGCACTCCTGAAACAGAACAGGACGGGCCTTATTAGACTGTGGATAGATGAGTAGGAGAACAATCACATATTGGCCTCTCAGTTCTAATTGCAATGAATTTCTATTATTCAGTATCTCCCATTCGGCCAAAACAACTGCAATCAGCATAAGTAAAATCTAATATTGACACAAACTGATTTGATTCAGCCAATTACAAATCTTGGGCGGCCTTTCTGTGTGGAGTTTCATATTCTCCCTGTGTCTGGGTGGGTTCTCTCTGGTAACTCTGGCTTCTCCCACCATCCAAAGACATGCTCGTTAGGTTAATTGGTGATTCCACTTGAGTGTGAATGGTTGTCTGTCTCTCTGTGTTAGCCCTGCCATAGGCTGGTGACCTGTCCGGGGTGTACCCCTCTCTCGCCCAATGACTGCTGGGATAGGCTCTAGCCCCCCCGCGACCCAGAGTTACAGAAAAGTAATGAATGAATAAATTACAAATCAAAGCAAAAAAGGAAAAGAGTGTCCATATGGTTAGGGTTAGGGTTAGGGTTAGCTAGGTATCCATATGGTTCTAGCAATAAGAATAACCATCTTGGTTAATAAAAAACTCATACTTTCAATTTTGCTGCAGCATTATCATAAATAATTGCACCACAGCTAGAAGGACCTTTACAAATAATAAAGTATATATTACTTCTAGGGCTGTTTTAAAGTCAAAGTACTCTTTGAATGAAGAAAACTAAACGTAATATTCTATTTGTAAGGATCTGATCACATGTGGGGAGCCATAAACACCTCAAACTGGTCCTCCGGCCCACTGCTCTGAGTGTACACACTGCTGAGTGAATAGATAAGTTAAATGCAAAGAAAGAACTTCCTGATCAGTAGGAATTAACATTCAAAATACGAATCGTGACAGTGTAACAGCTCACGCCTTGCAATGGGTGTGATGAGGGACGTGGGGGAACTGCGCTCTCACTCGCTTTACTGTTCTCAACATCGTAAAACAGGAAATTAGCAAGCTGTGCTGAATGCATAATCATTTCCACAAAGCTGAGAAGCATTGTGTAAATGAGACCATCAGCTGCCTGTTGAATGTAGTGTTACTGCAACGACCAAAATGCCTTACCTTGTCACTCAAGAAGCTAAAGTAATGTAAATGTGTTCATAAGTACATTTCTTTTTGCGAAAGAGACCAAAAAAAACAAAGACCTCATTTCTGATATTTTAACTGACATAGTTTCTACTGCTACTATCACCACAAACACTTGCGTTCTGAAAGCAGTCCTGCCATTTTCATTATTTCAGTTTCAGACAATTTAACTTATAGTGTATTCACATGCTCTTTGGATGATCTAGTTGAGAATTTGGTTTTCTGACTTTGGTGTGTTCAGGTGCCTTTAAGTTGGAACATTTTTCAGATGATTCCAACCTCACATGAGTGAGATGTGTGGAATTACCAATGTTGTGGGGAAATGTGGGTTTGGAGTCATTGGGAGTTGCTTATTTGAGCCAATCAGATCAAATGGGGCAAGATTACTGCACTGATGAACTGAAGAGTAACAGTGACATAGCTATACTGGTCATTAGTGTCCTTGAGTTAATTCTGTTTATAACAAATTGCCTCTGACTGGTTATAGGACTATCCAGCTGCAAGCAGAGGGATTTTTTTGTCTGTATTAGTTGAAAGGTGCCCCATAATGACATCCAAATGGCTATGCCAGGCTAGTGTTGTATGCCTTTGCTCCAAAAATGAACACAACACTTTAAGAGCTGTTTCCACAGAGCGTGGGAAATGGGTTAGGATTACAGTAGTTACATGTACTGCTTAAATTGCCGTCTTCAAATGGGGTCATGTTAACTCACCAGAAGAGTCCATATGAACGGCCACAGCAGTGGTTACCTTACGTGAAGACTTCATAGCAAACCATGCTGCATTTTAATGTAAACCTCACAGTATCGACCCATAGAAAATGAATGGTCTTTGTTAAGGAAGACCACATATGGTGTTCACAGTGCCAAAGAAGAAGAGCTGTGACTAATGCCTGTAAGAAAGTATTAGTATTTAGATTTTTTATTTATTTTTTGCATTGTTTTGCCAACCTCTATCCAAGTTTGTAGGTTGCGGAAGGAAGTCATCTTGGTAACGTCATACACAAAGACCACTGCGTGGACATTTCGGTAGTAGTGTTCCACCATGGATTTACGAAAGCGCTCCTGGCCTGCTGTGTCCCACACCTGCACCTGTGGAGGTAGACAAAACCCAGTAGGTCTGTGTTTTAATATGACTTAAACAGAAACATATGCAGCTGATGACCACCAATGGGACGGGCTCCAAGATAATACAAAGATCCAAAGATGTATTCTCTTAGAACATCTGGTCGGTCATAAACGCGCTCCAGTTTGAATGTCAGAGAAATACCGGCACCCAGAGTGACGGAACCCAGATATACAGGCTTAGTGTGCAACTATTCACATATTTTTTTATTGAATAAGAAGAAAGCTGTGAATATGAATCTGTTACAGCGTTTCTGGCTACGTTTCTGTCTCCGGAGAGCACAGTTCTACAGCATGATGAGGTTTTCTTCTTAATCATTGAGAGAGGCTCCAGACAGTGTATAACCAAATTAGACGGGCACAGATTTTGGTTTACAACCAAAGTAAATCATGCAGGTTGGCTAGCCAGGTTCATCACACGTTTCATTCACTACCACGTCAAAAATGGGAAGTGAAGACAAGGGAAAGATTATCTTAAAGGATTATCTTAACCTTCATGCAACATTAGGTATGTTTTTGTCCATTTGGGCCATCATTTTGGCTTGTTGTAACAAAGTCTATCTCTACACAAAGTTTGAAATTTGAAACAAAAATTCTAATAGGTTGACAGAACACTGTGAAAAAAAATTACTACCCACTTGAGTCATTAAGGACAAAATGTCCATGTTCAAAAAACTGCTATAAAAACTTAACTGACTCATATTTCCTTCTGCTTTTTTCTGCATAAATCCCTTAAACCACTTCAGCACTTTACAAAACTAAAAATCCAATCATTTTGAGAATTTTAACCCTTTTAATGGCAGTTTGATTACAAAAAAACAACATTAGCCTTATTTTCCATAAAGCTAATGTTGGAGGGCTGGGGCATTTTTTTCAAATCAGTCTTGGATATGACCAAGATTATTTAAAATGTTTACTTGAATGCATTAGTTTTTGTGTAGCATCAGATTTAAAATGTACTACCCTCTTGACTAGCTTAGTGAAACAAGATTAACTAGTTTGTTGGGGGTATGATGCCTGGTTTAGCTTTATTCCTTATCCAGTACACTGGTGTTGTACCTGGTCCATTCCCTAACTGCACATGTGACGTCTCATATTTAACCAGGACAAAGAAGAAGCTACCTTTATTCTCCCCTCGCTGCACCTTCAGTAAGCTCACTGAATGTTTTTTCAGACTGCGTGGCACTTTGTGTGTCAACAGGGATGTCCCTCAACACTGAGGCCAGGCCTGCAGCTTAAAAAGTGAATTATCTGCTATTTACCATTTGGAAAGGCCTTAACCAAGCCATCCAGGAGCAGAGGTTGAATACTGCATTGATCAAAGCTCACTGTGTGTTAACACCGGCTTGCCCTGTAATTTGACTATAGGCTTACTAATGATAACGAACTGAAATCATAAGGTTTCCAATAACACTGCTTTACCCATTTCCTCCTTTAAATTCATCAGCAGAAATGCCTCTTTAAACCAAGAGCACATTAAATCCATGAAATTTAAACAAATATTTGAAGAAAAATGTGAAACTCCTACACTGTTTACCTCGTCTGTATGTCGCACAAACTTGAGAATAATTGCCATCGTTTTGACACCTTACTCTGCACGTCTATACTTAGTGCTCTGCTATTTATAGTCCTCTGCAGCTTATACCGTTTGTTGTTGCCAATCTGTGTGCCACCTGATTCACCTGGAGAGGACAAGAGTGACACTAACAGTCCTGCATCTTACCATCTGGATGATGCACACTATTTCAGCTTCAAACCTCCGCTCCAGTGTCAAGGCAAAACTGTGGGATCATTAATAATGACGGGCACGGTGACAATATCATGGCAAACTGTCCGTTGGATGCTGATAAATCTCCTGTCCTGCGCAGCTGTAACGGTTGCCCTCTCTTTGTTGTCAGCTAGAGGCTAATGGTGGACAAGAGAGTAGTCAGGTTGCAGGAGTGATCTTTACACTTTGTCACGATGCTGCTCATACCCTCTGAGCACAGCAGGTGTTTTGGGGGAAGAGTTTCGGTGACTCAGACACACTGACCTAATAGGTAAAGTGGATGGCGTTTGTGCAAGTGTGTTTGTGAGTCAGCATTAGGGGGCATATGGAGGTTGCAGACAGGCTGTTCTACTGAGCTGGGGGAGGGGGAGCACTTAAAGGGTATAGGTATGTTCATGTATATGTTTGTTATAGTGTGTCAGTGTTAAGTGAGGAGTGGTAAACGGAATAAGACATCTACGATTATTATTACACTGAGTTCCAACGCTGATTTTTTTTCGACATCTGCTAATGTGTATTTCCCCTGATCATTATGGAGATCATTAAATTTTAATCACACAAATACTACTGCAGTATTATGGCCTTTTATAATGGTGCTGCTCTGACTTGTGTAGAATTTATTGATAGACACTTCGCTTGCCACAGTGTTTAGAAATGGATGTGTGGTCACTGATGATGAGTTAAAAAGGAAAATTATGAGCTATTTTCCAACAATAGCTGGATCATCAAACCCTGCATTTTATTATATATCTACAATTGAATCGTAACAAATGTATGAATGAGTCAAGGCTGCTGGAGATGCACGTGTATTTACCCCAAAGCTGTTTTTATCGGAATTTCAAGTAAGCACCCTGGACAAGTTTAATAATTTATAAGCATAATGAAAGTACAGCATCGAATGCTTCTTAAATTCAGACTACAGGTCGAATTTTTTATTTTTTTTCTAAGGATAATCTGAAATGCATATCCTGTTCTTTTCTTTGGGCTATTGTTGACTGCCAGGGCTGACAAAGCCTGTGCTGCCAAGGGATGCTGAAAACCTCCAGCATGCGCCGGAAGATTTAAAATGTGCCATTCCTCTAAAAGGTTTCTTTTAAGTGAAGTGTGTTGGATGGATATCATGAAAGAATGTGAGATCAGACTCTGAGCCCCCAGCTGATCCACAGAAAGAGAAGGAGGAGGGGATGTGGAGTGAGGAAACACCGCTGATCACCATCCAGCCCCCACTGCTTCTGCTGCTGCTGCTGCTGCTGCTTTTTACCTTGATAGTCTCCCCTTCGATCTCCACCGCCTTCTCCCTGAAGTCCACGCCGATGGTGGCCTCGGTCTTATCGGGGAAGCTGCCCCCCGTGAAGCGGAAGGTGAGGCAAGTCTTCCCCACGTTGGAGTCCCCGATGACGATGATCTTAAAGATCCGCGTCTGGATGCTCAGCTCCAGGGAGGAGGTGCTCAGATCCACGGAGGACGTGATGCTCTGGGCGGCGTCGTTGCTGCTGCTGGCCCGGCTCCGGCTCGCTCTGTGTAAATCCATGGAGGATGTCAGGATCGTGACATTGTCGTCCGCTCGGCTTCTTCTTGCGATTCCTCTCGCACCACCACCACCTCCTCCTCCTCTGCCACCCGGAGCTCGGGTCTCCTCCTCCGGGGAATCGTTGGTCATTATGCCGGAGGAGGCGATGCGCAAATCAGGGTGTGTGCGCGTGTGTATGGAGAGGAGAGAGGGGGTGGACGGATGGATAGATGAGTGAAGGGAGGGGAAAGGAGGAGGAAAGGAGGAGACCGGAGATGCAACAATACCGACGATGCTCTCTCTTGTCTCAGCAGCTGACTGTGGCCTTAAAGGGAGAAGCATTGTCAAAGAAAACCATCGCAGAATACGCTCAACTTTAGATATAAAATTAACCTGTAAATAAAAAACACATTAGGCCTATACTAAATTACATTATTATTTCCAGAAATATCCATAGAAATATATAAAGCTACCTATTTAATATTGGGGTGGGAGGGTTGGATTTTTTGTTTTGTTTTGTTTTTGCTGTTTTTAGCCTCTGTGAGGCACTTTGTATTGCTTTTAAAATGCATGAAAAGTGCCATATAAATAAATTTGATTTGATTTGATTTGATTGATTCCATAAACCCCAATAATAGACATAAACTTACACTGACAAAGATATCTTCCAAAACACATGTGTATATAGGTAGGTATATAGGTAGGTTGTGGTAAAAAAATAAAAAATAAAATAATAATGCATACTATGTAAGACATTAACAAAACAACAACAAAATAAACCAATAATAATAATGAAAAAAATAGATTGTTAATGAACTCGTAAAACTCGTAAACTTCTGGTTTCAACAGTAACTACTACAATATTCAATCACTGAATATGCAGATTTAGCACCTACTCTTGTCCTGTGTAGTCATATCAAATATTGTCTGTTTGTATATTCTTTTGGCTCTAATTTAGACTAGCCCGCTGAGTAAAATGGGTCTGTCAAAGCAATAGGTGTCAGTACAACATAATACAACTCAATAGCATTTCAAACCACAGCCTCTAAAATGAGAAAGAAAAAAAAATGAATTGATGTCACAGTTGAATCAACAGTTCTCTCTGCAACTAATGCTGAATACCATAACCATCATGACATTGACATTGTAAAGTGCAGTAGTATTAGTTAGTATTAATCTGTCCACACAGTGTAAACCACAACATTACAGCTTAGTTATAGTTACAGAAGGTCGCCCCACCTGTCTATATCCCTATATGTTGGTAATCTGATTCAATAACTAACTGTCTGTCTGTTTGTTTTCTTCATATCAATCACTTACCCACCAGATCCAGTTCAAAGAGTGATGCTGTTAAGATACTGATAATAATCACTGGGATATTTCCTCTCTCAGGTTGTAGCACAGAGAGAAAGTGAAACAGATTTTTTCACACGACCTGCTGATCAGTCACATGATCCAATCAGCAGGTCACATTCCATAAATGCCGTAATGCAAAGGGCTGCAGCGTTCCCAGATACCAGGCCTGATTTAAGGTTAAGTGTAATCACTATGATTGCTGTGCAAATTGCTTGCAGTGAAAGAGCTCAAGTTGCAGTCAGCAAACGAACGCTTTCTTGAGATTTAATGAGATGTTTGAACACACCTTTTTTTCCTGGTGTTGACTACCAGCTCACCTGCCTGTCTGACAGAGAGTGCTGCTGACAACAAGAGTGTGGGCAGAGCAGGTATCCATGAGTTAGTTGAAACTGGACTGAGGGACCTCGCAACATCTAGACTATCTCATTTCATTAAAGGCTCAATCAAAGAGTTTCACTGTATATAGCATGATGAATGGTGTATCAACAAGGCTGGATGCCAAGTCTTGATTTCTTGGCAACCAGCAGCTGCTGAAAAAATGTCATACTTGGGGTCACACTGATAGCACAGTTAGAAAGGCCTCCCCTGAGGGCATCTACTCTAATCTTATTTAATAGAATGTTTCTTCTTATGCTCAGCATCTAAACTGATTAACTGCAAATAGCATCCACTATAAGCATTTCTGATTCTATTTGATCAAAAACAAAGCTAAAACAAAGGCAGCTGCTTGTGTTTCTGCTTTGTTTTGGACATACCGTGACCTGGATGACTAAGAATCTTCACATGCAGATTTCATTAAGTTTGTTTTTGATTACAGACCTTATTGGAGTCAAACCTCCTTATGCACTGTGAAAGCTATGAAAAAGCTGTCTTGTGAAGATTCCCAGTCATCCAGATGATTTTATATGACCTATGTATCATAATAAGATAAGAAAGAAACAGAATATGTTTTACTCACTGTTTGAAATGGTTCCTCACAAGGAGCCGCAGAGTGTCTGAGATGCTGTGCTTCCATTATAGCTCACCCCAAATGAAGGATCTCCAAGAAAAGCTCGTACACGTACTTGTTCACATGCACGCACACTCCCTGTCTGTTCATATCAGACCAACATGCAGACAGAATTACCAAACACTTGTCCTGTTTTTTCCCTCTCTAAGTCAATGTCTTTCTTGCACAAACACACGGAGGCATGCCACTCACTGTTTTGAACCAGCCCTCAGACACAGACGCGCTCTTTCTCAAAGAGACACACATAATCTCTTTCTCACACACAACCACAACAAACACACGCACACACTCGCAGTGTGTCGAACAATCCCAAGGCTTCTGTCTGACAAAGCCCCCTTCATCCTCAGAAAAGAGGCCTGTTTGTCTGAAAGCGATGCTCAGTGGGACATTCACATTCTGGTGAGCACAAACCAACAGTGAAATATAGCACACATTTACATAAACACACACACACACATTTGAATTCTTATATTATTGGTAAGAAAGTTTCTTTTTCGTTATACAGATGTTAGTCATAGTGGTTTTGGTCGCCTTCACACACCCAGCTAACAGACTAACAGCAGCTGCACTTAATCTTTAGGAGGAATGCAAAGGATAAAACAAGAGATCAAGTCTGTCTGTGTTACGCTTCAGTAACAGTGAAGATAAAACCTAATACAAGTAAAATCCAGTGAGCTGTCTTTTTGATATTCAACCAAATCTCAGTCTCCCTTCTCATGTGAATGGCACAAAGCTTAGTTAAAGCTTACCAAAGCACAACAACACAATTTTTTTTAAAGGTCTTATTATACCAGCCACTCCTTTCTCATGTTGATGGGCGAACCCATGTTTTTGTTGTGGACTAGGTTACAGTCTGACACATAGGCTGTAAATAAAGATGGACTTTGGAACAGCTCCTCAAAAGTGAAGCCAAAGTAAGTAGAGCTCCCCCTGGTGACTGGCTGCAGTATAGGTCATAAGCTCCACCCCCTCCATGTTAGTGGATGAGACTTGAGCCAAATTAAAACACTAAAATACACATCAAATACAAGATTTTCAAGGATGGTTTCTGTCATTTTAGGCAGTCAGTACAATACTGATGCATACTCAAGTGTCCACTTTTGTTGTAGTTACTTATATGACGCTATAGAAACAGCATCTGTCTTCATGTTGACTACAAGTTGCCATACCAACCACTCCGCGAAGCAGTCCCGTAGTCCCATAAATAAATAAATGTATACAGTGTGTAATCCAACATTTCCTTGTAACTGGTGGCTGGCAATATGATTCCCAGCTAAACTATTAAACAACAAATGTGAGTATACCAACTGATAAAAAAAAAAAAAACGCATATATGTATATTTTATTTTTTCCTCATAAATTATGTACTCACAAATTTGATGTGCAATATCTCGCATGCTGTTATGAACTATTCATTGCCAACATTATGAAGATGAATAAATGATGCTGATACGTGGAGTATTTAATTTAATTTGTGTTTAATTTCTTACACAATGTTG
The DNA here is from genome assembly GCF_963514085.1 of Chelon labrosus. Classification (NCBI taxonomy): domain Eukaryota; kingdom Metazoa; phylum Chordata; class Actinopteri; order Mugiliformes; family Mugilidae; genus Chelon; species Chelon labrosus. Next base: position 21,645,660 of record NC_140358.1, read on the forward strand.
AGCATCAATAGGGGATATTTGTATCCTCATAGGAAGAGACAGTGAAAGATAATAAAATATGCAGCTAAAGAATGTGAATAGAATAGCTTAATACAGAGAACACTTCATTCATCAGTAGTGTCTGCTGATGAAGTGTGAAGTTGTGAAATTGTGGTGAAATATTTGTGGTATACTTTGCAGGGAAAAGTCTCTTCTTGCATCGGTTGTGTGACATAAACTGTGGAACGTAATATATACGTAATATTTATATGCAATATTTATATGTAATATTTAATCATTCCCGACCATAGATAAGAATATGCAGATTAAGGGCACATATTACATTAGATATATCAATCCAAAGAGAGACGAGCATGAGCATATATCACTTGCAAAACATTCATTCACACGCCAAAGCAAAATTTTGTTGGCGAATAAATTTTACGAGCTCTGCTGTTGTAAGGAAAATATAAAACTACGTCTATGTAGGCAAGAAGGCCAAGAATGAAAAACATTTTACAGGGGAACAAGTTGTAGTATTTAAAATACAAACCTAAAAAAACTGCAGTTACAAATTGCAAATGTTCATTGTTCAATGTGAAAGTCTCATTTGAAACTGCAGTGCGTGGTATCTCAAGACAAGCCAGCTTTAAATCTGCCTCCGGAGCATACTTGTTGTGTACAGTTAGATGGAAAAGTCCTCATAGAGTCTTAGTCCCGCCGTGAGATTTTCCCCGATATAGATAAATTGTAGTAAATTGTACTCTCCCTTAAACAACTTGTAGGTACGTTGATTTGAAATCTGTTCCAAGGGCGTTTTTGGCGTTGCATTTGTAAATACCAGAGTTCGTGAGCATAGGATTGTGTATGACCAGACTGCCATCCTCTGTCATATAAAGTCCGCCTTGCACCGTGTACCGGCTATGTGGAACCAGTGTTGTGCGTCCAGGTAACGTCCATGAAATATCCGGCTTGGGAATACCAGTCGCGATACACTGCAACGTCACTGGTGATCCCCGGTTAACTCTGGTGATGGACAAGAGTGTACTGGTGATTCGTGGGGGGAACACCATCACTGTCACCGGATAGGGCAGTGCTGATGAACCAAAAGAGTTGGAGGCTTTGCAGATGTATGTCCCTTTGTCAAAGGTGGCGACCTGCTTGAGCTGGAGGGTCCCATTACTGAGGAAAGATATCCGGCCTATAGTTTGAGGTTTGTCTAAAACGACACCATTGGGTAGGGTCCATGTGATTGATGCCTGCGGCCAGCTATCCACAGTGCAGGGCAAATTGAGATTGAGGCCATATGTGATTTTCATTCCACCTGAAAAAGCACAGATATAACAGTAAACAGATTTCAAGATAAACATTAACAGATTCATCACAAACTGCATTTTCACTCTTGGTCCAATTGCTTTAGACAGAATACATCTGAACACAGGTACAGACCAAATTAACCCTAACCCTAACCCTAACCCCCCTTTAAATGAAGTCGGCTTGGTTTAACCACAAACTGCGGAGTGAATAATTTCTGGTTGGGATGACATTGGAAATGGGTCCAACTAAAGTACTCCTCAAATTTGACCTTAAAGGTTTCCATGACCTGTGCTGTTTGTATACTGGGATATGGATGAGCAAAACAGTTCCAGCTAGGTAGGACAATACAATATGTTGCCTCTTGATATTTAGACCAATAGAACTTTTTTTAAGACCAAACACATGAAAAAAGTTTGAAATGGAGTAACATACCTGTTAATCCTCTGATCACTGGCTTCCAGCCTGCCTCCAGGGCATAACGTTTCTCCGCTTGTCCTGCCACATTTTTTGCTAGGCACCTGTACACTCCCTTGTCAGCTGCCACTGGCTGGAAGATCCGCAGAGTTCCATTTCCAAAATGATGAACGAAGCGTTGGAGTCTAACACCAGGTGGTAGCATCGTCCCGTTGGGTAGCACCCATGAAAACTCTGGGTTTGGCTTGCCACGAGCAGGGCACTCAAGAATCAATTCCTTGCCGTCTTGCTTTATTGGTAAGATTTCAATATTGGGAAAAGCAAAGCTAGGTTTCTCAGCCAATGATGCCACCTCTAATTCAACCAAAAGTGAGGCATCACCCAGATGGTTTTTAGCCAGACATGTGTATACCCCTTCATCTGTTTTCCTTACCCCCCTAAGCTCCAAACTCCCATTTTTGTGGACTTGGAAGCGACCTCCAAGATAAGGTGTTGTGAGAGAGCTGCCATAAGGAGTAACCCACCAGACTCTTGGTTCGGGTTTTCCTTCCACTCTACAATCCAGAAGTGCTGTCTGGTAGGAAACACCTAAAACCTTTGCGGTACTCTTACCTTTCCTGCCATTAATTAAGGGCTCCTGGGATTCAACTTCAACTTTTGTGTTTTTAACATCATCACCAGCGGAGTTTCGTGCCACGCATGCATATTTCCCTTCATCAGCCAGTGTCACTTTCTTCACAACTAACATTCCATCATCCAAAATCTGAAATTTGTCTGATGACACTGATATCACATCCTTTCGTGGTGAGATCCACATGATTCTCGGTGTAGGTTCACCTGTTGCCTGACAACTCAATTCAGCTGATTCCCCCAGTTTTACCGTCACAAGTGACTGTGATTTGAATCTAATCCTCGGAGCATTAGGCCCCACAATGACGCTCACTTTTCTTTCGTCTCTGCCCATTTTGTTCTTGGCGTAACAAGTGTAGTCGCCCTCGTCATTTTTGCCCATCTGCTGGAGAAGTAAAGTTCCGTTGCCAAAGATCACATAGCGGCGGTTGCGGACGCCGCTGTCGTCTGACTGAAGGGCGTTATTGATCACAGTTCCATCTGGAAGACTCCAGGAAACCTCTGGATCGGGGAGGCCAGTTGCAACACAGTCCACCTAAGTGAGTATGAGAGCGTTAAATGCATCAATGACCATGGGTTTCATTTTCTAGTAATGACTATTTTTAACATTACTACTATGTCATGAGCAATTCTGGACTCAAAAAAAGGGAACAAAGTTGACCAGAAAACACAGCATGTAGCGTTAGCGCACAGTTTTGTTGGTGCATCCCATGTTTGATCCAGTCTATTCTACAATAAACCAACACTGGTACTGTACACTATAGGGGTTGAACGAGTTTGGATATTTCAAAGACTAATATGTGATGAAAGTCCAGTCGACGTCGACTAGTCAACGACATAGTAAAGTAATGCTTTGTAACAATGAAATCTATATTCTTGACAAAATAAGCTATGTATGTTTTCTCCAAGTTAATTGAAGCTTGAACACAGGCTACTGTCGGTCATAGACCACGCCAACACCATTAAGCACCGTCAGCCTGACACTTCTAATATGCGGCTCTAGCTCGGCAAAAAAAACAAAACTCTACAACCACAGCAACAATGTCAGCTAATAGAACACAACACTGAATATAAACACATGAATTTATCAATACTGTGCGCTGCAGATGTGTTTTGTCTTTGGGCACCGTCAATAGTGTTTAATAATACTTCACAGCATGTTGTAAGATAGGATGTAGCTGCGAAAAACAAAGCAGTATATCTCCGAATCCTTTTCCGTGTATAGCAGCTAAAGGTCTAATAACTTAAGACAAGGAAATTCACCAGCAAATTGTTGATTTTCAGCCTTCTTCCTCTGCTATCATTAGGGGATGCCTTTTCAGATGAGTGTGTATTACAGTAGTACATTTGTTGTATTTCAGGACTAACTTGCATAGTCTGCATGTCACGGTAGTATGGGCTTCATCTTAAGTGAAGTATTTCCACATACTTGATGAACCGCTGCTAGTTTGCTGCAATGACTGACTGGGTTCTTCACCTGTCTTCTCCGAGGGGTCCGTGTTGTTATTGTTACGTGATCAGCGAGTAGTTGACTTCCTGCTTAAAGTGTCATGGCGCAGCAGTAAAGTCGACTAGTCGGCTAGTTGACTTTCGGTCAGTACAACCCCTAATACACTATAAGACACCCCGGGGTAGACCCAGAGCTTGGATTGGGAATGCCTTGGGATCCCCCAGGATGATCTTCAATGTGTTGCTGGGAAGAGGGGTGTCTGGAGTTCCTTACTTAGCCTGTTGCCACCTCGGCTTGACCATGGATAAGTTGATGGAAAACGAATGAATGAATGAATGAATGAATGGTACTGCGTATACCTGGAAATTTTCTCCAAAGGTGACCCTGGTCTGTGCAGTCCTGACATGTTCAATTTTTGGAGGGGTCATTAACACCTCCACCTGATGAGGTGAATACATAAAGAATGTTACAGAAAGAAAAATACTATAACTTTTTTTTTTATCATTATCTATCATTTATCAACTATCAGTACTTGATTGTCCAACCTATACAGCAGGAGGAAAATACAACTACTGAATGTGAGAACAGACCATATCATTGGTAATGAAACTGTATTAACTTGGATGGTCAGAAACAAGACAGGGAGTCCTAACGAACAAAAGCTGCTCTCAGACAGAAATGAAACTGAGAGTAATGGGAGACATTTGGCAGTAAAACGAACTAGGCTCAAGTCATTATCTGTTCTGTTCATACCTGGAAGAGCTCCATGTCCTCTCCATTGGGCCGCTGAAAGACACACAGATAATTTCCACCATCCCGCTCGGTTAGCTGAAGAATCCTCAGAGTTCCATTTTGGAAAACTTTAATTGGTCTCTCTGGACTGGAGGCAGGTGAGGGAGAGAAAGGAGGTTGACATTTACAGAGTCAGTCTAGTTTAATGGTGCCTTTAACCTTTTAATGGATGGATTTTACAAGTACTATACTGGTTCATAGAATGATGAAAAGAAACACTTCTGTTACCTGTATCGATGCTCCAGGACAGTCTTGGAGGGTAGCTGCCAGATAGTCCCCCGTGTAGATCCGGTAGACTCGGGGCAGTGGAGGTAGACAGCAGAGCCATACATAGCTGAGACAGTGTGTTGACGGGATGGAATAATATGGCGGTGGGCTGGAGGAATGGGAAGTGCAGGAGGAAGCTGGCGAGAGAAGGAGGAGGCATCTGCTCTCACCTCCAGCTGCACTGTTCTCTTGGCGATTCCCACTGCGTTTGTGGCTAAACACTCATACCTGTGAGGATACACAGCAGCTTGGTGAGTCCAATAGTCACACAAGAACATTTTAAACAGTCTGACTTTGTTGAATGATAAAGATTTTTCTCTCTCAAGACAAATATTTACTATGTTTACGTAAGCATCAATGTCTAAAAGAAATGCAGTCTCATACCTTCCGCCATCAGATGGCAAAACACTCTTCACAAACAGCGTCCCATTGGGGAAAACGAACAACCTGCGTCCCAGAAACTGTGACGGCTTAACGTGGATGCCACCTGGAAGCATCCATTTCAGAGCAGGCACTGGTTCGCCCTTCACCGAGCAGTGGACATACACACCCCTGCCTGGTTAGACGGGAATTTATTAGTGATTCATTTGGGATTTAAGAATGACTGTTGTGATATTGTGAACATTTTGCTGTCAGCCATTTCACTAGGCTTGTTGTAATGGAAGATGAGTTTAAGACCTGCACCATACCTGGCTGAATGATCACAGTATCCACCACTCCTTCGCTTATGCTCGGAGGCAGAGCTGCCACATGGAGATTATAAGTGATGGTGTCAGCACCTGCTGCGTTGCTTGCAATACATTTATAGTCCCCTTTGCTGGAGAAGTTGGCAAAATGAATTAGCAGGGTTCCATTTTGAAGCAGAGACATTGGAGAGAGAAGAGCGGCAACAGGTCCGGCTTCACGAACAAATGTCCTGTCCGGAAGAATCCAAGAGATTTGGGCTGGTGGTTTTCCGGAAGCGAGGCAATCGAGAGTCACACTTTTTCCTAAGTAGACTGCTCTCTCTGCAGATTGAGGTGGTTTGATCTTGGGCGGCTCCGTCTGCACAGCTAAGGTGATGACCATCCGATCTGATCCGAAACTGTTCTGGGCCGTGCAGAGGTACTGTCCTCGATCCTGAAGCTGGGTGTTTTTAATAACAAAAGTTCCATTTTTGAAGACTTCAAAACGAGGGCCATGCTTGTTGTTGGCTGGGATGGTGGCACCTGAATAGACAATAAAGACTTCTCAATGTCTGACATTGGCATCCCTTCGTAATAACTTTTAAAAAACTACGCACTTTAAAAAATTACAGCAAATACAAGCAAATGCGATGAGCTGAAACAATGCATGGACATATGGACAATTCTTTTTGTTTTGTATCTGCCACCTCTTTCCTTTTCTTTCTCTTTTCATCTGTCTCATACCTGTGGATACTTTTGTCCATGCAACGTTGGGTTCAGGATTCCCTGTTGCTTCGCAGGGCAGGAACACGTCACTTTCTGCAAGCACCGATACACTTGCTGTGGTGACTGTGGTGATTCTGGCTTTTGCACCGCCACCTCTATCTCCCAGCTGCCATGGAAAAGGAGGTGCAGCTGTGGGACGCCGGGAGCTGATACGCCCCGCTAATACAGTGGACACAACCAAAAAGTAATATCATCATTTGTACACTACATGTTCCACATATCAGATCTTTTGCATGCATAGAAATAATTTGTTCACATACCTCCAACAGGCCACCAACCTCCATTCACACTCTCAGAAGTGGTGGGGTGGTAGGGGAGAGATGTCGGAATAAAACCAGAGAATGATGATGATGGAGGTTTCACAGGGTTTGGGGGCTGCTGGGTGTAAGTATAAGAAGCAGCGGGTGTTGGTGGTCTGTGGGTGTAAGGTCTATGTGGGGAGGGAGGGTTGGGTTTAGGTGTGACGGCAGGAGGAGGATTGTAAAAGTTAGTGCGGGGTTTGGGTGTCACCATCCTCCCTAGCTGAACGATGCGGTCGATCTGAGCCTTGAAAGCAGAGAAGAGAAGATTTGTAATAACCATCATCAATAGACAAACCATGTTGAGATAAAGAACATGTGAGAACCACAGCTGGAAGACTACTACACCTTTAGCCCTGTGATAGTTTGTAACAACCACAAATAAATTTAGTAGCTTGATCATTATTAGTTGATTTATTCTGCAGTTGTTAACTTTTTGTGGCTTTGGTCATTTGGTCAGGAAATGTTGTTAAATGGAATGTCAAACAAGTCAAACAAAAATGTATGAAATAGTCATTCAAGGGTCCCTTTAATAGCTGAATCAATTAACACTGGTCAGGCATAACATTAAAACCACTGACAGGAGAAACTAAATAACATTGTGACAATACAATGTTCTGCTGGGAAACTTTTGGACCTGGCATTCATGTGGATGTTACTTAGATATGTAGCACCCACCTAGACCAGATCAGGCAACCCCACCCCATAGCAATGACACTCCTTGCTGTCAGCAGCCATCCCCAGCAGGATGCAGCACACACAAGCGCACACACAAAAATGGTTTAGGAACAACTGAAAAAAAAACAAAAACATGAAGAACAGCACAAGGTGTTGACCTGGCCTCCAAATTCACTAGATCCCAAACTGATCAAGTATCTGTGGGACAATCCTGATCCACAGAGGCCCCTCCCCTCAACCCATCCTCAGCCCAAAGGCCCCCACTAACAACATTCTGTTGCCAGACACCACAGGACACCCTCAGAAGGACCATGTCCATTCTCTGATGAGTCATAACTGTTTTGGGGGCACAAGGGAGACCTACACAATATTAAACAGGTGGTCATAATGTTATGCCCGATCGGTGTATAAAAGTTGTAAATATAAATATCTTCTCATGCACATCTATAAATTCCCATCGTACCTGTCTGTATCTGTTCCTCAGCCTTGACAGAAACAGCTGATCTCTTGTTTGGGTCCTGCTGTCCACATGACGATGAAGGTGTGGCAGGTGGCTGTTGGGCGGTGTGAATCTGGAGCTTCCTGCTCCAGAAACAGTAGGTGTGGGTTTGACTGTTTCAGCTGAGATCTCTGGTCGGTTGGTGACAAATGAGCCATGAGCCCAGGGATGGGGGAGAGGCCAGGGTCGATGGGTGGCTGCAGGATGTGAGCCAGGACCTAGGAAGGGAACCGTACATTGCAACCGAGATAGAGTGAGTCCTGCATTTTATCTTCCTTTATAACAGACAAGGAAATTCATTACGCAGCAGTTTTTATTACCTTGCCTTTGGTGAGGAAATGACCTTTGACCTGGCCAGGAAGGGTAGAAGGGGTAGTAATGTTGAGGATGATGGTATGAAGACCAGCGGGAGGTTGGAGGGACTCTGGGAGGTTGGGAATGCCTGCCTTGACTCCCTTCACCATGTCTTGCCGTATTTTTGTCTCGGTTTGTGTGAGTAATCCTGGAAGTGGTGGTTTGTCCCCTTCCTTGGTTGGTTGAATGGAGCCAGGGGTGAAGTGGTTCCGCTATTGGGTAACTGTGCATTTCAGGCTTCACAGTTGGCTTATTGACTTTATCACCTCTCTGTGTGACTTCCTCTTTTGTTCGGCCTCTTGTTGTATGTGACGTAAAGGACTTGGAGGATGAAGTTCTTGTATGTGTTGGTATATTTTGCTCTGGTGAAGTTCGGGTGTTAGATCTTGGTCTATTTTGTGTCGTTAGCCGCATTCTGTCTCTTGCATTGTAGCTCTGTGTAACTGGGTCGTTTCTTGATTTTTCATGGTCTCTCTCGATGCCTTCTATAGCTGTTTTGTGTTTTTCTTGCCCTTCCACTCCTATTATAACCTCCCTCTCATTCTCTCCTGCAAACTTTTTATTGTTGCTAACATTTCCTTTAGTTTGTTTTCTAGTTTCTGCCATTTTAATCTCAGGTTGCTCTTGGTTTACAGTGTCTTTCTTATTTTCTTCAACAGCCTCTAAATTAGGCTTATCTAGCTCTGGAGTCACAGTTGTCTTTGGATCAGGTAAACGATGGGTGCTACCAACATGGGAATCCCTTTCCTTAACTGGCGGAAAGGGGGTAATGCTGCTGTCAAGATTATGAGTGCTATAAAGGGTTTCACTGTTTAAATCTTCCTTACTGTCATTATTTTTATAAATATATTCATCATAGTAGTCACCTTCATCTTCCTCTGTCTGATATTCCGCAGATATGGTTTCATAGTTTTCCATCGTGGTTGGATCAGGTGTTGTGGTAGTAGTGGGAGCTTCTGTAGTAGTAGTCGTGGTTGTTGTTGGTGGTGGGGTGGTTGTTGTGGTTGTGGTGGTTGTTGGTGTGGTGGTTGTTGTTGGAGGAACTGTTGTTTGGGGCTTGTTTGATGAATGGTGGAAGGGGTTTAGGTGTGGATGGACTCTTCTCATTGGGGGTTTCCTACGTCTATAAGGAGGCCTTCTCCGGTTTGACCAACCAGGAACAAAGTTAGAGTTTCTCCGTCCCTCTCCGCTGGGCTTGCTTTCTGGCTGTTTGACTGACTGATGAGCTTCAGTAACTGGAGGGTCTGTGGTAGAATCTGTCTTTTCTATGATCTCACCAACATACTGTAGGGATGGTGCTGTACTTCTGGGAGACGCAGGCTGTAAAACCCTTGGCCGACTATCCGGTGTTTTAGAGATTTTACTGTAATCCCCTAATTTTGAATGGGCATCAGTCTTACTGTTTGTGCTAATGGGATGATTTTTTGGGTCCAACTTAGTTTCCGGAGGGGTAGAGGTATGGTATAAGTTGTTAACAGTAGTAACAGTTGTACTGGCAATCGTAGTTGTAGGTTTAAATGTACTTGTTTGGGCAGTTACAGTGCTGGGCTCTTCTAGTGAGTGTTCTGTGGGCAGAGGAAGTGTTGGTTTAGCATTAGCTTTAGCCAATATCTCAGCCCAGCGATTCGGATCTAATTCCTTAACTGATTTATTGGGTTTTCTCTCTTTCATTCGTATCCTTTTCCACCCATTGGGATTCCTTTGCTGTGTTCCTACTTTCTCAGGGAGCTGTGTAGTAGAAGGACGTTTGATCTCCTGAAAGTCTCCCCCTGAACCCTCCACTTCCTCAACACCAGCTGGCAAGATTGGCCTCTCTCTCACCGTCTGTACCTTGGACTTATCAGAGGGCTTTTCCCCTTTGACTTCCACCATGTGAGACAGCATGTCAACTCCATACAGATTGGAGGTCAAGCAGCTATATTCTCCCGCATCTTCTTGGGTCAGCTTTTTTACCACCAACGTTCCATTTTCCATCACCTCTGCTCTTCTTGTCTTTTGGGTGGGGAGGAGGACTTGGTTTTTGGGGAGGTACCACATAGTTTGACTCGGCTGAACTGAGGTCACTTCACAAGTAAGAGAGAAAGAGTCTCCCCTCTCAGCTATAATTTTCTGACCATTGAAAGCTGTGGGGCTGAGAGAGCGTTGTTTAACGGTGAGCCTCACAGGCATCAAGTCCACGCCGGATTTAGTTTTGACGACACAGTAGTAGACACCTGAGTCAGAAACTGTTGCATTTAAAATCACAAGTTGACCTCTTTCAGAAATGTCTATTTTATCAGAGTTGTCCTCCACAATGGTCAAATCTGGAAGCATCCACTCCACTTTCACCCCTGGATCAGAAGAAATGACGATGCACTCCAAATTAACCTTTGAACCCTCCAGAGCAGTCTGAAGCCGCCCAATCGTCCCTCTGCGAATTAGTGCCCAGGAAGCAGCTAGGTCATTGTCATCCTCTGGCCTATGGCTGTTGATGTCTTTCATAATTAAAGTAGTGAAATCCATTACCAGCTTCTTGGTAGTTGTCTGCTTCCTGTTGAGCTTCAAAGTGACTCTGGGTTGAAGCAGCCATGAGGGTTCTGCTACCAGATACCCTTTTAATTCCGTGAAATATGGGGAGTTTTCATTTAAGGCTTGGGAATACTGATATGTAACTCTGCTTGCATTTCCCCTCTGTTGGCCTCTCTCCAAAATTGCAGGGCTTTCATAGTAATATGCGACTAATTGCCACAGATTTTGCAGCATCTCCCGATCGATCTCACACTCAAGGACGGTGATTAGCGAAACATTGACAGATAACTCTCCCGGTGAACGTGGATTTACCGTCCACGTCATAGGCGAGCTGTCTCCAGGATGGCGCACATCACACGCCACGTGAGCACTATTTGAATGGGCGTCAGAGAGAACGAAGGTCAGCTGGCCTAACGGTTTTTCGAAGTCCCGGGTGTATGGGAGGTCAGGCTCTGCTTCAGATTCAGCCCACACTGGATTGTCCCACTGTTTGAGGGGAGAGCGAAGATCTGGTCGTTCGCAGGTCAGTTTGTTCGTAGTTAACCCAAGCAAGATTGTACCATTCATGCGTTGAGGAGAGGAACACTGGGGGCATGTCTCACTGGAGCCACGTTCCTTCTTACACTTTATTACTCCTGGAGGAAAGAGGTGAAGAGAGAAGAAGAGGTGGGAGGGGATTGTGGAGAACAGAAAGGAACAGAGGAACAACAGAAATTTCATTTTGTTGTGAAGGAGGCTATAAACATAACGGTATATTATCAACCATGCTGTTGATATAAATATCTAGCATATGGTCCTGGTTAAATGTTTTTTATTTCCCTGAAAGAGAAAGACGGGTAGGGATAGAGTAAACTATTTGGATTTTATTTAGATTGCATATGGAGCACATACAGCAAATTAATTTATGGAGTCCATATGGCCTGGAGAAGAATGCAATATTTTCCTCTAGTACTGTGTCCAATACAATTTCCTGCACTTTTTGATCTTTTGTTATTATTATCACTACGTTTCTGTTATCCTTTATTAATCCCTCATGTGAAGATTCATCCTCTAGTAATCAGCACCATTGGAGCGGTGGGCTGCTAGACCCGGGGAGCAATTTGGGGGGTTTGGGTGAATGTAGAAGAGATTGGAACCAGTGACGTACAGTATCAGTTACCTGTATTGCCATTTAGATTAATTTGATTTATTTAGAGTATTGATTTAAATTCTTTAAAACTGAGACTCATTACTCAACTTTTTCCATCTTCAATAAAGTTCAGATGTGAGAAAACAAGGGTTACCGGATTACTCATTCGAGCATACTTACCTTCATGTGTGGAGCTCCATTCCACCAACCAGTGGAGCTGACAGTCGCAGGTCCAGGGATTACCGTGCAGAGAGAGGAGCTCGAGCCTAGGAGCCGTCCTCAGCACCGAGGCAGGGAGCTGCTCCAACAGATTGTCCGATAGGTGTAAGTGTCTGAGACAAAAAAAAATAAAATCATTCAATCATTTTCAGGCATAAAAACAAATGGTAATACATAGTAGTATCTATGCATCTTTTCACAGCCTCTTCACATCACATTTCTATGTCACTTTCTAGGGACCAACGTTTCAAATCTACTCATAAGACATCAATGTAAATAGATGCTTCAAAAGTACATATTCTATGATCTAAAGTAAGCTTCCATTGAGAGACTGATATCAACTGTTTTTTTACTTGAGTCCTGAGGTCCAAAAGCGTCCTAGTAGTGACACTGTTATGAAGGTATGAGGGTGGATCTCTTTCAGAAGGTTCCCCTCCAGCTGCAGGAGTTTAAGGGAAGTCAGGCCAGAAAAGGAGTATGGCTCTATAAACCCTATAAGGTTGTGATCCAGATGAAGACGAACCAAACCAACAAGACCCTCGAACAGACCATGATTTACAGATGTTAGCTTGTTGTAGCTCAGCTTCAAGATCTGTGAAAAAATAAATAAATGAAATTAGCCAAGTTATTCTCGAGTTTACCAAACTCTAAAAATATGTTAATTACGATTAAATTGAGAGACAGAAGGACTTAAACTAAGAAACACAGAGCTGATTTGTGAAGCTGTTATGGGTTAGGAGTAATCAAACAGTTGCAGTTGCGTCTCTTCCTACCTGAGTGATATAAAGTCCACCGTGTCTCATTTTTAATTGTGGCATTAATCTTCGGTCTGTTTAAACTGCTAATTGAACTTCTGATTGGATACATCTGGACGCAACAGGGCTCACTGCATTTTTATTTTCTCTATGATGTGTGTACCGATTGAGGAAAGTAAATGTCCCATTTAGAGAGGGAAACAACTGACCTTCATGCATGCATTTAAAGGGATCTGGCAATGGAATTTAGCTTCTAATCATGGCCTAATCAGGTTTGTCACTAATTGTAATTGCTGGATATACATTGGGCAGAATGAAACTGGAAATTATTACAGAATTAATTCCAGTAAATTTTCATTCAATATTAACTCTGTCGGTCCAGGGTGCAGGTCCTTTTGGTCCCAGGACAGTTTACATGGAAGACAAGAGTTGAGTAATGTACGAAATTTTGCAAATAGTGAGTTCGAAGTCAGGAGAAAGGTGGACACAAATGTTGAATTGCTCCACACTGGTTTCCAAAGGAAGTGCACCAGTGCCTTCCTTTGTGGGGAAAAGCAAAGAAACTTTTGACGGGCACAAAATCAGCATTTGCAAAGTTTAGTGAAACACAAGCTGGCCGAAATGCTGTCAGAAGTTCTAAGTTAGTTTTAAATGAAAAAAATAAAAAACTTGGTTCATGGCATCAGCGGCTGAAAGCAAGAGCTGATGCAATGTTATATCAACACTAGGTCTGTCAGTCTTATCTGATTCAATCAGCAAGAAGTCTTGCCATATACCAACTTAATCCCGTCTTCAGTTTTAAGGGGTGACGCCACTGTCTTTGAACACCAGTGTAGTTAAGATACAAAGACACACACTCATGGTACCTGTAGTGATCTCAGGCTGTAAAACGCCCCAGGCTGGACCGTGCTAATGTCGTTGCCATGCAGCATGAGCATTTCCAGTTGCCGCAGTGACCTGAATTCTGACCCCTCCACCTCCGTCAGGCTATTATATCTGTTAGAGAGAGAAAATAAGCAGGACAACCTGTTACTGTGATGAAAGAGTAACTAAAGACCATAAGGGGTACTCAGGAAGATAGGTAACCAAAATTAGTTATAGCAGCCAGTGCTTGAAAGTGTGTCTGGGTTATGTGACCTTTCAAACAAAGGAAAAAGGACTGGAAGGAATGACGGATGGAAAGAAGGATGACTGAGAGTCCCCAGGTAACCTTTAACCCACAATGGGTTTCTCCCCCTTAACATTTTGCTATGTGCAAGGCAGAGGAAGCACACTTACTGATTCAGAATTAATATAATGCATCAATGCATCCTGAAAATGTTTCTTAGGGCCTTACTGAGAGTCAAACTGATTGCCAAGTACAGTATAGAATAACATACATTTTTTAATATATACCCTACAGCAAATCTCCTGCCACAGTTCCTGTTGGCAGGAGATAAGACCACTTGACATGTTTCAGTTTTTGTTTGAGAATCTGCTATTCTGTAGAGAGGCACAGCGCTGTAAAGCACACAACAAGTTTGTGTGTGGTGCACGGGGTGCAGTTATCAATCCACAATTGATTGCATATGGGAGATTCTGCAGTTTGCTTTCTTCCACCAGCATCAATAAAACAGCCAGTTCACAATATATTATGTAGTGGTCACTTTCATCCAGAGTGTCTTTCAGCACCATGAGTGCACATATTTTTTAGTGTCGGTTTCCCAATTGGGAACTGAACTCCTAACCCTGGCAGTACTTGTGTTTCGCTCTCTTAACCATGACAAAATATGTGGCTTGTCTCCAGAATAGTGAAGGCACTCAGAGAAAATATCAAAGAGGCTTGACAGCTAAAAACTCAGCAGATCATAACATCTAGACACATTAAATTGTCCTCTTTGGCAATAATATTTCAGGCTATATGCAGTTACTTGTCACACAGCTTTGCCTATAGAGGCCCAGTTGCCTTGGTTTCTATCAGTGGTAAAATAATGTAACCCGTTTCATTGGTACCTGTTACTCTAGAACAACAAATGAAACCTCTTTGTAATGTTTCAATACAAAGACTGGAACCAGTGTAATCTGAAACATTGCCCAGCATTTTCCATAAGGCTTGGTAACTTGCGGTTTTCTGCAACAATGCATGTGATTGCATTTAGTGAGGGTGAAACAAGGGGTTAGGGTTAGGTTAGGAAAAAGTCAGGTTAGGGTTAGGGTTAGCCATCACAAGAGCCCTGGAAAATCCTCTCTGTCGTCCAACAACTTTGGAGTCTTTGTAGTCTCGATGAAATGAACTGCACACCCAGGGCTTGTGGCACACTCAACTATCGTGACCTTTTTGACAGTCTGTCCTAAAGAGCATTGCATCCTTTTCCCCCCAATAAAGTAATGGTAGATGAAGAATAAGTAAAGAGGACTCAATGATGTAGTAATCAAATGTAGGAGGGGTGTGGCAGAAGTGCTTTCAGATGAGATCCGTCGATGTGTCAAGCCTTTAGTTTAACAGGAACCAAGGCTACAACAGTACCTTCATGTTAATGTTCTTAGTAAAGTTTGTTTCACTTCTGTATGTAAATTGTCAGGTTGGACAATGCATACTTAAAGTTACAGTGTGATTGTTGTGATAACTTCTCAAACCTTGTGATTAAAAGTTATTTGATTTCAGTTTTAAACCACATCATTAAGGCTCGTATCCTATGTGTCTTTGTCACTTTAAGCATGATCAGCCAATTGCTATTAGATGCAAACATCCATCTGCCAGCAGCCATAAATCTGTATAGTTTCTTACTGGGTGGTCTATATCGTCGATGTTTGGAAACTAACATTTATAATAGCAACTTTCTTTTGATTTCAAGTCAGGAGAATTAAACCTAAACTAATAAAAAACAGGACCCAGAGTGTAAATACAGCATGCATATGTCTGGTGTGAAGATATACCAAAAGCTTTGCATTAGAGACAAATCTCTCTGCTCTGTCACCCAGTTTTCACGGTGGTCTAGTGTCTAGAAAATTAGAGCCTGTTTTTTCCCTGAACGCTTTGTCCCCTTCCAAATGTCTTCTCTGGTAAAGTGTCCTTGAGAGATTTGCTTTGTTCCCATTAGGGCAGACTTGTGCCTCTGCCAGAAACAAAAACACAGTCATCGGGGATTAATAGTGATCATAAAAAAGCAGTGGAACATCAAACAGTCCTCTGCGGTCATATCCATTTTATTAAGAGGTGAAGTGACAGCAGCATGAAGAAAAATCCAAAACAGACTTTTTGTGAGTTTTGAAATGAGTCTTTCGTTTACCACAGACATACAGTTGATGACAGCTGCCTTGTCATATCTAACATACATTTTCCTACTAAAATAACTGTCACTGGCAGCTTTTAACCATCTTACAAAGCTAAACTAATATCAGCGCCATCAAGTTACTCTTTTACTATAAAGATGTCTTAAAGGACCAGTGTGTAGGATATAGTGACACATAGTGGTAAGGTTGCAGATTGCAAGCAACTGAAACCCCTCCCTACAGCCCTTTGCTGTAGCAACAAATTCAAGCTGCCTATGAAATATAAAATGTTCAACGTCCACTCTAGAGATAGTGTTTGGTTTGTCTGTAGAAACATTGCAGTCGTTGGAAATTAACCTTTTCCCTCTGTGGGTACGGAGGCCTCATTCTAAGCTAGTGAAAACACAGTGGAACTTTAAATATGCATTTGGTCTCGTCGTGCTGACAGTCCAGGGAGATGTTAAGCAAATTGGTCAATAACAGGAATCTCAGTTATTGGTGCTGCCCATAGACAGTATAAATATGGACAATGTGTCGCTGCTCCCTTGCATTTTCCTGGGGATAAGGGCAGCGCCATCTTGTGATGTTGGAGCGATATCAATGACCCGACTGCACTTTCATACCCTGTATTTTATTTTATTTTTTTCAACTCTCACTGTCCTACCCTACCGGCATGGCAACTGGTGGTCGCCAATATGTCACATCCTGTTTCCATAGCGTCAAATGACTAAAACCTAAAACGAAGCTTATCCAAACAATTGAACATGCATCAACATTATATTAACTACCTTAAATACCAGAAACCATCCTTAAAAAAAAAATGTATTTGACGTATATTTTAGTGTTTTAGTTTGTCCCAAGTCCCATCCACTAACATGGAGGGGGTGGAGCTTATGACCTATACTGCAGCCAGACACCAGGGGGAGCTCTACTTCACTTTTGAGGAGCAGCTTCATGCATCCACAGAAAACATGCAGTAAAATATTCCATGTATTTATGTGTTTTGGTGTGTTTCCACCCTACAAAATGTCTGTATCTGGCAACATAGGGTAAAATAACACCCAGAATGCTTTGTTTCTTCATTCAATTGGACCTGAAGGGGTTGGTGTAATTTAATATTAGTATATACCATTTGTCTCATCCTACATCCTTCTTAACGTATTCCTTACAGTGTAAAACTGGCTATATGAAACAACATATGCATTTTGCTTTGGATTACCTGGCATGTGTTAACTGTTCCCACAGTATAGGAGCACATATGGACACAGTTTACCTCCTTGGCACTGCATAGTAGCTTTTGTGATCACACACTGTATCTCCTTCAGAGCTTTAATACATAATACACTATACCCAGTGATGAACAGCGGCAACTTTTACTACAAATGTAACCTACAAATGTAACACCTGAAATGTACTCATAGACTTTCCCACAATAGAAACCCACATGCAAGTGGAAACCCACATGTGAACAATAGTGTGGCTCTGGCTGCTGCTTGCCAAGTGGTTTGCCGTGTGACTGTGTATTGTTTAAAGACAATTATTAGACTAGGCCATTCATTACATGTATGCAAAACAGTGGCCAGGCTATTTCTCTGCTGCTCTGCAAGGCAGAGAAGGCTCAGTCCATAATACCGAAACCCACATGGAAGTGATTAGGAGATTTATTCCCTCCAGAGTCACTCCAGTACCACATGCTGGTGCTAAGCTCCTATCTTATGGACTTAAAGCAGATGTTGGTTGGTTTATATTAAACCACGGGCCGCAGGTTGACCACCTTACAGATGAGATTGTAGTCAAAAAGGTTTCTTTTGTGTTTGTGGCAGGCTGACACGAGGCATGGTAAGCAGCAAATTCTTTGCGTAATCTCACCTCCTCAGACAAGACAGTAACTTGGATCTACCACATAAAAAGTCATCATTGTCTCGAAGCTGTTACACCAGTCAAAAAGCACTTGCCTCATCCTTTTTGTTTGCAAGGGAGCGTCAATCATTTGCTGGCTAAAGAAAACATTTCTCTGACAAATCACCTACACCACATTCCACACTACTTCCTGTCGAGTGTTTAGCTTTCTTCCCCTTGGACTGGCATTTCTAACAATGTCTCAGTGTTTTCTGTGCATGTGAGCACGAGTCTTACCCTAGGTTGAGCCTCTCCGTGTCTTTGGGAAAGGTTTTCGGTATGGCGGTGAGGTGTCTGAACGTGCAGTGGACCTCTTTAACGCCTGGACAGCTGCAGCTTCTCGGGCAGGACGGGGCGGCATGGATAGGAAAGATCTATGGTGGAAGATTGCACGAGTTACTAAGGTTGAACATTGATTCCATTAAGCATTTTTAGAGACATTTGGTCGACTTAAGGTTAACTGTTTTACAAAATAAATATCTATTCTCATAACTTTAACAAACATCAACTATTGACCAGAACCATGGTGATTTCCAGCTTTGTTGACTTAAGCAACTGACCACAGGCTTCTATAAGAAGCTGACAGCCACTGCAGTAGAGATTTACCATTTGCCATAGCAGGGACGTGAAGAGCAGGGGAAACCACGCCGCAGCCGACCTGCAGACGATCCTGGCGCACCACCACAGTGCCATGACTGGATGGCTGTCTGGTCCCTCACGCCATGAACACACCTGCAGGAAGGGATCAGTTGATTTAGATGCATCAGTTTGTGTGAACAGAGAGGTGTATTACAAGGCCGTGCACATGGGAACACAATATAGTACAGGGTAATCAGTTACGGTTGAACTGTGCAAGGTACAAACTACCAAACCTCTTGTCCTGTATCGGGACTGTGCTGTTTCTGTATTGATAAAGGGCATAGGTGCATTAATCAACAGAACACATATCCTTGACTGAAGTTAGCATTAGCATTTGGAGTCTTGTTTGCATCCACGCTCCTTTAGGCCCTCGTCTGGGGTCTCATTTATGACCGTTCATATGCGGGCTTGAAAAAGATTTGCAGCACAGATGGCGAGGTGGTGAAATGCAGCCAGATTGTAGCAATTAAATGGGCGATCTGCATCATCGTGGTGATTCCCGTATAGATTGTTGACACTCATCATCAGTTGTGGAGCAAACCACAGCTGTTGACATGTGATGTCAGGATGTGAAAGGAGGCAAGATTCGGGAAAGTCAGGCTTGACTTCTTTTTCTACACCTCAACCACATTCCCTGGATAATTGAATTATTGTTATTAACTGTTAAACACAATCTATTACCAAGTACAATTTTACAATTTTATTATTTGTATGTGAAATCATTGCTGATACCATGCTTCAGCACGCTCATTTCTGTGCATCAACCTGATACATGAGGCTGAACATGCAGTGTAGACAGCAGGAAATGAGGCTAATGCTTTTCCAGGTGGATTGTCTGCAACAACTCCTGAGATAAATGCCAGGCTCTCCAGCTGGTGTCCTGAAAATACTGAGTTTTTGTTAAAACAAAACATTTGAGTGCATTTACATGTGTCTTATCTTGGCTTTGTAAAGCCTGGATATGCTCCAGAGTACTTCAGAATAGATTATCTAGGTTCCTGATCATTCTCTGATGGTAATGAACATAACTGCTAACATGACGAGAAATCAGGACGTAACTGCACACGACTAATCTGAACCTGTTAGCTTGCAGGAATAATAATAACCAGGTTTCTTGTGTTCTGTGAAAACATCATATCCTGACTATGATCAAAGTGCACATCAATGTCCAAACTCAGCAATAAGAAGTAGAAACGGTACAAAGAAACTATATAGGCATTTTTTATCTTATCTTTTATAATAATCCTCATACATATTTAGCAGATTTTTGATATTTTGACTTTTGATATGTGAGTAGTTTTGGGAACAGGGTAAAAAAAAAAAAGTTTCTCATTTTACATGTAGATTTGATTTTAGCTTCATCTAGACATGATGAAAGGGAAGAATTATCATAATTAATGCGTCACATTAATAACCATTTTAAACAAGTCCAAGCCAGTGCAACCACAAACGTTATGCAGGTGGTAACATTTCAGAAAGAAAGAAAGAAAGAAAGATCAGTGATGGCATTACCAGGACTTAGGAAGAAAGTGAGAGCTGTGAGAAAAATCTCTCAGTCTGAGTAAGCTGATAGTGACTTGGCTCTCCTAATGCCAAACTATTCGCCCTCAAGGTTGATGAAACACGTCACAGAGGATTGAACACTTGTTTAAATCCTGCCTGTCTTCAATACACCTTTCCTTTGGGAACTCTTGTGGAATGCAAGCACTCTTTTATCTAACATGATCAATACCAGCATGCACTGATCAGGCATAAAATTATGACCACCTGCCTAATATTGCGTAGGTCTCCCTTGTGCCTCCTTTTTGAGTTGTTCCTAAATCATTTGTGTGTGTGTGCCTGTGTTAGGCTGCATCTTGCTGGGGATGGCTGCTGCCATCAAGGAGTGTCATTGCTATAGGGTGGGGGTGCCTAGTCTGATCTAGGTGGGTGCTACATGTCTAAGTAACATCCATACGAATGCCAGATCAAAAAGTTTCCCAGCAGAACATTGAATTATCACAAGATGGTCAATGTTATTTACTTCTCCTGTCAGTGGTTTTAATGTTGTGGCTGATCGGTGTACATGCATACAGTATATGTAGACATATTGCAAAGCACTAACAAATATTAAACCATAGTATTTAATACCTTACAATGCGATTGTACGAAGCATATGAAGAACTGCTTGACAATGGCAACTTGTGAGATGTGGTTTGTTACATTGACATGTGGTTTGGCAATCATTACGTTGGTTTAAATGTTCACCCACTCCTTTGGCAGCGTAACATATCAATAAACTCTAATAAATACACACACACACCAGCTTGATAGGTAAAAATGTAAGTGAGGGAGAAATGAGAAAGAGAAACATTCAAATTTCACAGGTAGAACCAAACAACACATACATACTTGAAGTCATTAGAGGCCAGTTTGAGGTTTCTGGTTTCCGCTTCTGTCTCTGTGTTCCTTCCTCACAGTGAGGCTAATTCACCTAACAGCTGTGTGTGTGTTGTGTATGTGTGTGTGTGTCAGGAGGATGATTTGTTCTTATCGTTTCAACAACAGACTGATAGTCATGCTCTCCAGACTTCTAGCTCTCTCATGCCTCTTGTCTCTTTCACACGTATGACAATCTCATTGACCCTCATACTGTAGATGTCCTGGTGAAAACTTAGATTCAGCAGTTTCCAACCAAAAGATTAAGTTAACATTGTAAAGTGACACTCGAAGACAAAAACAGACACTGTTACATTCTTCTCAATGCTAAGGACCTTACTGTGTATTCCCTTAACCATGTGCTTTACAAAGTAGAATTCAGGGACACGTTGGCTTTGAAAAATAAAACTTGTGCCAATATAATAAGACTGTTTTCTTGGTCTGAACTTCTGGGAGGGATGTCCACAGAGCCTACAGTGACACCATGTTGAGTTTCTTTGTCCTGCCACTGAGAGACAAGGCTGAAGACACACATTTTTGCATCCGGCCTGGGCTACATCTGCAGTCGCCACATCAGCAAAGTCATGGGGAAAGGAGAGGGAACATCTCTTTCAGGAAGAGGTCCATGCAGGAGCAGAAGCATCATGGGCCAGCAGGATGGTGGGACGACTTGGTGCAACATAAGATCAACTTGTCAGACTTTTGACTTTCTGATTCCTAGTCCAGACAGTTTATGACACTTTTACCAAGTGTGGTGAAGAATCCTGCAGCACCTTCTCAGTAGCCAGCCTAATACTTTAACTGACAGCTTCTACCACTGGCACCATGACCAGGTGCTCAAGGCAGTTGCGGAAGTGGTCAGCACAGACATTAGATTCCACCCTGGAGGGAGTTCCATGAGCTTCCTCAAAGCGAGTGAGAATCCCCCACCAATACTAGAGGATGCTCTCTAGAGCCCTAGACTTGGCAGCTGAGAGCGGATCTTGCCAGACAGCCTAAGTTCCCAGAGAACATGAGAGCTCGACACGGTTATCTTCCCAGGTTCCGCCAAACACATGATCATGTAGGAACTCATGTTGACTTGAAAGAAGAAATGGTGGAGGTTGATGAGCGGAAACTGAGCAAGCACCAGGAACTTGTGGAGGAGTGCAGAAGCCGTGAGAAACCTTGAGTTGCTTTCTCTGCAGGGGTCCGACCGAGCTCCATGCTCCATCACCAAAGAAACAGAAAAAGCCACAACATGGCTTCCTGGTTCCTAGTACTTGCTGCTGGGATGTAAGGACTGGATCAACTACAGCTGGGTCACCAATGACCCCAGGAACATCACTGATGATGCATTCCAGCACAACATAAAGATGTCTCTTGAAACCAAGCCAGTTGCTAGCTTTGGCTGTCATTTACAGAAACATACTTATACTGTATACAAACTGCATAATCAAACTTAACTCCAATAAATGTCATACTGCATGTATCATATTTGGTCCACAGAGGGAAACAGTATCTGTCCTCCACAGGGAGGGCAAAATTCAAAGGTCAAGTACACAACAGAAGCTCTGGAGACGGTTGACATTCACTGTTGTGGTTAAAGACGCCACAGCAGGAGGACACAATTTGTGGCACAATAATTTGACCCAGTGCCCTTGGGTCTCTAATGACTTAGCCACCTTGCAGCCAAGATAATACACTTAAGATTTTTAAAGAGACTCACATTGGTCACAGGATGTACTATATAGCTTATATATATAAATAAAACGTCCCATATTGTCCATGCTGGTTTAGTAATCCATTCTATTCTTTAAATGACATGTTGAAAGGACATTTGGTGCAGTTTATTAGGTGTTACATACAGCTGTGCATACTTAACAACTTAAGAGCTAAGCAGGTAAGACAGAAGCCTGTTGCAGCAACATCTCCTGCAATGGTTTTATGGCGCAGTAAAGGTGTCCATTCAGTGTCAGTCTCCAGTATCAAGCAGCATTATTATCACAGGTGAAAGGAAGTTCACTGCTCCTTCACTCTCTCTAATGGCTTTACCAGCTCTCGGTGTTAGCACACTGGAAACAGAGGAAAGTCAATTAAATGGAGTTGGTAAAAACACACAAGGGAGGTGGCGAGAGGATACAAAGAAACGTAAAGGAAATGTAAAAGAAGAGATTACAGTAAAAAAAGAAAAACAAAGACAAAGAGAAAACAGATGAAAAGACATAGGAATGAAATACCATCAGCACCAGCCCTCCTATCCTTTCAACTGACAGAGATAAAGTACTATACTTCCAACAAAACTGTCCCGCCTTCTTCTTATCAGAATCACATGTTGCCTGGCATATATGCCAAAAGGCTTCTTTCATTTCTTTATTTTTTTTATATATGCCCCATATATGCTTTCTTTCCATCTTACCATCATTCACTTCTTCCGCGGTGTATTTGAACTATCCAAACATAAGACTAATAAATTGCTATAAAAAGACACATGTCTGTTTTTTAAATTAAATCCTTAAAGTGAACGTGGAGGTTTAACTCGAGAAGAGGCTGGTCATTGTCACAATTCATGAGAAACTACCAATGTAATGTAATCTTAATTAAATGTTCTCCATCCAAACAGATGTTTTGCCCTTACTTTATCTCCCTATGTATGGCCATTAATTTAGTTTTGGTTTGAAACTAGCACCGCTATCATATTACTGTGGACTCAGAAATTCCTGTAAAGTGTTATAGTGCAGCATTGCTACTGTATCGCTCAATAGACTGTGAATGCATACGGAAACGTTAGCATTTCTGCTAGCACTACTCCCGCTAATAAATAACTAGGCTACATGCTAACAAAGGACTGGCTTGCTAATGATAGCAAGACGCAGTTCAATAAATCGTCACATCTTCTTTAATAACAAGGTCATTTTAAGTCTTTATACTAGCTTCAAATTGAACTAGTGTGTACGTGGTTACGACGTAGGAAGTTGCGTACTCACAACTTGGGTTTCAAATGGTAATAATAATGTTGCAGGGCAGTTATGGGCATCCAGTTTAGCAAGCTAGTTTTTGACATAAAAACATTACAAATGCAAAGCTGAAATGAAAGAATATGACTATATTATAATACCCCAGTCAAGCAGTGAAAAAGTGTTGGGGCATCTGTTTGTAACGTCATATCACCGTCACCCAATACAAATGAATTGTAGCCTGTTGCTCTACTGACATTAGTATGAAAAACTGTAGTTCTATAATGGCCAAGATTTTTGATCTAATAGACGGCTCGTTGTCCTAGCATGTGGAACAGTCAGCCAATACTCCACTAATGGCTCCTGGTGAATTTTAATGCGACTTAAAGCCAAATCAGTATCCTTAAAACCTGGTGTACACCTTTAAGAATGTTGAATCGAAGCCAGTATGTCTTTATGTCAAAAACATTATGCTGAGATCCGGCCAAGTCACAGCTGCTCTATTCAAGACAACACATGTCAAGAGAGGACTACAATATGATTTCCACATGTTTTCCATGCAAATCTGCGATATCATGTGCTGCCCATACATCCTCATTCAGAAATCCCTTTCAACATAACGTGCGGAGTGTTGCTGTTGAATACCGACTGTCTCCTTTCTTTAGTTAGTTAAATGTTTTTTGTAAATTTTTCACATGTCATAAAACTTTCAGTCTGCTCATGTGCTCTGACGGAAAGCAAAACATCTGTTCTACGGTAATGTGATATCAATTTATTGGTGATCAACATGATACTTCTGAGGGTAAACAGAGTCCACCTCGCCTTTAAAAGTCTTTTCCCATTACGGATGTCGTAAAAACGTGTCCTGTGAGCTAAAATGTGGAACGAATGATCTAGTTTTTGTGACAGCAGCATAGATTTTTCACATGCGCACGACATGAAAAACTGCTTTAATTAAGTGCTGAGACCGCTTTAATAGGCGGATTCTTTTCGGATTTGCCTCCCAAGTGATTGCTGTAAATCTCGCTGCGGTTGCCGAGAAGCTCAGGTGGCTTTTGAGCTAATCTAAAAGCCAGTTTTCTTCTGCGTCTTGCTTATTATTACTGGAACCTGGCACTATTTAGTCATTAAAACAAAGCTGTGTGTGTCTAATAAATACTAAATAGTGCATTTTTTGGTGAGCGTCTGGTTGCCTTAAGTGCTCATTTGTGCTAACTAGAAATGCGCTTTGCCAAAGGAGCTGGTTATAGTAAAGCTGTCCCAGCAATGGGCTTGCATGAGTTTGTTTCAGTGAATTTGAACTTCAGATGCTCTTTGAACAATGTCATTTGGGATTATATTTAGCATGTATGCCAGATTATTCAGATTAGTGCTCTAATTCAGTTAGGAACAAAATATCACTGTTATGTGCTGTTAATTTAACTCACATGTTATTTCATGTTTTTGATTTTGCAAAGTCTCTGTGGCTCTGTCACTTTCAAACTCTTTAGGCACTTCAAGTCATTTAGCACACTGTTAAACGTGTCAAATAGTGAACCAGCTTCTGAAACTGTCACCATCAAGATGCTCTTTAAATAATGTCAAATAAAAGGCAAGATTCCTGCAGAAAAAAACAGTGATCCCGAAGACTAACAAACTCAAACTGCTGCATCTGGGAGCATTTAACAGGTTCTCATTAGAAAAACCACAAGAGACTCACCTGGAAATTCCTTCAGAACAAGGGGAAAACAAACAGTTTTAGACCCCAAAAAGAATCAGTCCTTCAGGTTTGACTGCTGAGTGGAAAGAAGTTTTACAAGAAAACCAGGCGTAAAAAAAAAAAAAAAAAAAAACAGTATCCAGTTGATGTTCTAGTCCTGTTGACGTTTGCTGACTTGTAAAGCCAGTGAGGTCCTGAGGTCTGAGAAGGAGAGAGTCATTGAAGGGATGGAGCGTTTTCTTGTATATGTGTGTGTGTGGATTGGTTTGACCCTCTGTTGGTCCCTAAGGCATCTGGATTTCACATTAACTGCTTTCCCTCTTTCTCGTCCCGTTCTGTAACTGTGCAGTCAGGAATGCTGCTTCTCCATCCCCTTCTACACCTACGCTCCTTTCCTTCACCTCCTCTCTCTCTCACTCTCTCTCTCTCTCTCTCTTTGCTTTAACTATCCCTCCCTGAGACTCAGCTTCCTCTTCACGCCGGCGATCCTGGTGGAAACATTATCACTTTCCTTTCCCCTTTCACTGTTTTCTTTCTTTGTCACTCCTCTGTGTGTCTTACCTTTTACTCCTCTCTTAATCTGTGAGTTCTTCACCCTCTCTGCCTGTTTTTCTCTTTACACAAACCAGCACCTATCCAACCCTGCTTCTCCCGCTTCCTCTGTTTTCTGCCTCCTGAGGTACATTACACTGCGTGAATGCAGATTAGCCAATTATAATAATCCGTCCACAGTTATGGAGCCGGTGGCTACGCACACTGACACGTACTTCGCAAAACTTGGCAGCCAGTCAGTGTTCATTCATTTGATCTGCTTTGATAAATATGTACAGCGAATCAAACAGGATGGGGAGGCTTTAACAGTTCAATTGCTCCTTAAGCCCCAATACTGTATGCAATACCTGCAGCATTGAAGCACTGAAGTGCTGCACAATGACTGTGTTGACACTGCAGTTTACTGGATTGAAGGCAGGTCTTACTTTGTAGAAATGTAAAGTCTGGACTTTTTCATAACATGACTAATGGTGCACATCGGCTAAACGTGGGCCTTAGACATATTGTGCTGGCTGACTATAAGAGATTTGACGTTGTTCTTACCATTTGGAAACACTTACGTTACTAACTTGCTAATATGGTGCCAAAGCCACCGTATAAACAAGTCTATATGAATAGGCCTTTTGTTGCAAAGCCCCCTTTGTTCACATGCCCCACCTTGCATTTCGCTTTTATTTACAAATTAAATAAAGAAGGAAGGAGTTGGGGCCGTTAATGTGCAGTTTACAAGTGCATGCTTGTAAAACATTTAGCCTGCTGATTAGTTTCTTTCACTTCTTTTTGTTCCCACCACTGCATGGAAGGACGTTTACCTTTTATCCTACATATTCTTACAAATGGCTTTACAAGCTCCCTTTGTTACTCGGCCTAATACTCTAATCCTAAAGCCTAATGCACATCATTCAAATAAAGATTAAACACTTCAGAAATAGTGGAGAAGCACGCCTCCACCAAAACTTTTTCAAGTATTCTTTCAGTTGATTGTCTGCTGCATTTCACTGATTTACAGTGATGAGGCATAACATTAAGACCACCTTCGTAATATTGTGTAGGTCTCTCTTGTGCCTCCAAAACAGTTGTGACTCATCAGAGAATGGACGTGGGCCTTCTGAGGGTGTCCTGTGTCCTGTGGATCATCCCACAGATACCTGATCAGTTTGGGATCTAGTGAATTTGGAGGCCAGGTCAACACCTTGTGCTGTTTTTCATGTTTTTTTGAGTTGTTCAGTGGTGACTCATCAGAGAATGGACATGGGTCTTCTGAGGGTGTCCTGTGATGTCTGGCAACAGCATGTTGTAAGTGGGGGACCTTTGGGTCCTATGGGAGAGGGGTCTCTGTGGGTCATCCCACAGATACTTGATCATTTTGGGATCTAGTGAAGTTGGAGGCCAGGTCAACAGCTTATGCTGTTCTTCATGTTTTTCCAGTTGTTCCTAAACTGTTTTTGTTGTGTGTCTGTGTCAGGCTGCATCCTGCTGGGGATGGCTGCTGCCATCAAGGAGTGTCATTGCTATGGGGTGGGGGTGCCTGGTCTGGTCTAGGTGGGTGCTACATGTCTAAGTAACATTAACATGAATGCCAGGTCAAAAAGTTTCCCAGCAGAACATTGAGTTGTCACAAGATGGTCAATGTTATTTACTTCTCCTGCCAGTGGTTTTAATGTTGTGGCTAATCGATGTATTCTGTTCCTTTGAACAATTAACATTTCCACTAAAAAACTGAAAAGCATTCACTTTTAAAGAGTTTCTAGATGTTGATATAACACATTTGTTTAGGTTTGCGTACTGTATGTTGAATTGACCATAAGTATATTCTGCATTCCCAACTCTACCTTCATGTGAACGTTTGCTAGTGTTCACAGATCTGGAGAAACTTTACTATCATTTTAATTTTTATGAATTGTGATCAAGACACTTCCTTCCTAACCCGACATGCACAGAACGATCTGGGAATTCATCTTTGAAAACCAAAACACAACAACCAATGGTCTGAGGATCTATGACCGCTAGCATGCACGCTGCGTAGCTAGCATGTCAGTATACAATTCTTGCCATCTTTGTAAGGAAAGATCACATAAAAGTCACTCTTAAACAAACCCACAGGTACTAGTTGCTCAATGGTCGTCCACATCCTCTGTGGATCAGCCACAATCTCATAACAATCCAGCTGCCTCTCAAGGAAATGCCATTGAAGGTTTGCACCAAAAATCTCTTTAAGCCTCATACAGGAAGGAGACTTTCCTCATGTTTTATTAATTGTTACAGTAGCCTGGATACCAGACCAACTTTCTGTGTCTGAAAGCTGTTTGAGTTTTTCTTTAAGTAGTATGAGCGGAAGTGTAACAGCGACGTAGTCATACATGTCAACTGAGATTCACTGGGTTGAGTTTGTGTGTTACCAGACTCGTACGGTACGGCTACATGAGTCTAGGTTGAGAGTACTCCTACTAAAGTTAAAAAAAGATGCCTTATGAAAACAAGTTTTACATTTTAGGGACAAGAAAAATGCAAGTACTTATAATGACTGGATTATGATTACATAAACCCTTGGATGGAGTTTCTGAATCATTTACTGACTGCATTTAGATGCTTTGGTTTCCCAGGTCTTATGAACTTGTTGGATTTGTTTGTATAATTTTTATGCCACAGTATCCGCACACAGCAAACCTGCCCTTACATAGTGTTTTGGGGGATTTTCCCACGCAACTCCAATTTGTGATCTTGTGAGAGTCATTATCAGCACTTTATCAGCTTCTGGAGCTGACTCTGCTTAATTATTTTTCTCTTAACATTAACTGCTCGTATAGATATTTTTTTCCATCTATTAAAATGACTGTGTGGAACACCTATGGACATACGTAGATTTCTAACCAGTCCATACAGAGTTAGAAGATTTGCAGATCCTGTTGCATAGTGATTGTCACAAAATAAGAGTCACTGATGAAATGGTGCAGCTGCAAAGGTTGTTACTGAATACTGAAGTGAAACAACATGACATTTTGACTGATAGGTTAAGATTCAGATGAGCAAATAGATGAGGGTGTGACAAATCTGACAAGCAAACACAATCCAAAAGGATGCATTATTATTGTGCATTTTAATTAAATGAGATATTTCTTGGATTCATTCATTCTTTTCTAATAAACTGTAGTTCAGCATCACTCGTCACTTTCTCTCTGCACGTTTCTTGTGTCCATTGTACATGTACATGTGCACACACACACACACACACAAACAAAGACGCATTTCATTCATCAGCTTATCATGCTGATGATAATGTCTGGTGCCAGTTCCACGGGCCAAGTCTCACTGGCATTCTTGTGCCATCTTTTTCTTTTTCTAACATGCACAAATATACATGGATCATTGTGAATGATGACAAGCTTTGCACCTCGTTCTGACAGACTTCTTTTAGTCTTTCTTGTAATATGTTTTGATGTGTGTGTGTGTGTGTGTACATTCAATCATAAACATTCAAGTTGGCTCTTTTACGCCTATTGATGATCTTATTGTTTAAACCAGTTTTGGGGATGGACAGACAGACCCCTGTCTAACCATGTCTTGATCGTGCCGTGATCTCAAACAAACACAGAATAAAGTTGAAGAACACACAAATCTCCAAGTCTCCACTTCTGGCAGCATTGTCTGCCCCAGTATAGATTTTCACTAACGTTCGTTGTTTATTGAGACTCTCTGCAGAAGGTTCAAGGTACAGTTATGTTGTTCTGTCTTAACCTTTGAATAATGTTTTGGTGATCTCCTTCTCTGTTCCTGTTGCTACTGTAATCTCACAAGTCTGAAGTTCTCTGTCTTTGTACTCCGTCTGTCCACCTCCACATTCCTTTAAGCCGTCCGCTCTTACCCTTTGTTTCTTTGCCCTATATTATGATCTAGTAGGCTGATAAACAGATTCCAAAGCATATCCCCTTTGAAAAGAACTTTCTAGTTTATTTATGGAAGCTTTAGTAGCGGGGAGGCTTTATTCTGTGAGTCTTGATTCAGCTGGTTGGCATTAACCCTTTATTGTTCATTGCATTTTTAGAATTCACTCGTGGAAGCCAGAATCATCCTAAAAACACACATGAGGATGATACTGCATGCTATTGACACACGTTTAATCTGGATCTTATTTGGTATATGATGTGGGACACTGAAAGCAGCCAACACACTTTATGGCCAGTGTTGCTTTTTTCACATCAGTTTTGGTGACGTGTGAAATCTTATTTAGATCAAATCTAGATTTCCACATGTGAAATAAAGTCAGCGCATCCCATTTATTTAGCTGGTTCTACGGCAAGTTGACAATGATTTCACTGTATGTAACGAATACAAAACCCCATTCTGCTGATTCCTAGGTGAGCTCCTATCTGTACTGTCTTCATCTGCTGCTCCCGGTTCCAAACATAGACTGTAAAAAAAGTGGACACCATGCCACTCAAAAAAGCAACTAGAGCTCCCCCTGGTGGCTGAATGCAGTATAGGTTATAAGCTCCACCTCTTTAATGTTAGTGAGTGGGACTTGGGCTAAAGACTATAATACACGTCAAATATTTTCATTTTCAAAGATAGTTTCTGTCATTTTAGGTGGTCAATATAATGCTGATGTATTCCATTATTTATCTGACGGATGTGACCTCATGATGACTGACAGTTGCCATGACAAACGCTCCTTGAAGCAATCCCATAGGAATGTGAGTTGGAATGTCAACATTACAAAATGAGTAGCTGTGCTGTAAACTGTGCTAAGTGATCTCAAAGATCCTTACCTCAAGGTAAGTTCAACTTTTGTTTTGTGAGATTGTAAGTGAAGTCATGTAAATAACTAGGTAATTAAAACAACACTCCAACATAAGCCAGCAATTAGTAGTTAGCTTTTATGGATCCAGAGTCTGAATCCATAAAGGTGCTTGCTGTGTATAATCCAACATTTCTTTGTAACTGGTGTAGGTAGAGTAGAGCACCGTATTAATCAAACGCAAACACCAGTGAGTCGAGCGGGATCCCTGGGATACTAGAGTTAGTTTGACCAATGGCAGGAGGTGGAGACGCGACCTAGTTTTCTACAGTCCATATTTTTCTACATTCCTAATGTTCCAAATGTAAGCAATAACTAAGTAAAAATAAAACAGCTTTTCTCATAAGGTTCTTGTCCGGATCTGTTTTCATTTTTATCCATTTCCTGTTTTACTTTGTAGTCCGTTCTGTTGTGTTGCTGTTAGTTTTGCTTTTTCCTTTACTTTGTGATTACTGTCTCCGTCCTAATGTGTTTCACCTGTGTCTTGTTCCCCAGTGTATTTGAACCCTGTCCCATTCCCCTTGTCTATGCCAGATTGTCTTAGTCACCAAGTGTTCAAGCTCTCCTCCTGTGTATGGTCTGTTCTGCTATTTTTTAACGTTTGGATTTTGCTCATTCCCTGTCTGCTGTGTTTGCCTGATTCTGCCTGCCATTTTTGGATATCAACCTTCTGCTACCATTGAATAAAAGTCCCAGTCCCTTTACAGTTCTTGAATAACAAGGAGCATAGTAAAAGTCTAACAAACAGTTCCAGGTTTCTGATATTCCTGAGAAAGCTGCAGCTGTGTCAGCACACAGATTATACAGTTATAGCCTGCTGTGTGTTTGTGTTCTCATGGTTTTTTTCTTCTCTTGTAATTGCTTTTTTATGGTACCTGTTATGTCCACCTTCTTCTTGGTACTTTTTTCAGCACATTATCCAGACCATCTGTGTTGATTTGTCAGCAGTGACGCGAACAGAAACAGAAGAAACCCAAGCACCTGTATGTCTCTCATCTATTGCTCTTGTCACGCACTTTCTGTCTTCTCTCCTTCACTCACTTCTTTACAGAGCCAAGATTCCATCAACTGATGGACCATAAAACATTTATGCTCTCCATTTGCTGTGTGTTGCACTATTTTATGTTTCCCTTTTAGCTAAAGTTTCTGCTTTTGGGAATAAATATACTATATTTTCTTAAAATGTTTCATGTATATCTTCTACAGTGCCCAGGATGCCTCTGTCTTTCTGCAGCTGCACAGTGGCAAATAACTCTAACCAACGCTCATAAATGTCCTTTCTTTATTTTAGTCCTAATACTGTTTTATGAGGAAGTTATTCATTTAGTCTCAAGATAATACTGAAACTGAAATGTTGCCTCTGTTCCTTGTGGTAAGATTATGAAGTCAGGGCCGAACATGAATTTGAAAGGAACAGAGCAGAAGTAAATAGACCCATTATCACCAGCTGCAGTGGCAAATTCCATCAGTCAGAGCTGGACATACTGTGTCTGCTAACTACTTAATCAAATGTCTCTCACCTAGCTGTTTAGTATTATTATTAATTGTCATTATCTGTTTCACTTACCAGTGTCTTTCTTTTCTCCTCTTCCTCTTTTGTTTTCTTAGTTGTTTCCACTCTCTGAGCAATAACTTCTCTTCCTCTTCAATTGGACACTGTTATCATACTTAACTACTTTACAAAGTCATGCCCTTGACATGTAAGGGGACTGAGCGTGCAGGGTTATGTCAGATGGGGCCCCTCAGGGCTGCCTCCTGGGGCATTTATCAATTCCAGGTGCTCAAACTTCAGACTTGTGTGTTTGGTAGTTCAGACTGGACAAGATAAGTCTCTGCAGAGGAAAGGAGGACACAATACAGCCATACTGTAACTGGAACAGATGCGTGATGCTCGTAAAATGTGCTCTGGAATACCTGACTGTCCCAAATCCATCCCAGATACCTCCCAATGTGTCCTTTATAAAAAAAAATAAACGGGCGTGGGAAGAACCAGGTGTGCACTTTGAATGTGAATCTGAACTTGGGCAGTGACTGATGTCGTTCCACCCGTCCACAACAACACAAGTTCAGACATGAAAGCATAGTGAGAAACACCCCTGCTGTTATTAGCTTCACATTGCCACTGCTGGTAAAGCTATGGTTTGTCAGTCCTCAGGGGCTCTCTACTGGCCTGGGACATAAGCTGTTGCCTGCCTTGCCTGTTGACAAGCTGCGCCTCTGCGCTCAGAACTTTATAATTGCATCAGATCAAATGCAGGTCAAAACCTTTCTGGCTTTTCCCAACAAAAAGAAAGGTATGAGTATCCTCGGTGTCCTCTTCACTCACACTACCCCCACTACCTTCATGTCCTCCTTCACCATGTCATCCATAAACCTCCTCTTTGGTCTTACCTCCTGCCTGGCAGCTCTAACCTGAGCATCCTTCGACAAATATATTCACCATCCCTCCTCTGAACACGTCCAAACCATCTCAACCTGGCCTCTCTAACGTACTCATTCTTGGGCCTATCCATCTTGGTCACGCCCGGAGAAAACCTCAACATCTTCAGCTCTCCTACCCCCAGCCCTTCCTCCTGTCTTTTCTACAAAGCCACTGTCTCTACTGTCCTGTAAACCTTTCCCATATTCTTGTTGCTCTTTTACTACAACAAGTATAACATCATCAAATAATACAGTATATGATCTCATTGTAAGCAGGTGATATCATTTTCAGTGAAAGATATTTATAAACGGCACAGATTTATTCGGAGGTGGTGGAGG
The DNA here is from genome assembly GCF_963514085.1 of Chelon labrosus. Classification (NCBI taxonomy): domain Eukaryota; kingdom Metazoa; phylum Chordata; class Actinopteri; order Mugiliformes; family Mugilidae; genus Chelon; species Chelon labrosus. The sequence continues at coordinate 21,679,351 of NC_140358.1, forward strand.
CGGGGGATGGGCGCACGCAACGCATGATGCTGATAACTGAGGAGTTCACATTAAGCTTCCCGTCTGCGGGAATTATCTGTTTTAGTCCATTCTCCAATCTTAACCTAGAGCTGACAAGCGAGTACCTCAATGTAACCATAAAAAAGTCTTGTTTTATGCATTTTAATACATTTAATTTTAATACAATACAATTTAACACAATTTCCAAGGATTGAGATTACACTCCCAGGTTTTAATCTATGCTCGCATGGCTAGGTCCTTCCTCAGAGTGCCTTTTATGCACAAATTAATCTTACAAAGGCGACAGGAACAGGCTACCAACATAGAAACTACATATCTAGCTACACTGACTGCTAGCTTTCAAAGCTCCTCAGACGTCGGATCGTTGTGTTTACATCATGATTGACGAGTAGATTGTCTTAACATCTGCCAAGTTTTTCTTTTTTTTTGTGCAGGCGCCTGCTATTTTCCACACAGCTTCCAGCGACAACTTTCCAGATGGTTCTGTGCATGTCAGGTTAGGAAGGAAATGTCTTGATGACTATAATTTTTTAATAAAAATCTCCCGAGGGAAATTATAGTAAATTTTCTCTAGATTTGTGAATACTTGCAAACTACACTCAGGCCTGCCTGCTACAACAGGTCTCGCTTTGTTTTAGTATGAAGCGTGGTGTTACTCATGCGCATGGTATTCCTAAATTTGTGTGCTTGAACCTCTTTGGAGTGGCTCTAATCAATTAATTCCTCCCTAGAATCGCATACTGCGGCGTGCACGGCCAAATCTACAGCCTCGAGGACTACGGCACTCCTTCTCTCGTTCCGTCTCTTGTGATTTCACTTGGTAATGTGCGTTACTTGTATAGCAAAGCTTAATTCAAGACCGAACCTTAAAAACACTCAGGCTGAGATTAATAACACCTTTTCAGATCTCAATAGGCAAAATGAAGAACATTACCATAACAGACGAGGACAAGAGTCTGACATGGATCTCAGCTTCTGATACCTTTTTTGGGTTAGAAAAGCACAAGCTACAAGACCTGAGATCTGTTGTTCATTTATTAAGCAGAATCTCTCTAAACTGTGAACAATTGTCAATTTCCCTGCGGGAACCTCCCAAAGGGATCTATCTATCTATCTATCTATCTATCTATCTATCTACTGTATCTATCTAACATGTCAGTTTGTCAGAGCTTCCCGCCAATCAGCCGCTCCAACGCTCTTTATTAAATAGCTCTAAATCACGTCTGCCTTGCTCCACATCTCAGACGAAGCCAGATTGCTTCACACGCATCCATACAGCTGTAAAACATCTGTAATGTGACATTTTTGGCATTTGTTTGCATGACAACTGTTGTCAGGATTTCACAGCTCATTTATCAGTCAGTAAATACATGGATCGGAGTGTTCTTCTTGACTGTTGCAGTATGTGTGAGCTCTTTATTGCCTGCATCCAGTGAGTGATTTACTTTGACAGGACGACTGAAGCTCTTCTTTGCACCGGGTCAGAAGCATAACATTTAGATTTACTGCTCTTTCTCTCATTTATCCCTCACAAATAACAAATAATGGGACTGACTTATTATTATTTATGTTACATTCTTAGTAATAAGTCCTCTTTAATTCTAATATGCTTTAAAGCATATTTGTTTTTTTTGTTGATGAATCTTTTTTTTTAATTCCATTTAAACACACACACTTACCTGCTTCCTGTTCACAGAGAAGTTACTTCCAGGAAAGTGCTAGCAGACACAATGTGTAAAACAGAAAATCCAGGCTGACATGGAGGAATTTAATAAGTGCCCTGGTGCAGCTGGAATTAAAGTAACAAACAAACCTGATGTGCAAACAAGCTTTTCATTCGTTGCTCTTGTTCGCTTGCTCCTGGCTACTCTACAATTAAGATGGAAGCTCCACCTGCCTACACACAGCCTTAAACACCTCTACTCAATGCTTTGCTTCAACCTTTCAACAGTTTTTACTCTAGACACTTGTTGTTCCCAACCAGGCAACGACAGAAGTACTCATTCAGTCATTCAGTCAATAAAGTATCTATCTATCTATCTATCTATCTATCTATCTATCTATCTATATAGCTATCTATCTATCTATCTATCTATTCATTCGTCTTCTGCAACTGCTTGTCCTATGAAGGGTTGCAGGGGTGCTGGAGCCTTTCCCAGCTGTCATCGGGCGAGAGGCAGGGTACACCCTGGACATCGCAGACGACAGAAGTACATTCTAATTTAAACTAATACTTGCAGGAAACAGGAAAAAATAACTACCCACACCTAAAACGTCTTGACTCATGCCAACAGCACAAAAGTAGGTGTATTTACAGTAAACCTACACAGTCCAACAAATGCCTGAAGTCATCAAATCCAAGATTGAAAAATTATTCAGTCTTAGACTCTACAACCTGAACATTAAAAAAGTCAGATCAATTTGCTCTGGATCTGCTCACGTTTATGCAGTTTGATGTCCATATCTTTTCCTTGACAAATTTAAAAGAAATGACGTTCAGCTACACTCATTCTGTTGCATCAAAACTTTGCAACAAAAACTGTGGCCTTCAAGCAGCTTATTATGTTGTCAAAGCCCTTGTGTGGTTGTAGTAATTATAACGGGATCAAAGGATGAATGGAGGCGACATAGTTATAGAACTACAATGTACAGTACCAGGTGGAGGTCGGGGAAGATGGATGGGCTGACAAAACACTGGTTTTTATCATGAGAGGATGGTGTTTGTTTCCTGTTTCAAACTACTAACTAACTACTGTTCTATAAACTTACAGTCTCCCTTTAACCCAAACCTTGAAAAAAGTGCACCTTCAAATCTATCTTTTACTGTTTTATCAACAGATTAATATGTCATGGCCACCTGGCTGTCTGAAACTTTGCACTCAGTTTGTAGTCTGAAGAAAATTAAAACATGAATATGTTGCCAGCTACATTATGCACACTGCTTTTGGCATTTATTATCACCACCTTCCTAATATTGTGTAGGTCTCCCTTGTGCCTCCTTTTTTTGATTTGTTCCCAAATTGTTTTTGTGTGTGTGTCTGTGTCAGGCTGCATCCTGCTGGGGATGGCTGCTGCCATCAAGGAATGTCATTGCTATGGGGTGGGGGTGCCTGGTCTGGTCTAGGTGGGTGCTACATGTCTAAGTAACATCCACATGAATGCCAGGTCCTGTCAGTGGTTTTAATGTTGTGGCCGATGATCGGTGTAATAACAACAATAAAGAAATATTAACAACTTGGAAAGACACTGTGTGTCAGCCATCAGCTTACACTGTCACCACTTTAAGATACGTCTCTGTGAATGTGTGTGTATCAAAAAGAAAAATATTTAAAAAAAAAAAACAAGCAGAGATAGACGCTTGACAGAACAGATTTGGACCCTGGGGCCAAAACAAGCCATCTAAGGATGAAGCTCACACGCACGTGTACAAACGCACACACACATACATGCACAGACTGATTTCAAGGCTATGCAAATGACGGTTTTGACAGGCCTCTCACAAGTTTGCTAGAGTTATTTAAGTTTAATAGATGCAAGAAAAGATGAAGTTTCTGACAGTTCAGAGTTCAACAGTGGGTTATAAAGTTGCTTTACTTATAACCAAGTGAGAAGGAAAAATCAGTAGTTAGATTGTGGTAGATCTATTGAAATTTTCTGTCCATCTAGCAAAGCTAGCAAAAGTTACTCTATCATTACCAACAAATCACAACATTTGCATGGTAAGGTAGAAACAGATGTAATAATGAAAATTAAAACAAAATATATACAGAAATATGCATGACCTCTCCCTCAGGAGGATTCTACAGAAAGGTAGAGGGTAGAGATCTGTACCTAAAGTATCACTTATACAGCAGCTTCTAACGTTTTAACAGTCAGGCATAGAAACAAATTATACATATACAACAGATTTTGTGTAATTATAATAAAATGTTCATGTCTGACCCTGTTTCACTTTCCCGTGTTGAACTTTCTGTAACTGCAGGAATACATAACACATAAAGCCTTCAGGCCAGAGAAGCTCTGATAGTCAGCTGAAGCAGAAAGTCAAATGTATATCCAGACATTCCGATGCAAAACAACCGACGTGCCAACACGTATTCTGTAGAGTGGAGACTTTATTCATCGCACCCCTCAGAGGTCACGGATGAACGACTGTCTCTTGTCCCTCCCTTTAACCTACAAACACACTCACGTACTCATGCTTCTATTCTTCTATTGTATTATTTCCCCGGAGATGCCCAGAGCCTGTACTAAAGGTCGATACATGGCTGTACTAAGACACAGAAGTCGCCTCCTGATGCGTCCTTGATAAAACAGAAGAGGCAAGAACAAATCGTGAGTATTTTGGCTGTTCTTGGTCATAAGTGTACTTTGAACTGGAACCGTACTTGGGCAGCGACTCATGTGCAGATAAGAATGCATATTGATAAACACCCTAAAGTTTTGCTCACATTTTGACTGTGATAGCAGAAAAAGCACATAAGACATAAGGCGGACTAAGGAGGAACAACAGGGCGCTGGAACTGGCTCACCTAAGTGGAAAGCATTTGTTTTTATTTGTCATTGTGCTTTCTGCTGCTGTGAGAAGCTAAAATGGTTGCTGTGAAAAAGGCCTATTACCTGGAGTCACCAAATTGATGATGAAAAAAAAAAAGGCATCGTGACAAAATGCAACCTAAAGGTTCAATGAAATAACTGACAAATAATCAAAATAACACTTGGTTGAAGCACTACACTTAGAAAGCATCTCATTGATCGCACACTTTCCCTCCCACGCTCCTGCTTTTATGTGAATGCGTACCAATAAATCAAACTAAAGAGCTGTGACACACAGACTTCTACACACGCACACACACACATTCATGCACACACAGGCATGGATGCTGCAGGCAGACACGGTCCTGTCTATGTAAGGTTGTGTTGCTCGAGCTCTCGGGCACATCTGGTCTTGCCATCTCACACGCAGATCTTTATTCTTTACTGTGGAAAAATACGGCGAGGGGGGAAAAGGTGGAGAGAAAGAACTCAAAGACATGAGGGAGGCAGACGGACATAAAGAGGGAAAGGAAACGATATCTGATTTAAAGCATCTTTTGACAACGCTAAACTTTTAAACCTTTACAGTATGTGGGCGTGTTTCCTGTTAGGGTGAATGTGTGTTGAATCCTGTTGTGGCAGAGGGTTACCTCTGCTTTGTGGTTGTACCTCACCTTCCTCTCACTGCCACGTGTGTAGAATCTGGTTTAAATTATTTTAGGATCTGGAAAAGCTCCAGCAACTCCTTATTCACCTTTTTAAAAAATGAGCAGGTGTTCAAAAATAAATACAGTGCCACTGTTAGCTTTCTGGTGCTGGTTTGGGTTTGAATATCTGCTCACTAAACCTGCAGGAACACACACTGCTCTGCTGTTGAAACTACCAGAATAAAACAATGATCCTCGGAAAACAGCTCAAAGGTAAACATGATCAACATGTCTATGGACTACTAGACAATGCCAGCACGCATATGCTTTCACAGTTTTTCCAACAGTAGGACACCAATTAAATGACTGAAACCAGAGTTATGTTCAGAAATAAAGCAACGTTTATGTATTTTGTTTGTCTTAAGTTGTTACTGTACAGGATTAGACTAAACTGCTCATTTTCTCATACTGATTTAATCACCAAATTGTTCACACATAGTCCATTTCTTTTTTGATAAACCTCGCTAATCTCAAATCACTCTGGCTATACCTATACAAAATGAAATGTGGTTATAAAATAAAGTGTAATATTTTATTTAATCATCATCCGTTTTAAATAAGTGCATAGTAACATAAAATCAACTGCAAGCAATGACTTGCTGAGCTGAAACTTCCAGATATTTTGCAAAGGCAGTCTCTCTCTTCACTAAACATGATTTCTTCTTGTTTCCCCTCTCGCCTCATTCTCCCGCCTCCTCCCTTCTCCGTCGTCGCCGTCCCCGTGTGATGACGCAGACGCCTCGGCGTTCACTATGGCGGCTGTGTGTTAGATAATTGTTTTCATAGCTGCACGAAGGATACCAGTTTGTTTCGGAGAAAGTCGCTAACTACCGCTTTTCGCAATGACCAACAGGACCTCTTACTTTTACGACCCGGACGTGGGCAACTTTCATTACGGTGGGTTTGCTTATCGCAGGTGGACGGGCCCACACATTGAGCCGGTGCTAACGAAAGCTAGCTACATGCTAATAACGATTCATTTTATTTCTGTGTGTAGTTGGTTACGTGTAACGTTTTACCTGTGCATTTGGAGACGGATTTGCCCGTTTTCACTAGCATGCTTTTATATGTGTGTTGCATTGTGACTTAATGTAAACAGGCTAAGGCTAGCCCTGTTTACTCACAGGCTAGCCTTAGCCGGGCTAGCCCTGTTTACTCACAGGCTAGCTTGTTAAAGTACCGTCACTGTTGTGGCACATTATGTTTGATATTAGCCTCTCTAGACGTTTGCTAAAACACATGTTCACTTTGTGCTCTCACTTCTAGCTCTGAATGCTGTGTGTTGAGAGTAAAGTAAAATAATATCACAACTGACATATTGCCACATAGTACAGTCGCTCAGATTCACTGTCAGTAATGTAATAAAGCTATAAAAATAGCAGAGTATACACACACAACATGTATAACTACTTTATATTGCCTGTTATTTCACTTTTGCAACCACTATATATATATAAAATTATTTCCTGCACCTTATTTTATTAGTCAGGTGATCCAGCCTTGTTACTCTCAGCCATATTTTAACCCTGGAAGTATGCACATCTTTATTTATTATTTGTTGTTCTGGACACTGTGCTTATGAGCAACAGTATCCCAAACTTTTCCATGCCAAGGTCCCCCAAACAGCATTAGCTTCTGGCCGAGGACCCCCTTTTGCAAACCCACAGACAGTGCTTCAAAATATGTAAAGAAACATCAACTTTTATAATGTTTTTTCTTACTTTTATTCACTATTCAATAACTATTACATTTGTTTAGCATAAGTGCTGCCTCATATTTTCTGATTTTAGTTGGCCAGGAGTTCTTAGGTTTTTTTTGCAGCAGTGTCCTCCACATCAGGGCCTGTTGGTCTGTTCCTTCGGTCTCTTTCTTGTCAAAAACCTGCTTGAGGAGCAAAGCAGTTTGATAAATGGCACAAACCGCCAGGTCTGCACAGATTATGAACGACGTTTTGACTGGCAGGGAATCAGAAAGATGAGCATGGCAAATAACATTTCGATATGATATATTATTAATTATTATATTTTATAATAATGATTAAAAATAATTAGATTAGATTTTTTTCTTATCTTCCCTCCAATTGTCTGAGGCCCCCCTAGCGCCCCCTGGCAGCCCCCCAGGGGGTCGCAGCCCCCACTTTAAAAACCACTGTTCTAGACCCTCTAGAACTCATTATTGAAATATTTGCTCCATAATGTGTCTCCCCTAGGTGCTGGCCACCCTATGAAGCCTCACCGCTTGTCCCTCACTCACAGTCTGGTGTTGCACTATGGGCTCTACAAGAAAATGATGGTGAGCAGTAATAATTCAGTTTCTGTGGATGCATTTTACTCTGAAATAACATTTTATTAATTAACACAAGAGTGCATACTGTGCTTATTTTAATATATATATATTCTAATTAGGTGTTTAAGCCTTACAAAGCCTCTCAGCATGACATGTGTCGGTTCCACTCTGAGGACTACATCGACTTCCTGCAGAAGGTCAGCCCCAACAACATGCAGGGCTTCACAAAGAGCCTCAACACATTCAACGTGGGAGACGACTGGTGAGTACTATTGATTTTTGCTAACAATGTTTGAATTCTGTAAATACACCTGCTGGCAGAGGTGTGGCAAAACCAAAATATTTTGTGTCTCTGTGTGTTAGTCCTGTGTTTCCAGGTCTATTTGAGTTCTGCTCAAGATACACAGGAGCATCTTTGCAGGGAGCTACACAGCTCAACCACAAGGTAAGACAAACACAACAGTGTTTTTGGCGCTACTGTGGAAGTCTGCGGTCTGTAAGCTCTGATTCACTAGGGTTTTGTTATTATTTCAGTTGCACCCACGTTGACTTCCTGTGTTGAACTGATGATTAAGGAGACATGCGTGTAGCACATGATACATAAACCACTGGGTCCTTATGCTCTGGAAGTGTCAACACTTTTGTTTTTGTTGTTGTGTTGAAATGGCATCGACATGACTGCTACTTTTAACCCTGACCTGAATCCAAATGTTCCTGTCATGTCATAAGCACATCATGTACTCATATTTGGAATGTACTGTATGTGTCACTCCACTTCTATTACTCTTGTTAAGCTTGAGGCATTACATCTCGCTAGAAGTGAGAATCTGTTCTCGCTCCTAGGGCTGCGAGAACAAGAAAAAGTCTTCATAGGGCCCTCCCACTGCAGCATACGTCAGACACGCTAAGAATTGTGGGAGATGCGGGAGATAGACAATCAGAGGCAATTTTCTTATTCAGATTTCAGATGTCGGCCAGTCGTGTCCGTTGGCTCACGTCGTTCATTCAGCATGCACCCACACACAGTATACCGATTAGCAGTCACACTGCAAATATTAGCATCTACAGAGTGGCCGCTAGTATTTATGTGGCATTTATTAACCACACCCACTCCAATTTCTGACCAATCCCAGGATAGTTGTCTGACACCACACGAGAAAAAAGTTCTGCCTGTTTGATGTGTCGAGAACAAGCTGCAAGAACTCCTAAACGAGGGCTGCGAGAACAAAATGATTTTGTTCTCACAGTCTGAGGAGCAAGAACAAACTTCTCACTTTGCGCGGAGTATGTAGCAGCCTTTAATATATGACTTATGGCTGTTAAGTCATATGATGTAAAATACGTATTGAGTCCACCACTGCTTTCACTACATTATGGAGATTATTTTTATTATCACATAATCAATAGATTATTATTATGTTTAGACTGAATGGATTAATTGATCATTCAAACATAGACTACAAAACATTTGTTACATCTTATCAGAAGTGACGTCCTCAAATGTTCTGATAATCACTGCACTTATGACTCAACTGTTCATTTTGTTTTTGGCTTTATTTTCCAGATCTGTGACATTGCCATCAATTGGGCTGGAGGTTTGCATCATGCCAAAAAATTCGAGGTCAGAGCCCAGTCCGGTGTCATTCCTTTCTGCCGAGCTTATTAAATGTAAATGTCTCTTTGTGTAGTTAAGGACTAAGATCTGCTTCCTGTCCTTGTAGGCTTCTGGGTTTTGCTACGTTAATGACATCGTCATCAGTATACTGGAGCTCCTCAAGTAAGAAGACACTGAACACCTGAATCACTTTCACTCTATGTTTGCTGTGTTCTCTGTTTATAATTTCCCTCTGCGTGTGCTGCAGGTATCACCCGCGGGTTCTGTACATCGACATAGACATTCACCATGGCGACGGCGTCCAGGAAGCATTTTACCTGACTGACCGAGTCATGACTGTGTCCTTCCATAAATATGGGAACTACTTTTTTCCAGGAACAGGTGAGTGCTGCTTTAAATATATAGCTAATGGTTTGTTAGTTGTCTACATACAGTATATGTGTGCAGTACTTACGGTGTCCAGTATCAGGAATTAATGGACAATGTGGAGGCCCTGCTGATGTACGCCTCGTTGGGATAAAAAAATAGAGCCATTAACACATTTTGGTGGTTCTTGGTACCATATGAGGGTTAGACTAATACCTGGAACCATCATTACGATCCCATAGGCTTCTAACGTAGTGGAAACGTTGTTCGTTATGCCAGTAAATAGAACAAACCTTTGGATTTGGCGATGGGAATTTTGCAGAATGAAGTCCGCTTAGCTCATTTAAAAAAAAAAATGTCACTGTCCCTAAATCGATATAAAGATTTTCTCCAACTATAATAGGTCATGGGGGTGGCACAGTGGTGAGGTGGTTAGCACTGATGCCTCACAGTGAGAAGGTCCCAGGTTTGAATCCATGGGCCGACTGGGTCCTTTCTGTGTGGAGTTTGCATGTTCATCTTTTGTCTGCGTGGGTACTCCGGCTTCCTCCCACCGTCCAAAGACATGCTGGTTAGGTTAATTGGTGATTCTAAATTGGCTGTAGGTGTGAGTGTGAATGGTTGTTTGTCTCTCTGTGTTAGCCCTGTGATGGACTGGAGACCTGTCCATGGTGTACCCCGCCTTTCACTCGATGACAGCTGGGATAGGCTCCAGCAGACCCCGCGGTTACAGAAGATGAATGAATGAATGAATAATAGGTCGTGAGTACTGCCAGCGGTTGCTGAGCAGGGAGATGAATAGCAAGTGGGATGTGTAGTATAGGCAGTGTAGTTTCTGTAGTACTTCTGGCACCTATACATTTTTATTTATTTATAAAATATAGTTGTCAGCCAAGAGGTCTGTAGGCCAGACTAGAGAAGCACTTTTAAGACCCTGAAAATGGTTGTAATTCCCTCACCTTTCCCCCAATTGGACACAAATTAAAGCCAAAAGTCTGTCCTTTAAACCCATACTGATTAATAACTAATAAGAGTGGGTCAATGTCCTAACTGTATATTGCAGCAGAAGCTGCAGCGTGTTAACATGATGCAATAAACTGTAAACAAAAGCTTTGGTTGCACCCTTCTTGCTGTGGTTCCCCACCGCAGATACAGGCCGAGCCACAGTATTCATTTAGAAACTACTCTCCCGCTCTGCAGCCAATCAGAACTGAGCATTTAGCCAGACGATGACATAATACATAATGTGTTTCCTGTAGGTGACATGTACGAGGTCGGGGCAGAGAGCGGCCGGTACTACTGCCTCAATGTTCCTCTGAGAGACGGCATCGATGACCAGAGTGAGTGCAAAAAATCAGCTTATTGATTATAACGGTACATTATTATTGTGTTATATACGGTTGTGAACCAGAAATCACGTGAATCGTCATCTGTGTTTCAGGCTACAGGCAGCTGTTCCAGCCGGTTATTAAACAGGTGGTGGATTTCTACCAGCCGACCTGCATCGTCCTGCAGGTCAGTCAGTGGTTCTGCTTCCTGCTTTAAGTCGCTGCAGAGCTAAAGTAGACTCATTTAGTCTGTGTGTGTGTGTGTGTATGAGAGAGAGCGGAAACTACAGATGTTTGTGTGTCTGCAGTGTGGAGCAGATTCTCTGGGCTGTGACAGACTGGGCTGCTTCAACCTCAGCATACGAGGACACGGGTAAGAACAGCATTATTACCTGTGTAGTCTTTCCATTCACGTCAACATATCCTGTATGGACAGCATAAAACACATGTAGGTCATATATGGAGTTTAATAACTCTGACAGATGTGCCTCCTCTCATCTATAGCCTGTGTCTGTGTGTGAATACTGCCCTCTGTCTTTCAGTGAGTGTGTGGAGTTTGTAAAGAGTTTCAAGATCCCTCTTCTGGTCCTGGGCGGAGGAGGATACACTGTGAGGAACGTGGCTCGCTGCTGGTTAGTCTGACTCAAAGAAGAAACAAATGAATGTGTGGCATTAACAACGCACAAACCGCTTTTTTTAAGTCTGTTGTTTTGTCTGTGAGGTTCACTTCTGTTTGTGGTGTGTTTTAGGACCTTTGAGACGTCTCTGTTGGTGGATGAATCCATCAGTGATGAGCTGCCGTACAGCGGTGAGTTGGACTTTGTACTTTAGTCAGGTAGTTTCTCGTCGTCCAAAAGGATAAAATGAGTCTTGGAGGAAATGCAGTGTGTTGAGGCTATTATATGTGTGTGTAACGGTCCCAAACCATTTGTTTCACAATGTTCGGTTTGGTATGAAATTCCCTCGGTTCGATGCGCCCTTCGAGCCAAACTGTTCCCGTCAGAAGTCTGTTTTTGTCGACACACTTGAGCTCCCAGAATGAAAATCCCACCTGGAACATGGCAGAGCACCAGTTGTTGTCCATCAGCCACAGCATGGGAGCAGGGCTACTGTGGAGATGAGTCACACTTTTAATCTGCTTCCCTGCAGCCAGAATCATCTGTGACTTCTCTGCTCATGCTGTACTGGTTAATAGACTGATCAGTGCATTGATTATTAGTATTATTATATTCTAGCTGCATTTTTGTCTTAGACGTGAGAACTGCTTTTAGCTAGTTGCATATTAACACGTTAAGAGTTTTAAACTTGGGAGGAAAAAGAATGGAAATCATTGTTCACATTGTCTTATCCTTATTGATGGGATTTGCAGCTCTTATGAGGGAGCTGGATCTCGTGGATCCGTTCCTTTTCAAGAGACATTTAAAACACTGGCTGCCAGCCTAGGGATAACTCATTTTATCTGGGAATTAATCACTGGGAGGAATGATAGGGTAAGATTTGGATCATTCAAACCATATTCTATTGGTGGGTTATCTGACTTAAATCTGAGTTAAATTAGTTTGAAATATTAATTCTCAATACGTAGGTTTGGTAAAACCCTTACACTGTGCGATTGTGCGCTCATTTTGAGACGATTTGCCACTCGTGCGACTATTTTTTGAATCGGGCCGAATTTCAGCTCAATCGCGTGTCGTGCTTCGTGCAGTATACGTGGGGTAACGAGGAGAGATTAACACCTCACGACGAGCTCCCGATCACAAATCGCGTGCTCGCAAGAAAATCAAACTTGTTTGAAATCCTGGTCGCTCCTCATGAAGGTATCACACAGTAGAAGCAGTGCCACGAGCCGATTTGCCTCAACCTCTCGCACAGAGCATGCGCGATCGCTGAAGTTACGTCAAAACGACTTCGATGTGCATCTCCCACTTCCGGGTTCCTCTTCTTCTTCTACTTCTTTTCGACGTTGCAGTTCCGGATACAAAAGTCTGACGTGTGGTATATAGATGTACAGTGTGAGCAGTCAAGTCGCATCAGAGCATCAGGCCGTATAGTGTGAGAACATGATTCATAGGCTGTGAACTTTTGAACTCAGCGATCTAGTCATGCAGTTTGAGATGGAGCTGAATCAAAGGATTTAAAATATCTTACAGTGTATGCCCGGCCTTAGCATTAACAAGGAATCGAAGCAAAGGTTAGCTGCTTGGGAGGCCGCTATGCTCAACACTGTACCACCAACGCCATGACAAACAACATTTGCAAGAACCGTTCAAAAGATTCGGTTCATTCATGAACGTCACAACTCTACTAATCATTTCCCCGTGCCTCCTGTTTGTGTCCTTCTGCAGAATATTTTGAGTACTTTGCTCCAGACTTCACGCTGCATCCTGATGTCAGCACCAGGATAGAAAACCAGAACTCCAGACAGGTAAAAAAAATAAAATAAATCATCATCACACACCCAAAAAGCAACAGTTTTTTAATATCGTGCAATGACATGAAGCCGATACACGAGCTCCTCCATCTTCCTCACTGTGTTCGTGTCATTTCAGTACTTGGAGCAGATCCGTCAGACGGTGTTTGAGAACTTGAAGATGCTGAACCACGCGCCCAGCGTCCAGATCCACGACGTCCCGTCAGACATGCTGAGCTACGAACGCAACGACGAGCCGGACCCCGACGAGAGGGGCGGCGAGGAGAACTACACCAGGTCAGTACGCCCGGGTTTGGCTTCACGTATTCAAACGTTTTTCCGCGCAACAGTTTTCTGAACTTCCTTGTTGGTGACGTCACTTCCTCAGGCCGGAGGCGGCAAACGAGTTCTATGACGGCGACCACGACAACGACAAAGAGAGTGACGTAGAAATTTGACCCCGACACCTCGACTGCGCTGCAGACTCTTAGCATCGCGGTTGTTCCCCCACCAGAACTCAACAGAACAGACGTAATGTTGGCGGACAGACGCAGAGGAAGAACGAGCCTAAATGACTTCTGTGCAAAGTACTTTTTATGTGTCCTTTTTATGACTTTGAAATGTAAGGTGCATCTGCTGTGTTACTTGCAGCCGTGTAAAAAGTGTATGGTCTTTTTTTTTTTTTTTTTAACAGTATAAAAAGGGCAGTTTTCACACTTAGTTTTCACAGTTAAGTTCCCATGAAACGGTGAGCTGAGGGCTATGAGCTAGGGAGACACACACACGAAACAAAAGGAAAAAGAAAAGCAGGCACCATCCATTCATGTTTGAGGTGTACACGCCTCGAAGTGCAACATTTTTAAATCCTTTTCCAGAAAATTATGACTTCTAAAATGACATTTTCCGCCTTTTTTAGTATTATGCGGCCACAGTATGGATGATCTACAGTACAAGAACTTACATGCTAATCAGATTTATTAAAAAATGACGGGCAAATCTCATCTGCAGCAAGACTTGCAGGTGTTGAAACACGACCGGTGACGCGATCTCTCGTGGACTGAACTTAAATGAGCACACACGACCCCAGATGGAGATGCACTCCCTGTTAATCCGTGGGATTTAAGAGCAGCTAGTGTGAACCCTGCGTGACAGAACGCGGCTCATATATGAAGGCACTCGTTGGAAGAGGGAAAAAAAAAATGTAGATGAGCACCAGGTGTCTGGGAAAGGCATGAGGAGCTTTTGATTTATTTCATGTTGCTAGACTTGCTAATGCAAGTGCTAGACAGGATCCATTCGTCACACATCAGCCGGTTCAGATGGCTGCAATCACGCTAACGTACAGATTATTCAGAATGCCATATCAGGGATTTTATTTAACAATCCCTATGGAGCCATTTTATTTTGATCCTAGCATTATTTCAGCTTTGAGAAGACAAGCACTGACTTTTTCCCCACATCACTGTTTCTATAAGTGAACGTCTATACACGAGGCCACTGTGCTGCAGCTGATTCAACCAGGACATACTCTTGTGTCTTTTCATTCCATTTTCTTCTGCTTTCTCTTTCCTTCACTAACTCTGCGTGTTGTCAAAGTGGAAAAGGACAGCTGTTATTGATCGGATGTCAAAGAGTCCAGGCTCATTACAAATGTACAGAACTGTTAATTAGTGGCATTAAAGCCACAGTAAAAACACTTTCTACCATCCGTTCCCTTCTTTTAACCAGAAACAGTTTTTATGTGATTTTTTTGATATTGTTGTCTGCATCTTTTTGTAATAAAAAAATAATAATCAACAGTGTGAATGAGTCAGTATATTAAACTCAGATTTTCTGCAGCAACCCTCCTTCCCGCCACCAGAGGGCGACATGATGACAACATAAATGAAGACGGTTAAGAAATTAAAACTGAAGTCACATAGACTTTATTCCTCATTCATCCAGTGATACATAGAACTTCTTACACAACAAACAGTACTTAAGGAGAATGCACACGACTACCTGCAGCTTAATATCTCCACAGAGTCTTAACTTCCTCTTGTGCTTTCAGCAAATCCATCGTTTAAGCCTGTTCGATCCAAACGCCCCAGAGTGACGAGCTAAAAACCACTGGATCCAGTAGGTACGAGACACTTGAACGATTCAGTGTAAATCCAGTCCTAGTACATCTGTTTTATACTGTCACTACATATGCGGCGGCATTTAAGCCAAATGTCTCGAAGGCACCGATCTCAGCTTTCTATGGACATCTTAAAATGAATACCTGTCAGAGTAAAACTCTGGACACACAAGGTTAAATGTCAGATTTTTCACTTACATGCAGATCTAGACATAAATACAAGTATTTTCAGGGGTGAAATGATCTTCAAGGTAGGCAAGTCAAGCATCATTTTTTAAAAGATCTGTTTTCTATGAGGCCAGAAATAGGGTCTTAGCGCAGGCTGGCACTGATACCCAATTTAATTTGAACACAAAGAATGAATAATACATGCATTTCAAGAGAAAATGAAGACTTTCTCCTCTGGAGTAAAGCGCTGAACATCTCATCTGCACTGCAGATGTGATTCAAAGTAAAATAAGTTATGTAGGTCTGAACGTTGTTTTGTGTGCCGAGTGCAGATCAGGTTTCGTTTAGTTTTAGTCCGAGTTGCTGATATTATTATTATTATTATTATTCACCTCTGATTGCAGAGGTCCCAACACTGATAACTAATAACTTCAAATAAATAGCTTCATTCACTTACACATGTGAATACCTTTTAAAAACACATACTAGGCTCAATTTACACACAGCAGTCTCTGAGCAGTGACCAACATCTCAAGAGTTTTGACGAGTAAAAAGCTTGTATTTTGTTTTCCAGTTAACTTCACTGGCACACGTCAGAGGCAGCAGCAGCAGCTGTGATTCAGAGACAGAAACAAAAGGATCCTTAGTAATAATTCAGTAAAAGCGGAAGGAAACGAGGATGGGAGCTGGATGACGGTGACAGAGGATTAAGGAGCAGTGCTGGATTGTGGGTACTGTAGTTGGTTACTGTGTTGTAAGCTATACAGCAAAAGAGAAGTGCAACTTGAGTTTCAAGAAAGTTTCTCTAAAGGAACATTTCTCTCTTTCAGAACAGATGGCAAACATATCCCGTCATCTGTGTGTTTTTAAAATGTGCAAATATAATAGATGAGAAAATAGGAGATGGTGCTACTGTGCTGTGATTGGCCACCGGATAGAAAAAGCTGGAAAACGCAGAGCCGGCTGTGTCTCTCCATACCAGCTCTATTAATACATCCATGATGTAGGAGTAGTGTTCTGCTGAGATCAGACAGGCAGGCACACGAAGAGACGGAGAAAGGGGAGCAGAGCAGAGAGACTTAGAGGCTCAAACATGAGCCTTAAACAATGACCAGACTGACAGAGACAGAAGGGCACAGCGGTAACACACAGCGGCAGATGGACGACACGGCGAGTGATATTATCCCAAGTGTTTTTTGAAGGTCAAGCTTGTTTCCTCAAAGAAAAAAACTTTAAAAGCAGCTCTGAAGATCACTAAACCTCTGAAGGATTAATTTCAAACGTATAAGCTAACACACCTCTCAAATAATAAAGAACAATCTCCATCACTGCATCACAGTTTACCGTCTGCGCCTTAGTGTTGAAAGTTTTGCAAAGCTAGTGTGCCTCGTACATCAACCATAAAGTGGAGCTTGTTTAATAAAGCGTACTGAATCTGTCCTGGGATGTGTGCTCATCTCATCCACCTGTGTTTCCGTGTTGCCGGCTCGGTTTTACAGCTCCTCGCTCTCGTACAGCGGGGCGGTGTGCTGGGCGGGGCTCTCCACCGTCAGAGCGGGAACGTGGCTCAGGGACGACAGCAGCTTCAGCGTCTTGGAGCCGGGGGGCGCCGTTTTCATGGGCTGCGTGGTACGAGCTGCGAGGGGGCAGAGGAGAGAAGTCAGGTATTACATCAGTAATAAATCTGTAAAAACCTGGTTGAGTTGGAACGCTAAATCCACATCTTGTCTACACTGAATCTGGCATGTTGGTAATCTCCCACATCCAGGAGAGAGAAGCCGGCTTTTCAAGGCGTCTCTTAGAGTCCAGCAGATAACACCAGAGGAGACACCACAAGCAGCAGCAGCCAGGGTCCATTCTGGTGGCTGGACTCAGACTTAAAATTCTTCTCATGCCAGGTGTCTGAAAATAACCCTTCTACTCTGCACACCATGGCTCAGTGCCAGATATGGTGACCAGCGCATATTTGAAGGAACAATGGTCCCACAGCTCTCTTGATATTATTCTCACAAAGGCTAAACGTATTCTTAGACTGACCAGTTTATTTTTAACACGACAAAAGGGCAAAAGCATCATCCCCTGAATAAATAATACATTGCATCTAATTCAATTTGTTTTTAATTCTGCACACTAATGCCAGCCCTTATCTCCTGTCAGACATGCAGGAAAGGCTACTTATCTTCGGACCATTTAACGGTCGATAAACTTGTATTAAAAGTAAAACATGCCAGTGTTGTCAGCATTAGAGCTGCAGAGCAGTCGAGGACAACACTTCAGTTTGTTAGACAGGTGTCAAATGAACTGCTGCTAATGTACAGCACATGCAACGTGCAGCAGTTCCGGTGACGGGACAGAAAGTAGCACATGTAAGCTTTCAGTTTGCAGGATGCACTCGTAATATGTAATTATCAGCTATGATTCCATGTAAAAAGGTCCCAGGTTCGAATCCACTGGCCGACTGGGCCTTTCTGTGTGGGGTTTGCATGTTCTCCCTGTGTCTGCGTGGGTTCTCTCCGGGTACTCCGGCTTCCTCCCACCGTCCAAAGACGTGCTCATTAGGTTAATTGGTGATTCTAAATTGGCCATAGGTGTGAGTGTGAATGGTTGTCTGTCTCTCTGTGTTAGCCCTGTGATAGACTGGAGAGCTGTCCAGGGTGTACCCCGCCTTTCGCCCGATGACAGCTGGGATACGCTCCAGGAACAAGCAGTTACAGAATATATAAGAATAGATCATATCAACAATACATTATATGCAACCCTAAATTTTTGCAAATCAATTGTAATAGCAGCACTTAAAGACTTGAATCAGATATCACTACACTAAAATGGACCTCTCCCACTCCTCTACAGTCTAAGTCAGCTGTACGTCTACTGTATTTTTAGCCAGACAGACTCATAATTAATTTTGTCTTATTCCCTAAATGGGTCGTGGGGGTACTGGAGGCTAATCCCAGCACAGAGAACATGCAAACTCCACACGGAACGGCCCCCCAGCCAGCCAGAGGGTGGGTTTGAACCTTCTTGCTGAGGTGACACCACAGTGCTGATTCCACTGTGGTGAATAGATCAGGGTCTGTCTAAATACTGCACATAATCAGTCGGCTGAAAGGATTCCTTGTACTAATTGGGATATGCACATGCACAAATGTTGACTCTATGAAACAATGAGACGATAAGTCAACTCTCTGGAGAAGCTCTACTCCTCCACTGTTCCACTTCCAGTGTCATTTACAGAAAATACACATTTCATCAGTCAGTGAGTAGTGATGTTTACTGACTGTATAGTCCATTTGTTTAGTAGTGATTGTCTCTAATACACACAGGCCTTGATGTGGAACTCAGCTATTTTCATGCAATTTGAATTTCCTTGCTGCAAACTGCTCTGATTATTAAAAGAACTTTACATCAAGTCTACATCTTTGGAGACTTGGTAATATGAGTTCTGCTCTGGTCTAAACTCACTTTCAGGTTTTTGTTAATCAGGTGCTGCTCATGTGTAACAAGGAGCCCTCCACAGAGCAGATGGCGTGTTATGTGATCAAGCAGAAACCCAATAGCCGTCTTGTATTTTCCTCCATAGTTATGGTTCGGACTCAGTGATCACGCAGTATTCTTTAGGTGAGCCAAACGGCACCAAGGCTCACGATCATCAAGTTTCCGCTTGATCACATAACGCAGCATTTGTTTGACGTGTTCCAGGGGACAGAGCTGGATTCACTGTGGCACTGAGCACACAGCATTCTCCATCTGCTGTTTGATTTTACAGCCTGCGCTTCTATGGTAACTGGCAGGGTATCTCATACGGCAGATAGCTGAGACGGGCCCTTTAAAGCGCATTTGCATAGGAAAAGATGGGACACACTCACTGCCTACGTCCAGCCTGGCGTTACATGTGGACATGCCGGCTTCGTTAATGGCGGAGAGAGTGTACCAGCCAGCATCTGACTTCATCACCCTCTCTATCAACAAGCACTGCCGGCCTGAACCGTCCTGGTACAGGCTGTGGAGAAACAAAGAGAGATTATGAAGTTAACACAGAGGCTAAAGCGTTCTGATAGAGGCTGAATATGTCAAAGAACTAATGCATGTGCAGGAGATAAAATGCCACACTGCCCCAGTGTTGAAGACAGTGTGAACATTACTTTTTTAAACCACTTTAACAAAACATAAAGATCATTTCTGAGCATAATTATAGACTGAAAGTTACAAATCCATCTCTCTAGCAATACAGCAGCCACTTTATCTTGATTAAAGACACTAAAAAGTTAGGAAGTGCAAAAAAAGCTGCAGTTTCTTCCTTCGCTCCCCGTGTTAAAATGTCCGACTTTACAGCAGAAATATATTTACAGCTGGGTTTTTATGTAACTCACCGATTTCACTTCTATTTTTGAATTAGCCAGGAGTTACTGATGAAAAATACTGAGCCCAGGATGCTGTCGCACCCAGGCAACTCACGGAGGAAACCACTCACAGTCATATTACTTATATCAACAGCAGGATGGAGGCAGGAAAAAAAAAGCTTGGTGTGCACTAGTGGAGTGCAGTTAGAAACAAACTAATAACTTTAGCAGATGCACCTCATTCTGCTGGGATCGATGCGCAGCATGTCTTTGTCTTTCTTCCAGAAAAGCTGCGGAGGAGGGGAAGCGTCCACTTTACACTCTAACCTAACAGTGTCGCCCTCTAGAGCTCTGGAGTTTGACATCTTCTGGATGAAAGTTGGAGGACGGAGAACTTCCTGAGCTGCAGAGAGGAAGAAGAAGAAGAGGTTGCACTTTACAAGGTAATACTGCAGTAGCACATACATGAAAATGGGCAACATTTACAAAAATACACCATGAATATAGTGTCATTTTTACCTATTACATCGAGCCTCATGGTGAATCTGCTCTCCCCGGCTCTGTTCCTGGCTACACACTCATACACACCGGCATGATGCACCGTAACAATCTCTATGATGAAGGAGTGCATCCCTTTCTCACACACCAACATTTTATGGTAGTCGTCCGGACGGATGGCTTTACCGTCCAGGTACCAGCAGACATCTGGCGTTGGGAGGCCTCCAACCTGAATTTATAAAAGATTAACTGTTTTATTCCCTGTTGCTTTGCTTTGAATACTCAAATTTGCAATGGCTTTATTTGTATGAGGGAACCCTCCATCTTGTATTCAGGACTTCAATGTCTTGATAAACTTTAAAAATGACATGTGATGTTTACTTACGTGTGTGTTTTAATGATTTACCTTGAAGTCGATCCTACAGAAACGTCCCTCCTCTACTGTGAGGTCTGGGGGAATCTGCAGGAAGCGAGGACCGTAACATTTCTCCTGTATAGCTGATCCCTCGTTACTCCTCTCGTCTGTCCCTGAGTGGTGCCTCCCCCTGCCGACACATGGTTTATTTATAACCTCACTTTCAATGACTGAATTTTACAGTCCATTGGTGACACAAGTAACCATATTAACAGGAATCCCTGTTTCTGTCCTTTGACAGCATGGATACTGCACAAGGGACCGGAGCCTTCTGTATCCCTGTTGGGCAGTTGGGCGTTATTAGACCCGAGATTTAAGAATACTTAGGGCCCCACACTTTGTAGAGATTAAGTTAACACAGGTTATAAATAGGGATGGACAAATACTTTCCTGGAAATGTTCAATCCTTATACTCATTTCTGCATAAAACTTTAAAATAGCTTTGTTTTAAATCAAGCTTCTTCTTCTTCTTCTGGAAACAATCAGCAAGAGAAACAACTGATGCAACTTTTAAAAAACGGACCCAGATTTTCAACCACTGTGAGATAAATTAAAGAATTATCTTATCTTATCTGATTTCAGTAGCAGCTTGTATGATGTAAACACCGGGTAGCACGCATGACTGCACAGAGCAGAGCTGTACTAATATTATTTTTCATTTAATTTAATTTAATTTCAGACAGGCTGATTTATTTTTATAACTGCTCTGATAAAGTAAATGCAGTCATGCTGAACAGAGACCTCAGGGGGATATCCCATGTCCAAGGTTATAATGTTACCATGGGTTAATAATTAGATGCAGTATTGATAGAGGCGTATTTACCATAGTCCACCTTTGTGTCTTCCTTCTGGTGATTCTGGCTGTAACAGAAAAGAGGCGAATATAAACAGAGGTAATTCTAAGTTTCTTATTATACTGGTCAATGGGATGACAGAATACCAGGAGGGTAACTCTGCGCTCTGTGTGTATTGAGGCACAATAGTTCTGTTGTCGCCAGTAAAAGGGGCCCTTTTCTCAGAAAGCAGGCTAGAAATAGCTGCTGACAAACCTTGTTGGCTTGAGAGGACGACGTGTTTGTGGAAATGCATGCATGTGTGTGTGAGTGTGACAAAGAATAGATGCAATGCCCTGTACGGGACAGAGGCTTTTTGACAGAACAATCCTGGACTCACACACTGAACCGGCTAAATGAGAGAATGAAGCAGCGCTCTGCAGCTACTGATTATACTGCCAGGCTTTTTCAGCTTTGGGCCTGAGAGCCCATCGGGGGGCCCTGAGAGGGAAAGTGGCTCCCTGCGCAGTCTTTCAAACCTAAATGACTGTATTAATGTGAGATCTTTACTTAATAGCTATTGGGGATTTGGACCGGAGGCAATGTAAGTGTCAGCACTGCAGTGCAACCTAAAACCCACTGTTGACACAGAAGGATTTTTAGAATAAATAAGATGGCCAGTGATAAAATAAACGTTGTACCTGGTCGAGTGAGTCTGAAAGACTGTCTTGGTCAAACATGTCGGTAGCGTTGTCTGGACCCAACAGCCTGCGAGCCATACGCTCCTCATAGGACAGTTTCTGTCAAAATGAAGCTTCATATTGGTAAATTATGATTTTTCACACACATATAGAAAGTGTGTTACTGCTATTCTTTCTAAACTAAAGTTACTTTTGTTTCACACACTGTACGTAAGCTACAGCCTGAGTGTTGATGTGGGAGAGGGGGGGTCAGGGTTTTGTGGGGATGAAATGGAGGGTTTCTTCACTTCCAACACAGTTTGCAGGACACACACAAACACACACAAACATTTTTGCATGGCTATCTTACTGAGGACATTCACTGATATAATGCATTCTCTAGCCCTCACCTAATTGTAACCTTTACATTAAAGGGGAACTACTGTTTTTTACAAACTGGACCTTTAGATTTACGTAAATCCATATAGTGGGAGTGACTGGGGCACCGAAACGCAGCCTCTAAATAATGCATTATCTGCCGCGAAACTCGTTCATTTCACCAGTATTTTGTTATCGTACGCTAGTGCTTTTCCCCGTTGTCATCATCATCTAGGGTACTAGGGTACGATTAACAATTTATTGGTGAAATGAACAGGTTTCGCGGCAGATAATGCGTTATTTAGAGGCTGCGTTTCGGTGCCCCAGTCACTCCCACTATATGGATTTACGCAAATCTAAATATCTCTCGAATGACTACAAATTACACAAAGTTATATGGGTGAGTAAACGATCGTATTTTATGCCAGAAATAAGGTCCAGGTTGTAAAAAACAGTAGGTCCCCTTTAAAGTCTTAACCCTCCCTTGTAAAAAAATGAGGACCGGTCAAAATGTCCTCACTTTAATGGTGTAGTCCTCAGAAAGATAGCTGTACAAGTACACACACACACATACTGCCCACACTGCACACCTGGCTGTTTCTCCTCCTGGCCTCCTTTGAACGAAGCTTCTTTTCCAGATCCTGGATCAGGGCGTCTTTGGAGCCTTGGATGTCTCCATCTGTGGAGCGAGCGGAAGAAGGACGGGGGGCTACAGACTTCTTCAAGATCGGTTTGGGAAGACTGGTGGACGGGAAGAGAAAGAAGGGAAGTAGGGGAGAAGTCAAACAGAAGGCACAGAGAAGACACCAGGTTTAATCCCATAATGATTTATGCTACACATAGAGAAATGGGCTACGTCCTAATTTTAACAGATCGGCTGTTTCTCAAAAACTTGCATAAATCAACTTGTAATTTGATGTTGCTTTTAATCTCTGCATATCAGATGGATAATGGGAGAAGCAGAGGTCATGTAACTGAAATTATTTTCCTAGCATATACCCCCTCAGTTGGCAGTTTATTAGGTACACCTAGCTAAAACCAATACAGCCTAATACATCAATAAATACCACCTTTATGAATATTATAATGCTCAGTTTTGCACTTGTCTGTAAACAAGTGCATGCCAATTGGATGTGTACTTCAACTCACATGCTTGGCGATGCCTTATAGTTGGCGGGCAGGGAGACCACAGCAGGCGGTACCCTGTTCTGACTGTTGGGAGCATTGGGCTGTGGGACAGAGGAGGAAGAGGGGGAAATAGGAGAGCGAGGGAGGGAAGGGGACACTGGTGACGGTTGTTGCAGAGGGAAGGCTGGAGAGGAAGGGGCCCTTGCTGGGAGGAGAGGGCTGGAGGGTGCAAGTGGGGAGCGGGAGGGAGAGATGGAGGGGTGGGGGAGGTTGGAGTTGGGAGACAGTTTAGAGGAGAAAGGGGACTGGGAGGGCAGCACAGAGCAGAGGTAAGCAGCAGATGCAGATATAGTATCCTGGTTAGCTGGCAGCGTGGCGCTGCCGAGGCCTGTGGCGCTGGGGATGCTGGGAGTGAGAGTGATGGTGGAGCGCATGGTGGTGCGTGGCAGAGAAGAGGAGGGGGACGGGAAAGGAGAGGAAGAGGTGCTGGCAGAGGGACTGAGCAAAGAGGTGCTGGAGGAGAGAGGAGGTGCAGCAGAGAAAGCTGGGGTGGAAACAGGAGAGCTGAGGCTGGATGAAGTTGGAGACGACTTGGCCGTTCCGTTGACCTGAGTCTGGATGTGTGTCTGGGACGCTGACTGGGTTTGGTTCTGAGTCTGACCGAGGTTTAGTGACTGAAACTGAGACTGGGTTTGGTTCTGAGTCTGACCGAGGCTTAGTGACTGAAACTGAGACTGGGTCTGCAACATGGACTTCGACACCGACTGAGTCTGAGAAAAAGACTGACTGTGTGTAGTTTTACTTTGACTCTGTGCCTCCATAACATTTTGACTAGTCTGGACAGCGCTGAGGTTCTGCTCCGAGTTATTCTGGTTCTCCTGGGCCTCCCTCAACACGCTTTCATAGCTGGGCGCTTGGAAGGACGGCTGTGACTGAATAAAATGCCTCGGCCGCTCATAGTTGAAGGCGCTGGGAGGGAAGGCACTGGGGGTGAAGGTCGGCAGGTCCGAGAGGTTCATGGTGTTACCTCCTGGCTGGGCGGACTGGAAGGAAGAAAACAATCAGATTCACAAAAATGAAATAAGAACGAGTTATGAGTTTTAACTGCAACAGAGAGCAAAAGAAAAGTGAAATATTCTTACTGTGAAGTTGAGCTTGCTTGGGGTGAACAGCTTGGGTGTTGGGGCTTTCTCGTTGACTTGTGCTGCTGGTGGTGGAGAGGGTGGAGGAGGGCTGGGCGTACAGGCTCTGATTATGACCTCTGGTGACCTTTGGCCCTCTGAGCTCAGGGCACTCTCCTCCTCGCTGCGACCAAAAGGTTCCTCAGAGGAGTGGTTGGCCGGCTGAGGCTCAGGATAACTGTCAGATAAAGAAACACATGTTTAAAAACCGACTGATGAGTGAGATAGAAACGGTTGTGATGATGAGAAATGTCAGATGCATTAATAAATAATACCAAGAGGACAAACTGCATCAGACGAACATCGACAACCTTCTATCACATACAAAGTCTTATGCACATCCTCAATTAAATAATAACCTTGTATTCAAAATCCCAACATTTAAAGGGGAATTACTATTTTTTGCAACCTGGACCTTATTTCTGGCATAAAATACTATCGTTTACTCACCCATATAACTTTGGTGTCATTTGGAGTCGTTCAGATGATATTTAGATTCTGTGGTGCGCTGCCTATATCCATATAGTGGGAGTGACTGGGGCACCAAAATGCAGCCTCTAAATAACGAATTATCTGCTGCGAAACTTAGTAGGTCAATGTACAGACCCCAGGTGATGATAACAGGTAACTCTGGACTCAACAGTTATGTGTATCCTAACAAAATATTGGTGAAATGAACGAGTTTCGCGGCAGATTTAGAGGCTGTGTTTTGGTGCCCCAGTCACTCCCACTGTATGGATTATATGTGGCGCTCCACTGGATCGAGGGACTCCAAATGACACCAAAGTTATATGGGTGAGTAAACGATCGTATTTTATGCCAGAAATAAGGTATAGGTTGTAAAAAATGGTAATTCCCCTTTAAAGTCCCTATTTGTCCTGAACTATTTCTCTAATGAAATAATCAAATCATTGTCCCATGTCACATGTTCACACATAACAGATAGATACTGTGCAACATGTTGAAAACATTTAAATAAGCAGGGTTGGGTTCCTTATCTCCTAAAAAGAGAAAGACGTCAAAAGTAATAGACTCAGTTTGGTGTCCTGATGTCAGACTGAGTCTAAAACCATCAGTAAACCTACAAAAACATTGTTCTTCGACGAAAGAGTCCAAATAAACATCCAGGTGGGGCAAAGATCCATAAACTTATGACCACTGTTGAACCAACAATGAATATCCTAAGCTACAGTCTATAGTGGGTTTCAAAATGACTGCCACTGCACCAGTGGGACCGTCTAATGAGAGGAACAGATACGAGTGGTCCTGCTCTCGTTTCAACCCACTCGGTAGTTTTCTTCCTCTAATACCAGGCCTGGCTGGTCCTCTACTTTTCTAATAGGAAAGAATGCTGTTCCCATGACGACCACGCAGTCCCGGCTACGCAGGAAGAATGATGACAATAGCAGTCCCTTTCTTCTCGCTCTCTCACAGATTTACTTGCTTGCACACACTCGTTCACATGCTCGCCGCATTTCCCCCTGCTGTCTCCGGATGGCACAAGATCGCTTTGACGCACCAGCATCGGCTGACCGAGAGTGGGAAACTGTAATCTTGATCAAAACACACTAATAGACATATAGTTTTTATTTTATTTTGTTAAATATGGAGAACTTTTGAACTTGTATGTGGCCATTAGGTAGATGGATACACATTAAACCAAAGAGTCCAGAAAAATCATTTTAGTTCGGTCCAACTTTCAAGCAAAATGTTTTACAGACGTAGTGTTTTTGGCTCAAGGCCTAATGTCCCACCAAATTTCACTGAGGTTTTTAGGCTTAGACCCAGACTTAGTTAAACTTTATTGATCCACAGGGGATATTGCTAGGTCAAAGTGGCTCAGTTGCACAGAACAGAACAGAAAACACTCTTGAAAACCACTAGTTAGAAGAAAAATAGGTGTAAGAGAATTTACAATTTCTTTGCAATATCCTAATAACTTGCAGAGGAGAGGATTTATAAACTTCACTGTAAGACAGTCCAACCGGCACTGAACTGTAGTTGGCTGATCATATTTACGATAAGAATCTATGTGATACTACGAGCTAATGCTTGGAAATATTAAGACTGAGGCTGCAGAAAGACATTTTGACTTCTGTCTGAGCAGAGAGATTACACAGTAGTTGTTTCTAATTACCTAAACAACGTTAGGTGCGCTAGCGTACACACTGGGTACACACTCTACTGAATTATTTGTTACACCTGTTACTGACAAAGTCAATATTAGTAAATCTATGTAAACAGAGACCAGAGGTGAATAATCAAAGCTCAAAAACATCTTCATCTTGCCTCAGCTGTTGTCGGACGAGAGGCAGGGTGCACCCTGGACAGGGTCCCCAATTAACCTAGCGAGCATGTCTTTGGACAGGGGGAGTTCCCATGAGAGAACCCATACAGACACAGGGAGAACATGCAAACTCCACACAGAAAGACCCCAGTCAGCCTGGATTCGAGCCCAGAACCTTCTTGCTGTGAGGCATCAGTGCTAACCACTAGTCTTATTTTAAGTGTGTATCGGTGGATATTAACAAGCCTGGTGTGTGATTTAATCCTGTGACAGCATATGTGTGTGTGTGTGTGTGTCTCAGTGTGTGTATTTGTGTGTGTGCCATCAAGTGGGCAAAGCTATATTGGTCTTGGTATTCGGACATCAGCTGGCAGGTGCAGACACTATACTGGTGACCCAACCCTTCTGACACACACTCACACACACACACATAAAGAAGTGCATAGCATTATGGGTAGGAGCACGTATGACCACAGACGACAACAGAGGGACAAAATATAAAGGTTCGACTTTTTTTGATTCAGAAAAGACTGGAGTTAGACATTTTTTTTCATACTGGGTGGTGAGAGGTCATTTTCAAAAATATATTGCCATGTTTGAAATATTTTATATTACAAAACTTAATTTATTCTAATGACAGCTGCAGAACTTAAGGATGACATTTTGATAATAACAGCGACCGACCCAACAAGGTTACGTAACTGGATTTACCAGCATAAACTCAGCAAAGAGCTGATCAGTAACATCATAGCGCTGCCTTCACATACTGTCATTGTATCAGTAGTTCTGTGGACAACATTTAAATCACTTTGAGCATTTTTTGATATTTTGATGACAACCTGACAATGGGGCGAAGATGCTAAAGCAATAAAAAGTCATGTACCAACTGGCAACATGCAAAATGCTATAAAAAAAAAAATTAATCTTCACCCTGCAGTTTGTGTCCTCTTTCAACTGAGATTGTTATTATGATAGGAGAAGGAAAAAAAAAAAACCCAAAAACATCCAAACCAACAGATGCACTCCAAGCTAGAGATAATCCATCTCCTCTTCTTCCATTACAAATCAAAACCGCTCTCAGATGAACTTAAAGTTGGCCAAAGAACCTCAACATGACCTTAAAACCCAGACTTCTGCCAACACTTTCTGAACAACTGTTGTTGTGTGCAGCACAGAGGAGTGGGGGGGTTTCTGAAGGACACAGACGCCATGTCTGCTCTTCACATTACAGATGAGCTCATGGTCCTGGACACTGATATAGAGGGCTCAGACTCGGCCAAGCATACTTCACACCATGAAGCTCTCGCTGAATCTCACTATGAACCCAAGTATCAAGTCAAAGTTAACGACACACTCCGTATCAAACATCAAAAAATACTGAGCACACTCTTACTTTACACCCACTAAGCAGCAGCAGCAATAGGATATCCCGTCCCATTTACAGTTTCAACATTACCACACACACACACACACACACACTGGTGGAAGTTTGAGTATATTTGTGGTTCAATATCCTCAAGTTCATTGCGTTCACATGGGAGAAGCTACTTTTTCCCATTCTAAATGAGTTCCAGTGAACGCACCAAATTAGATGCGTCTACATGAGTCACATTAAATATATGTAAACATTAAATAACTTGTCAAAAAGGAAATATTGTTTATGAAATATTGTATTTTGGGTTAGTTGCGTACATTGTCCAAACAAAATGGTGAGAAAAGTATACAGCTGACGTTTTGAACTTGAAATTGAAAATGTCAACGGCGCGAAAAAAAAAACTTTCATTTCAATTACCTGACAACTAGTCCCCCGCTGGGCTGTCCGAAACAGCAAATGATACAAACCCCCCCTAAAATAGACTAAAGTTCACTTTCCAAGCGCTCTAAACATAGTTTGACCTTTTAAGGACGACATAGCATATTAGGTTTCCATGATATCAACAAGGAAGGGAAATTAACCTCTTTAAACATTAACCACCGCGCAGGAATACATCACTAAGATGAAACGTTGACTCCAAACTACAAAAAAAAAAAAAAAAAAAAAAGTTCCTGGTGGCTTGTAAAGTGAGAATCCGCTACCGGTGCAGAGACAAGCAGGGTCTTACCTCTTTAAACGTTTCTACACCGCTGTCCGTACACCTCAGTAATGGCTGAATGAAAGCAGACTTTCTCTGCAGGGACACGGGATCTAGACTCCGCGCAGAGGAGCGGGAGGCTGGACTGCAACAGGTGACACCGCGCGCTCACGAGGAGCACGGAGGGACGTGGCCGCGCATGGTCCGGCGGACAGGTTTATTTTTCCAAAAGCTCAGCATCGTCTCCATGCTGGTTCAAAACACAGACGGCTCCTCTCTGACGCACTGCTGCCGGCTGGCTTGTTGTTTGATTTCACCGCATTTGTACAGCATTTAGTTAGCGTGTTGTATGTGTTTTGTGTATCTCTGATTAATTATTAACACGGCATACTAATAATTTTAAGGAAATTCTCACGGTTGACTGCTCCGCGCGTTTATAATACAACAGCGACCTCATCTGGAGGAAAAGAGAAACGACAACAACTAGTCTGGATAGATAGATAGATAGATAGATAGATAAATAGATAGATGGATAGATAGATAGATAGATAGATAAATAGATAGATGGATAGATGGATGGATGGATAGATGAGTGGATGAGTGGATAAATAGATAGATGGATGGATGGATGGATGATGGATGGATGGATGGATGGATGGATAGATAGATGGATGGATGATGGATGGATGATTAGATAGATAGATAGATAGATAGATGGATGGATGGATGGATGATAGATAGATAGATAGATAGATAGATAGATAGATAGATAGATAGATGGATGAGTGGATAAATAGTTAGATGGATGGATGGATGGATGAGTGGATAAATAGTTAGATGGATGGATGGATGGATGGATGGATGATTAGATGGATGGATGGCTAGATAGATAGATAGATGGATGGATAGATGGATAGATGGATGAGTGGATAAATAGATGGATGGATGGATGGATGGATGGATGGATGATTAGATGGATGGATGATGGATGGATGGATGATAGATAGATGGATGGATGGATGGATGGATGGATGAGTGGATAAATAGTTGGATGGATGGATGATTAGATGGATAGATAGATAGATAGCTAGATAGATAGATAGATAGATAGATGGATAGATAGATGAGTGGATAGATAGATAGATAGATAGATAGATTTTAATAATAAAGTCAGAACAATTGATACAGATAATAGCTTAAAGCTAAAAGTAAAAAATATATATCATGTCATAAAATATATCAGATTAGTTGTGATGCAGGTAGAATAAGGCCAAGGGTCAAAGGTCATTGAGAGCAATAAAAATAAAAAATACTCTCACTATCACACACAGTGAAGAGCACCATAAAACTATTAGTGCTTCAGTGGTTTAATATATCAGTGTGTGCATAATGTTTATGGATGCTACTTGACTGGGACTGATGTGCATGTGTACTCACTCGGCGAC
This sequence comes from Chelon labrosus, assembly GCF_963514085.1. Taxonomy (NCBI): domain Eukaryota; kingdom Metazoa; phylum Chordata; class Actinopteri; order Mugiliformes; family Mugilidae; genus Chelon; species Chelon labrosus. Next base: position 21,710,104 of record NC_140358.1, read on the forward strand.
AGGGATGTTATCTTCCAGAGGGCTGTCTGGCCACTCCGGAGGGGGGAGGTTCACACAGTCAGGCAGCACAGAGGGAAAGTCCTCGCTGGTCGTCCTGGAGGACAAAGTCTCCCGCTGGAACACTGCTTCGTTTTCCTCTCCGAGAGAGATGGACTCGTGCTGTCTCAGAGCCTCGATCTCCAGCTGCTCCTCCAGGTCTTCACGGAGCAAAGCAAGAAGGTGACTCAGGTGAACTTGTAACAGATGAGTTAGGGTAAATATATATATAAACTCACCATTGTAAACCTCCAGTATGGCTGAGCAGGAGACAGTGCCGAAGGGGTTGTTGACCACACATTTAAACATGCCTGAGTCTTCAGGGAAGGCCTCAGTGATCACCAGTGTGCACAGCTCCTCTGCAGATTTTAACACAAGGCCATCACTGTGTGCATGTCTTCATGAGTCAGCAGCTGCGTTAGACACATAATCAAAAGTGTGCTATGCCCCATTAGTTTGGGATCCACGAATCAAAATCCAATAGTGACTGCTCATTCCCTCTATGCATTTGTAAGAAAGCAATCGATGGAACTGAAACACTTGTTGAGGCAGAAGACTTCTCAAGCAGTTACCTGTGATGTCCATTTGGTGCCGCCAGCGTGTCAAGTTACAAAAACATAAGTAGTCTCAGTAATTTAACAACCACAAAGAAAAAAAATATAGAAATATGTGAATACACTTGTTTTTTAGTTTGTTTTCTTATTTTTATCCCTGTGAACAAATGGTGCATCCCTCAGTTTTAGAACCACTTCTAACAATACTCAGTGCAGTCAGTATTCGACACTCACCCGGCACAGATGCAGAACTTGCCTCTGCAAAAAACAAGAAGAGGAAAAAATGTTTCTGAAATAAACTTTTACATTTTGAATGCATAATGTTTAACTTGAAATAACACAAATCTGAACTGCTGTTAATATGTAAAGTCAATCGCAAGCAGCACAAATGTAAGGTAACTCTGTCTTAAGGATGAATGAGGTTGACCATCAAGTGTAATATTACAGGGCTCACCTGCAATGTTATACTGCATAAAATCCGTTCATAAATCTTTATAAACTGCTGTTTTTGGATCAGCCATTGTTAATATCAGGACATTTGTGTCTAACCTGACCCAGAGTCAGCCACAAACTCCAAAAACAACTGTCAGATCAAAAGTTTGAGTGAATTTCAGGTGTAGATCTTTACTAAAGAGATACTTAAGACATGGGCTTCAGATTATTTCCATTCATAAATTATTGATTACAAGCACAAATAAATTGCAAGATGTTCGATTTTGTAGCCAACGCATGCAGTCACATCGATGACCCGAGTGCACACTCACTCTTGCGCAGTATCCTAAAGTCATCAGAGTCCAGGACTTGTTCATCCTCTCTGTACCACAGGACCTGCAGGGGCGGGGTTCCCCTCAGTCTGCACTCCAGGACCACCAGCTGACCTTTTACTGTGGACAGGTCATGGAGGCACTGATGATGATGATGATGACGGGGATGGTGAAATGAAAAGAAGAGACAGTGTGATTAAAACCAAAAGATTACTTTAACAACTCTGCTCCCCAAAAACACACATACAGTGTGTGCGTTTGTTTTACCTTAACAAATGTAGGAGCCACTCCACTCCCTGAATACTGCTGATTGTAGATGGGACTCTGAGTCTGGACACAAAACACATTTGGATAAATTCATGCATTCATTTGCATAAGGTCAGCTGCACCTGCATACATTTGGGGGGGAGTTGAAGTGTTGTTTACCAGCATAAAGAACATATGCACATAAACTAATAAACAGATACAGGGTTAAAATGATTCATTGTGAATAGATGTGATTACCCTCTGTGGGCTGACACACAGCGGCTGCACCAGGCTGGAGTGTCTCTGTGCGAGGAAGGTGGAGGAATCGGAGCTGGAGGAGCAGGAGGAGAGCTCCCGGGAGGAGGATGCAGAGGAGGAGGAGGAGATGGTCAGAGACATGGTGCTGGTTTTCTTCTGCACCCTCTGGACGCTACAGAACGGTACAGAACAGTCCAGTCATCATAAACATGTGTGTAATCTTAGTACTCATGTTGTCACAACTTTTCAAAGGGTTAAAACGTGTTAAGACTTGTTTAGAGGATAAAGGTTACAATGAGGTTAGTAGAAACCCAGAAATTTTGTAAGTGTGTGTGGGTTGATGTGTGTGTTCTTGCACAGCTATCTATCTGAGGACTAGAGTTGTAGACCATCAAAGTGAGGACATTTTGGGAAAGTGAGGAATTTTTGACTGATCTTCACTTCTTCTGCCAGTTTGAGGGTTTAGGGTAAAGGTTACAATTAGGTTAGGATATTAGTTTTGATGAGTTGATGTTATGTCAATGAATCTCCTTTAAAAAACAGCCATCCAAACATTTGTGTCTCTGTGCAGGTATAACTTACTGTGCCATGTTTCAGGCGTTCCAGGAGGCAGTGACAGAGGTTCTGCAAACACAAAGGCAGACATCTGAGACATCTCCTGATACACATCGCTCAGCAACATGTCTAACTGCATACACCCAGGTGTTAATACATATATCTCTATGAATAATAAGTAGGGATTTTCAGAACAAGCCTGGTCAGCAGTTTTTTCCTACTGAAAGCTTTTCAAACAAAGGGCAACAGTGGAATAAAGCAGCCACATAAGAATTCAGAAATACTCTAAAAACTCAAAACTATGAAAAACTTGCTGAAGAAACTTTTTCTGAGTTTTAAACTAATCAAAAGTGAGTCGTATGTTATACAGTTATACAACAACGATCATGCATTTTTCGAGTGTTCAGGTCTATTAAGAACATGGTGACTTTTAAGTACAGTAAAAACACGAATATCACCTAAATTTGTTCCTTTATGCAACAACATAACATCTAATTTTCATTTGAAAAGCAAATTTGATTTGCAAATCCCTACAGAAGAAAAGAAAAACAGTATTTTTAGTTATATTCTATTTTATTGCAGGTTTAGAGGTTTAGTGTCGGAATTCAAGCTCAAAATCAATCAAACTGCAATAAACCACACTTTCACGCTAACACAGAAGAAGGATATGTACACAGGACTCCACTGCCAGGTCAGCAAATGCATCATTTCATGTGCACCAAATCCCTAAGTGTCTCCATTGTGGTCTTGCTTAGTTTGGTAAAGTATGGTGTGTGGTACCTCAGCTAGTTGAAGGTGTGTGGAGTCTCTCATCGTTTTACACCCAACAGGCCCACAATTTTCAGCATGCTGCCCTCTGAGCCTCTGTCTTGAGCCCAGAGAAGGAGCTGATGGAGGAGGCTCAGGTTCAGGTTTCCAGGCTAAATTAAACTCTGCCACCTACTAAGCACCGCAGAGAGTCTCTCTGACCTGAGAGAAATCTCAGCTTCTCCACTAACAAGACACATACAGGCAAACAGAGAAAGATGAAAAACCACTTCACTGCTGATTTCTGTCTCCTCTTCCTCTCTTTGAGATTCACTGTCTGTGGACACTCTGTACAAGGATCCCAGAGCACAGGTCAAACTGTGTATATGTCTACATGAGAGGATCATAGATTTAGAAAAAAATAAAAATAAAATAGTTGCAGCATGTATGACATCCATGTGTACATCCAGTTTCCCCCTCAGATAATCTCTCCAAACAGGTGTGCTTGTGTATGCATACCTTTTTAAAGCCCTCTGTTGATACAACAACAACTGCAGCTAAACCCCTTTGTATCAATTGTCTCGGTTACGTAATTGCAGAATTTCTGGCAGCGGCAACAGGCTGTATTCACACAGTGTGTCAAATCTGCTACCTGGCAAGCAACAGACAATAGAGGTACGCAAGCAGGGGCAGCAAGTTCAATCAGTACATTCATATGCAGACTAATGTTGCATGGATTTTCAGGACATGAGAAAATATTTCAATTTGATACGAGTAATGTCAAGCGCCCATTCTGTTTGGTTTTATTCTGACTGAGGCCCAAACATAGCTAATTAAGACATGTGGGATATGCTAGTATTATATTAGATCTAAGAGTATTCCTTCGACATGACTTTCAGAATATACTGTGCATCTCAGTTGGGCTGTGTGAAACAGTTTGCACCCAACAGCCTTTTTCCTGTTAATAGCCAACACTGTGTGCGGTACACACACCCACTAGCCAACATTTTGCAAGGCTGATGTAGAGCTGCCTGCTCGAAAGAATTAATTTTCATTAGCCATGCAAAAATCTGGAATCAAGACAGCATGCATAATGGTCATTTCAGCTTGCTTTTCTAGAAAGTTGGGCATCCAAGAGAAGTCATATTTAGAAAGAAAAGATAAAAACCAAAAGGGACAAGATATTCCCACATTTATCACCTTATGTACATTAAGCTCCAGAAGCACATAATCCTACATTTCCAGTGCTGCAGCTTGATGGTGTCTTTACAACACACTTTCCCTGCTTGATAATGACAGATTTAGGCGTCTTTCCAATGCCTTGCCAATACCACAACCCCTATGGCCATCACTATGACTTTCATGTCAGAAATATTGGCCTCCAGACCGACAGAAGAAATAATAAAACAAGTGCTTTTTTACAGACTGAGTATATAGAAGATGTACTGAGAGGATCTACAAGGAGCAGACCCAGAGGCCCAAAAGGTCAAGGCACCCTTAGCTCAGTTAAAAGACATGAAACAAGCAGAAACAGAGCACAGAGATACACAAAAACATCACAAACAGATGCAAAACGACCACAGATAAATTTAACTGAATACCAAAGACACAAACCACCACAAAATCATCGCAGAGACACTATAACTATCACAACAAAACTAAAAAAAAGACAAGTAGTTATTTCTAGTAGTTATAGATAAGCACGAAAATACCTCAGTCTGAGCTCTGATCTTAAGTCAGTGTAGGGAAGTCCCTGACTGACCCAATAAACTAGTTTTAGAGAGGTTTAGCAACAGATTTTACCACCAGATTTGTGCCAAAAATAGCTGCTAACATACCTTCGTCCACGGCTTATTTTTGTCTGCGTGGTGAGTGGCATTGGTACAATATAATCCGTTTGCGAGGTGACTAATTTTAGACCAGGTGTAGAATTAGTAAGGCTCTGTGTATGGTATGTTATTGATCAATAGCTCTTGCTGTGTGATCTTGCATTTGAACTTTCACGCTGGCCTCAGAATTGTGCGAATCGTCAGCGTAACATAACAAGCAGATGTTCTGCTAATGCAGTGTCGTGACCCGTGGCAGATAAATAATGATGGCTGATATTTTTTTTTAGCAACATGCAGCCTCCTGGGATGACGTTGGACACACTGGTTCTGTTCCACTGGAAAGAGTGAAGATGTTACTGTTCACTTCCAGTATTACAGGAACTTGTGCTGCCAGAGCACCTGTTCTCACCAGGAAGGAGAGAGCGAGCCTCTCAAGATGAGTCATGGTGGGGAAGTTCGTCATTCTGTTCGCTCTTAAACGCAGTAAAGTGCTGTAAGTTAAGATGTATGTGTATATTAAGATCCTTATATCTGCATCAGTTTAGCATGAGTAATCTGTTCTTTTCATTAACAGCATGTGCATATGGAGTGTATTTATTTCCTCTATTTTCAGATCTGTACCCTAAAACACAGAACTTTTACTGTAGGTTTCAAATTAATTTATTTTTTATCAAAATGAAATGTCCAGATTCTAAAAAATTGTCTATCCTAACTATACCTTTTAAGGAAAACCTACACCTACCAGTAATCCACCTGGATAATTTAAACAAACCACCCACTGTGTAATTCCAGCCCTGCATACCCCCCGCAGCTCTCGGCTGTGGACAGATTTAGCACAACCGTGGAACATTTTAACTGCAGGGCTGGATAAGTGGACCCTACCGTTATATAAGTCTGTGGGTTTTGATTGACAGGTAGCATTCTTATCTGTGAAGAAAAAAATAATAATAATCTGTCCCTGCATGAGGCTTGCATTCTGTGACTAGTACAACAGTACCCAACATACTGATGCACATGGTATATATATTTACTGTGAACAAGACCAAAAGAAAACCACAACTACATTTTTCAGACAGAAGCTAAACTCCATAAGCATTTTCTGAATGTGCAGCATAAATGGTTGCTTTATGTAGCATTTATAGATACTGTATATACTGTATATTGTTTTGGTGGTTGTTTAACGTCATATAATCTACTAACTGGGAGACTATGCTATCAACTCCATTTCCCTATAAAAACCAATTTAATGTTTACATGTTTCTGTGTGACATGTCACCTATACATCACTCTCTGGCCCAGCACTGACCAGAAAAAGTCATTTTGTAGGTGGTAGGGGTATTAGGGGCATTTCAGAGCTTGTAATTTCCTGGAAAACCATTGATGACTCATCCTGCACTGGAGGGTGTATACAAAATTTCCATCCAAAGTAACATGCCCCTGTGTCTTTAACTTCACTAGCAGCGCTGCTAGCTTCTGCGCTAAAAGCATAGACTGTACAAAAAAATGGACAATGCATCCTCACTTCCTCCCATTGGTCAAACTGATACGAGTATCCCGGGGATACGGCCAGCGCCATCTTGCATGTTTGGAGACAGTGTGAGCAGTACTGTGTGAGAGTAGAGCCACGTTTATCGGTGACCCTGCCACACTTCCTCTAGACTCACTGGCATTTGTGTTTGGTTAATACTGCGCTCTGCTCCACCTCCACCAGTTACAAAGAAATGTTGGATTAAATACTGCACTCATTGTCAAGGGCAACTGTCAATCATCATGATGTCACATCCTATTTTTTATAGCGTCAAATAACTAACTAAAACAAAACTTGAAAATGCATCATTATTATACGCATTTGCCCAAAAAGCTGATATAAAATATTTCTTACTTCTTCTCATGAAATGATTGTGACAATGTGATTTAAAAAATAAATAAATAAATAAATGTATTTGATGTGTACTTTAGTGTTTCAGTTTGGCCCACGTCCCATCCACTAACATGGAGGGGGTGGAGTTTATGACCCATACTGCAGTCAACCACCAGGGGGAGCTCCAAGTTCTTTGGCTTCATTTTTGAGGAGCTGTCATTGTGACCAGTGATTTTACAGTCTATGGCTCAGAGTTATATTAAGGCATTTTGTTGACAGGCTTTTAGAGAAGACTGTAGAAGACCATAGTATTAAATTCCAGAAAGCTGCATTAGGCAGGTTTGCTGTTTGTATTTCCTTACGGTGGTAATAGACTCAATTTCTTTTTTTCCTCTGCAACAGAAGTCTACAGCTATGCAACCAAAGTTCTCAATATGAACACACTGAGCTAAATGCTTGTGTCAGCATGCTAACAGACACTAAATAACAAGGTTGATGTTTTGTCCATCATGTTCTCCTTATACCACTGTGCATAAAAGGTGGACGTAGCCCCTGGGTCTGAAAGGCGAAGCCAGAGTGGGAGCAATTTCAGTACAACACATAAAATGCTTAGCCAATAATTTGAAAATATTTAAATTAAGAAGATTTTTGAGAACAAGGTATGTCTATGGGCACGTGGGTCTATGTCCAAGAAAAAAGATGAGACTGGAATGACATTAATTGTTTCCAATGATGATAAAAAAAAATAAAAAATGCTTTGGTGCGAACCAAAGATTCAAAGACTCCCACTTCTATGAATGTCTATCTGGTTACATAGCTCTCTATCCAGGTGTTGTAAATAAATAAAGACAGTAAACAATCCAAGCACATCTCCTCACTGATTAATATCTACACAAACAATGTTATGATGACGAGGTGAAACCTGACTGTAGAGGCCCCAGTGTGAGATTCAGATTATTATATTATTACACAAGAGCAGCTGTATTTTTTGGCTCAAAAGGGCAATTTTGAGCCAAAAAGTACAGAAGCAGAATAATTCCTCTACTTGGCCGCTTAGAACTTTTCTGAGTTGCATTGTAATAAAAAAAAAAAAAACACAACGTCCAACCCTGCAGGTCTCCTGACTCCTCAACTTGGTGTGCGGGACCAATTTAGCGCCGACTGGGTCACCTGATATCTCCTACCGCCAACCAGAGCTCAGCGGCTGAACACAGCGTCGCAAAGGCATGCCAGGCTTGTCCCGGGCTTGTGTTGCCTCACCCTGCAGGCTATATAACTGACACACTTTTTGTTTTTTCACTAGTACCCTTTAAACTCGTGAGCGGATGTAACAGATTTTTCAGCAACGTATTGGAGCTAAGGTGTTTGGATCTTGAACAAAATCCATGCTCGCACACACATATCCAACCTCAGATAAACAGTCAGATAAACAGTCAGATAAACAGATAGACAGATAGACAGATAGATAGATAAGCACATGGGCGCTGCACATATATTTAGCTGAGGACAGATCATCTCAGCTGTCCTTCTTTCTGAATGCAAACTCTCTCGTTCCAGCGCTGCCTGCAGTATCAATAACATGCACAATCAGGAACCTAATGGCCCTCAACCAACTGAATTACGCCATTCGATATTCTGATTGCCATGACTTGCTCTCTCTTGTCTCGACCAATCAAAAGAAGCATCAAGGAGCTGGGCGTAAACCTTCACCCTGTTTAATTTCCATCCCGTGCCAGACTTAATTCTTTTGGACACAAGCAGCAAAAGCAAATAAGGCTAACAAGCTGGTGTATAAGCTGGGCTGGACGTCTTACTCCCTGCTTTATTTGTGCTACCACTGATCTAGCCATGCACATGTGAGACAGGCCCAGCTGCAGCTTCAACACAACTTTACTCCACCTGTAGTGAATCTTCAGCCTTACCTGTCGGGTCTTTTTCCAACGGGGTCCAAAGAATGACAATATAAGCAACAAATGTACCGATCCACCAGGAGGATGATCAAATTATTTATCCAGTTGTTAAAAGCAAAACTTCGGTGTGACTGTGCGGCCTCCTGTCATGGCTTAGTCACTGGATTCTCCCTTGCTCTGGGTGAGCTGACACACACATTTACACACAAATAGAGGTGTGTGTGTGTGTGTATTGAAGGGGTTGCGGCGGCGGAATGGGGTTAGGAGGGAATCTGAGGCTTGTGAGGATTGGGGGGGTGGGGGGTTGAGGAGGGCAGGTGGGGGTTTAGCTGGAGCGGTATGAGGAGCAAATTTAGAGTGGAGTAAAGTGTTCGTCAACAGTGACAGAGCAGAGCCTGTCCTGTCACCGGGCGGTGGAGCTCTAATCCGCTCCCGTGTTCAGTCTAGACTACCCAAAACTACAGTTTTAACCAATTATTTGTTGCACTTTTTCACAATTTAACATATTTTAGGACAGACAAACCGCAAAGACATGTAATCAGAAATGACAACAAGATGGCTGAGGTGTCATGGCTGGAGGATCAACGAGTTAACGTCATCCAAGAGTGGGAGACAGGGGCCAGGAAACCTGCGACTGGTGCCAGTGAGTCGTCAGGGGACACTTGAGACCCGGAGACAGAGAGAAAGAGAGAGAGAGAGAGAGAGTTGAACACACGAGTTGACATAGTCGACCTTTTACCCACCATTTATTTGCTAACCGGAATGAAGAAGGTTAGAATTTAGCTCATGCTGAATCTGTTCGCCAACGGAAACACAAACGTCAATGAAGCAGCTCAGGTTGGCCTAACACTAACAAACAGCCCGACGTTCTTGTCAACTGTTAAAGCTAAATTTTAAGATGCACTAAAACTGTTAAATTTCAGTAAATGTAAGTACATACGTGTTATCTATTAGGAATTATTTGTTGTGCTCATTTTTATATTCAAGAAAAGGCAAGAAAATAAAACAAAAAAATGACAAAGTTTGCAGAGGACCTGTCACACATTTTACGATATTGCGCAAAAAATATAGGACAGAAGTGGGCGTGGCCTATAACAATACATGCAGCAGCCTTTAAATGAAGTCAGAGGTTCAGTCCTGCTGGTCACAGCCTTTCTCTGCAGAGTTTGCTTCTTCTGCGTGTTTATTCTTCTCAAGGTACTCTGGCTTCCTATGCACAGTCTAAAGATATAAAGTTAACTAGAAATCATAGACTGTATTAAGATGGACGGCGGAACATCTCCTCAAAAGTGAAGCCAAAGCAAGTAGAGCTCCCCCTGGTGGCTGGCTGCAGTATAGGTCATCAGCTCCTCCTTCTCCTCCATGTTAGTGGATGGGACTTGCGCAAAACTAAAAGACTAAAATACAGGATCATGATGACAAGTTGCCAAGCCTAACACTCCGTTAAGCGGTCATGTGGGCCCATGAAAGTTGGATTTTTTTTATTTATTTTTTTAAATAATTACAGTGTCAGTTTGATCAATGCAAAGAAGTGGGGGCATGTTGTACATATTTATATACAGTCTATGATCTGAACTGACTGTATGAACGGATGTGAACACGTGAATAGTTGACTGTCCTTCTGTTCTGTTAACATTCGATCTTCTGTAATGACAATGTGCACATTTAAAATTAATAGATGCTTAGATTTAAAAGACCAAATCATCATAGATAAATCTAAAAGACAATCTGCTGACCCTGTTTTACCAACTAGCACAGGTTGACAGATGGAAACAAAACTGTGAGTCTGATAGAAATCAATTAGAGTCATTGTGAAATGTGTAAGAAACAACAACACCGCAGCCACACACACATGGATTCCACATATTTATTGTTGTCTCACTGTCTTTCGCCTCTTTACAGGGGAACACAAGCAGGAGGGTTACAGTATATGACGCATCAAACACAGGTCCAGTGCAAAAATAATAACCAAAGTAACAAAAGAATCTTTTTCTATAAATGGTACAGGAGGGCAAATATATATATATATGTTCAGATATACAGTAGATCTAGATAATATTTGGTCTTGGTAGAGCTATATAATATTTGTGGGAACACAACTGTTCTGTGTCTCAGACATCAGCAAATACCAATTAGATATCTATCAGCGTTATTGGTTCTTTATAATTCAAGATCGTGGTTATTTTGGCCAACTGATGAGTGATGAGTGTAAGGTGGATATTTAATATTAAAGCACTATTTATTTAAACCACTATCCCTTCCCTTCTTCTTCCTCCTTCCCATTAACATAGCCATTATTACCTAGATATTTAGATTTAGCTACTAGCTAGATATTGATTAAAATAAATCATACCTAAACTTTTACCTGTGAATTAAATTGAGGTCTTAAAACATCCACGTTCCTTCTATTAACTATTCACACCTGACTCAAGCCACCGTCTCTCCTCTCTCTAAATATCCTTCCTTCGATTTTGAACACCTGTTCTCGCACAACTCCCACGCATGCACACTTACTTTAAATCCCATCAACAGACCTTTTTTTTTTTTTCCTCATACACAGGCTGGAAAACAGTCGACACTAAACTGAATACAGAAAACAAATCCTGCTATTTTTTTTTAATCTGCGTCATGCTTCATCCCACTTCACCTAACAGCAAGAAAAAACAAATCCCTCCATTCTTTAAAAGTATTTGGTGCAATAAAGACGTGCAATGTCTCAAAAAGTAGTTAGACTGACATTTGTGGAAGCATCTCTTTAACTAGGAGTCAGAAATATGAGGACAACATCACAATACTGAGTATTAATGACATGACCCCATCATTCCTGACAGTAGTCAGTAAATAAATAGTAAGAATATAAAATATAAATCTTGCCTGACACCCTCTCAGAAACCTTCAGAGAGAATAGTGGATGGGAACAAACAAGTAAAGACTGTCGAGATCCTAGAGAGTTGAATATGAGCGAAGAAAGAAAAAGCAGCAGTGAGACGAGACGTGTCGGGAAAAGTGAGAGGAAAAATAGTTTGTAGGAGAGTTTGAGACGTGAGTCACTGCGGGTCTGAAACAGAATCTGTCATGATCTTAATCAGTGGAAGGTGTGGGAGGATCTCCCACTCTCACCAGAGACACAGCTACACAGCAACAAGAAGATGAAAGGAGAAAGAAGACAGAAGTTTGCCTCTGGTAAACCACGAAAACTTTAAAATGAATGAATTAAGGCTGACAGGTCAGACATCGTTGTGATGTGACACTGGTCAGCTGGTAGGAGAGCTGATTTCTATACGCTTACGTGAAGCAGGATGGAGAATGATGCAGAGAAAAAAAAATCACAGTCACAAACGTGTTGTTAAATGTGACAATTTTAAGTCTTCTGTGGAGCCATATAGATATTTTATAAACATAATAAATAAAAGACCTCAAACTTAGGGAGAAGAAGGGAAGGAGACACATGCTTTGAACAAATAGTCATTACAATTAAAGAGCAGGCCATTGTGAAATAATTGCATACAGAGATGCTAAAACAAACAAAAATTGGATGGAAAAAGTACAAGTATACGCAACCAAATTTAAGTATTTCAACTGGAATAGGAGCATTAATTAATTAAAGGCTTAACTTTGTTACTAATTTTATAAAAGTCAACTGTTTGTGCTTACCCACATGCATATTTCCTGAAAGGCTATGACAGAGTGTGTTGGATGGATGAGTGCAGCGGATATCAGCCACATAACTACTGTACATTTAGCTTTAATCTAAGCTAGAGCTGAACTGAAGCTAGAACCACTGTGCCAGTATGGGACTAGCTCTGGTCCGGTGTCCTGTCCTGTGTCCTGTGTCTGGACTCTTTAATGGTCAGGGTCTTGCTTGGGAACCTGGCCAAACCTGCCGGTTCTGCGCCGGTCGCCTTTCAACAGCTGAGCGCACCCGAACAAAGCTAACCGCAAGCTAGCACGGCGGCTGATTCTAAACATGGCATATCCTGCACCAAACCGAGAAAAATATACAGTACATGTGAATGCATTTATGTTAGCATTATAAAATAAAACCTTAATGACTTCTGTCACATTCACTCAAAACCATTTGCTGCAGCTGTCGGCTGCAAATCCTATTAACATTTCTAAAGTGTGCAGAAACCCTTGAATCTATGCATTAATAATAGCTCAGTGTCATAATTACATGTAGAAATGTGACACAGCTTGTTCCTGCTAGCCAAGTTTCTCTTTTAGCTAATAATAAAAATTAAGCTAGAAACTACAAGCTAGCTAATGGTTCTTAGCCAATGCTAGCTAGCAACTCTGTTAGCCTGCGAAAACTAGTTCACAATCCTGTAGCCATGTTAAGCTATCTGGTCTTCAGTATCAGAGAAATGCAACAAATGTGATATGAGATTTGGTAGAAAGCAAAAAACAAAACAAACAAAAACAAAGACAATCAGCAACTTTGTTTTCCAGTTTGAAATATTCTCACAGAACCAGCTGCAATATTTTTTTTTCTCAAGTCTGTAACAAAAACTAAGTCAAATAATCACTGAATAGAAAAAAAATATTTTTTGATTATTAGCCACAAAACCCAAGGCCCAATACAATGCAGAGGATAACGTAAAACAAAGTTAGCATTTCAAGCTATATCTCATGGAGGAGGATATAAATGGGTAAATGAATCGCAAATTCACATTTTAAGGAAAAAAAAAAAAAAACCTATCATAATGTAATGCATACATGTTTGGCTATTACATACACGGACACTAGTATCTTTAACTTGCATAATTAAATTTTGTTGTGTTGGTCGCCATTTTGTACAGTTTACACGCTGCCTTCAAACGGAGTTATATTTACCTATGCACCATCTAGTAAGTGGACATTTTTGGAGCGGCCGGAATTCAAAAGCTGTCATGGGTTTGCTGATGTTTTCAGAAATGTTGGTGGTGGACGGTAAGTTATACAGTTTTTTTATAGGGGAAATTCCCAGCGGCCTCATCCTTTTAGTGTGCCTTTACATTAGCATGCTAGCTGCTAGCCTCGGCTGTTTCTAGACGGCAACAGTTGCCAAGCAGCAATGTTCTCTTGACTTATAGTTGTTCACAACTTCCCATGAGCTCAAGAGATCCATCTGAAGGCAGCGACGGTACAACTGTATATCATTATTATTATTTTTCCATCATGATTCAGATATCAAATCAAATAGTTGTGATTAGAATCAAGGAAGCAAATCAGCGAAGCTTTGGTCTTTGGTTTCCTGTTTGTTGTTCAATTTGTAAATGACAGTAACACGTCACGGAAAACATAAAAATTATCATACAGCGTATTTCTAACGCAACTCATTGCATCTCCTCGGACTCAAGCTCAACAACAACAACAATAAAAAAAAGATAATTTCATCAAATTGATCCTTCAAAAACTTGTGTGCGTCCCGTACTGGGTAGTGTAACAACAACAACAACAAAAGCAGTAATCTCTTCAACACTGACAACAGAATGGCTTCAGAAGTTTCCACTTTGATCCATCGGTCATTTCAAAGTGGGACATGTAAAAGAGACGACATGTACAAGAGGGCCATTGTGCAAAACACCAGACTTATACACACTGGGAGAAAATCAGCCTAGAAACAGAACTTCTGTGTTTGATCTTGAACGCTTCAACCTGAACAAGAGCCTTCGAATTCACTGTCAGTAGCTCGGGTTCAAATTCACAAACATCCAAAGACCAAGAAAATAACACGCGTGAACTCTTGTTTCTGGGACTGAATTCACACATTCATAAGCCTATAATTCTGTACATTTATAAAATATTTAGAAAACAGTGCATTTTAAAATATTATATACATCCTAAGCTGTACAAAAGAGATGCAGAACTGGAGAAAAGCATCTTTATCCTGTTACCGTGGGACTGTACTTGTTATGCAATACATTAAAAAAAAAAAATATGTGGATTCTACAGTTAATTAAAATATTATTTACGTCTTTATCGTAGAGAAATAACACTAAAAGGACATGGTCCAGATCTAGAGTGAATGCTCATACGTAGATGGAAGAGGATTTTTGGGGAGCTGGGATCAAAACACATACTGTTACGATTTTCTTACCATAATTGACAACGGACTGGATCTGTTTGGTAGGATAAAATACTGACTTACTGTCCTCGTATTACGAATGAGAGCAGAAGAAATTACATAACTTTTGATTGTGCTTAATATAATACTTGAAACAAACAACATATTGATTTGGTAATCTGTTTGGATCCTACACTTTCAATTATTGCATTAAATATTGATCTGTCTTGGGGTATTACAGACAATGTAGCCTCTCGTGGATCTGGAAATGTATTAAAGGGGAATAAATGGGGATAAAATGTGGAATGACATTAAGTTAACTGTCTTATTTCTGAGGAATGCCAACATGATGGTCACGAAGCACAATAAAAGACCAGAGAAAAGGAACATCACTCTTCTGGTCTGTGTCAGGACGTTAAATGACATCAGGAGGCTGCGTAACTAAAGCAGACATAAGTGAATAACACTTACAGATAATTAGTCGATACAGATGAACACTTAAGCAAAAAAAAAAAAAAAAAAGATCTAACTTATCCAGAAGAGGTGAGTTAAATGTGGAATAAACCGCTACAGAGGAACAGGCTTTTGAGGCCAGATGTTGACCAGATGTCCAAGTGAAATCACTGAACCCCAGAAGACGTAACATACAAGACATTGGTGCTGTGGTCAGTGGAGCCTATTGGGAAAGACTTTTCACATTACAGACGCAGGCACTGCTAGTTGTACCTCTGAACGTTTCTGCGGACGGGTGACGTGTCGGCGAAGTAAAGCTTTTTTTTTTCGCGCTGCTGCAGCTGAAGGAGCAGTGATCCAGGCTTCAGTAGTCAAGCATGAAGTGACGGATTCAAGCTTTTTTTTTTTTTTTCCTCCTCCGCAGGTGGACTCATGAATAAACTCCAATGTGGATCCCTACACATTTACATGGACTCTAAACAAGGCTTGAGGGAAGAGTCGAGGAATATCTAGTTGATCCTTGTGTGGCGTCCACTTCTCACGGAGAGCAACGTCAGTCGGTGCAAATCTTAAAAGGCATCGCCAGGAAAACTCAGAAAAATGAAGGCCGGCCCCCACCAGTTGATCCCGGAGCTGTTACCAGTTGAACAGCGAGTTCTGTCCAAGAGTCATGAAGTAAATCTGACTGCTGCCTCCTGACTGCACTGAAGCAAAGAACACCTGCGACAAGAGAGAGATGTTAACAAGGAACTGTCGTAAAAACAAAAAATTGTTCTGACTTTCTCATAGCTATCAGAAATACGCTGGAGGTTTGCTCGAGTCTTTGACGCAGATGTTATATTTTGTTTCAGGGGCTTGTTGTAGAACGTTAAAATGGATATTTTTTGACAGTGTCAGGTAGTCACTACTTTATTAGCCCACGGTTTGGGTGAATACTTGATTCTGATTGGATTCCTGATACAGGAAACCTACTGAGTAGCTCCAGTGAAGCTGTTTGTTCACTGTTTTAAGTGGCTGTATCTCAAGTGAGTAACCATAGCAACAGAAACAAGCTAACAACATCTGTTAAAATATATCTAGTCTGACCTACAGGAGATTTGGATCAGCTGGCAGCGAACAGCTCCACATTGGAAATAAATAAAAGCAAGTAAATACGAATATCTCAGTGTAAGTAAATAAAAAATATAAAAAGAGGGAACATGCTGGAGAATATATGGCTTGTTTTAGACAATCATGAAAAGGACTGAATGGAAAAAAACTGAAGTGATTCAAAACAACTATAGGTAAAAAAAAAAAGAAAAAAAAAGAAGCAAGTGTAAGTTTAGTATCACTCCCACCTTGTCATTCCTTTCACACAGGAACTTGAGTTTCTGGGCCTTCTTGTGCATAAAAACTCCCTCCAGGTTCCCCGTGTTGGCTGATCTCAGTTCAATGGCCTTTTCTCCCCAACCCATCACCTGGTTAGACTGGAGGTAGGCTGGAGAGAGGGGAGAGAAAAGGGGAAAGAGAGGGGCAGGAAACACTATGAGAGGACAGAATACAATAAAAATGTATATAGAGTTCTCTCTATGTGTCTATGTATGAAGAGCACTATTCCCCACAGATAGTCCTCATCCAACACACACAAGCAAGCACACACACTCTCACACACACACACAGAATGACGGTCATCTTATTTTTAGCCCACCCTGTCCCAAATCTGTCTCCACAGAATCTGGTTCAGGTTAAGTTCTCAGCGCTCTGGACAGCTGCTGATCTAGAACGATTCTTTTTAGCAGTAACTTAGGAGTAAACTGTTAAAAAAATTATTGATCTTTTAGTTTCTTTACATTTCAGAATGTGCCGTAGTTCCTGGTGCAGCCACATGGACACACTGTGTGTATGAAAATAGCTTTTACACTTGTTTTTCTGTGTGCATCTGCTTAGTAATAAATAGGGTCCAAAGTTACCGACGGATGCAGGCATCTCCCCCCACTGCAGCACTGTGTCCTTGGTGATGCGGCCATAGGTGTCAATGTAGACGCCCTCGTCTTCATAGCAAACCAGAACCTCTGTTCCAGATTTGTTTGGCAGAATGATGATGGCATGGGGGTGAATCGAGCCCTGTATCTGTAAAACAAACATTATTTCAAATGTATTAAAAAAAATTGTCCAATTACTGCTAATTAATTGTTACAACTATTAAACGGAGTATGTTACTACCATAAATACTACACAGACTCCTACAAGGTGTCTGGGAAGTGAAAATACTAAATGACTTTAGACAGGGACAAATTTAATTTTTTTTAAAATGTCATGACATAACTCTGTCTATGAAGAAACCCATGAGGAACTTTCAATGACAAGATTTCATCATAAAACTGACGTCCCTGACTGACGCATACAGGAAATATTAATATCAGTTTCGAAAGCAATGTATAGGAATATGCAAAAACATCTAAAACTTAACAGCACAATAGGTCAAGTCTTTGCACTTCAACACTTTTCTGTCATTTATCATTGTATTCACGTATGCAAAACGAAAGTATGATCATTACCAGCTCTGTGGCAGTGAAATTAACTTTCATACAAAAACAAATAGATAAAATCACAATCTGAACAACGATAGAAAAGGGCAACGGATAAATTCAGTCCATCCATGCAACTGCAAACAGATATCATCCAGCAACGTGTTGAAACTTCAGGACTGAACAGGACTGAAACAACTGTTCTACATTTATCCAACCAGTTTAGGAACAGCAGTAGCCAGTCAGGGGAAAAAAAATAAAAACTTAAAAACTGTTCAGAAACTTTTCCGTCAAATCCACTCTCTAAATATGCCCCACATATACATCCAACTACTCTAGTAATCTAAACTCACCGGGTCTAAGTTGATTTGAATTAAGTTCTAACCACATTTGGGACATTTATCAAACAAGCTAGAAAAGTCTACAGTTCAGAAACTCCTATACAACCAGTTCAGAAACTTTTATCTTATTATTTATCTAGCAGTTCTGAAATATTAATCAAAACAGTTCAGAATTTTTTTTATCCAACAATTAAGAGACTGTTTAATTCAAAAATATTGAACAAACAGTTCAAAAACACGTATCTCATCAGTTCATAAACATTACTTTAAAAGTTCATCAACTTTTGTGTAACAGATCAGAAGCAGTTGTCTAAAAGTGAACATCTTCAAAAAGAAAATATCTGCACAACTGATAATCCGCAACAGGTTTGGTCTAGAATGAAAACAGGAATAAAAATCTAAAAGAAGAAACAAACAAGACTATGTTCTGTGCTGCGTTACAAAAATACGGTTAAATATAGTTTCTGTGTTGCAAGCTTCATACGTTACCGGAGTGTGAGCCACCACAATCCTGAGCATGAGAACCGGCATCCACAGACGCAACGCAATCTTAATCCTCTGCCTTGGAATCAGCATTGTTACATAGCTCGCTGACAACAACGGGAGATTCTTGGGTGTGTGTGTGTGTGCTGCTTTAAGTGGGTGAGTGCATTGTGTGTGAGAAAGCAGGTGTTTGACTTGTAGGATGTTTATATAAATTGCTAAATTGCTTTTCACAGCCAAGAAAGAAGTGTAAGTGTTAATGTGAGTGGATGCTGCAGATATAGTGTGCGTGGGAAGGGGTGCAGATAAGAAGTTGTGTAAATGAGTGTGGTGTCAGAGCAAGGCTATACAGCCACAGAGAAAGGCTGAGAGTAAAGTGTCCTCTGGGTAGTCGAAGAAATTGTGAGTGGGTTTGAAAGCGCACAGTAGGTGAGTGTGTATGTGGAAGAAAGCTGGACTGTGCGGAGGGGAGAAAAATGAATTCGCAGCTACAGCAGCAGTATAAGGCACCGGTGTAGTAGGCAGCTGTGTGCAGTCTCGCCTAATATACCAGAGGAAGAGTGAGGGGGAAAGAAAAAAAAAAACTCTCTCAACAGGAAGCAAGAGCAGGTCAGCACTCAGTTAATGATCACCAGAGAAGGAGGACAGGAGGGATGTATTTTTAGAGCTTATTTCTATTGTCGGGCGTCTTTTCCCTTTCTCACTCCAACTGTCCCTTGCTTATAGAAAGTAGCACACATTAGAGGTGGCATGGGGCAGTATGTGTGTGTGCCTTTATGTTTAGAAAACACCTAAACACAAAATAAATTAAAAATAACCCGACTATACACTATGAATTATTATTAGCAGCATCACACTTAACACAGGAGCTAATCCTGAGTCTCCAGCTGCCTCTGCTCGTGCTAAAAACATATTTAACAGGATGTGTGACAATGTGGATGTGACTCACCACTGGCTACAGCAAGGTTTACATGCCCACATACACCAGAGAAGAGGAAAGAAAAAAGAAAAAGAAAAAGAAGGATAACCTGCTTCGTCTCTAATTGTAACAGCAGTGGGCGATTTGCTCACATTTAAAGACACGTTCATTTGCACCACCACTGCATTGCAACCTTTGTAGAGATGGAAAAAAGTTTTTCAAGGCTTCCGTAAGTCATTAAAACTCAAAGAAGTCTTGTGATTAACTGAGACTGAGGAAGTGAATGTAGCTGTGGTTAAATTTAGCAGTTCAGCGATTTTAGAAATCAGGGTTTGGATCATTGATGCGGTTTTCTGGCCCACAGCTTCTGTCAGCTTTCATTGCCGAGTAGTTAGCTTCCCTGCTCTTAATATATTTTACAGAAAGATATGTACATCACTTTATCTTCTTAGTGCAGAGTGATAAACATTGTGAGCAACCATTTGGGGAGGGGTGGAAGGGGCTGGACTCTATCCCAGCTGTCATTGGGCGAGAGCCGGAGTACACCTTGGACAGGTTGCTAGACTACTAACCTAACTAGCATGTCTTTGGACGGTGGGAGGAAGCTGGACTACCTGGAGAGAACCCACACAGACACGCGGAGAACATGCAAACTCCACACAGAAAGGCCCCAGTCGGCCAATGGATTCGGACCCAGAACCTTCTTGCTATGAGGCATCAATGCTAACATCAATGGCGCCTACCAATGAACATGAGGAAAATTTTTAAAGCGAAAGAGCTAAAGTAGATAATTCCTCTTAAAGGGGAACTCCGGCGCAAAATGAACCTGGGGTCAATAACACATGTGTACCGAGTTCGACCGTTCTCTGGTATTTGTTTTCATGCATTTGTTTTGTTAGTCAAATGTGACCAGTTTTCTACTCTCTTCGTTCAGTGCTTCTCTATGCTCTCAGTGCTTTCTTCCGGCAACAGACAGTTCAGTTTCCCCAAGATGGCGCCCGCCTGGATATGCGAGCCAGACGCGAACGGTACTGTGTTCCTTTTTTAATAAACTGCCTGTATACTTGCAAAGTTCTCAATGGTTCGGTTTACATGTAGAGACCCTAGTTATGCTACCGTGTAAGTGTGGTGATATTGTGAGCCTTGTTAGCGGTATAGAAATAGCGATTTCTTTGTATGTGTAGGTGTGCCCCGAAGGCTAGCGTTATACGCTAAATAGTGGTTTGCAAGAAAACTGGTCACATTTGACTAACAAAACAAATGCATGAAAACAAATACCAGAGAACGGTCGAACTCGGTACACATGTGTTATTAACCCCAGGTTCATTTTGAGCCGGAGTTCCCCTTTAAGTTGGTAAACAGGAAAACAGAGCTAAATGGATATTGGATGATCAGATCGACAAATAAATGCAAAAGGAGCTCTGACTCTCGGCGGTGGAAGTTTTAAGCTACGTCTTATGTGGGCGCTGAAGGAGAACCAATCAAGAATTCAAGCTTGGGTGGTACTTCTGCAATGGCTCTACAGAGAGACCACACTGTAGCCTACGCACTGTTGTAAGCATTTACATGTAAATAATAAAGCTGAGACAAAGGCAAGCTGAAAACATTTCACTTGCTTTCTGTTATGAGCTTGTTGCCAAACTGTGCTAATTCAAAAGGGCATCACTCATGACAGTCCTACAGAGGCAATTCCAAGAAATGTCTAAAAACTGTGGAGTGTCTCTTTAAATATTTTCCAAAATTACACCCCCTCCAAAGAAACTAACATACCAATAAACTAATCCTCATAAAACAGCCATAAAACAATATGTTGCAAAGATCAGAATGTGCACAAACATGTTTTTGACCCTGTCCTTATTAGATCGATTTCGACAGTTTTAATGAAAGCTCAAACGCCGTAAGAGGACTAAAACACAAAGACGTCTGAATAGAGAGGCGAACATGAGTCACAACACTCTGCTGCAGCCCACAGATGGAACAGAGAGGAAGAGGAAGAGAGCAATGCTACTTTGGTAAATGCAGAAAGAGAGAAGGTAAAAAAAAAAAAAAAAAAGAAATTAGGTGAAAATGAGAAAATGAACAATGACACACTGGTTGACAGGGTGACAGAGTGGGAGGAATAAAGGGAAAGAAAGATGAAAGACAATGATGTTTGACAGCTGTAGGCTGTGTGGGAGGAGAGTGGAGGGAGGTGGAGAGAGGAAAACAGGAGAAAATAGAGGAGAGCAGTGACTGACATCTGTAGAGGGTGAGTGGGCGGAGGAGTATGAGATACAGTACATCATGAGAGACATGAGGGGAGTGAGGGGATCCGGTTTACTGGGGAGATAACCGAGCCAAAAACAAAAGTCAGCTTTAACAGAGACCTCCAGCTACAGTGAGAACGATGTCTGTGTTATTGTTATATATAGGCAACCTCAAAGATCTCTTTGAAAGTTGATTGCCTATGTGTGGCTTTCATATACAGTTGCTACAGAAAGCAACTGGCTCTGCTGATCCTGCAATACATTCATTTAGTGACATATAAAAAAAAGGCTCAGCACAAAGTTTAGGAATAGCAATCAATGCTATACCATTTAGTAACCTGGGAAAAACTGTCAATTTAAGGGTAACAGCCACCTAAACATTACTGAAGACCAGGTATACACATGTAAGACAACAGTAGAAGGGGTTCAATGTGTTGCCCTCGCCTACAAAGTCCCCAGATCTAAATCTGATCGAGCGTCTGCGCCGCGTAAATCTGATCCACAGCAACTGAACCTCGAAAAAGACTTGCTGCTGACATCTTGTTGCCAGATAACACTGAGAACCTGTGGCATGTGGATAACCAGCAACACATTCTGTTTGAGGTTTACAACGCAGTTCATCAAAACGGCAACCTTTACAACTTGCTGCATACGTCCGTGGTGGATACTTACGTGCGTAGGCAGGTAGAGGTCGTACGGCGTCCCGGAGTCCACGTCTATGGCGTGGAAACCAGACAGAGAGCCGTAGATGACTTTTAACCTCTGACCTTCCTCCACCGTCAGGTCAACAGACAGTGGCTTTTGGGGGAGAGACCTAAACGACTGGACAGAGATATTCACACAATGAAAAATGTTAGATGGGATAGTGTGAGCACGTAAAGACAATCATTATCTTCACCTGCAACCTAACGAAAGTTGCTCCATTAACAACTACTTAGCAACTGACTATCGATTTGAAGAGCAGCTGTATAAGACATGGCATATTATCACTTCCAGAAGGTAGTATATTTTTGGCCTTTTTCCATGAAGAGAGGATTAAACTCCATAGAACAAGAAGGAAAAGTAGTCCAGGCCACAGAGGACAAACTTAAGTGGGACGCAGCTCTGCGGAGGGTGTCTGCGTGTATGTGTTTGGCAATAGAAGTGACCCAAATTTCTTTTCCCAATTTGTACCAATGTTTTGTCCTAGATATGAAAATATACGTGGTACAGATAAGACAATGGAGGACGGCGGGGTTAACCTGTTGGGTGATTTTAACTACGTCAGACAACGTGATCAAGGACGAAACTGAAGGAATCAAGAAGCTAGTTGAGCAGGTTAGATTGTAAACATATTGAATGCTTGAGATTAATTTTTATCCTCTGTATGGAGGCTATCTTGGACAGGACATATTATGTTTGTTAGGCTTTACATAGTAAAATAGTCTAAGTTTCACTTCACTCTAAGTTAGCATGCTACACCCAGCTTGCTAACATGACTACAATTGATTTATCTTGACCTGAAGTCAAGCGTTAGCTGGAAATGTTTAGGGTTACCAATATTTATATTGGTCTGATCATGGTCATCCCAAGAGGCTAACACTAATGAGTCTAATAAGACCATTGCATAATATTGTGGTCAGTGTACACACTGTATTGACCTATCATTACAATCAGGGCAAAGAGCTCCTAATGCTTTTCTTGAAAACACACACATAACATTTTATATTTAAACGCTACCAACCTTAAAGGCCATGAACTTGTGGTAGGGTTTTGGGGCCCAGGCATACACCTCCACCGCATTCTTCAACGCAATCACCAGGAACTTTATCTTCTCGTAGCGTACTGAAAAAAAAAACAAGGCAGACAAAAGAATCTTAAAAAGGTGAGTCCTGATTACATATTGAGCATGCAGTTCCAAAAACTTTCACCTTTATAGTTTGCACCGTAGAAAATAAAAATTGCAGCTTGTACTTACCCACTTTATAGTGTACGCAGCCCTCCAAGTCACCTACTGACGTCCAGCCCTGTCTCTTCTCCACCTCAGGGTCATTATGGAGGATTTTATTCCTTAACCAGGACAAGTAGTAGAGACGCAGCTTGTTCTTTTTACCTATAGTCAGAAGCAGAAGGATGAAGGTGAATCCTGCTTTATTGACACATAGAAGAGTTATCATTCATCCAGTTCTTCTGACTCACTGAAAAAATTCCCTCACATTATCATATGATACTTTGGGATAAGAAAGGTGAGAGGTCAAAATGCACTTTGTTTACTCTGTTTATGTTTGTATCATTGTTAGGAATAAATCAAATACACCAATCAGCCACAACATTAAAACCACTGTCAGGAGAAGTGAATATCATTGACCATCTTGTGATAATTCAATGTTCTTCTGGGAAACGTTTGGACATGGCATTCCTGTGGATGTTACTTAGACATGTAGCACCCGCCTAGACCTGGCCTCGAAATTCACTAGATCTCAAACTGATCAAGTATCTGTGGGATGATCCACAGAGGCCCCTCCCCTCAAAGGACCCCACTAACAACGTTCTGTTGCCAGACACCACAGGACACCCTCAGAAGGCCCATGTCCATTCTCTGATGAGTCACAACTGATCTGGAGGCACAAGGGAAACCTACACAATATTAGGAAGGTGATCATAATGTTATGTCTGATTGATGTATTGTAACATTATAAAGCAACCCTCAGTCAGTTACTTCCTAGTTTTTCTAGGTCCTCTGAAGGATGTATATCCTGTAGGTGTACTGCACTGTGTACGGTCAAGTACTGAATGTCATATACGTGAACTTGCACCAACAGTACCTGATATAGTAATCAGCACGTTTAGTCCTTCCAACACATCCATCTGTTGAAACCTTCTTCTGCTGATGAGTGAGTAGACTTTCCCTTGACCACTTCGATCCAGCAGCCACAAGCCGTTCTCTGTCCCCACCAACAGATTCACACCTGCAGGACAAAACAAACACACAGATCAACTCTAACTCTTCATGCATCCATCTATATATACACTAGCCTGGAGCAGCCAGACTCAATTCACAAAGTTTGTGGATGAGAGAACTTCAAGATGGCTTCCAAGCTTACATGTATACACATAACTGTAAATCTGTATTTCAGTGAAGCATTCTTTTGTTTCATTCCCTGTCACGTCTACATGTTGTATAAATAAGGTATTTCAAAGACAAATATAAAGTTACACACCCCACAGTCCAGCACAAAGAACCTCAGCGTTGAACTTCTTCTTGTACTTGCGGATCTCTGGAGTGTCGCTTTGTGGTCGAATGTTTGTTGGGTTCACATTCACCACAGAGCCCTTCCTGTGGTTCTCTCTCTTGATTGGTTCGCCCTTACTACCCGCTGCACCGGGACAAAAAAAAAACAAGTAAAATATGGTTGAGATTTGTTTAGTTGCACCAAAAGAAAAACTGTTCTCGCCTACAATTATCTCTACAAAACAGCGACAAAATATTACTATTATTATAGAGGATTAATTTAAACTATGTTTAATGATTTGTTGTCTAACATTTGAAACTGTATATCTGATTATCATCATTAATAATTACACCAATATCTGGCAGCTAGCACAGCTTGTCATGCAGTAGTACAGGAAGAATATAAAAAGCTATTATTCTTCAATGGGAAGCCATTGCCACACCCTCAAACTCACAAAGGCCAAACTTCAATTGGACAATAGTGTGTGGAGCTGACTGCGGCATTTAAAATGAAAAAGTAATTAATTAATAAGTATTCTAAAGTGTATGTTTGTGTATTGTACAGTAAGTGTACTCACTGGGGCTCTGTGGTGGCGATGACGTGGGAATCAGTCTTGGATCAATGAAGGACAGGAAGGAGGAGGAAGAAGATGTCGGGGTGTTTTTGCCAGTAGGACTGCCGACATCCTGATGAGCACAACGACAGACACAGTCACTAAGTACAATTTCTTTTTTTTTTAATTGCCTGATATCTTCGCTGCATAAACAAAAACACAATTACTACTCGCGGCTTCACAGATCAGTGACTACAACTCTGCCATCTTCCAGCAACGATCCGTCTTTGTGTTTTCTACGTGAGACTTATTCCAGTCTTTTAACAACAAGGGCAGTCTTGCTTCTAATTGTGTATAAGGAAATATAAAATGCAAGGTTGGCTGAGCAAGAAAGGTTATTCTGAATGTAGATGGAGTAATAAAACACAGCACGGTACTGATGCTGATCACGCTACACTGTGCCACCACCTCCCCCTGGTGGATAAATGTAATTAATGCAGCTGGATACATGTATTTCCTAAAGCCATAAAAACAAGACCCAATGATAACTTGGACTTTACCAAACTGAATAAATCTCAACAAATTAATGTGTATGTGTGTGGATTCCTGAAAGGTTGTCTATCTGTTTGTGTTTGTTACAAACTGATCCCATTAAACTTACATGTAGTTCCTGGTGCGTGGGCGATGCAGGAGCCGAGGGCGATCTCAAGTAACTAAGTTCATGTGTTCGCTGCTGCTGGCCCAGTGCATTATGGGTAGGACTGGAAGAAGACGTTTTCTGCAGAAGATCCGGCAACAGGTAGGTATCATCTGAACTTAACCCCGAGAACTACAGGACAGTCACGGACAAAGCAGCAAGATAAGGGGAGTGAAATGGATGAAAAGCTCCAGGAAGTCTCCTAAAGAGGGACTGCTCAGCGAACACAGAGCTTGTTATTATGTGCGTCGGGTACCTGGTTAAGATTGTGGTGAGGTTGCAGGACGATGCCATCGGGTATTCCTCTGAAGTATTTGCCTTTTCCATTGGACAGGCCAGACCTTGAAACACACAGGTCAAGACTTTAGACCAGAATCTGACTACATGCGCTGCATTTAGTAGTTAGAAACAACATCAATGCATCTTACAGATGAGCAGTTATAAAAAAAGTAAAGAAAACAAGGCAGAGTTACTTCCTGGGAGCAGCAAAATATTATATTCTACTAATATAGTTTTCTTCTGTATGTTTGGGATGACCAATGACACATTTAACATAGGATTCAATTCCTGCGTGATGCAAAGTGAGAAGTTTTGAAAGCGTTGGTGGTTTAACTTTGCCTTGGTAGTCAGCAGAAATATTTCAACATGCAGAATTTCTCAGAATAGGCATTTCCTTAGTAGGCACAATGACTTTTTACTAATTTCTCTTCTCCGGTTTGTTAATAATGGTTTCACAACTGGTGCACCGTATCTTGTAACAGGCCCTGTCTCGTAACTGTGTCGTTTGGAAACAACGGGGAGATCGCCCTTTTGGGCTGGCAATGTACACTGATCAGCCTTGACATTATTACCACCTTCCTAATGTTGTGTAGGGCCTTCTGAATGTTGTTAGTGGGTGCCTTTGGGTCCTATGGGTCCTATGGGTTGAGGGGGTCTCTGTGGCTCTCAGGCTTGTTCCAGTGAATCCCACAGATACTTGATCAGTTTGGGATCTAGGGAATGTTTTTAGAGTTGTTCCTAAGCCGTTTTTGTGTGTGAGGATGGCTGCTGACATCAAGGAGTGTCATTGCTATGGGGTGGGGTTGCACAATATAACATCCACAAAGCAAGAACTAGACCGAAGGCTTCACCTGGTCCTTTCTTCGTCGTCGCTGCTTCCAACCTCATCACTAGACGAGGAGTATTCCGTGGCCTTGTTGAGCCGAGCCAGGGCGGATTTGACTCCCTGCGTGGGGCGAAGGAACAATATGAGTAAGAGAGGTGAAGTGAGTCAAAATAAATCACAGCTGAGTGGTATGTATGAAGATCAAAACATGAGGAAATCTTTAGTGTTAGTGAAAAGGGGGAATTTTGTTGATGGCGTGGGACATTTGTACATCAACATCCGGTGTTCTTGTCATTTTTGAAGTGATCTACTCAACCTAGATTTCCACTCCATTTACATTGAAGAGTCAGATTAGGCAGATTTATAAGGAGCATGTTGATATTTGTACAAATGTCAAAAGAAAAAAAATTGTACTTACTTGTGTCTGTCCACTGGTTATGTTTTCTGTCCTCCTATGCGGCTGCTGCAGACGGTGCTGTAGGAGAGGACTCTCCAACTTGAAGTAACCTAAAATACACGGACACAAACACACACGTTGGCAGGGGTTACGCAGCGTGAGAGTAACAGCTGGTTGGTGTTAAGCAAAAACACCCTTAACAGACTGATATTAGTGGCGAGATGCGTAATTACCATGGACAAACGAGGCCATTTTCAAATAATGGCAGCCTGTGCCGGCCTCTACGTGGGATCACTCGGTTAGACTGCTTTATAGCCATAAACTGTAATTGCGGAGCTGTGCTGGAGTAAGTGCTAATCACAGGACTAAGAGACTACTCATATTGTCTACACTGCTAATTATTTTAGAATAAACGTATTTTTAGATGAGACAAATTGTGTTAAAAAGGTGACCGCTGATATTGAAACACATCTAATGACAGTGTTTATTTCTAACCCTTGACACGGCGCAATGACAGGTAAACACATCTCTGGCATATTTGCAACATTAGCATTAGCATGTGGCAATATTCACTCTATTCATAGCTCTGATATGATTTAAATATCTAAAAAGCTCTTTAGCAGCTAAATCCTCCACCATCTTCACCAGTTAATTGCCAAATGTTTGGTGCTGGTTGGTACTATACAGTGGGCTTTTAATGATTTTCCACTGGAAACAGATGACTGGTGCAATTGAATAAAAACTGTAAAGATGCAGGCAGTAAAATTCAAGATGCTGGACCAAAAACAAAGCTACAAAGTTTTACAGAGCTGAGAAGAACTGCAAAGTTTGGACATAAGTCGCTGTGGCGTTTAAACTTCAAACCACCCCTCTCAAATTCCATCTTTTTATTGTATGCTATTATTAAAATATCGACTGGAGCAGTGTGTTTAATGTATTTGTGGATTTGGGTTAGTACCAAGTTGTTCCAAGAACCACTTCCTAGATGGTACAAGAAGAATTGTCTCTGTTGTTGCTACGGAGGTTTCAGCATTGTGCTGCAGTTTTGAGCACAAATATGATTGTTTTGTAGAACAAAACAGGAAAAGGCCACTGTTTTTTTTTTCATTGCATACCAAGAGTTTCCGGCAATGGCAGAAATGTGAGAAGCTGAGAAAATTCCTCTTTGCTTCAAGAATCAAAGGGCTTCATGGGAAATACATGACAAACAGGCTACTAATCCCTCGCTCCACAACCAACTGCATTATCACAGTTTTCTTATCAATCTTTAAATTTAATACATCAATGCCACAAATCTGCTCCGCAATAATAATATAGTTCAAAGAAGTAAGCAGCTTGTTCTTGGCTGTGAATGAGCAGATAAAGGTAAAGGCTTTTTACCACAGCAGAGCTGCAGGGGGGAGTCTCAAGGAGAATCTCTGATCTGTGGCTCCACACAAAGGTGGCCGAAGCCACCAGCCAAAACTGAGTGGGAGGTGTGAAAAGTTGCTTCCTTCCAACTACACACAGAGGGCAACTTTGAAACACTAAACACATTCCCCCCCCCCCCCCCCCCCCCCCCCCTCCTCTCTATCTATCCCAACAAAAGTAGCCTCCCTGCTGCCAGCCACAGAGGACACAGAGCTTTGCTGGCTCTTTCTTCCTCTCTGGACACACAGAAGAGAGGGCAAGCTTTGAGTGCATCGCAGTGTTGTTGTACAGCGTACTCCTATCAGCCACAACATTAAAACCACTGACAGGAGAAGTGAATAATATTGATCATCTTGTGACGATTTACTGTTCTGCTGGGAAACTTTTGGACCTGGCATTCACTCATGTGGATGCCAGACTTAGACATGTAGCACCCACCTAGACCAGACCAGGCACCCCCACCCCATAGCAATGACACTCCTTGAAGGCAGCAGCCATCCCCAGCAGGATGCAGCTTGACACAGACACACACATAAAAACGTAGGAACAACTCAAAAAAAGAACAGCACAATGTTGACCTGGCCTCCAAATTCACTAGATCTCAAACTGATCAAGTATCAGTATATTAGGAAGGTGGTCATAATGTTATGCCTGATCAGTGTATGTGTCAGGCATGAGGTGAGAGTGCATAGGTCTGTCGCTAAGAAATAAAGCTAGCTCTTTAAAACAAACTAAAATTATTTAAAAAAAACATAAAAGAAAAACCATGAAAGAATCGTCCACTTTATCCAGGACCAGCTCCAGAGCGTATATATTGAGGGGTTCATTTTTATTTACTGGTAACAGCACATGACTGAAGGTGACACAAACCTGGGTGGTTGCTGCTGGAGGATGAGGTTCCGTGAGACGCAGACCTTCCACTCTTATCTGCCATAGACACTGGACTGCCACTAGATGGCGAGAGAGGCACACAGACAGAATCGCAGATTAAACACCAGAGGTACAGTCAGATCTGCTATATACACATTCATGTGTCTGATCTTGAGCATATCTTTCACACTGTCACTGCAATGACCCAATTTTCCTCCCTATTATCTTGGTCTAATTGAAAGTGATCACCCAAGCTAAACTAATCTGACCTGTCCACCGAGTTGTAGTGTGATAGAAACCCTCACCATATATAAGACTCACTCTAGCAGAAAGAATACCTGCGTGGTTAAAATACCTTGTTAATACCATGGCTACAATACCAAAGATAACTGATGAGGTATGTATGTTAGCATTCTCCTGCAGACTAATGTTATTAGTGCTTCTATTGCTTCCAATTTAAGGACAAATGGATTTATTGTTTCTTAATGATGCTGAGCTATCCCTCCAAATTCCATTGCTCCAGGCTTCCAGCTCAGTTGATGTAAATTGAGCTGGTACGTGGTCAAGAAGAAACCCACTGACATCCATCTGTTGTTTCAACCAGTAGAATACATACGTTATTAGAAGAACATGTGGTAGACGGTAGTTGTGTGGAAGTAAAGGAGTAAAATGAGATTTATTCGGATATATTTATATACAAAGTAATTACTCTCAAAGTGACATGTCATTTTTTTTATTCCTAAGACTACATTAAAACACATGAACTACACTAACTGGATGCCACCAAAAGGAGAAATGAGTCACAAGGCAACAATCTCTGACGGAGCACGGACATCTCCCTAGAAAGACACACCAACGTGACACATCAAGTTGTTGGCTGGCCGGGTGTCAGTGGCTGTGACCCTAGTTTTTCCGGTGTCTCCCACACCGTTGCCACAACCAGTGTCAGCGGTTTTTCAGCCGATTCAGCATCAGAATGAGCCGATGAAGAGCCATCACTCTGGCCTACACGCAAAAGACGTTCCTCTTTGTTTTTATTTTCTATTTTCTTTAAAATAAGCAGCAAAATGATCATCTATGATCAGCATGATTCAGGAGAGGCCAGCGCTGTGTGACAGCTTCTAGACTTTCTTAGCTTCCTAGCCTCCCAGCTAATAGTAGCTCTTCCTGTTTCTCCTTTGAATGACGAATACTGACTACTGCCACCTGCTGGTGTGGAGAGTTACTTCCTTTCACACGGGTACAGACGGTACGTGCTAGCTGGCTGCTGTCTGTAAAACCGCAAGCTAAAGGATGCTAAAAAATGCACCTTAAAGCAGAGGGGAATTTTGCATTGCAATTAACCATTAAGGGATATAACATTAAATACATAATACATTAAATTTCTACTCAAATTCCACAATCCTGATACCAAATGTGACACCAAAAAGACGCCTTAAACCAATGAATACATTTTAACATAAACAAAATAACTGCTGCACCCCTAAACATTGCCTTTAACAGACTGAACCAAAGCCTTTGCGAATGCTATGTGTGGAGCATTACTACACCCTACTCCAGCTTTCTTCCTTTGGTAACAATTGTACAACAGAAACACAAGCGCTGTCATGTTTTGTTTGACATTAACTTGGCACTTAAGTTTCGGTTCTAGAGATCCCTAGTGCAATAAGTGGTCTACCTCGAGGCGGCCCTCTTGTGTCCCATCACCAGCTCTCTGCAGTAGAATTTAGAGGTAGTGCGTTCTGGGACCTGGAAGATACAAAAGCAAAGTCAATTTACCAGATTGAAAAAAAAGAAAAGGAAAAGAAAGAAACACACATGGATAGAGGATACAAAGATCATAGTCTCCCGGAGGTCTTGACTGCGTGTTTCACTTTTCATAAAGAGCTCTTAACAAGAATCTTACATGCAGCCAAGCAGAGTTTCATCTAATTATAGGAAGGTTATGAAAGCTTTATATACAACAACGTTTGCAGTGCCTGAAAGGCTGCAGAGCTGTGCGCAATAAAAATTTTAATAACCCACAGAGAGATATTTATTACTGAGAATCTAACGAGACCATTTGGCTGCGCTATTTATTAACAGTTCGGAGTTGCTCCTCGAAACACATGAAAGCCAAGTCCAAATCTTACACTATCTTATAACAAGGTATTGGTTTTGACACTAAAATCTTTTCTGGATATCAAGCAGGACAAAATACTATCATGGGATATTTCTGTTCTGACCTTTATTTTGAAAAAATACTGCACTCATGATAAAAGAAGAAGTGTTTCTGTGAGTCTCTGTGTTAACGTGCCAAAAGGCATTGTGTTCTTTTTCTTTTTTCACGTCCTACCAAGCAGCTGGCAACCTTCTGACCTCTCGTCTCGTGGGTCACACGAGACAGTCGCGGAGAGGAAGACACACCCA
The DNA here is from genome assembly GCF_963514085.1 of Chelon labrosus. Lineage (NCBI taxonomy): Eukaryota > Metazoa > Chordata > Actinopteri > Mugiliformes > Mugilidae > Chelon > Chelon labrosus. The sequence continues at coordinate 21,742,512 of NC_140358.1, forward strand.
GCAAAGCAGGAAGACATCTGTGGGAATACCTATCATCCTCTTGACAAGATGCCCACATCCTGCATCGACCCCTTCTCAACACACACACACACACTTTTCTGTGGCTATCTTTGTGAGGACAATCACCGACGCGATGCATTTCCCTCGCACTGATGTGACCGTCTGAAGTAAGCGGCTTAATCTAAACCTAATTCTAACTTTACCCATAAAACCAAGTCTCTAAAACAGCTTAAACAGCCAGTGGGAGGAGTGTGAGAGAAAGTGTGGACCTCACTCTGATTGTCTAACTCTCACTGGTCATACAGTGTGTGTGTGTGTGTTGTACAAACACAAACACACGGCTTCCTGTCTATTACTGTGGTGCACACATTACAAAGCCCTGAGTACTTTAGGCTTTTGACGGCGTAGCTACCCCGACAGCGCAGAGCATACGCAGACACGTAGCTGATGTGCACTTCCCCAGAAATGTTACCACGCACCGCGGCGACGCAGGCCGCAAGAGCTGTGATTGGTCCGCTTGGCAGTAGCGTGTCTTCGCTTCAGTATTACCGGCTGCTTCTCCATCTTCTCCAATTGTTTTGGATCAACAGAGATGGAAAATACTGAGGAAAGGTTGACTGAGGAGGGTCGAAGGTTCAAACATTTGCATGACTCGTCTTCGGCGAAATTTGGGCGAAAGTTTCAGTCCCTATTGTTGAAAGTGAAGCAGGAAGTGAAACGCAGCTACGTGCGTAGGCTACGTGCATAGGTTACAGCGGGTATGTCCTGCAGTACCTAAATGAGGATTGGTAAAGTGAATGCAAACAGATGTCAAATGTGTGACTGCACAGTGTTGCTGGTGCCCTCATCAACAGTTTCATAGCCTCTCTATTGGTTTAAAGCAGCTACAGTCACCTCACCATAAGAGAGAGTAGAGTTATCAACTGCTCTATCGACTCCATATGGCCGCCTGTGGTCCTACAACACAACATAGCAGACATACAGCTTTATTGGGCCCCCCCTCTGGTCTCTGTGGTAGTTATTAGTTGTTTTATCAACTCCATATGGTGTTCCGTTAGTAAATACACCTACCAGCTTATTCTCTTTGTAAAGCACTTAGCAGGGGACCAGAGATATTAGCAGGAGAGAGCGAATGAACGGTGCGTTTTTTTTTCTGCTTGTGAGGAAGATGCTTTTCGTTAGCGGCACTCCGCCACAGCTCCTCTCCTTCCTCCCATCTCGAGTGCACAAACAAACTTTCCCCATAAACAAACACACACCCACGTTTATACCAACCCTCATGCTGCGCGCACCACTTCCTCAGCTCGGTGTGACCAGAATATAAGATGCCTAACACACGCATTATGCCACGCTCATGTGATGCTGGCTGCATCCTGTGACTGGCATGACAATAACAACAACTTCCTCCTTTTGAAGGCGGACAGGAAAACAAAATAAACATCAGGTTGGTTTATGTCTCATTTATGCCAGACGTCCAAAACTGCTGGCGCTGTAACCCGATGCGTTATTATTAAGGAGCTAAAAGAACAGATGATTACTCACTTTAGGTGGAGTCTCCATGGGGTCCCAGAAGACACTGTCAGTTGGGGACATGGGGGGATATGGGGATAAGGGGGAGATGGCCATATCTGACAAAGAGCTGCTGTGAGGGGCATCTCGACTGGAGCGGAGATTGGCATTCTGGGGGCGGAAAAAAATAATCCAAGGATGAATTTGTGGCTAAGCACTTCAAGCAACATTATCCAAATTATTCTGACTGGAAAACAGAGTGAGTGCATAATGTGATATAATTGTGTATACCTGGTTGAAGTGAGCTCTCTGCATGGCAGGAGTACAAGGACTGGAGCTGCTTCCAGATCCCAGCCTCGAGTGCATCTGGCTGGGCAGACCGGCTGCCAAAAGCAACCTGGCCAAGTTTGATTCCTGGAGTTCCATCTAAAACATAAAGCAACGCATAAGACTGCCTCGTTTCTGTCTGTGTGTGTAGACTCTAGTCAAAAGGAGGTTGGAATGAAGGTTAGAACGTGGTTAAAACATTAGGTATGTATTCTAATACTACAGTCCTGCACTAAATCTCTCTTCATTGTTCTTATGTTCAGTTCGTGCTGAAACAGCGTCAGAAAGGTAAAGGTAATTCAATACAGATCATTCTGGAGGATGTAGCTGGTGGTGCTGTTACATTAGTGGACTGGTAAGTGAGTTTGTATCTTGTTGGAACCTTTTTTTAGGTGTTGATTGAAGAGCATCGTAGTATCTAGAAGCTGAACTAGTGTCTGATAGTCTAATAGAACTATATTCTGTAAACTGAGAACTAGTCGCTCTGATAACTGTTGTCATTAATTCAGAGATCTGATCTGATATCATTCCAGCGCACTGTATATCGAAACTGTCCACGCAACAGTGGGAGATGTATCTTACCTATGCTTTCCTCCGCTGTATTCTGTGCATTGCTAGAGCACAGTGTTTGATGTGTTAGTCTTAATCACGATAAGGAAGTGTGATGGGAAGCAGCTATGACAAAAACTAATTTGCAGACTCGTAATTGGATGATTCAGCTTAGAGGGAGGCATTGCTGTTATTTTTTGTAGTCCTTGCAACCTGTAGGCCTATTTCTGTAGTATTCATTCTTATGAGGATCTAACTGGGCTCAAAACTATTCCTATTTTTTGGATCATTTGTTTTTCCTCTTAGGGCGAGGTAAAGTCTCAGTTGTTTCTGCTTTACAAATCACCATATACCTGTGTAATCTGTTACATTTATAGAGAAAATGACAATATATATATATATTTTTTATTTATAAACCAAAGTCAGTCAGCCACAGACGGCCCTCGTGACTGGCTGTTTGATCACTTCTGGGAATGATGCCTGTGGTTTGTGTCTTGTTCGTGTTCCTTGTGCGGTTTAGCTGTCGTGATAAGAACAGAGAGCAGAAGCCACATGCTGTCACTCCTACACAGTCAGCATCAGCAGTCAGGCATTTACAAAAATACCTGGAGCTGATAAAATCATCACAGCCTCACAGAAAGAAAAACAAACATGTGAGGAGAGTTTTTAGAGTTGTCACACACTGGCCCGCTAACGGAAAGGTCAGTGCTGGTGGGATCCTTACACCAGCACCAGCTCCACTACCACACTCTGCTTCCCCTTCTCTCTTGGCGTAAAGGTTCGAACTGTCCTACAATTTGGCTTTGCTTTCTCCAGGTTGTAGTGACCTTTAGGTAAAAGAAGTCCAAGCAGTGAGATAAGACTGAGGTGAGAAAACCAAGCAGAAGAGAGGAAAGGGGACAAAACTAAATAAGTGAGAAAAGAAGAGCTTACAGGAACAGGAAGGAAAGGCAGACAGGAAGATGTAGAGGTGATAAAAGGTGCTAGACGCCTGAGGAGAGCAGGGTTTACCGCGGAGCGCTGGCTGTTTGCAGGGCGGCTCGGGGAGGCGGCTATAGCAGCAGCGGCAGCAGCAGTGTTCCCACTATTTGCTGTTAGCTTCTGGGCGGCTGCCACAGGCATTTCTCTCTGCCTCTGCCTCTGCCTCTCTTTCTCCCTGTGTCTGTGGTCGTGTTGCAGCGACAGGAGCTGGGTTTGGTCTTTGGGCAGGGTGCGGTGGGATCTCCTGCCTGCCGAGGGCTGCTGATGCTGGGCCAGAGGCTGGGGCTTGGCTTGCGGCTGGAGCGGAGGCTGGGAGTGCTGGGCCCTATGGCGAAGCAGCTGGCTCGAAGGAGCGGCTCTCTATGTAGCAAACATGAAAAGCACACACACACAAAATGACGGAGCCTGGAAGCGCATATAGGAAATAGGATGCTTGATGCGTATACTGTGTTGTAAGGTAATAATGCAACACAAAAACAAAGCACAGGGACAGAGAAGATACTTACTGAACAATGTTGACCTTAGTAGAACTAGTATTAACTGTTAAATGTAACGGTCCAGATGTTTTCTATACATCAGGGACATACGATGGTATTCCTGTCACACAATCTCTAAAGCAACTATTTATTTAATTTAATTTTTTTGAGTATTTTAGAGAACAAATCAATGACATATTCCTCTTTTAATCCATCATCCAATTGCCTGTCGCCACTCAAAGAAAATACTTGATTTGATTTATTCTTTTTTGTTCAATAACGCTGCTTTGATGAAGTGTAATTTATTGGTATCATCTAATCAGTTTGATACGGTAGAGTGGACTAATATGCACTAATCAAATTGGACTTCAGAGAGATTAAAATCACTTCAGAATCACATGGGATGTGTTATCACAGCTTCCAGTTAGTCTAGCTTTTTATACTGTTAGGGAAAACCGAAGGAGACAGTGAGAGCTAATGGTTTGAGACTGCTCGTCGTGTATGTCTGATCCACTCAAGCGCATGTACGACTGACTACATATCGTAACATATTGTGTCACATGTGCCTAACTCTGAGTGCAAATAAGCTGTGTGCACGTGCGATGCTGTCACAGGATAATCTACACCCCCAGGCTGTAAAAGAAGCCGACAAGACAACCCACTGACATGGCACAGAAACCCCGTGAAGCGAAAACCCTGGATCATTAGGCTAGATGTGACTGTTTGGTGTAAAACATAGACCCACATGTGAAAACATTCATAAAACAGCAAACAGTCTGGCGCTGGCAGCGAGGCTTGGACATATGACAGCATCTGGAGCTGGCAGGCTGGCTTGGGAATCTGATTTGCAAGCATAACTTTCTCCAGAGGAAATGCAATAAAAGCACGAGTATAAAAACTCCTGTCATCTACGCATCTCACGGCTGATTTTCTTTAAGTTACAGATGTCCTCTTTTAAACAGAAGACGTTTTATATCGGCTGCAAGATGAATTTAAAGAGGAGTGACAGATATTTTCATACATATTATGCTTGTGTATATTGGCCATACTGTAAAAAATTTTATGTTTTTGCACATCAACACCCACTGTAGCTCCGGGTGTAACTAAACAGCCCACTGAAGAGGAATGCAAAGACACACAGTGAGCTTTTAAGTTTGATTTGTGCTGATGCTAGCGACAGGAAAGCAAACAAAGCAGATGTACTGTAAATGCAGCGCATTATACATACGATCAACGCTCGAGAACTCTGGTAAGGAGTGTAAAGACTGTCGGCTTCTATGACATGCCCAATAAACACATCGCAAAAGAGTCTCTAAAGTGCTAGAAATAACGATAGCTTCTCATTTGCAAACACAGACACGCCATGCACTTACAATCAGCATGCAAAGATCTGACCAATCAGATGCAACCCTGGATAACATGCACTCACTAGATACAGCTAGCTGTCAGCTACCCTGGTACTGACAATGTGGTGGTGTAGTTAGCTAGAATGGTGGCTGTGGATGGAGAGAGCAGCAAGAAAAACATTGGTATACAGTCTATTTATAATGTCTGTCTATCATAATACGCTACTGCAATATAACACATTTATAACAACACTACTGCACATCGGAGATTTTCCTCGTATTGTGCAGGACGACACTCCATGATAATACTCCATGTGCCACTGGCCGCATACCATCGTTCAAGACGCTAAGACATGAATCTGGCGTCCGCATGCCAACTGGCTGAGGCAGGAATTTTGTCAATGCTTCCAAAGAAGAGATGCCATTTTATATTTAATAATGTTTTCCTGAGAATGAAAAGACAAAACAGGAGGCGCACAGAGCCGGAATACTTTACATACTTTTCTAATCTTGTTCAGCTAAACTGCACATTGGCCATGGGAACACATCAGCTTACTCAGTCCACGAGAAAAAAAAAACGAGTCCAAGTTAACAATCTGCTGTCACCACTGAAGAATGGTGAGCTCAACAAGAACACCAAGTTGTTCTATTTACGTGAAGTCAAGTAAAAATAAAGATAGAGAAACATGCATTGATATGGGAATCATATGGAAAGATTTGTTTCCTGTTAAAATTCAAATGTATAGCTCATAGTGGGACCATATCTACTTGAATGTCCTAGCATGGCAGTAACTACACAAACAACAGTTGTTCAAAGGGGAAAATACAGTTTTTATCCGTTTTTTGCTTAGCACAACTCACCAAGATTTAAATACTACAATCTGAACTCTCATAAAAAACAATGAAACCAAAATATACTGTTAGGCCATTCTGCGATTGCCCATCACCACTGAAGCATGGTGAGCTCAACAAGAACACCAAGATGGCATCGACCATTTTTTCTTACTGTAGAAAAACGGCAGCGCCACATTGTGAGTTTTGGAGTTTAGTTAATATAATACTGATGCATACACAAGTGTCCATTTTTCTGATAGAAAAAGGATGTGACATCATGCTAACCACAAGTTGCCATGCCAACCGCTCCATGAAGCGGCCCCGTAGGACCGTGAGAGTTGGAATGAATGAATGAATGAATGAATAAATGAATAAGTACAGAGTATCATCTAACATTTCTTTGTAACTGGTGGAAGTAGAGCAGAGCGCAGTATTAATCAAACGAAATGCGAGTGAGTCTGGACAGTACTTCGCAGACTCACTCGCTCCAAACTTGCAAGATGGCGCTGCCCGTATCTCCATAAAACTAGCATTAGCTTGGCCAAAGCCAGGAAGTGGGCATGCGTTGTTCATATTTATATACAGTCTATGCTTTGTAGATCACAGTCGGTCACTGGTAAATAAACCTGGCTCTGGTTGGCCTTGGTTGCTCCCTCATATATGTCCCACCCCAAATGTTTCCAAGTGAGACAAGCAGAACATAAATTGACGTTACCCATCACCAAGAACTAGCTCTATTTTATGTTTAAAAAGAAAACACAAACAACGACACCCCATCTGGGTTCCGTTGTGTCCCTCATCTACAGGCTATGCAGCAAAATCAAGAGGACTCACAACAACAGTCCATCCAGGGAGACACAAGAGAAGAACAGAAAGATGTCGGACTTGGGGGAGGTAGTTAAGAGGAGAGGGAATGAGTTTACTAGATAAGTGACAGCAAAATGAAACATGGTTCGCAAATTTGTATGTGTGAAAACCCCGCTGAGATTAGACGGTAACAATTTAGCAGGAAAAAAAAAACAAGACAAGTTGAAAGAGAGATGTTAGAATGGAAAGAGGTTCCATGCTGCGAACGATGGAGGGATGGATGGAAAGAGGAAACTAGCGAGGAGAGGAGAGAGAAGGCATGCTGGGATGAGCAGAAACAGAAGACGATAGAGAGATATGGAGAGGAAAGGCTTTAAACAAAGTGACGGCACGCTGTGATAAGCATTGGCTTTAAAGCCTGTCAGGAGCTGACACTAGCGGTACAGTACCATGTCTGTCAGCACAGTCTCCCTGAATTATTTTTTATTCTCACACAAATACTACATTTAAATCTACGTGTCAGTCTCCGTGATTGAGAAGCCCGCCAGACGTCCACAGCACAACTGAAACCGCTTTGTCTTCTTCCATAATAGTAAAACATAGACCTCAAATGTGAATGTGTCCTTGTTTCATCTCTGTGTCTTATTTATATTTACCCGTCTCACACTTCCATTTCAGGTACTCTAATAACAAGTTCCTTTATTCATGCAAACTCTTTCTTCTGCATTTCTGTCTTTTGATCAAACATATGCTCTGTTCAATTCAAAAGCCACCAAGCCTCAAATAACTGACTGGACCCATAAAAGCTCTAAAAACTACTGTCAAATTCCCATCTGCAAGTCCCAAAGCTCCAGGTGACGTCTTTGAATGATCAGTTCTGTGCACCCAACAACAAGTTCACCATCAACTCATGCAACACTTGAGAAAATGAAACAGGAGTTTGGAATTTTTCTTCAGAAAACGATGACTCAAAAGAAAAAGACAACAAAAAGGGTTAGCATTTAGCACAGAGGCTCGCTCAACATGCACCCGACCCCCGCACCGTGTGGCATCGCGGACCGAAACCATCGGCGGCATTAAGGGTCGGCCCACGCTGGGAACACTTCAAAACAAATTCCACCTGCTCTCAGTCAAACGGAAAATGGAGAAATGAATGACAAGTGAGTGAAGGTTCGTTACCTGCTCTGCCGTGGAGTCCAGAGGCCTCACTGAAACGTCGGCACTCCTCTGTCTGCCCGCCTGGTCCTGTTCCACACACACACACACAAACACACACATCATACGAACAGAAAGCCACGTGGTTGAATTAAGATATGACTCATTATATTCCTTGAAGTGAACTTTTCATTTAACCCTCGCAACCAATTGTATTCTAATTAATCAAACTCTTAAATCCTCCTCATCCATCCTTACACGTTATTGTATTATTTTAGGTCTGTACAAGAATATAAAAACTATTCAAACCACATACACACACACAGAGGGTTACTTTAATTAGGGTACACTAAGGTCTTGAGGAGAACTCTGAGAGGTGGGAACTAAAATATTCAGAGTGTGCAAGATGGCATGGAGCTTTTAGCCAGCGTCCTTAACTCTAAATATTTCATTATGACCTCATTTGGAGTTTCTCCTGGAATAAAAAAAAGTCCAAATTGCTCTTTTTTTTACATTCACAATGGTTAATTAAATCTACCCCATTTACATATTTGCAGCCATTGCACCATTGCCTCTAAATTGTGTTTATTCAGCTTGGATCTGAGCGGTCACATTAAGCGGAGAAAGGGCTCAAGCAACAGCTTCATTTGATTACAACGCTTTGATGGCATCGATGGCTGGACCTAAAGTGAGCCTCTGAGCAATAATCAAAGGCGAGCAGTCACACAGATCATCTGAGGCCCAGGAGAATATTTAAACAGCTACTGCCTCTAATGGATCTCTACCGCTGCTCCAGAACCGAGAACAGCGCCGCCGTTTTATGTGTGTGCATCAGTTGTTATTTATTGATCTCCGCCCTGATGTTAGTTAGACCTGCACAAAACTCAGATTATAACTCCAACCAAGATTCCATAAACACTTATATTAAATACTTTAATTTGTAAATTCTTTTAGTTAGTTAACAGCTACAAAGATAGAATATATTAAAAGGCTCTCATTACTAATGAACAGACATCACTTACGGTGCTTTTTCCTATTTTGTATTCATAATAGCAGTGTGTTGTGTTTTTAGAATGAATGAGGAAAAACTCAGTTGATGCAGAAGCACACCTGTTGGGTATAGGCGGTCTTTAATGGAACTCAGGACGCATTGCGTTCACAGTACCAAAGGAATGCAGACACATGCGGCCCAGATCACCTCCAAATGTGGATCGGATCTCCCAAATGCGCCCGGATTGAAGCTTAATACAACGTCTGAACAGACCCTTAAAGAACAAACTAATACTGAACATTCATTTCCCAGTGAAAAATAAGCACAGGTTTTCTTATTCTTATTCTTATGGACTGGAAGAAGTGCTAAGTCGGCAGCAGACACAGTGTTAGGGTATCAAATGGAACCCACACCGTCCCTCTGTGAGCTGGGGGTGTGCCGACCACAATCTACTCTAGGTAATGCACTGACTAGAGGTAAGTACCTCATACAACCCCACTTCAAAGAATACCTATCCCTTTAAGGGAGGGGTTTGGTTTCACACACTAGAGTTGAGTAATTATCAATCACTTTTACCGTCTTGCGTGGAGAGATGCAAAGCCTCTCTATTCAAGCCGCCAAAACCGCCCTGAAACGCACTGTGTTGTGCTTGGCAAGCCGATCGATGTGCAAAATGACTGGAGCCACTGCCCCAGATGAGTTCTTCAGCTGACAAAATACAAGACATCACATCACGCACTCACTGAACCTGTCACATAATTAAATGCAGATGCATTAAAACTTAATGAAGCGTCTGATAGATCCATTACGCACGCTGAACTTAATGCCTATGAGGCAGTCTGTGTAATCAGAATCTAATATGTACAGAGCTCCCCGCCACACACACACAAGCACGCCAAATAGACCGATAATAGAAGTAGACAGATATTAACAGCATTGATATACTGTATCTTCTACAGCAAGATATCAGTTACTGATTTGCTCTTTGATGGTAATATGCACCCACTGAAACTCGCTGGTGTGTGGGATAGATTCATTAAGCACGTGTTAAAATTAATGAGTAAAAAATGAATTTCTAAAATAGTAAAAAAAGAACCGTGCCTTTGTTTAAAGTGACTGAAATTGGTAAAGACACTTCACCCTGTCTCGGCATACTTTGTCAAAAGCGCACGCACGCTCGCACGCATAGGCACACACACAGTTTCAATAGCTTTGTGACATTACCTCACAGACAATGGGATTAATTTCCCACAGACCTGTGTGATGTTATAAATTAGGTTTTAACAAGGTAAAAGATAGCAACTTTACGGACGTGAAAGCCCTTTTGAGAGGAAACTGCACAAAAGAAGCCAAACAAAGGGTTTCTTTTTCAACCTCGAGCTAATTTACAAAACTCCGACGGTGCTCGTATGAACCTCCTCTTTTATGCATATTTAATTCCTGAAGATGTCATTCAAGTTGCGGTGGCATACTGAAAGTCCTTTTCCGATACAAAGACGCTCCAATTCCTGTGCTGCAATAGGATTAAAGTTGATAGAAATGCGCCGACAAGTCGTATCCCATCTCATAAAGTTTCGTCTTCCGCTGTTCATAATCATAAACTTCACAGATGCGCCTTCTCTTCTGGCCCGCTGCGTCGAGGAGAGAATGTTTTTATCACCTGGGTGACGGAGGCTGACAGGTGCAACCGCTACATCGGAGCGGTGAACATCAGACACACCTTGAGCTCACAGAGGTTCCGAGGGAAACACGCTCGTGCGTTAAACTCACCGCTGCATCAAATATGAATGGAGCCTAACGCACACATACACAGACCTAGTGTTTTAACGCGCTCACTTGCCACGATGCATTCCTTCCGACAGGTAACTTAGGCTTTATGTAACTTTGCTCAACCTGCACAGAGATGTTTTATTCATTTTCACCAGTGCAGGCTTAACACAAAGGTCAGATTTTTTGATATTTAAGTGTTTAAAAGGTTAGTGAGGACATGCCAGTCTATTGGGAATGTATTTCAGTAACGAGTAACTTATATCGACATTTCTTCACTTTTGTCTTTTACCACAGTAGGCAGCTGTGTTTGGCGACAAAGGCTCAAATAAACAGACTAAATGACAACTATTTCTCCACCAGAGATTTTGGCAACCACATCAGATCAAAAAGGAAAAGTGACCTTTGTCTTACATTTGCTGATCAGATGCCGAAACAACAACATTGGTGCATGTCTGCTTGCAAGATGTGGTCATTTTTCATGTTTGCATTATGTACTTGCCCCAGATCAAGAACAAAAGACTAAAACTCATACTTACTTAGAGGCACACGAGTTCAGATGATTGTGTTGCTAAAAATAAAGGCCTATTTCTCAACTTCTCTAAATTTGTAATTTACATTTGAGGAAGTGGAAACACCATTGCATTAGGTCAAGGGCTGCTGCACCTCCGAGTAACTACAGACACAAAGTTAGGGGTTCAGTATTTGTTTACCTGTCTCCTGTCACACCTCCTGTTTCTCTCGTCCAGGAGGATTATGTTGTCATGGAGATCCGACTCTTCCCCGGGGAAGATCTCCTGAAGATCCGCCCACTGAAAGGCGCAATCTGTCAGCTGCTGCCTCTGATGCTGGAAAAAGAAAAGATAAATGTTGACTTTAACACATGCACCAATCAGGCATAACATTATGACCACCTTCCTAATATTGTGTAGGTCTCCCTTGTGCCTCCAAATCAGTTGTGACTCATCAGAGAATGGACATGGGCCTTCTGAGGGTGTCCGGTGGTGTCTGGCAACATAATGTTGTTAGTGGGGGCCTTTGGTTCCAATGGGATGAGGGGAGGGGCCTCTGTGGGGATCTAGTGAATTTGAAGGCCAGGTCAACACCTTGTGCCGTTCTTCAGGTTTTTTTAGTTGTTCCTAAACTGTTTTTGTGTGTGTGCCTGTGTCAGGCTGCATCCTGCTGGGGATGGCTGCTGCCATCAAGGAGTGTCATTGCTATGGGGTGGGGGGTGCCTGGTCTGGTCTAGGTGGGTGCTACATGTCTAAGTAACATCCACATGAATGCCAGGCCCAAAGGTTTCCCAGCAGAACATTGTATAGTCAATGTTCACTTCTCCTGTCAGTGGTTTTAATGTTGTATAAATATATAGACAAACAAAGCCCACATTCTTAACAACTGCCACTTGGAAAAAAACCCACAGCTCTTTGATCATTGACCTGACACACATTTGCAACGGTTGCAGGTACTGTGGGCTCACATGAAAATTTCCAGTGAAGGTTCCATAGCAGATAAAATGGGCTGTGTGATATGATATGACTCAGCAGGTGGAAGGAGACTCTGAAAGGTTTCTTGTGAAGATGCAGATAAGAGTTTATTTATTTTTTTATTTTAAGCATCACTCTTATCTGTTGACTGGCCTGCCAATGCTGAGTTGATACTGAGAAAATCTGAATATAAACGTCACTTACGTCCTCTAACTTTTGCCGTTGCTCTTGTTGCTGTTGGATCCTCTTCTGTCTGTCGGCCAGAAGCTGCTGCTTGTATCGCTCCTGCTCTGCCTGCTGCTGCCTGTGCTGCTGTAATGCCTAGGTGTGAATTAATAGATAATTAATAGACTGCAGTTAAAGAGTGAAAATGACTCCATAAATACCTTACAAAAAGTACAAGTGGCTTCTGTCTTGACTTTGACCTTAGGTCTAATCGCTAAGTGTGAAACAAGATTAAAGTTCAGAGAGCAACTTCTGATAAACTACGTTTTAAACTAACAAGGCTCATTTCCCCATTTGAGCCGAGATGACCTATAAATGTGTAAAACGTGCTTCTAATAAAAGGTTGAACAATATGAATTAAATTAACACTTAAGTCTCGGTTTCACTACCGTCAGTAGTAAAACCGAGACGACTAATACCACAACTGAAGAGACGACTAATAACAACTAATAACAATGAGCTGCTGGTAAAATGATTTCCATCATTCAACTGTTGTTGGGGTTTTTTTCTGATCAAGTGAACTTTTGCTATTTGTGTCTGTGACACATGTGAAGTGATTTGCCTCTTTCGTAACCAATACTAATAATAAATATTAACTATACACATAAGCACTAATGAATGAACGTTACCGCAAGACCTACCTGTTGTCTTTGTTGACCGCCACCTCCTCCGTGACCGCCCTCTCTGCCTCCTTCGCGATCTTCTGTCTGTAATCGAAGAAACTCTCGTCTTAAAGTCCATTCCCCGGGAACATTGACTATGGAGCTGGGAGAGGGACGGACAAAGAGAAAGAGAGAGAGAGAAGTGGTGTGAATACGACACAGTCCTCACATGTACTTCATTGCATGATGCTAAGAGAAAATGGGCACAGTTACATGAATATACACTTAAAGCTCGTCCTGGGAGCAAGTGCTCAGTTCGCAGTGCCATCTGCTATTTGACATCCGGGGACAGCGACAGGGAGGCTAGTGCATCTGTCCGTGCACATAAAGTACCCGAATGCCTCACAGTGGCTCATTAGCAATGCGTGTGATGGAGCAATAACAGTAAGTGTAAATCTACGTTAAACGTGTAGACCAATGTCTTTCTACATACATACATACATTAAGGTGCCGGGTTTGACAAGGCTTTTACCTGGGTTCTCCTTCCTCTTCTGTGACCTCGTCCTCGTCTTCATCACTCCCACTGTACTCATACTCTGGACCCTCTGGGAAAGAGAAAGAGACAAAGAGGAGCAGGGAGGAATTTGTTGGGTTATTATGAGGTTTTAATATCGCTTGAAATTAAGCAGCAGCAACATACACAGATCAGGCATAACATTATGACCACCTTCCTAATATTGTGTAGGTCTCCCTTCTGACTCAATAGAGAATGGACATGGATCTTCTGAGGGTGTCCTGTGGTGTCTGGCAACAGAATGTTGTTAGTGGGGGGCCTTTGGGTTGAGGGGCCTCTGTGGATCATCCCACAGATACTTGATCAATTTGAGATCTAGTGAATTTGAAGGCCAGGTCAACACCTTGTGCTGTTCTTCTTGTTTTTTTGAGTTGTTCCTAAAGCGTTTTTGTGTGTGTGTCAGGCTGCATCCTGCTGGGGATGGCTGCTGCCATCAAGGACTGTCATTGCTATGGGGTGGGGGTGCCTGGCCCATTCATGTGGTGCCTGGTAACATCCACATGAATGAATGCCAGGCCCAAACGTTTCCCAGCAGAACATTGTATTGTCACAAGATGGTCATTGTCATTCACTTCTCCTGTCAGTGGTCATAATGTTATGCCTGATCGGTGTAAAGCCAACACCAAAGTGCCAATGACTGTTGCTCATAGAATGACCACTTGAGGCTGGCTTTAAAATTGAGTCAATCCCCACAGACCCCCATGTAGCAGAAAACTTTATGGAGAACTAATACTTTTTGTGTAACAGGAGGCTACGATCACATGTTGCTGGCTGTCATTTGCCTTGGCATCACCCGTCCCGTCCCCCTCAGATACACTCTCATTCCACCTTTTTGACCATTTTTTAATCATCTGAGCGTTGAGTGGAAGGAGCCACGTCCAAGATGCCGGCAGCTGCTGCCACCCACAGTCAGCTTCAAAGCCGCTCATCAGGAAACCTATAGGTGACGCCGCAGAGGGTTTGCCCACTTTCACACTTAGACAATGCCTGCACCGTGTCTGAGTGTGAAGCAGCAGGTCATCTGCTGCGAAACGTAGCATTTAGCGTTAGACAAGATGTGGTCATGGGTGGTGCTTTGGGTTAAACGCCTCTGATGTATCGGCACTAGGGTGGGGTGGGGATTCTCATCTGTCTCTGGTTTCTCAACAATTAAAAGTTGCTCCACGCCTGCCGTCTGGATGCCTCCTCGTCTGCTGCCAGTAACAATTCTGTCATTATCAAAGCCACACGAAAGTACAGCGTTAGCAATCTTGTGCGACAACAAAGTGAACGAGAGTCTTCTTTTGTGGCTTTTTTTTTTTATTATACTGCAGAGCGGCTTCAGAACAATTATGCTCAATCAATTGTAATCTTGACACACTGAAAACACTAACAGCTAGTTTCTTTCTCTTATATACTTTCTACCAGGGGACTTTTTACACATGCATGCTTTAGAACAGGCAATTAATATATTTTGAATCGGAACTTGTTCATAGTTTTACAGCCACATGTTAAACAATCGCAAAAAAATATATTTTGTTATGTAGTTTTGAGTGTGGCCACTGAACTAACATCACCGTCCCACGGGAGGCCGCGACGATGGGCCCCCGCCACAGCAACACATGGTGCGAAAGCAGCTCGGGCTAACATTAACTTGACACGCCATATGTCGCCCTTAACAAGCGGCGAGGCAACGCAACGCAGGTGTGTTTGTTCAGAGCGGAAAGAAGGAAGAAGACTGACTTTTCCGACAGACAGAGGAAATCCCAGCTTTGTTGCTGTGATGTCATGCCTGAAAGTCTTGGCTCACGTTGCGTCTCTTTGAGCCAAAGCTGCGGGAGAGTGGAGCAAATCTAAGCGTTAACGTGTACTTTTGGTGACCAAGGGAAAAAAAAAATTCTGGAGTGAATCGTCTTCCAAAACATAGACCATCTTTGTCCAAACTGCACTCTTGGGTGAGCTGAAAATGACACATCCTTTTCGCATCATATCCGGAGCTTTGATTTTTCTTTTTTCTTTTTTTTTCTGGAGTTTTTCCCACATGCACTAATGCTATATGCATTTTATTGCAATGTAGGCGAATAGGGTAAACACACACACACACAAATCTGGTCATGAACACATTGCATGCACACGCACATGCACGACACATACAGCATGCAGAAAGTCTCCCAGTCATTAGTGTGTTTTTATAAGCTAGCAGAAGATTAGAACCAGATGGTCACTCTGTTTCCTCCTTCCTTCCCCTCAGCTTCTCTCTCTCTCTCTTTCTCTCTGGTCTGTCTCGCTCTCTGTCTCTGCCTCTTTCGCGTCATCACTGCCTCTCTTTCTGTCTCTTTTTCAGCTTTTCAAATGAAGAAGAATTAACCTCATGGACAAGACAAGGATTTCTTATACTCCCTAAACACCAATGTGAAAACAAAAGAGGAACAGTGTCGTAAATATCTGTCTCCTCTTCCCCTCCCCTGACTGCTCCTCTCGCTGTTTGACTGCACATATTGGCATCACACATTCGGCACATGTAACTCATGCAGAGCAGGGATGAGGATAAATTATTCTCACACTAAATGTCTCTCCGCCTTCCTCCCTCCTTCTCTGTATTTTTGATTTGTTGTTTCGGCCTGTTTCCATCCCACTTTTGTCCCGTACTTCATTTCTGTGTTAGTTCCAAGTAAATATGACAGAAAAGAAAAGCTCAGCTGGTCAGATATGCACCTCCTTTAGACCTGACCCAACATTTGACCTATCACTCTCTTGTTCGACTTAAAATCAAGTGACCAAATATCTAAGAACCTCCAGTACCGATCTTTTAATATTTAGCAAGGACCGATCCAAGTCCCGATCTGATCGTATAGAAACAAAATGTCCTCCCCTGGAGATTCATAAAGGCTTTTCTTATGTTGTATTCTCCTAGTCGCTACTCTGTGCGATTGCAGTGGTGGCGTCACTGTGTTGGTGGCATTGAGTGACAATCTCCTTGCAAACCACCTTGCAAAACATCCACATTGCACAATTTACAAATTTCCGTCTGACGTAACTTTATTTCACTCATTCATTCATCTTCTGTAACCGCTTGGCTACACCCCGGACAGGTCGCCAGTCTATCGCAGGACTAACACAGAGAGACAGACAACCATTCACACTCACACCTACAGCCAATTTAGAATCACCAATGAACCTAACCGGCATGTCTTTGGACAGTGGGAGGAAGCCACAGTACTCAGGGAGAACATGCAAACTCCAAACAGAAAGGCCCCAGTCGGCCTGGACTGTGACTTTATTTTCCACAGTAAAATACTTCTACACAGCGGCCGCAGTCATTTAGTCATGGGATTTTGGGTCATCATCTCCTTCTTCTTCTTCGGTTTTTGTAGCTAGCCAACCGTCACTAAAACAGAAGTGGACGAAGACGCTTTGACGCTACGGGAACGCGGTTTTGGTTTGTGGCAGACCTAAAATAAATAACCATAAAAGATCTGGCTTGGCTGAAGCCTGATACTGATCCACTACAACAAAATCCTATTATTTAAAAAAATTGTCGGGATCAGCCCCGTCACCGATCCCCCCGATACCAATCGGGACATCGTTAAAAACCTCCATAACTATAGCGGTGGTGCTTCCTTCTGTAAAGTGTTCTTCTTGATTTTTAAGCACTGCGCTAATAGTTTTAGTGATGAATGAACGAATATAAAGCTTAAAGTGTAATTTATGCTAAAGAAGTTGTTTAAATTGTGGGTAAGCCTGGCGCGCTTTTAATAAACAGCGTGCTACAAATGTGCAGAAATGAAGCATTTTGTGGCAGCCAGAGTAAAACAGCTGCTGCTGCGCTATCAGTGCAGCTGGCTCACTCTCTCAGCTTCAGTGTGCAGTTCTTTCTTTCCAAACGACCGGCCTGAACTCCACACAGTACAATGAACTTGAAAAACATAAAATTCCTTATACTGGAAATACACAGGAATATGTCAGTACGTAAAACTTTGGTTACTATAATTTACCAAGTCTCAAACAAACTACACATTTCTAACTGTTTGTGTTACATGAAGTCAAACCTCTTTGAACCTCTTTTCCAGTGTGTTTCTACTGTAAAGCATCTGGCCACTTTTGTGTGTATGTCTGTTTTTAATCCAGTCCCTAATCCATGAAATAGTAAATAAGCAGCACATGTTCCCCATCATGACAGCAGCCCATGTCAATATTCATCAACTGAACAGTTCATGCAACAATGCAATAACTAAATTATTTGTGACTCACTGTAATTGAGTCCAGTGAACCAGTCTGATAGGAAGGACTGAATAAAAGAAGACGAAAAGAAAGAAAAATCTTTTCGTCCATTGAAGCGTTTATCCATTTCTCCTCACCTTTCTCCCGCTTCTTCCTGGTTCTGTCCAGGTGATCCTTGAGCATGATGCGGACTTGTCTCTCATTAGCCAGGTCTCTGATGAAGGCGTGTCTCAGGAGGGCGTCTGTGGTGGGTCGGTGCAGGTGGTTCTTGACCAGACAACTGTCAACGAACGACAAGAAACGCTTCGACCTGTGAAAGACGAAGAAGAAGCAGACTGTGAGACAGGGCGTAAGGGGGGGAGGAGGACCGAGAGGAATGTGACCATGAAAATCAGAGTTGCGAAAGCCTGTGTTGTGCCAATGTGAGTCTCCCTGCCAGGATTGCTCCACCCTCAGGGATAGCTACTAGGTAAATGCGTCCCTGTCCAGTTCTCTTGATCCTACATTATTTAACATGTATTTAAATTAACACTTTTCTTTTAAAAGGTTGAATTTGGCTAGCTTCACAGTACATCATATTATCTATAAGTTACTTGTATTGTTGGTTGTGATCGTTGCATTGTGAAAAGCCGTTCACTTTATGAGAGAAAACATACGGCTGCCTCAGTTTTTGATGAAACATTCTGGATTCAGGGCAATAGAATAACTTTGATGACACCTCCAGTAAAAAAACTGACATTTATTTTGAGCAATTATTTTGCAAAACCCAACACAACTCTGTAATATTGAAGAGTAATATCAGTGCACACTTCCTGGCGATGATACCTTGCACATTTGGCAAAACACCTGCACTAAATGGTTTATATATGTGGTTTTTGGATAACCGATTAAAGGGTTTTACCTCATATAAAATAAAAGATTCTAGGATTAATTAAGTTATTTTGATTGTAGTTTTTGAAGTAGCTTCAGTAATGCACACTCATGACGACTATATTGTTGACATTATATAGTTGCGCTCATCCAGCTAATATCAGCAAATGCAATTAATTATTTTGTTTAGTCAGGCATGCATTAGCCGCCATCTGTAGCCCAGTTCGTGGCAAAAAGCTTTGCGAAATAAAGCAGGCTATAAATAATGCGGAGTTTACAAATAGGAAGTGTCATAACTGAATAGCTGTTTCACACACACGCAAAACCGCTAACACCTGTTATGCCCTAGTTAAATAGGTGGAAGCCATTTTATTGACTTGAGTTCTTATTGTGAAACTTGGCGCAATACACTTCACGCACTGCACTGTTCAGTTTCGCCTAAGTAGGTGTCAAAAAAACAAGAGTGGTCTGCGTCAACATCAGCCCTGAGATGACTGTAGTGTAATTAACAACAACAACAACAACAAAACCAGAGTATAGACAAATCGTGAGCTAAGATAATATGTAAACCAATACGCAGCCAAAATCGCACAAGGAGACGGAAGACTGTGTGAGCGAGCTACAAATCCCTTCTTAAAGTATTACCGAGGAATATCTATTCCATAATCTTGAGCTGATGTTGAACTTTAAGGAAATATACACCAGAAGCACTCCTGAAATCGTAGAGGCATGTCGTCAGTACCCTGAGCTCATAGAAAACGGGCAAGGATTATGTGTTGATGCCGCCTTTAGCGAGGCCTGGAGGAGCAGCGCACCCCAGACCAGTGGAGCTATTAAAAGCTGTCCTATGAACTACAGTGTTTCTGATGACATAAATACTGAATGAAAGACAGCATGAGTCCACTGAGGAGTTCAATCTGAAGTGGTTATCCATTATACATGGAGGAGAAGGAGAGGAGGGAGAGGAGGGTGAAGGAGGGAGGGAGGACGATAATCAAACCATATTAGAGATTGAAAACTGATGTATGCAGTATTTGTTTTTGAGGGGGGTCGGGGGGTCTATTGAATTCTAGAGTTTTTAAAAGGTCTCATGTACAATGAGCCTGTCTGCAATGGGAAGGGACCTTCTTCCGTATTGCTTCACCAAGTTTCTACAGTAGTCAAGCACAGACCAAACCAAACACTGACTCTAGACTTTGTTAGTCATGTTTCTTAGCAGCCACTCTAGGTTCTCCAACATGTAAACTTGGAATGGGAGGGTGGCATGAAGGGTATCTAGTCTGCACTAAATCCTACTTAATGGACCTTTAAGGGTGTACTCAAGCAAGGTGGCCAGGACTGTGCCAGAGCACATTTGACCTGCCAAATCTGGTTCAGTTCAGCTGGACTCCGGCACGGGACGCAAATTATAATCAAGACTCATAATAATGTAAGCATACTTGGGCAAAGAACAGTGTAGGCATTGTGAAAGTTGGGAGAGGGGCAACTGTACTTGGGCACAGTTCAAGGCCAGTTTGGTTAGACCTACATCTTATCTTAATATGTCTAGACATGCCGGTGGCTTTGAGCTTCTACTCTCTTCATGAGAAGAGAGTGCTGAAATATCTTTTGTCTGATACATGAAACCCACAACAAAGACCACGCAGGGGAGAAACCCTAAACGCTGTCATCTACATCCTGTTGTGTGTGTGTGTGTGTTGTGTTATGAGTGTGAGTGAGGGTCGGTGGGCGGGTGGGTTCACAAGCTTACCATTTCTTTGATTTCAGTTTGGGTGGAGCATTTCGAGGAATCAAAAACAGCGCTCTCATTGGATGCATGTCGCACAGAGCTAGGAAAGGGTCCAGAGAGGGAGGGAGGGAGGGAGAGAGAGAGATGAACAGATGGGAACAGGAACAGTTAAAAGGAGAGAAAAAAAATAATCCTAAGAGGAAACATACACAGTGAATGGTACAAACAGAAAATTCAACATATCAGTCAGTCATGTATATGTAGATGTATTTCCAACTTACGAGGGGCTCCTTCTGCCATCTCTAGCGCCGTGATGCCTAAAGACCAGAGGTCACTCTAAGAATGAGAGGGAAAACGGTTAAGAGCTTAGTCTGAGCTCCATTCATTTCCTGTTAACTTTGGATGTCCTCAAATAGTGAATCAGTTTGTGTATAGGGGTGAGAGTAGACGTCCAGGGATTATAGAAACTGTTTCACAAACAAGGCTTCAAGACAGGATTCTGATATTTTACAAAAGAATCTGTTGCATCCTCTCAGTGAAGTACTGGATTTAAAATGTCAATATCTAATTACTATGAGAACGACACACAAGTTTAAGGATTTTGGATAAAGTTAGCCCAGCAATACAAAAGTGATTCTGGTCGTGATTAAATACTTTCATTAATATTCATGGAAATCTGTCTGTTGAACTTATATACTATTTATAGACTTAGTCACTCCATGCGTCCTCAGAGGTTGAGACAACACACAAAAAAAGCGTTAATTAATTCAAGACACATTCCACATGAATTGAAAGCCATGCCGGGAGGTGAACCTATTCAGATGTTAATTCCTATGGGTAAATCTTCCTGGAAATTAAATTTGAATCAGCTGTGAAAAAAAAAACAGCTCCAGTGATTTCCTCTCTGATGATCACACAGATAACATGATTTGCTATCGCAGAACCTTTCTGATAAGTGCAGCACCTTAATGATCTATGCGGCTGAGAGGACAATGATCTGCACGGACTAGATAGCGGTGCCGTCTGTGTTCTTGTGTGAGTTTATGAACGGCTAAATTTGTTAACTAAACTGCTAAAGTGCAGACGTTCTTATTCTTCTGGCATCTTTTGGCAGCTACCAAACGGCTCCAGGTGCCTTCAGACCGATGTAGGGCTGACCCTGCATTACATCTAGGCCAAGAAAACCAAGATTAAGAGACCCCTATATTGTGCTCATCTATACAGCAGACAATTCAACCATGTTTGGCGTCTCTTTCTCATGGGCATACCTGCATCCATCCTGAATCTATCCATTATCACACATTTTCTGCTTAATGTCTCCTGTTTCATGTTCATAACTACAATGATCAAAGCCAAAACATGATCAGAACTGTGCCTGAACACATCCTGTGTAAACACAATGACAGCTGCTTCAGCCAGCCACAATGCTTTTGTAAGTAGGAGGGGCACATTAATTTCATCTAATTGCACAGCATTCCATGGATATGTTGATGCATGCTGTTGATTAACTTCAAGATTAAAATATTATTTCTTTGTTTTTATCATCACATGACATTTGGTCAGAAACTATTTGTGTATATTTGGATATATCTCTCTTTCCAACATCTTAAAAAAGACACTTAAATGTGCAGAATGTTGTCGGGAACGTTGCTATTTCTGTGTCATGAAGTACCCTGTAGTCATATGTGGCTTCAGGGTTCTCATCACACGCGATGACCTCCGGAGCCATCCAATAGGGAGTACCGATGAAAGTGTTCCTACGACCGATGGTCTTATCCAGCTGAGCCGACACTCCAAAGTCAACTGGAACACAGAAAGGTAGCACCGTTTCACATACAATACAACCGCCACAATCTTTTCTGGTTTCTGAAGTGTTTTTTGTGGTTGTGTGACTTATGTAGGGGCGTATGACTGCGCGATTGTTCTGCAGTTCTGCCTGAGGTTACGTGCATGTGCTAGACGAACCGCAGTCCGTGTGTGTCAATGTGTCATACCCAGTTTGACTTCGGCGTTCTCTGTGAGCAAAACATTTTGTCCCTTAATGTCTCGGTGGATCACATGATGGGAGTGAAGATGGGAAAGACCCTGGAAGACAAACACGCACACACATAAACACAGCAACACACACAGTCAGATGACCAGCGCCACTATAAATATTAATCTCCAAACACTGTCTTCAAAGAGAAGTTGCATCATGGGTCCATTCTGGAGGAGCATGAATAGAGAGTGCGATTTATTTCAAGCTTGTTGAACCCGATTCTAGTAGGAGGCCCAGCGGCACAGTCTACCAATCAGTGGCACAGTTTCAGAGTGTGTGTGTTTGTACTCTCGCTTCTTCAAAGGAGGTTAAATAAACAGAGGAAGTGAGTCTTATTTCAGACAATGACTTCACCATGCTGTCTGTGTGTATTTGTGCGTGTATGTTGTGATGTCGAAACAATGGGGAGACAGCGTGGCTGACAGCAGCAGAGAAAACCCTGGCGATGGTCCCGAGCCCTTTGTCTCTCAAGTTTTTTTTTTCTATATTACAAAAATAAAAATAAAATCCCCGATATCATCCCTGATAATATCAGCTTCAGCGACAGACTTTTTTGAACTTAGCTGATAGTCCAAGTTGATGTACTGCTTGTGTACATGCAGGTTTGTTAGTAAAGCCACAAACACAACCGCGGAAAGCAGCGCAGAGTCTTTCTCAGGACCTTATGATCTCTCATAATGATAACCATAACATCTCACAAACATGTGTTCTGAACTTGCCTTTTAAGTTTACAAGTGAAAAATAAATGGATCATTCCCACAGAGGATATGACCCTAAACATAAAGAAGTATCGGTGTCAGTTTGGATCCTTCCTCTCTCGTGTTTTGGCAAAGAATCACTATGTCTCTTGTACAACAGCAGTAACTCATTCAGCCTTCAGTTCGCATCAACAAGCAAATTACTACCTATGTTTTTACCAGCGCTAAAAAAAGCCTTTACAGTCACAACACCTCATGAAGAAGTTCTCGCTTGATTCTTTATGTGTATTTGTTCATGCAGGGTTATTTGAAGACTGAGGGTTCAATGGCCACATCACATGAGCAATACAGCTCAAGGGATTTGTGGGTCATATACTTTTTACATAGCATGTACACTTCCTCAAACTAGAGTTACACAGGGAAAAGAGTTATTTTTAAATACAGCATCATCTTCTGCACGTCAATATTAGTTGTCTGGTATTTGGATGTGCATGGAAATTTACTAGTTTGATGTGCTGCTGCATTAAAAAAAAAAAAATCTCTGCTTCTTTTACAGTAAGTCTAAGGTACGGGCCTTTGTAATTGTATTTTCATCAATTTTTTTGCATAATAACCAGAATTGCCAGAACTTTGGGGAAAAAATAAACAAGAAAATGTAAATTTTGCTTGGCTGGGGTGGAAAAAAATCTGTCAGTGCATTGGAAACAGACATAATGAATTAACTATGATGGATGTGACATAAACATCTGCTGACCTTCCACTGAAGAAATTATGTACAAGAGGAAAACACTAGATCTGTGTGGTGTATTAAGACCGTAACCTTCTTCTAATTAAGACACTAAAACCATTCTGCAATGGAAACTTGGTTCACAGTCAGCAGTTCAGAAGGAAAAATCCAACCAGAGCTTAACATACTGTACAGCTCAGTGCTAATGTCCAGTGGAAGCTAAAGACTACACTTTGTGGAATAATACTAAGTGCAACAAAGCCTTCAGAATTTACTACAGCTTGATTAAGAGCCTGAACACCTAGAAAAGGAGCAAGAGCCTCATGAGTATTGGAGCATTTAGAGTTGCTATATCATTCACTGATATAACTGAAATGATCGAGACTGATGCCCACAACATAAAACTGTTTCACTGCATCTTCCAGGAGAATGACATACTTATGCTGAGAACCATGAAAGATGGTCATTAGGGATTAAAACTGCAATAATGCCATGGAAAGAATCTGAAGTACAGTCGTAGCAAATAACTTTGCCCCACAGGGGACAGTAATACTCCCTGTAGGGTCAGAACTACCAAAAATCCCTAGAGTCAGAAGGAGAAAGCAAGCAGACACAAACAAGCAGAGATGGCTAAATAAACAAGTCTTTTAAGCCCTGCCAGATGTTTCTTTCAACAAGACCAAAGACTTGTAGAGTCTCTCAAAGACATTCACCACTCACCCAAGTAGCTTCTTCAGTTTCTAAATGACTGGTGGGGAGTTCGGGTTAAAGTGTGGTGAAACGTCTTCAAGAAACTCCACAAGTCCAGCTTTTTTTGGCTATATAATGACCTCAGTGACTGAGAACCTTCACAGACATAACAAGACCAAAGTTATCTGCATTTTACTGTCAATATGAACTCAGTTATGAACTGAGCAGGGAGCTTTCTGAGCAGCTGGGATGTTGAGTAATACAAACTTGAATCATATCCCTTCAATTTAAAACATACATCTAAAAATGATTTTTAAAAAGTGTGATTGGTTTGTTTTAATGCATGTTAACTATGGAAATCATGTGATTAATCGCTACTAGATATTGTAATCTATTAACAGCTGTGGTTTAATATAACAGTCCTGCACTAAATCTTATCTTCGTGAAGGTTATGGTACAGAATTAGTTTCAAATAACTGAGAAAGCTGTGGTTTTATTCTGGAGGCTGTGGTTTGTAGTATAGTAGTGTTGAATTGTGTTGTAGCCCCAGTGGGCTACACTGAATACCAGAACAGACAGTCATGAAACAGAGATTTAGTGCAGAGCTCATTCATTTACACTAATGGTTTGTCAAGGGAGTGTATATATTCTATACATAATATGCTTGCAGTGGTTATGCTTATGTTTTTTTAAGTTGACCTTACCCTGAGCACCTCTCTGCAGATGTAAGCAATCCAGTCCTCTTTCAAACAGTTTCCCTTCGTCTTCTTCACCAAGTCTGTCACAGAGCCAGCTCCACAGTACTCCATCACTAGCTAGATGGGCAAAAATAGACATGTTAGACACACACAGGGACTCTTCAAAATAACTATGAACATTACTGTCTCATGGTTATAAAAAAGGAAACACAAAAAAAGAATGTAAAAACTTTACAAACCCAGAGTTGATGGTCCTGTCCAGCAGGGCTTTTCTTAATAAAGGCACCGTAATAGGTAGCGATGTTTCTATGGTGGGAATAACTTTTCAACATGTTGATTTCCAACTTTATCTCCTCTTCTTCTTCCTAAACATCAGGGCAGACAAAGAAGAATCAAACTTTATGCAAACACAAGTCCTACTGTCAATGTGATTAACAGTAGCTACTGAATGGGAACTCGTTGGCGGGATGGGGGGTGATATTTCTGTTTCGGGGGACTCTTTGAACATATTTTTCTAAGAGCAGCTCAGTAGTAATGCAGAATGTCACACTAGTTTACTTTTAACTATAAAGCAAAAATGTCGTGTTTAATTTTAAGGCTGAAGGATGTCTGAAAAAGTTCCCAGAGTTCATACAACACATCAGCATCCAGAAAGATACCATCTCCAATCAGGCTGTTGTGCAACCTCTAGATGACCCTTCACCATATATCCACCACTGGACCTTAACTGGACAACTCCCATTTCTCAACAAAACAACTAAGGTTGGTCAATGTTTTGAGACACAAGGGCAGAAAGAAAGAGGAAACAGGGTGCAGCCCTTTCTGTTTTCTGACTATAAATCCCGGAAATGACTTGTGACTTCTCCAATTCAGTGAACCCCTAAATCTACTTTGGACTGGAGCAGAGCAGAGGAGAAGAAGAGAGGTGGTGGAGAAGGAACAGTGAAGCTGGACGAGTTGGATGTGGCTGTTAATCAGAAAAGAGGAAACAACAGAAAGCTTCTCCCAGTGGCTGGCCTCCTTTAAATCTCCACAGGACAGGATGGGAGAAAATGACAAGGCACAGTTTGAACTTTCACCTCTATGTGAAACACAAAGCCTTCTGCCTGTGACTGCAGCCTGTGTGTGTCTGTCTGAGAAGGCAGATAATGGCCAAGAATTTCCTGCTAAAGACTTTGTCTGAAACACAGAAGACATTGACTTCCACCAACTGCAGGAAGTCTAGACAAGTTCAATCAAGTAAATCTTGCACAGAAATGACTTAATCCATGATTGCATTTAGCTAATTTCCTGAAGATTTCTGACATTTTTTTTGCATCTTTCTTTGCGTTCAATTTCTTTCAATTCATGTATTTGGTTATTTCTTATTTTTTACGTACCATCTCAGTTTTGTAATGCCCATGGTGCTCTGCACTCTGCACTGCATAAACCCAAAGATATTCAGTTTTCTATAACATAAAGCATGACGCTGAACGTCTAAAGACATGCAAGCAGCTCTTAGAGGATCTTCTTTTCTTTTTGGCTGTTCCCTTCAGCTTTCGCCACAGCGAGTCTTCCATCTCGCCCTATCCTCTGTATCCTCTTCTCTCACACCAACTACCTTCATGTCCTCCTTCACTACATCCATAAACCTCCTCTTTGGTCGTCCTCTGGACCTCCTGCCTGGCAGCTCTAACCTCAGCCTCCTTCGATGTTTGTCTACGTTTATTAGGAAGACATACAGGGGATGCTCATCCAGCCTAGGGTTACATATAAAAATACTCCTGTACAAAACCTCCAATAGTTAATGAAATATTTCCGGATGGACCACAATGGTGGACTATCATAAAATGTCACTGCCTCCTATGGTGAACTGCTGCTGGTAAACATAAAAATAACTGCAAACCGATATCTTTCACCATCAACTGATCATTTCAACCGTACGATCTACATTAGTCAAGTAAACAAGTCAAGTGAAGAAAATGTATTCATAGAGCACATTTAAAAACAGCAAGCCGTGGTACCACCTGCAGCATGGTATTATCATCCATTTAACCCTGTTTATTCAACACAGTTTCTCTCTAGCTGTAAACCACAGCCGATATTTAAGAAAAGAAATACCACACATTTCACCAGTTTGTCTCTTTGTGCAGCTGTAAGACCAAAGAGTAAAATATCAAATCATCTGTATTCATGTCTAAACTTAATGTAGGTGTACTCTGTAGTCGTGCTCCCAGTCTGTAAACCAACCCCAGTCCCTGTAACTAAAAGTATAGCTCCAAGAATTATTATTTATTTATTTTTTTCATCCTCAAACTGAGTTACAACGTAATGTGTTATTAATATTTTATATCACTAAGACGATCAAACACTGTGGCTTTAAAACTGTGAAGTGATCAGAAGTTTAATATCACAAAAATCTGTCTGGAATCTAATAAAGAGGAAAAAAAAATATTGTGGGTTAAAACAGAATTACTGGTGGAACTCTGAGAAGCGAAAGAAAGAGAAGGGTATTTCTTGTAAGCGAATTTTGTAAGGCCAGCAGTATATTAAAGAAGACTCCTGTTTTATCCGTGTTGTATGTGTGTGGAATTAAGAGGGGTTGTCAATGAACTCAACGTCAGGGGGAGAAATGACTGGAATCAGTTTCAAAACCAAATCGTGTTTGGAAACGTGAAAATGCTGCAATATTGGTTCATTTGTGTCAGAGGGAAACTGCTGAGAAAACATAAGTTAAATAACATTTTGTCTTTTTTAAGGATAATGTTACTTGAAAGGTAACAACTATGACAGTAAAGAGAAAAGAAGAGCGGAAGATCTCAAAATATTTTACAAATAATTCATTTAGGGCTGTGTTTATTCTCTCCTTTTTGTTTCCCTAGATGTTCTCTTAGCCTCACAGAGCCACAGAAAACATTCTTTCACATTTCTAAACTTAAACTGAAATCTATTCAACCTTAAATTCAGAATAAAATGTTTTGAAAACTAATATCCTCTCAGAATGGGAATTTCTGTACTAGTGATAGCGTTCCTTTTCTCCATAACAGAGTAAAATCATGTCTGGTATATCTAAATAGAGTGTGGATCATATAGTAAAAGGTATAATTTACAGTGGCTGCATTATTATCTATTAGTTGTGGTAGTGCTGAATTTATTATTTCTTATTGTAAGGGACATAGCATGCGTTCAGTTAAATACTGTTTTGAAGTCTGTTTTACTACGTCTGAGGAGACCAGGGCCGGGTATCACTACTGATTTACTGAATCCATTTGATTTGATTGTTGTACAGATACTTCAGTTTCAAAACAAATGGTTTCAGAGCTTTGTGGTATTTCCCCAGTATTTCACCTCCAGTTGACTCGTCTGGCTTTCGTTTAGTCCAGCTCTGATGTCATACTTTTTAAATCCAATCAGCTTTCAGGCCTACTTTCAGAGCTGGAGCTTCCGTTATGTTACAAAAAAAAAAAAATGTATTTGAATCAATATCAGATCTTTGAAATCAAATCTGATGTAAAACGGAAAATGTGAGGAGACCATGTGTAAAATGATCCCTACAAATCTAAAGCCCAGGCCTGCTCTGAATGGCTCAGTTGTTAACGTTGTTTATACAATTTGGTACACACACCAATCAGGCATATGATTATGACCACCTGCCTAATATTGTGTATGTCTCCCTTGTGCCTCCAAAACAGTTGTGACTCATCAGAGAATGGACATGGGCCTTCTGAGGGAGTCCTGTGTCCTGTGGATCATCCCACAGATACCTGATCAGTTTGGGATCTAGTGAATTTGGAGGCCAGGTCAACACCTTGTGCTGTTCTTCAGGTTTTTTTGAGTTGTTCCTAAACCATTTTTGTGCGTGTACCTGTGTCAGGCTGCATCCTACTGGGGTGTCATTGCTATGGGGTGGGGGTGCCTGGTCTGGTCTAGGTGGGTGCTGCATGACTAAGTAACATCTACACGAATGAAAGCCAGGTCCAAAAGTTTAACCGCAGAACATTGTATACTCACAAGATGGTCAGTGTTATTTATTTCTTCTGTCAGTGGTTTTAATGTTGTGGCTGATCAGTGTATATGCAGATACGGACTTTGACATTTTGAGTAAAGAATGCGAAATAGAGTGAGGCGCTGTATTAAGTGATGAGTGCGTCAGGGTTTTGTAACACCTGCAAGCGCCCACTCTAGACCACAGCAGTCTACACGGTCTTAATCAAGCACACAAACCCAACACGTTGCAGAGTCTTAGTCATAACTGTGCAATATAATTGTGTATTACAGCAATGAGGAACATATAACTATAGCAGCTGGGGGGCAGTGCGGTCAGAGCAGAATCATTTCATATCACCAAACAACCATTTTAAATCGATGTAGGTTACTTTATAATTCAGTCATTCAAATTATTTACAACCTAAGCGGAAGTGGACAGCATAAGAGGATCTGCGCCCTCCAGTTTGGGTGTGTGTTGGGTGCGGGGCTTAATAGAGAATGATAGAGGGAAATAGAAGGTGGAAGGTGGACTTTCTAATCATGGCCTGGTTTTTTAAGAAGTTTTTCTGTAGGTTATTTATAACTTAGTCGACCGCTGCTTTGTTATTGTTTGGCCCAACCCGCCTGAAACCGTGACATTTTGCTATTTAAGTGTACATAAACATTATGGGACGACGTAGGTGTCATTAAGCCAATGTTTTTTTGATATGCCGGAGGAGGAACATCGGACTAAAAAAAAATGTGCATCACTGTCCACTTTGATATCCTCAAAGATGAGAGCCAGAAAAGGTAGAAAAACAGTGTGTTTGATTTAATGTGAAACACTTTTACCTCTGTGACCTCCATGACTTTGATAGCTGCCAGTTGACCTGTCTTGACATGTCGGCCCTGGTGGAAAACATGAACAATGAGTTAACATCGCGACATATTTAAAAGAATGAGCGCCCCACATAACAATAAACTATTACCACCATTAATACACACGTGATCTATTCAGGTTTTGTCACAAAGTTGTAAAAAAATATAAACAAAAAGCAAATATAATGAATGAATTGGGTGGTGAGATTAATAGAAATTAAGCTGTGGCACTGCAATCAAACCTGGGATGACGTAGATTATGAAAAGGAAACTCTCTCTGCAATTTCCATTTTAGTAACACACACACACCCACACACACACACATTAGAACCTTTTTCTGAGTGAATACTTGGATTGTGGTATAATTTCCAATATACCGTGGACACGGCTAGGTCTACCTAATTTCATTTTCTCACGAGAGGCACAGTCAGAAAGAACAAGACATGACGCAAGATGAGAGCGAGAGAGAGCAAGGGAGAGAGAGCAGGCCTGCACCGGAGGACCGGAGCTGTTAAAGTGCAGTCAGGTGAAAAGGAGGAAAATTGAAAACCTTGTCATGAGTCAAAAAGCTGACAAGATACTAGAGTAGCTACTCCATAAGCCTTTAAGCTGTGATGTATGACAGGGTTGTGAGTGCGTGTGTGTGTGTATGAAATAGACCATAGGGCATGACAAATCCAACTATACTCAATCAGTCAGCAAATACTCAGGTGCAGACACACACAGAGTCGGTGGGAAACTGGGCGACGAGGATGAATGGAGAGGTTGAAAATGACACTTCATTTTAAATATGCGCTTATTTATTTTTTATTTTTTTCTCTGCAGCCACGTCTCTTTGAAACACTCGACCTATTTCCAATGAAATATTACTCACTGGAACAATTTCTCCATTATATAGCAGGCCACAGAGGACAAGTAGTGTGTTGAAACCTGCGTGTCTAGATCAACTATTTCCACATCAGAAAAGTCTTTAGGAGTTTCCAAGAATTAAACCCCACAGCACAAACACATCAGTCACAGTGAAGCTGCGTTCTACATTCGCTGTTTGTCTGTTTCCCTCTCTGATCGCAACACCGAGAGGTGCTGAGGTGGATTACCGAACTAGCCTGAATGACGCAAAATAAAGAGAAGTGACAAATATTTAGTCACGCAAGAGGTAAACTTTTTATCTCGATTTTAGTTTTAGTACAGGTTCAAGTTAATGTGAACTATTCCCTTTAGACACAACAACAGTACAGCAGAACAATATTGAGTTTCTCCAAGTTTAATGCACAGACTTAAACACAACAAGCGACAAGTGCACGTGACACAACCTCAGACTAAATATAGATATACCTGTAGACACTGAGACAGGCTAAGACAGTTTAACAGTGGTTGAATTTTGCATCAGAGTGATGAAAAACACCAAATTATTGTTGTTTAAGTTTAAAAAACACTGAATTGAAATGACATCTGTGGGCAACAAATGGGAAGTTTGCAGAGTTGCAAATATTACAGCAAAAAAAAGATTTATTCACAGTTAGTATGTGCTGGAAGCTCAGAACAGCAGTGAGAAAGATTTGGTGCTAAAAACTACAAATGTGCTGGCTAAAGGAAGCAAACAGATGTCTCGCACCAGCAAGAGTCAGCAGATGTTATGACGGGAAAGCAACGGCCTGTTTTTAAAACAAAAACATCAGTGCTGGTCAAACCTTTAAGACGAATGAAGCGGCCGGTGTTTCTGCTAGCTATGCATTCCCCTGCAGTTACAATAAAGCCAGACTTATAGTTGCACGGCACTTCTATGTCACAGATACACCGTGGGCACACCATTAGTATTGGGTAAGTAAAGACCCTATGGTGTCATCTACACCATAGCTTGACAAGGACCTCTCTTGAAGTTTAACTACGTATTGCAGGGACACAGAAGGCAACAGCTGTAATTGCTCCAAAAAGCATTTTCTCATTCGTCCTTTCCTGGCTGGACAAAAAAAGAAAATCCACCCCTTCTCATAGGCGTTATTGCAGAATCATGCCAGTACACGTGCTACGGTACAGGGTCCGTGTAGACCTGTTACAAGACTATAAACCCAGCTTCAGTGCAGGTAAAATCTCCTAGAGCAGGACACTTGACCAGGGTGGCAGTGAAACCTGTTGTGAATCAGAGAAACTTGCCTAACCACATGGTTTAACCTCAACCATGAGCTTATTCTAGGCCTAATTAAGCGGTTTCACTGCCTTAACCTTACCATATAGCAACTTAAAATAAAATTAATAACACACAATAGAAACAATAAGTAAAGAATGTTAAGAAGTATCCAACATGGGACATAAAAATCTTGATCTACTGGAATCTGACTATCCACCTCTCCTCCTCCTCCGAAAGTTTCTTTATACCACCTCACACATGGTCATACACGTTGTTTATAAATTTTGGCAATCACCTTAATTCTGAATCCCTGCAAACTGGGACATTTAATCATTAATACATCCGTGTTTACCTACTGTGACAAGTCAAGATATCTACTGTAAACCAGGCCTATTGTGAAAGGATATTTATATGGTGCTATTATATATAACCAAAGGGGCATTTTTAACCATTTGGCAATAAATCTCCAGTAATGAAAGGTAGTAGCACAAAATGATCTTAAGTTGTCTTAATACGTGAAAGCTTACAAACATCTTCCCCCTCATCAGGGCAAGCGTGCATCCACAGAAAACCCAGACAAGTAGTCATCTTACTGTGTAGGGTGCTCACGGGCACTGGATCCTGCACCCTTGGGGCAACAATATTTCTATTGTCTATTGTGGCCTTATCCTGAATTTACATGAGTGCACAAGTCCCTAAACTCCATTCATGAACGCTTCGACAGGCATTACGATAAAGTTTATTAAAAACACCGCAGAACCAGCAGCCATGAAACAGCCTTGTCAGATACCAATATCATCCTCATATACTATACGTCATATTGACTGTGAGGTGTACTGTGTAAGGCTCACTGACCCCTCTTTATTCTGGCCTTGATTCTGTCCCCAGGCAGAGGACGGCGTCTCCATAATTGCAAAGAATTGTAGCATACCAGCCAGCCAGCAGCCTGACTGTGATAAATAAGGAAATGGCCTTCCTGTCCCCTCAGACTCTACGGTGTCTGCTCGCTGCCACCACAGCTAACAAATGTGAAACGATCCACTCTCGACCCGAGCTACTTATTAACAATATGCAACGCAGGCGCGCGCACACACACACACATTTAAAGGGCTCTCCGCACCAGAATTAATTGGAGTGAGCTTGGGCACTTTTTGACCCTGAAGTCCACTGAATCAAACACACAGGCTCAAACACACACACACATGACACATTACAACGTCAAGTGACAGGAATCAAACACATACACAAATAAATACAGACTGAAATGCCTTATGTGTTTCTGTTACTTGTTCTCGGACACACACATACACACTGGAGCAGAATTAGGAACACTACAAATACTGTGTCAGTGAAAAGGTTACTGTAATATATTCATTCATATGCCAATTAGACACAAGAAAGACATTTATAATGCAGACACTGCAGAGGCAAACGAGAGAAACACTCTTACTGTACCTATCTGTTACTGTCTAACTATGTGTCTCACCACTCTCTTTATATAAGTCTCCGTCTCTCCCTCATCTCCGTCTCGTCGGGTCTGTCCATTACAGAACAGTCTGTTTGTTACATATGTGTACTTACTGCTTGGATGGACTCCCGCCTACAAACTGAAGGAATGGTGTTGTTTAATTGCTGCAAGCGTGTAAACTGTGCATGTGTATCGTATACATCTGTCTTTAGGAGAACCAAACGGGTGAAGACATTTTTTCCCTTTCAAATAAATAGACATTCAGAGAGCTATTGGAAGACTTGGTGTTGCGGTTCAAGTTAGAATTGGATTTAGTTAAGGGCTAGCACTGCTGCATGACATTTAGCTGTGATTGGTAAGGTTACGGAAAGAGGCTGAGAATGCTTTCTGTCATTGAACGTCTGGAGCTTATTAAAGTCTAAAGGCCATGACAGACCAGGTCAGCCTTTTTGGCGTGTCGGGCCCTTCGTTGAGCATCTGTGGCCGCTTTGCCGCATGTCCCACAATGTTGCCACCCCTGTTGGTGGATTAGGTTGAATCCGCAGTGGAAAGTGTTGGTGTAAGAGATTGGTTTGACTGTCTGATGAGCAAATGAACACTGACAACAGCCACTTGATAATGTGAAAAGTTATTTTATTCCAGGCACAGAACTTATGTGCCATCTAGCCATTGGCTGTAGTCTAGTTTTTGTGGTTTGTTCAGTGCAACCTTTGGGCCCTGACACTTGCAACATGAGGTGTTGTAATAACAGATGTACCAATTCATTCACAGAAAAGCACACACGCCGATGTCAAGCACTGGGAACAACTTAGAGTTCAGTCTCTTGATCAAGAACACTTCAGGATGCCGCCCATGTACTGGAAATCAAACCACTAACCCTCTGATTTATGGGACAACCCGCTCGACCTACTGCCCTACTTGGTGTATCCTGGCCTTTAGAAAATAACTGTCATAAAGTCATCACTAGGGATTGGTATCGGGGCCAATCCAGACTTTTTTGACACGACCAATCTCTTGTAGTTATTTATTTAAGGTCTGCCATAAACCAAACCCACGTCCCTGTAGCGTAAAAATGTCTTCTTTCTCTTCTGTTTTAGCGGCGGTTACTAGCATCAAAGCTGCCAATAATAGAAGAAGAAGATGACCCAAAATCACTAAACATGTCTGCCGTGTGGAAGTACTTTACAGTGGAAAATGAACTCAGTCAGAGGGCAATTTGTAAATTGCGCAATGAGGATGTTTCGCAAGGTGGTAGGAGGAAAAAATATTCCAGAGTTTATGGTGTTAGATGACCAGCCCATTTGTGTAGTGCCAAGGTGTGCTACCCTTTCCTCGCTATATTAGCTTTGACAGCGCTATTTATTGGAATTAATAGAGTCATGGATCTTGGAGAATACCAGTAAGACAATAAAATCCTTCATGAATCTTCAGGGGTGGACATTTTGTTTATTTAAGATTTTATCTGGACTCAGATTGGCCAGTACTGACTATTAAAAGATTGTATCGGATCGGGGGGGCTAAAAAAAACTTGACTGGGACATCTCTACTCATTACAGTCATATATGTGTGGAATTATAACCCTGGAATGTGGAGTTTTAGAAACAAGGTGTGCACTGATCAGCTATGCAAGGGCCATTATAGAAATCCTAGGATTAGCACTGTTGAAGGTTGACTCATAGGAGGGACTAAGAATCTGGAAATGCCAGCCTCTATCACCCTGATTTTTGTACTTCTTCTTCTCAGTTTTACCAGTCCTTCAGCCGTATGGAGGTGCAGTCCTGAATCACTGATGCACTTTAATTATAACTTTGGCATTTAAAAAGTACAGAAATGAGGCCAGTTTCGCCTGTGGATGTTCCAACTATTGGACTTGCACATAGTCTCACTGCTCTGCTACACGCAGGTAATCAGCACAAACCATAGCTCTAACCCTCTTGGGGGTCTGATTTCCTTATCTCTCGCTAGTTTTCATCTGTCTCTTTCTCCCTCTTCCTTCCTCCCTTCCTCTCTGTCAGTCTGCCTTTCACCTCTGCCTTCCTTCCTTTGCCCTCTCTCACTTTACTCTCTCTCTTTTTTTTTTCCCTTTGTCTCTCTCCCCCTCTCTTTGTGTTTCACCTCTAACAAGCACAAACACAGCCTCTGTCTCGACTTATCGACTGTGCTGGAGGACGGTTTCTCTCTCTTTTTAGTCGGCTCAAAGCTCAACACACCACTGCTTAGCTTTGAAACCATCGCACCAATATATCTTTTCAAGCCTTTTTAACGTTCCAGATTTAAAACTATGTGCAACAGAAAAACACTTGAAAACAAGTTGAGTGGTATAATTCTAAATATGAAGAAGGAACTTATCATTTGTAGCATTAAGACGTTATCCTGTTTAGCTTAGGTTGAAGTTAGTTCATTTGGAGCAGTTGTGCAGCAGCAGGAAGTCCCCAGCCTCTTATAAGAAAATGGAGTTGGTCCAAAGCCACATTTGGATATACCATTTATTTATTTATTTTTTTGACATGTTGGTCAGCACATCTGAACATGAGTAAGCCAACGGCAATGATATGTGGGTGACAAGAAAGGGAAGCAATGCTACTGAAACCAGAAAGCTTTGAGGAAGTGTAAGTGATTCACTCTGGGAATGGTATCACGGCCAGCTGTTTCATGGTTACAACACGGGTGTCACTGCAGTTTTTGGAGATGCTGAAATGGAACCGCAGAACACATGGACACGGCTTTAACCTCTCACAAGTTGAATTGAAGTGCACTTGAAACGTTTTGAAAGTTATGTTTTGATGCGGATGTTCATGAACCAGGCAGGTCAGCTACTCACAAACTGTCTGCCCTTTCAAAACTTCCCGGCCTGTTTAATTTAATCAGAGTAACTTCAAAAATAACATATTTACATACTCGCGATTAAATACCAGTAACTGGGTCAGTAAACTACATGAGCTCTTATGTCAGTGTTAATGAGGGAAGAACCGTTTTGCATCAAAGATCAGATCGAAACGTTAGATGAGCACACGCACACACACACACATTTATCTTACTATTTTTGTGAGGACATTCATTCACATAAAGCATTTCCTAACCTCTCTTCCTTACCTTAATCTCAACTAGGCGCCTATCTTACCCTAAACCTAATTCTAACATTAACCTGAAAAGCAGAGCTTAAAAGGCGACTTCGTGAGGACTGGTCAAAATGTCAACACTTTCCCAACGAGTCCTCACTGATGGACTAAAATTGAAACTGGTCCTCACAAAGGCGCGCACACACACACACTCACACACACTCAGATGACTCTATAACAGTGGCTTGCAGGGAAGGGAAGTTCCTTTTGCAAATAGGGAAACGCCCTGTGTCTCTTGGTATGTGTGTGTGTGTGTGTGTGTGTGCATGATGTGCACATATTGAGGAGAGAGGCCCTCTCGGTGCACTAAGAACGTCCAATACAGCATCTCAGTAACTTCACGCTTATTTTAAGTTTTACAGATTCAATAGCTACCATGTGTCACTGTAATATTACGCATCGTATTGCTTGTTAGCTCTTAAGGAACTTCTCATCCTTATTATTATGGTGCAGTGATTTTTTTTTTACTTTTTGACAAAACAAATTATTGATAAAATGAAAATAAGTTAAAAAAAAAGTGCCCTCAGATTGTCAGGGTTGGATGATACTACAGAAAATTATACCCCAGTGCATGTGTGTCTTTCATCAGTTAGACACAAAAAAAACAACTCTTGACTTTGCCAACTCAGTCAATAAGGTGTAAAAGACAAATAAAAATTTAAAAAAGGCTACTTACAATCAGTGAAAAGCGAGAAATTTGTTCTCACTTCTCGGGCTGTATGAACAAAATTTTGTTCACACAGTCCTTGTTTGGGAGTTCTCGCAGCTATGATTGGTCAGTAGGTCAGTGGGCCAGCGGGCGTGGTTAATACGGAAATGCTAGCAAGCCACTCTGTGAGCTCCCAGATGCTAATATTCGCAGTGTACCCGCTAATCTGTATACTGAATGAACGGCGTGATCCGACAGGAGAAAATAATAAGAAAAGTGCCTCGACTCGGCCATCTCCCGCATCTCCCACAATGCTTAGCGCGTGTGACGTATGCTGCAGTGGGAGGGCCCTAAGAGAACTTCAGCGCAGTTCTGCACTTGAGCTTGAGCTTCTTGTTCTTGCTCACCTCGAAAACAAGAACAATTTTCTCACTTCTCACAGCATGTAACAAGCTGTAGCCTGCAGGAACAGCGTTTCAGTCCTTGTCCTCAAACTTTCCCCTGCTACTATGGCGCTGCTTTCGAGTCAGCCAAAAAAATATAAGGGTGGAGTCTACAGTACTGAATGTGACTGGTCAAACACAAGCTTCATTATGCAGTTGAACAGACAAAACTAACTCTTATTAGATTCTCTCTACTGTGTAATCTCTGTAAGTCTCCATGTCTACATCCATTCACACATCAATCACACAGATGACACCGTATTTTCTATATTCACGCAACAATCAAATCTGAATCAACACTGTGACTTATTAATCGGTTATTTCACCATTATGGTTAAACATAAAAGCAAGCGCCCTCTTTGAGTTCCTCAGTAGCCCCTGACTTCTCAGTTCCTGGGGCAATGTGGATGAAAAGGCCGGATTGTCTCCAGCCCTCCATCTCCTCCAAATGTGTCCGTCTCAGTATGCCAGAAAAGCCAGTCTGCTGACCAGGAGGTTGTTCCACTCAATTCAAATGAAAACGAGGCTAATAAGGCTCACTGTCCTCCAGCGTCTGCTCCCACTGACACCGGAGCTTGACAGACATCAGTTCAGACTACCAACTGACAATTAGTGGATTGAAAAAAAAAAACTAAATATATGAGTCATGGGAAAAGTTTCAAATCCCTACAATCAACTCCTGATGTTAGACCCAGGTCAACTGTAAGGTTTCAATTTAGAGCAGAGCTAATTGGCAGCGTAGTCGGAGTTGGACTCCAAACCCATTTTACAAAACAACAGACAGCGGAACAACTACAAACTGCACATTACGCTACACATATAAACACTGTCACGGTGACTCCTGCTCCATCTCCCTCCTTTGCCTCTTCCTCTTCAAACTCCCTATTTGGCTGCACGTCTTTTCGGACTGCTCACATCCCATCTAACCTGCTCTCTGTCATCGCTTAGTTTTCTTTGCACTGAGGTCAGGCTTCTTCGCATGTAGTCGAATACACAGAGGAGCTTTTTTACTACATATTTGCCAGAGGGCTAATGTTGCTAATATATCACATGGTTCCAAACATTTCTTCCAGCAATCGCCTTTTCCATGCTTGAATCTGTTGCAGTGTTTTCCCACACATTGACTTTGATTGGGTTGGACGCCCAGGTATATTAATGGCCACCAAAGTACATCTGGCCAAACATTTTGGCATTTCTTATTTTTCCTTTGGATGTCATTGGTCATTGATTAACTACAGGACGATCTCTTCTCTCGCTCTTCCCCTCCCATACCTGTTTGTACTTCTATTACACATGCTCTGGAGAGAGAGAGAGAGAGAGAAATACATTCTCTGTTATTATGTTCCAAGACGCTGACACAGTGTTGCTAGATGATATCAACAGCTTGTACAAGTGGATAAAAGTGTTAATTATTTAACTCTGACAATAAATGTTTGAGTAGCAGGAAACACACATGGGAAAGCTAAACAGTCACACCAGTGCGATTTGTTTTGAATATTTCCAGGTTTTAGCCTGTGCGGGTATGGCTGCGAATCAAGAAGATGGCTGTGAAGAGAGCTGTATGAAAAGGGCATGCAGCGATGAGAGAGCTGGGCACAGGGCAGTTACTTATTAATTATTTTAAGAAAGTGTGGGTGTGCAACCTTCCGTGCACATGCCCCCATACACTATCGCCACAAATAGAAATGAAATTAGTGAAACACTGTGTTGGCTATGTTCTTCTAGTTGTGTGGTTTGTGTTAGTTTCAGCCTGTGCCCTGCCCCATCTGATTTGTTTGCCTGACTTCACTGACCTTGTTCAACCCTGCCACTTGCTAACTGTGAACCTGTTAACTTGACGTCAGACCAGCTCCTGTTCATATAACCAGTCGTTTCTCGTCTGCTGTTTCGATCCAGTAAACTGCTGCTTCACAAACAATCTTCATAAGACTGCAAAGAAACTAGCAAATTTCTCAGCTACAAACAAAAACCACCGTTCCACACCGTTGGCTGTGAGTGTGCAAGTGTGCGTTTTGCTGCAGCACAGTTTCTAAAATATATGCATGCCTCATAAGGGTGGTGACAATTATCTCAGCATGTCTGTAAACTTAAAATGGGACTTCCTTTGCCTGCGGCTGTGCACTATACTCTAAAAGCTCCGTATGATCACACTGCGACTCACAGCTACGTCTATGAGACATGACATAGGGTACAGGAGAAGTGGACTGGTGACTGTAGCGTCACGGGTTTGAATCCTCTCTACATCCATGGCCAAAGTGCCCTCGAGCAAGACACTTAACCTTCAAAACTGTTCCCTGTGCATGTTGTATGGCTGCCCTCTGTGTGTACAAATGCATGCGTTAAATGCACAACAAAAACCTCCTTGT
The DNA here is from genome assembly GCF_963514085.1 of Chelon labrosus. Taxonomy (NCBI): domain Eukaryota; kingdom Metazoa; phylum Chordata; class Actinopteri; order Mugiliformes; family Mugilidae; genus Chelon; species Chelon labrosus. The sequence goes on from NC_140358.1 coordinate 21,782,789, forward strand.
ATAGTACATATATACTTGACCAATAAAGCTGAATTTCAAATTTCATATTTATTTCAGATAGTTAATATCTTTGGGTTTTGAACATTTGATCAGATAAAACGAGACAGGTAGGTAAATCAATAATGTAAACGATCGTTAGTTGCACCTTAATGCAACTATCATCTGACCGTTTGCTGTGTCCAGATCTTGTCTTCTGGAAGACTTATGAGATGCATTTTATAAAGCAACTAATTGCTAAATTTCAAGTCATAACGGTGACATATCACGGAAATGTTCCTCTTCTGTACTCTCTTATTTTGTAATATGTATATTATGACAGCGACGTCTAAACCCCAGATCAGCTGTTGCTGGGTTTCCTGCCCGTCTTGCATTACTACACACTCTAAAATGCAGTGAATATAAATAAACAGTGGAAAAGCCCAGATGCTTTGTCAGCATCTTCTGCGCTCACATCAATCCACAAGTGAGTGTTTTTCTAAGGGGCTGTGTGTGTTTGTGCGGCACAAGTTATTGTTCTAAAGGCCCCGGTCCTGTCCTGGTTTCCCATGATGAGAATCACACACACACACACACACACACACACACAAACTAACCATTGAAACTGTACACGGGAAAGTAGATCTGCACAGTCCTTATTAAGGTCTGATTGATTCGCTGTGAGCATTACACACTATCATTATTACTTTTCCACCATCAATTCTCATGAACCAGAATCCAGTTTTGATGAACTGTATTACCAGCAAGACATATGCACATATCATTCAAAATATCTGATATGAATAAGGGAGAGCGACCGACTCTGGAGCTTTCAAGGGCAACAAAAGCAGCGCGTAAAAATCCTGTCAGATACAACACAGGGTGGTCTGCAGATTATACTGCTGTTGAATTATCGCTCACCCTGAAGGAAACAGCTCACCATTCATACATGGCAACTTCCTCCCTTGCTAAAGCATCGGTGGACGTGAGTCATAGGATGAAATTTGTGATTATCTGTGTAACATCTGTGTTAAAGGCAACACAGACCTCACTGTCCTGCACGTCTCTTGCAACATTTCCCCTTTCAGGAAATCAAGTGGCAATCAAGGCACACACACCCACCTTCTGTCTCACACATCTAAACACACACACACACAGGAGTGAGCTCCTCCGAGAACTCTCCGTGGATTTCATTCATTCTTTAATCCTAAACTTTTAGCCTTTAGCTTAAGGCGAACGCATACCTTAAAACTACAAGATACACTTTTTGAGAGACCGTACCAAAGTTCCAAAATAGTTTCAAAGCTAGCTTATTTGCACATGATATAGATTTATAGGTACAGGAATTTGCTCCCACTGTGCATGTCTTGTTCTACATGAACCACAGTCATCCTCCACAATCTATATAAACACGTATTTGTACATTTGTTTGTATTTTTCCACATGTCAGGTAGAGGGGCAGTCATGTTACTGGCACCGTAAAACAATGAAGCCTTTTTATTTGGGTCAAATTTTAACATATGTCTAAAAGCGACTTCTCACAACAAGGCCTGAGCTACCTATTGTACGACCTGTCACCCAATGAAACAAAGTTTGTAAAGCTCAAAACTGAAACCAATCCGCATAGGTGTAGTAACAAGAAGTTTGCGGTATTGCAGAAGCCTGCGAACCCAGGGCAGAGCCAGCTGCAATAACCTAAATAAGGCCAAACACCTCCTGCAACCACAAACCACTCATACTCGCACATACACAAACAGATGTTACGATAAGGAAGTGAGCCCCACCCAGGGCCTTTAAAAGATGCTGTAGATGCATGTGTGTGTGTGTGTGTGTGTGTGTGTGTGTGTGTGTGTGTGTGTTATGTTTGCAAGATCTACAGGATATTTCAGTGAGCAGACATTTCTTCTGTTTCTTCCTAACTAACTGGAAATGCACGTAATATTTACCAGAAGTGACGCATCAGAAACCGAAATATATAGTATGACTGTGAGTGTCATGACTTACGGTGCACAGCTTGTGAGCCAGGCCTTTATTTATTTAATTTTTTTTTTTTATTTATTTATAGAACTTGCTGACATGCAAACAACATTTAGGTGGAAATGTGACACTTCAGACTTAAATATATCTGCTTACACCAGTGTTGCTATGCACAGAAGCGTTTAAGTCCTGCAAAAAAAAAAGAAAAAAAGAAAAAGATGGGCTGAGAAGCATCACAGTGGGGAACTCACCTTGTACACCTGACCGTATGTTCCATTGCCAACCACCTCGACCAACTCAAAGATCCCTGCAGGGTCCTAGAAGAAAAAAAAAAAAGCAACATTGGTTAAGAATAGAGCGAATGATGTGAAGCAACGTGGTTTGATATATCTGCGTACGGCAGCATGGGGAATGCACGGTGCAACAGGTCTGCGCCAAGCAGGGTTAGGGTTACGTGAAACAGCTGCATATGCCTGCTGTTGAGGATAGATGTTGGAGGTGTCTTTGGATGTGAACCGAGGAAGAGGAAGCGCAGGTACTGAGAAGAATTGAGGTTACACAGAGTTATGGTTTCAAAATCACTGTGTGCATTTAAACTTTAGAGCATGGCTTGCTTCAGTGAGAGCACAGAAGAGATACAGTACAAAGATTATTCACTCAGCTAGGAGAAACTGATTCAAGCAGCCAATACTAGCATAAAACTGCATTTTTTTTTTTGTTCTTTTCCTGTGAATAAATCCACATTTTCACTAACTTGACATCAACCACTTGTTGCATTGTTGCATGTCAACTTTTCAGCAAGTCACCCAAGAGGAAAATCCTGTGTAAACACTGTAGCTTGTAAAACTTTCACCAAACAGGACACAGGGCAGACAGAAGGCATGAAGGCACAGGATAAAACAAGTCGGTATTTTAACACCGAGTTAACACACACTACGCTTTTATAGCAGAAAGTAAATACGAGTTGTTTTAAAAAAAATAACTACTGCTCAGTTGTTGTTGCCTGAAACTGCCGTTGACTCTCAAGCAACACCCACCACATCCTACAGTGTTTGCTCAAACATTTCATTAAAAGGACGACAAGCATTTTTTTCCCCCCCCCACTAACTTACTCGTAAAGCAGCGAGGTCTATACTGTCCAAACTTCGAGTGGTGTTTTCTCTCGACATCGCTGCCCCGTAACTTTGTCAGCGGGTTGATATTTGGAGACAAGACATGGACGGTCTCCGCGGACTTTCTCCTCTAACGTTACAAACTAACGGGATTTTCTCTCATTCTGAAGTTTAGCTAGCAGCGGCAAGCTAGTCAGCGACAAAACACACCCACTTCCGGGTGTGTCTTTCAGAATAAATGTAACGGTCGGAAGACTGTTTTTTTTTTTTAAATAAATTTAATAATTAAGTAATACATTTATTAACAATGGTGGATATAATGCTAAAACTGTCTTATATCTACACTACATATATTTATGATGATATTAAATTTTAAAAACCCTTTAATATGAAATTAACTTACGCTATTTCCGGTTGCATTAACATTCATTTTTTTGACACTACAGAGTTTTTCCTCCTGAGAAGTTTTTTTCTTTTTTTCTTTTTTTTTCAGAAAAAAAAACTTTGACATCCAGTATATCGCTGTGTACCCTGGAAACACAATGGGGTTAGACTTTTCAGATCTACTACTTATATAGTGTTTATTCTAATGAAAATAATGACAATACACAAAAGTTTATTTTGACCAGGTTAAGGGGAGAGAAAGGTAGGGGAGACGGGGGTGGGATGAAGGGGTCGAGGGGATGGGATGAAGGAGAAGAGAGATGTAAAGGAGGAAAAGAACAGAGAGGGTTGGGGTGGAGGGGTTCGATAACTGAGTCAAACATGATTTTCCTAAAAAAAAAATCATCACATTGCCTTTTTGAAAATCAATATGGTACAATTAATATACATTAAACATTGCTAATCTTAGCTCACAAATAATTCAAGGAGTGTATGTGTGAGCTTGTCTTGGGTGTCGCTTCAGTATCCACTGATCACTATGATATATGATTTGCTTGCATCTTGTTAACATATATTAGCTGCAATTTACCCAAATAATTTTAAGTATATGCTAATACCTGGAGTAGAGTAGTAGTAGTTATAAGCAGCAATAGACATTTTTTTCACAGTAATGGCTTCTCGTGAGCTGAGTGTGGGCCAAATTTTTCTAGATGCCATGCAGCTAGCAGCGAGCAGGGTTTGACTGGATGACAATGCTGTCGTCAAAACAATGGGCTGGGCTCTAGTAGGTAACCCACCACATATGCCGCCTTGAAATTGAACTTATGAACTTGTGATTACAACACGGGAAGTGGCGTACACAAAATGGTTGGCGTTCAAGTGGTAACATCGAGCATAAGTCGAGAGAATAACGCTGCTAGGCAACTGGAAGTCACCGTGGCTAACTAGTTTAGCAAGCTAACGACCAATTAGCTGGTTTAATGAAGGAAATGGCCTAATAGCATTGTACAGGCATAATGAAAGGATGAGGCCGATGGGGATATCTGCATTTTTTTTACTCATATAAATTACAAAACGACAAAGAAACAGTTATACAACAAAATTGCAAAGTATTACTTCCGTCATGTCTGAAAACATTAGCAAACACAATACATGTCACATCCCGTGAGCCCTGACCACATCAAAAAATTTCCACTTACGAGTTACGACATCAAGAATACCACAAGAGAAGGCTGTTCATGTTCAAGTTGAACTGTGAATATGATAAACACAGAGCTATTTGAAGATAGCAATGCATGCAATATTTTGGCAATCTTAAGCTAGCAAACTTGTGAGCCTAATAAGCTAATAAGGTAGCTAAGTCATGCTAGCTAATTAGTAAGCTAATTAGCCTGCATCTGACAACTCTGGTGATGCATGCTGATTCATTACCACCATATTTTTTATTATTTTGAATTATTTTCTTATTCAAAATGGCGGCAACCATTTGAAAAATAGACTTTTACAGGTGCTGCTATGAGTTAGCTAATGTCACTTTTAGCTGTATTGGGTCTTGTAGACTGTTGACTTAACTTCTAGCTGTTTTTTCTTTAATAACCCTCAGAGCTGAGGGGAAAGTACACTTACCAGTAAATGTTTCATGTTTATTTTAGATATAATATAATCAAATAACATACACTAAGAAACACTGTATTTTCATGCAGTCATAAAGGACTTCATGTCAGGCAGATCTCCCAGGTGGGCACAGCCTTACGTGCCATGAAATATATCCCCAGGACATTACAATAAGTATTTTTTTTTTTTTACATGTATAATTGTGTTTTTAAGTGTAAAATGTAATAGAGTGATGGAGCTTGACATTCCAGTCTCCTGACTGAACCAGTGACTCACTGTCAGGGTGGTGATATAAGGGTCATTATGCGGTGGGACACAGTCACTGTGTGTGTGTGTCGGTGAGAGAAAGCAATACTATGCTGTAGGAGAATGAAAGACGGCAAGTGACTCTCTTGCACCCTCTGTATGTGCGTTTCTGTGTATGTTAGCGAATGTGACAAATTAAAGAGTAAGAGCGGAGGGGAGAGAGGATGGCTGTGAGTGTGTAGTGTCGTAGTGAAGAATAGACTCTCTGTGGTCTCACACAGTGGCCCTGTTCACACCAGGGTCAGCTGCCTGCACGCACACACACACACACGCGCACACACACGCACGCACGCACACGCACGCACACGCACGCACACGCACGCACACACTTACTTGTTGGACTTGTATCCAAACTAAACAAGACAACATTCTGTGAAACAACTGAATAAGAAAATTCCAGAATGTTAGAGGTCCTTTGTGTGTCTACATATCACTCTTATTTCTGTGTGTGTTGCAGACTACCAGCAAACAGTCAACTTATAAGGTGTTTTGTATCGAGAGGAAGCTGACATTCCACTTATATAAACCATTTCCTGAGGGCACTTGCATGAAGGGAAGTGCTAATATATATATAAATATGTATATATAGCACTTCACTTCCCTTTCAGACTATGTCATAAAACCAGCTGTTTTTGTTGTTTGAGGTAATTGTGTGATGAGTTTTTATAAGGCTGTTGAGATCTGTATGGATTGTTTTGACTGTGATATCTCATTTATGGATGATTATTCACTGTGCTGCGCAGAGCAACACGCTGAAAAGGGTTGAGTGAAATGTGTGTTACCAGTAGTGAAAGAAAAAGCTGCTGACAAGACACATGGCAGATGCTCAAGAAGGTGAATCCTGCAACTGAGAACAGAATAATTAAAAGCAAGCTTCCCATTCTTTGAATTCAAGATGGCAAGAACATCAGTGTCAGATTATCAGAGAGATAGATAAATGGCAGTAAACAAATTCTCTTCTTCATAGAGATGACAGCAGAGACATTTTCTACCTACACCAGATAGAGGAAACAAAAAATGTTCATGGGAAACTCATTTTTGAAGCCGGTTCATTTGCCATATTGTGGAAAGGCAGTGGCTTGGCGTCAGCATCAGCAAACCCTTCTCTGCTGGTCTAAAATTTATCAAATCATTTGCCATTAATCTTATTAAATTATTTCCAATAGCTTATTCTTTTCATGTTATGGCTTGTCTGTCTCTCAGCTGTGGTGCCTCAAGCAGCGTAACTTTGCATTAGAGCTTTTATCCAATCATATTTCACTTGTTGCCAGAGTCAAATAAATCTGCAGGCGGCTGAAGCTTGAAACACATTGCAATGACGCTGTTCCTTTAATCAATCACATTTCAAGTTCGTATTCTTTATTCGGTCTTCTCTGCGGCCTACGGTAGCCTCAATGTTTTCGCTTCCTCTGATTGTTGGCTCAGAGAGTCAAGCTAGTGGTTCATGTCCATCTGTTGCGAGCTGCATGACCAAATCGTCCCTGTTAACGTTTTGATAGCTATTTTTTGAACTCACAATAGAGGAAGGAGGAGAGGCTGTCGATTTGGTTGCAGATCTACTCAGAAAGACATTTTCATGGTGGACTTTGAAGGAAAAGCTGGATATTCAGAGGAAAGCCTGCCCAATCCTGGAGCTAGCTGACCCATCCGGGAAAACTTTCAGGGCAGTGACTATGAGCGCTATCCTGGGTTGACAGGCTCCGAGGAAAACTCTAAATAGTTTCTTAAGTTCTGGTGAATAAAATTAATATATTTACATCTTTTATGTATATTTTTGGCATTTTATTGGGTCAACATTGATGTTTCTGCTGGATTTCAACATATGTGGCGCTGTTGTGCAGCTGTAGCACAGAGGAGACTTTGTGAATTGTTCAAAGTGAGTTTCTTGCTTTAGTAATGGCATTCATCTCGCTATGAGACAAAACCTCCTGTTTTATTGTGTATCCTATGTTGTTGATGGTTTCTAAAGCAGTGGCCTCATAACGGAATAAGGTTGTAGGTCTCCCATGTGCCTCCAACACAGTTCTAACTCATCCGGAACTGGAAATAGAGCTTTGGTAGCAGGACTCTTGGATTGGGCATTTCCCTAACGGTTACTTGATCTGTTTGGGTTTTGGTTCTGAGTTTGGATGTCCGGTCAACACCTCACGTTATTTGTTTTTTGAACTGTTCCTAAGGAGTTTTTGTGATGTGGTAGGTTGCATCATCCTGCTGGACAAGGGTGGCGGGTACAGTGTTTAAGCAACATCCACATGAATGCTCAGACAAAATGTTTCCGATGAGAGGACTGTAACATGATCAGTGTTTTCATTTGTTTTATGTTTTCATTGGTTTTACTGTTGTACAGTGTACAGTGTTTAAAATTAGATCAATATCATTAGAGCTTACCAGTCTGCTGAAGAACTCTTGACCAGGGCATTCAACCATAACCCTATTGCCCCAAAAGGATGCTCGCTAACATGAAATTGCTGAAAAAGACCATTCGAGCTTAGCATGCATTTATATTATTATCTCCTAACTTGTTAACTGGTAATTACATTTACATATACAGAACAAAACAACATAACGTGGCTTTGTACCACCTTGTACCGCCTTCAGAGCAGCTGTAGCTGACTGTACATGCAGCATCACCTTGCTACATATTCTGTCTGCGTAACATGAGTATCAACACTCCAACAGCCATTAAGGATATAGAGGGATTCAAATCATTTTACACATTACCAACTATTTCAGCGACCCAAATGGATAGGGATATTGTCATCCCGGAAATGGTCTAATTTCAAACACCATGCAGCTGCAAAAAGAAAGTTTGAGAAATTTCAACAAGGCAACTTGGAAAGTGGAAATGAGGAGCTGTAGCTCAAATGGCAAGTGAGGTCAAGGCGATGTAGTTGGCATGTTTTGCCTCAGCAGCGCACTAAATCCAGCATAGCGTGTTGCTTGACTTCTCCAGGACTTGAGATGGACAAATTCATTGATCAGATTCCGGCCCAAAAAACAGGTGCAGCACAAAATAAGTTTATTTTTGGATTTACCAAAGTAGCAAGCCACCACAGCAGCATCTTCCTCACATGACATAATGTTTCTCCGTGTGTTTATCTGTTAGAGGATATTTGATTCTTGCAAGTTTGAATTTGCATTTTTCTTACTTTACTGATGTACAAAACAAAACAACCCCGTGAGGGCTCTTATTAACAGGTATTAAAAGTTAATTAGCAACTGGACCTTTTATTTGACAGCATTTGACTGACTGACTCACTTCTGTATTGGTCTCTGTGCAGTTTCTCATTCACCTGCTTACCACGAGGGGGTGCTGTTGCTTAGTTTGCGTTCCACTTGCGATGGCTTTCATTACTGTAATGTAATGCATTTGAGAGTGACAAAAATCCACCACAGCTGTGAGAAAGGGCTGGTTTCAGATCACGATGCCAGTTCGGGAAGAGGTTTTACACGTGTTTGTTTTTAATTTGTTTTGGTGTTCGGTCCTTTGTTCCTGTATACGGTCTTCGACATATTTATCACAGAGTTGGTCAAGAATGGAAACGTTTGAAGAAGGATATACGTGTAAACCAGCCACAGGCTCAGTTAGCCACAGATCTGTTAACAGTAACTCTATAATAAGACTGATAACAGACCTACGTGTGAAAAAGATTATTATTGAAAAATCCCCTTTGGTTATCCGTCCTATTATAAAATGCATGAGAATCAAGGGGTGACAAAGTAATCGCTCGAATAGTCATAGAGTGGATGTAAAAAGTCATCCCTGTTAAAATAGCACATTATTATGATATTAAACATCCATCAGAACATTTATACCTTTATTATAAAAAAGTACACACAGGCTGTTGATGGCTAAGCATCTATTTCTTGTGCAGGGCCCTCTTCATATTCCCCTGCAGACTTTTCATAGGATTCTGGTCTGGGCTCTGGCTGGGCCTTTCCAAAACATCAATCTTTTATTGGTGAAGCCATTATTTTGTGGATTGATTGATTGCAGCTTTCAAGCAGACGGCATAAGGTTCTGTTCCAAAATTGACTGGTACTTGGAGCCGTTCATGATTCCCTCCAACTTCATTAAGGCCCCTGTTCCAGCTCAAGTAAAGCACGCCCAAATTATGATGAAGTGACCACCACCGCCTCCACAGTGGGTAAGGCGTTCTCTTTGCTGATGCGCTGTGTTGTCGTCGTGCACTGAAATACCTTCAAAAGTTCAGTCTTTGTTCTCATCAGACCATAACACATTTTCCCACATATCTCTGGGAGACTGGATACATCTTTTTGCAAGTTTTAGCCTTGGGCTTGGATGCATTTGATCAGAAACAGCGTGCATCTTGCCACCTTGCCCCACAGCCCAGATAGATGAAAACAAAAGAGGATAGTCGTCTCGTGTGGGGAGCAACCAGCACTTGACAGAAAGAGCTACAGCAACTTTGGCAACGTGGACACCATCAAACTCCTCAAACTCTTCTGACTCCTAATCTTAACAACACTTTTTGGTGAGAATGGCATTGTTTGCATGACCACATACAATGAAATAAAAAACAAACAAAAATCCATCCCAAAGTCTTTAAATAAATAAATACATTGTTGTAACTTGTATATGCCAATACAGTTATAAAGTGCATCTTTAAAACTCACAATTTTTGTGACATAAGAGTTTTAACAGCCACTTTCTGCACTATTCTGATATGTTTCCCATACATCCAAAAGCTGTTTAGAGTTTTCCAGTAATGCAATAATGACAGAGTTCCAGTAACATTTGCTTTTAACAGGAGGCAAAATCCACCTAAACAAAGCACCAGGAGGAGGATCTGTCGGTGCAACTCCCAAATGTCTCATGCAGAGACCCAAGTACACATCTTCAATATAAATAGCTTTAACATGTGAAGATGCCTCCAGTATCTTGTTGGATAAATCCAATGAGAATGCATAACCCAGTCCCATGGGATATGGTGGATACGTGGACTCAGGGTAGACAGAAGTGGGCAGAAACCACTTTGAGTTACGGTTTCTAAAAACAGAAGCACCCCTTATTATGAGTCCAGTCAGGTAATCATGTCGGGGGGCTTCCAAAAGCATGTCAATGAGTTTGGGGACATTGAGGAATACATCTGAGTCCACCTTCATGGCGTAGGAGGTTTTGGGGCAATGAGTACTGAGCCATTCGAACATAACCATAGTTTTAATGGTGAGGTTATTGTAGCTGTCCACAAAGTCACTCTGGAGAATGTCATGATGTTTCTGGCTTTCAGATAACACCTGAAAAAAAAGTAAATAGATTACTGAGTTTAAAGAGCAGTAGTATAAATAACTTTGTAAGTACCCACATTTTAGTTTGATCATCTTCTGGTCAAGTCTCTAGCAACTAGTTCAACATCTAGTCCCAAATGAATCTATTTATTAGTGCCGAAGATTTTCTTTGCATGACGTCCACGTCTGAAATATAAAATAACTGTGTAACTGTAGTCCTGCTACTACCAAGACAGCTTTTTTCTTCAGCTGACACTGGTGGAGGCAGTGGGTTTCACATCTTAGGGCTGCATCTAAACCACAGACAGTATAAGGATGGACAGCAGAACGGCTCCTCAACAGTGAAGCCAAAGCAAGTAGAGCTCCCCCTGGTGTCTGGCTCTTTTTTTTGTTTTAGTTAATTATTTGACGCTAGAGAAACAGGATGTGACGAGTACAAGTTGCCATGACCACTCTGTGAAGTGGTCCTGTAGGACCGCGAGAGTTTGAAAAAATAAATTAATACAGTGTACAATCCACCATTTCTTTGTAAATGGTGGAGGTAGAGCAGAGCGCAGTATTAATTAAATGCAAATGCGAGTGAGTCTGGAGGAAGTGTGGGCGTGTCATCAATTCGCAAGATGGCTCCGCCATATCTCCGGGAAACTACCGTCAGTTTGGCCAATGCAAGGAAGTGGGGACACATTGTCCATATTTATATACAGTCTATTGTCTAAAACTCATAGTCTGGGCTTGCCTAAACACCCAGCGTTCTATTTCACATAGGCTGCACCTTCTGAGAGCTATCAGCTCACCCCAATAAACTGCGCGAGACAAGGAGTATTCAGACATGCCAGGCGGATAAAAATGTATGAAGAGCAGCGAAATGAACGAGAACGCTGCGGACAAGACATCATCAACACCATTTTTCTGCGCAACAGGTGCAAGCCACAGAAGGGGGCAAATCTAATCTCTTCAAAGGGTCTGTTGCAAGGGCGATGCACAGAGTCGCTGACCTATCACCAGGAAATAGAGGATTTCACTACCCAGCTGTGATAGTACATCTCCGAGGGGACTGTGTCTGAGGGGACAGTTCTTCTCTGAGGTGTCCTCAGAAAGCTTGAAGTTTAAGAGGTCCAAACTAGGTTTGGGAGACAGATCTCTGCAATCTGCCCGACTGCTACTGTCTCTCTCTCCCTCAAAATGGAGACTGGTTAAAGCATCCGCTCACCACTGCAGCTCTTCCACAAGCAGACGAGCACAGAACTGGCAGGTGGCCTGCATGGTGAGTGCTAGGCCACCACGAACAGCATCAAAGCCAGGATTGCAGCGGGGGGTGGAGATCTGGCAGGAAGATTTAGCTGCTCCAACAGCTACTGCACAGGCCCACACCGCTGGACTTCTTTAGTCTTCACTTTTCTTCGTACCTCTGATGTTTACTGCTTGATTGTTAAAGAAAACTGCGAGCAGGACTGTGCTCACACAGTTATTATACACTGCAGGTGTGGACGTATTATGGTGCCCTACTGGGCACAAGGCAGAAAAGCAAATCTTAAGGATTGCACATGCTTTGGGGCTTACCAAAGTTGTGGTCTGGAAAACTTCAGCAGTATAGCAAAGACACTACTTTTCACATACACATTGTCATTTTCTTACTTACAAAAATCCATTTAGAGCTGTCGTAGTAGTAGTTTTATACAAATCTGCTGTTGCTCATTGATATCAGACTAATTAAATGTAAATACCAAGAAAAGAAGTGTGCCTGGAGTTGATTCCTTCTCTTGTTTGATGCTTGAAGTGGCACTGAAGGAGAACGTTAACTTCAAAAACGCACCTGCTCTGTCCCTTTTCCCTCCTTGGATCGTCCCAGCAGGAAGTAATGGTGGACCACCTGGCCTTGCACTGTGGCTTCTTTCCCCCATGTGTTGCGGATTACATCACGGGCCTCCACATTGTCGGCTGTGACAGGAATTATAAGAACCAAGAATGGGCTTTCCTGGCGACATCTGTTTGGCTCATCCAATATGTAATTGTAGTGGTGCGGGTATGCCACAAAGTACCGTGACGTTGACTCCTGGGGCGTTGAGATCTCTCGAGGCGTTGAGATCTGTTGAGGCGTTGAGATCTGTTGAGGTGTTGAGATCTGTGCAAGAAGAGAAGGTATGTGTTGTTTGAGTTGCACCTTGTACACAATTCATATTAATTGTCAAAACAATATATAAATCTATTCTATGTTCAAAAAATGGCAACACTTTTTAATTGGCACATATCTTGACTGCAAGGCTGTTTTTTGTGTCAATTCAAAATAACAGCCAACGTAGCAAACGTACGGATTTTTACTTTACTTAAATTTTGGAATTCTTATTTCTGAAGAGGACATATTTATACAGGTTTTTAGGATGTCAGGTGCCAAATGTAACACTTAATTAGCAATAAAGAAAATTTGTTGTGCAGCAGAACGCACATGGAGGGCTACAAACCCTCAACGTTCAATGCATAGGCAGCTCATGACAAAACACAATGGCTGCCTTGCTTTATTTATTTATTTATTTTTGTCTTCTTCCGTCTCCTATATTCTCCTGTTCATTAGTATCAGAGAACGTCTCTGTTAGTATTCAGTCAACTCACTCCTTCAAAGAAATACTTCCGGTATATACACCGATCAAGCATATCATTATGACCACCTTCCTTGTGTGGGTCTCCCTTGTGCCTTCAAAACAGTTGTGACTCATCAGAGAATGGACATGCGCTGAGGGGAGGGACCTCTGTGGATCATCCCACAGATACTTGATCAGCTTGGGATCTTGTGAACAAGATTATTATTGTTAACGAAAACGAGCGAAATAACGAAAATTAAAATTGAAAAAACAATTTGTTAACTGAAATAAATAAAAACGAAAATTGAAAGAAAAAACGATAACTAACTAACTGTATTGCGTGTTTGGAAAACGAACTAAAACGAACTGAAGTTATAGATAGCCTATACCTAATTCCCTTCATTTTCCTCTCTGTTAGTTAGAAGCCTCAACTGGTTGGATTCATATGATCGATTTATTCTGCTCTGGCAGTTTTACGCCACCTGGCGGCAGCAGCACCTTACTGCACTTCACGGTCCGTGACGTCACCTGGCAACACCATGGCGGTTGCAGCAAAAGCTGGGAGAACGCGGCAAAGTCCCGTACGGGACTTTTTTGAATATGACGACGAGAGAGATAAAAGCAAGTGTCTTGTAGTGAAAACAGACTGTGACAAAATATGTGGCTTGATTCTCAAGGGGAGAAAGTCCACGAATCTCAAAGTCCGTTTCAGAAGCTCGCACAAGGCGGCTAATGTCGAGTTCCAAAACAAGCTAGCCTCTGTGAGTCTGCCGCCTCCCCCCGAGAGAAGGATTAAAGGAATAGTTCACCCAAAAATAAAAAGTCAGTCATTATTAACGCCCTCATTTTTTAAACGTATCTTTTGTTGAATTTTATTATACAATACTCACCTTGACCTTTCTGAATCCTGCACCTGACAAATAACCCAAAGTATGAAAAAATAAAACTAATACTTAAACTAAGCATTTTTGGAAATATAAAAACCAGCAAAAACTAATTAAAACTAACTGAATTGGAGGTAAAAAAAAAAAAAAAAAAAAAATTAAAAAAACGAAATAAAACTAAAATAAAAAATCCCAAACTCTTATAACCTTGTTAGTGAATTTAGAGGCCAAGTCAACACCTTGTGCTTCTTTTTTTTTTTTTTTTTAGTGGGAGTTGTTCCTAAAGCGTTATTGTGTGTCTGTGTCAGGCTCCATCCTGCTGGGGATGGCTGCTGCCATCAAGGAGTGTCATTGCTATGGGGTGAGAATATCTGGGCTGGTCTAGGTGGGTGCTACATGTCAAAGTAACATCCACATAAATGCTAGGTCCAACAGTTTCCTAGCAGAACATTGTATACTCACAAGATGGTCAATGTTATTTACGATCCTGTCAGGGGTTTTAATGATATGGCTGATTGGGGTATATGGGGCAAGCTAAGTCCCTCTTATCTTTTTCAATAGTAATAATTTTGTAAAAAAAAAAAAAAAAGCAGATTGATTGAAATTTTGGTGGATCTGGGAGCAACAACAGCAGGTTATGTGTATTTTCCAAAGCCAGAATACATGAGCAAACACTTGGTCGTGGTGAAATGATGATGTTTTATTCCTTGGTTTCAATAAGAAGGGCACTAGCAACCAAAACTGGATACGAATTCACCTTTTGTATCCCTGCTTGCTTTTTCTGGAGGAGGCTTGTAACCAACAAGGAATTGTGTATTTGAAAACATTTTAAATATGACTGAAATATGTGCCAGAAAGCTTCATGATTTGATGTTCTCTAGAGACCACTTAAAAGATCATCACTGTTGTTTCCTTCTTCTCTGTCAAAATACTGTCTGTCTCTCTTCTTCAGTAACCATTATTTTTACTATGGTTGACATTTTAAGCTAGGCACGGTGTTTGACACAATGTGTTGCAGACGTGTCGTTGAAGCTGGGGTAGAACAAGTTTCGTTGTACATTCCTAGGTGGGTCTAGGGGTATTTCAGATTCAGATTCAGATTACTTTATTTGTCCCCGGGGGCAATTTAAGGCACAAGTGAGCAGCATGACGTGCAGGTACAAGACACTTTTAAGGAACAAAAAATCTAACAATACACAGTATCTGCAAAAAACTATGCCATAAATGTATTAACTATCCAAACTGTCCATGGGGGATGTAAACATGACTGTAAGAGTTGCAGAGGTAGTATGGTAAATAAATATAATAAAAAATTAAAATAAAGGGCGGCCCAGTAGCGTGGTGATTGATGCCCCCCTGGGACCCTCCAGAGGAAAAGTGGTTACAGAAGATGAATGAATGAATAAAAACAAACATAAATGAAAATGAAAAGATTATAATAAATAAATAAAGGTGCTTGGAAGAAAAAAACTCCCTCTGAGTTCTGCAGGCAGGGCAGTGGAGCTGCCGTCCAGAGGGGAGCCACTGAAATGCTGAGTGGAGGAGGTGCAGTGTTGCCAGATTAGAAATATCGTACCAAAACCTCAAAATTATCGTTTTTTGAGAAAAATTATCGTACACGAACCAAACGCATACAGTATAGCTATTTTCAAACAATTTTATTTTCCAAATGATTTTACAGCTAATTTAAACAAGCTGCAATACGCTCACACTAACTGTGTTGACGTGCAGGGGACACCATGTGGTGCCTGTGTGTGTGTGTAGGGCAGGCCTACTGTACGTGCTTGCGTGCAGGCAGGCGAGCCTGCGAAATGATTCGGGGTCAGAGAGAGAAGCAGTAGGATGTATGTTTGGACGAACGACTGAAAATTCAGAAATTATCGTACATTATGGTATTTTTTTTCATTATTGATCGTACATCGTACAGAGGTCTAAATTATCGTACAAATACGATAATTATCGTACATCTGGCAACACTGAGGAGGTGTGAGGGGTCTTTGGTGATCTTGCCTGCTAACATGAGAGTCATGAATGTGTGAGATGGTCACTGGTTTTGATTCACTTTCCTCTTTTACTTAGCTATTAAAAAATTTTTCGGAATATACAGCACTAAATGCATTGTTCTATACTTATATAGCGTAACTTATAGTGTTATAAAGCTGTATAAAGCAGCGGAAAGAAATAATAACAACATCAACACTGGTGTGTTTTGCCAATGAGTCAGAGAGTTTCAGAATAGATAAACAGGGCAGAAACACCACTGACACATTTTGGATTTTTCACCGCCACGGTCATCATCAGTTCAAGATGACGATGATAATATGAGGGCCAGTGAATATACTTACATTTCTAGCCGGGATGGTCAGGTACTGGGGAGGTCGGTTCAAATGCCACTCCTCAAGGCCTGAGCTGTAGATGAGCAACATTAAAATCCCAATCATGAAGAGCAGCATCACGCAATGCCTCAATCTGCCTCTTGTCCTTGAAGTCTTTTCACTGCCAAGATCAGAATCAGAATCAGCTTTAATGGCCAAGTATGTACACATACAAGGAATCTGACTCCGGCAACTTTTCTCTCTAGTACAGAAGCATCTTAAATAAGTGAAATAAAATAAAATAAAATAAAATAAAATAAGATAAAAATAAAATAAATCTCAATTTGTACACATAAAATATAGGATAATATACACCAAACCAGGGTTATTGTACAGCGAGTATATACAGCAGGGTTATTGATTATTGTTCATGTGGATGGACTCACACTCTGTTCAGAGTTCAACAGAGCGACAGCCCGGGGGAAGAAACTGTCCTTGTGACGGGTGGTTTTGGCGTACAGTGCTCTGTAACGCCGGCCTGAGGGGAGGAGTCTAAACAGGTTGTGACCAGGGTGTCAGGGGTCTGTGGTGATTTTCCTGGCCCGCTTCCCGACCCGGGACCGGTACAGGTCCCGGATGGATGGAAGATCAGTACCGATGATCCTCTCTGCAGACCTGACTGTTCTCTGCAGTCTGTCCCTGTCTTGCCTGGTGGCGGATCCAAACCAGACAGTGATGGATGTGGTCAGGACAGACTGGACTATTGCATTGACAGACTGGACTATTGCAGTGAATTATTGCAGAGATAAAAGCAAACTTCTTTAATGCCTCACACCAGGGGGCAACAGTCCATCGATAGACTGAAATCAGAAAGTGCTTTACCTCTTCTTATCATGTAGGAGTTCTTCGACAAGTCTGCAAAAACCACAACCAGAACCACAAACTGAGCAGCATCTCCTGTAAGCATTAAAAAACTTGTTGTCAAGTTACTGCAGCACACTCTCCAGACTGATGTGAACATTCTCCCATACAGCGATTAGTCAACAGCTCTTTAACCACAGTGTGAAACTCTGACTACTTACGGATTTTAGGTCCAGACCGAAACAGATACTCACACAGAATCCTATCCAAAGACAATTCAATGCGCTTGATATTTACATGTCAGCGCAAATCATGAGCATTCAAGAGGTGAGCCAATTATATAAAAAAAACAAAAACAAAAATCATCTTCCTGTCACATGTCTCTGTCAGCTCTGGTGAGCTTGTGGTGAGACTGAGAAACTCTGATGAAAAACACTGTATACTTGAAACTCAAGTTTAAATGGTCTGTACTCGCTTGTCATTTTAGTTTTTGTTTTGTACGACAATACTAACTCTGACCTCACAGCTGCTAGTAACAACCGTTTTTCCATTGTTATACAAAAAAAGAGGAATAAATCTTTTAAAGGGTGCATGTGTTTTTTTTTTTTTTTTGCAAAATGTCTCACTGCATTCGTACCAGACTATTTTACAAAAGCACAAAGTGCACAAAGACGCTCTACGTCAGTACTGTGGACGCGAGTGCTAAAAAACAAACAAAGAAAAGACACGGCAAAAAGTAAATAAATGCAGTTTTCGACGATCGAGGGAAGGTGTTTTTAAATGCACTATATGGTTTTCCTGTTTTTAGTCAAATGTATATCACAATATCTCAGAGCTCACATAAGACTGGCAACCTTATGAAAATCAGATTGAGGTCACAGTCAAGTCGAGTCGTTACGGAACACATAACTGGCAAAAATAGTTTTGAACCTTATTAATTAGACAAATCCAAATACCACATGGCACATGCATTTAGTCTTTCATTATTTTAAATGTGATTTTATGCATATTAAATAAATGTGACAAGATATAAATTGACATTACCACTAAAATCATCTGGTTTCCACTGCAGAAACTCAAATAGGGCACTTTGTTGAAACTGTAAAAATATTATTAGATATTTTGTTCGCAAAAAAAAATATATATATATATACAATAGAAAAACAAATGCATGAAGAGGAATAATTATTTGTACATTGCAACTCGAGACGTTAGCTTCAATGTTTGCAAGAATTGGTCCTCATTGCAATAAGTCCGCCTGATCGCATCAAATGTTTCCATCTTTAGAAAACCCCAGCGAGCCTCAGCTGGGCTTTTCCATCGTTTCAGTTCAATGCATTTAAAGTAAAACAAAAAAAAACAAAAAACACGCTCACCCTTTGGGAACACAGTCCTCCATCATTGTCAGAAGTCAAATGACACTGGTGTCAGGTGCACTAATTTCCCAGACAGACAGTAGATCTGAATGAGGATGTTGCTTTTTGTACCCTGTGGTTTGTGGTGCGTCGAGTTAGAGAAATGCGCTAGACATCTTTTTGACCAGACACAGGACTGATAGTGCTCTGGAGAAATATGTCTGATGCTGATTTCTGATAGACTGGATAAAATTTAGAGGTTAGCATCCGAAAAACATCTGTTGACCCTGCTTACTGTCTGTACTTTTGGCGGCTTGACCCATCAGGCCTTCTTACTAACGCTGAGTCACTCTCTCAGCTCTCTACACTGTCTCTCTAAAAAAAAAAAAAAAAAATGCAAATGCAAACTGCATAATTGTATTGTGTTGAAACTCTTATCCACATAATGAAAAATGACTTCAGTTCACTAAAATGTCTTCTGTGAGTCAAACTGAACGTTGGAACATTTCACATAATGATGACAATGATGGGTGGAAGGCTTTCAGAATAAATAGACAGTCGGGGTGCTGAGTTTGTGGTAACATCAACCAGATAACACGTGCAGATTAGCACGACAAACACAACTGCAGGGACATTCTTTGCAATGTGATTGCATCTCGTTGCAAAGAATGTCATTGGTGGTGGCAGTGGTGCAATGTCTTGTGGAAGCTCAGTGACGTGTGAGCGTCACAGTGTGTGGTCAGTTTAAAGTTTGCTTGAGAAATGCACCTTAAATACATCCACGGTCGTCCTCATACCTGCTGTTGTATGGGCTTATGGGCCATAGTTTAGCAACACTAAGAGTGCACCAAGTTAGGGTTGGTTGTGGTTTTGCTTCAAAGTGAAAGTAAAAGCAGTAAAAAGAGAAGCATCTACTATCAAAACCCACCAGCTAGAAATTTCCTGTAAAACATTACAGTAGAGGTGTAACGGTACACACAAGTCACAGTTCGGTATGTACCTCGGTATGGGGGTCACGGTTCGGTATGGGATCGGTGCAACGGGAAAAAGCAACAGAATCTCGCACATATATAGACCAGATTGTTTCATTTATTTTTAACAGACACCAATTGACTGGAAAAAAAAAATAAAAAACACCTCCTGTTAAAAAAGTAAAAAATTGAATAAAACAAAACAAAATAAATTAGGAGGGTTCTCATGCTATTCATTCATGTTGTTCATTCAGAGGAAAAGAAAAAGGCACAATTTCTTGTAGGCATAAACAGGTAGTCAGGTAGCAACTGGCAACTTCAGTTAAATTCATAATAAGAAACTAACTAAACTAACTCGTTACACACACGTTTTTTTTCCTCGCACCAGCAACAGACATATCAGGGTCATGCTGTTAGCACGTTTGATGTACCGTACCTCCTCAAAACATCGTTGGTATACATCTTTGTCTGGTACACCACTTGCGTGCCATTCGCCGTAATGTTGCAATGCAAAACCACAGTGGGAACACAGTGGGGATTTAACCTTTGTGTACTACTGGGGATGAAAACAGGCACTTGGAGTCAATTTTTGCTCTTAATTTGACCATAACTTTCACTCTATTGCAGCAAATGGAATGATTTTTGTTGAGGAAGCTTAATTTTACATCAATTTTGAAAATATGATCTCAAAATTTTCAATAGATCAATAATACACTGTGGGCAAAAACTTAAAATATATCGGATAAATATTTTTTCAACTTTTTTTGAATTAAATCTGTTAATCAACTTCAGTCCTGATCAAAAGTGCTAAATATTAAAAAAAGTACCCGAATTTTAACCCTTTAAATACCAATTTAGAAAATAATGTCACTGATATGGAGAAAAATACACACAAAATGACCTATTTTCAGTATAAAAAATGATCGGAGACAGGGGATTTTCATACTGTTAGTGGCTCAGAAGGGCTCAAATTTGGCAATTTTACTGTTGACCACGAATTATATAGGCCTATGTTATAAAAAGCTTAGTTTCTGTATTTGATATATGGAGTTTATGAGAATATTACTGTGTGTGTGTGGTGTGTGTGTGTTGGGGGGGGGGGGGGGGGGGCTGTGACCTTCAAAATGAAACATAAAGCAATAAAAATAGAAGCATCTACTGTCAAAAACCGCCAGCTAGAAATTTCCTGTAAAACAACACAGACAGGAGAAGTAAATAACATCGACCATCTTGTGACTATGTTCTGCTAGGAAACGTTTGGACCTGGCATTCGTGTGGGTGTTACTTAGAAATGTATCACCCACCGAGACCAGACCAGACACCCCCACCCCATAGCAATGACACTAACTCACTCACACTGTAAGGGTTGTCTGGCGTGTAGTTGTGAGGATTCAGATTGCAACCAAAAAATGTGGAAGTACCCTGAATCTATGGTTTGTCACTTCTAGACTAGTGCAGATACATGGCAACGCAATACTGGGTAAGAGGACATTCTCTATGTGTATGTATGAAAGGCTCAGTCCAAGCTTACAAAAGACTTATTACAAATAGAAGTGATTAAAACGTAATTCTGATGACAGAGTTTCATTTCTTACCCACCGGCTGTTTTTAGCCCGTTGCAACATGGGAGAGAGATTTTCACCACGTAACAGAAACCACAATATTTTCCTGACTGCAACCAGTGCTTTCAGTGTCTAAATATGAACGCAGACAGATCGTGATGGAAACAGTTTTTACCACTTATCAAAACGACAAATCTAATCTTATTGATCCAAATCTTACCCTATCACAGTGCTTATTTTGAGGATAAAACAAGTTATACCCAGGCTGGTATCTTAAAGACAAATTAATATCAAAATAAGCCAGTCTTTTGAACAGCTCTTTGACAGGAACGGAGCCAAAAGATGATGATAATAATAATAATAATAATAATAATAATAATAATAATACATTTTATTATAGGTGCCTTTCAGGACACTCGAGGTTACCGTACAAAATTGTTAAAATAAAACACAATCAGAACCTGGTTCTCCACCAACTTCCTCAAACTCAACAGTAGTAAAACTGAAATTCTTCTCATTTAATATAAATAACTTCTCCATACTCCGGCTTCCTCCCACCATCCAAAGGCATGCTCATTAGGTTAATTGGTGATTCTAAATAGGCCGTAGGTGTGAGTGTGAGTGGTTGTCTGTCTCTCTGTGTTAGCCCTGCGATAGACTGGAGACCTGTCCAGGGTATACCCCTGCCTCTCGCCCAATGACAGCTGGGATAGGCTCCAGCAGACCCCCGCAACCCTTAACAGGACTAAGCGGGCATAGAAGATGAATGAATGAATGAATGAACTTCTCCATTCAGATTGACAATTCCCCAGTCTCCCCCTCCTCCCAGGTTAAGAGTCTGGGTGTCATCCTTGACACCACTCTCACTCTCCATTCTCAAATTAACAATATCAGTCGTTCTGCCTACTTTCACCTACGTATATCTCCCGTCTCTGTCCATCCCTCTCAACTGACAATACTGCCACTCTGGTCCATAGCCTAGTCACGTCCCATCTGGACTACTGCAACTCCCTTTTATTTGGTTTACAGGACAAATCCATCCATAAACATTGAAAACTCCACTGCACAAATCATCACCAGAACTCCCTCCATGAGTCACATAACACCGGTCCTGCAGCAACTCCACTGGCTTCCTGTCAAATTCTGTATCACCTGCAAAATCCTACCTCTCACCTTCAAGGCCTTAAACAACCTCGCCCCTCAGTCACCTCAGTCACCACCTTCAAATCTCAGTTTAAAATTTATTTATTCAGACAAGCCTACTCTATTCCATAGTCTCACTTCTAGCTGTTGTCATTTTTATGTAACTATATGTTCTATATATAAAAGATCCGGCTCCCTTCAAAGAACTACCAATCCCATTTCGAGTATCCAGTTGTGCAGTACTTACCCTGTTGGCAATGCCTTAAATACTGCATGATGAAAGTATTCCAAAAGGTATCTAGCTAAGCACGCCATTTATTACTGTACTGGGTATTTATTGCCTGTCTCACGGTTTGCACTACCACACTGTAGGATAATCTGTTGGTGAGTGATTGCTTTATATGATGCAGAGCATATTCACAACCAGTTAGTTCTGATGTGTTCCTTCTGACGTCATGCTGTTTCCTCACAGTTTCCTTCACAAGAAGCACAATTTCCTGGTTTTGGGGTTTTTAACAGAAGGGATCTAAAACAGTTTGCATCGGCTGACATTGCAGATATGAGCCGTCTCATGATGACAGGTATCACTTCTCTAAATGCTACTAAATCAGATTTTAAGGTCACCATGTTCAGCATTTAGTAGGAAGACACAACAGATTTGTGTCTCATTATGTATGTGATGCAATACGTTTTCCACAAAAATAAATAAATAAATCTAGTAAAATATTTGAGAAATAAGTTTAAATCATTTTACTTGCCAGATTATTGGTATACTGGCTCAGTTAATGACAAATAAGTAGATGTCTGATATTACTATCCCTTTAAAATTTTGCACCAATGCACCACAATCACATTCTTGTAACCAATATATAATATTGCCTCAAAGCTATATTTCCTACCAAAGTAAAAGCCCCTTCAGATTTAATGCCTTAGGCTTAATTTAGTTTACTAATTAAATGAAACCTTTATTTTGCAAAGTCCTTGCGGCATCTAATGTATTCTAAGAAACTGCAAAGGAAGCTGAAAGCGAATGACAAATTGCAGTTTTTACCCACAGCCTCACGACTACCAGCAACACAGGACACGAAACAATCAACACCCCTTGTGAGAGAAGAAAGAAACATGTAGAGCAGTAATAGCACAGTACTGATCAGTCATTCAGTGTGCAGTTCATTTTTGTGTCGAGAGGAGGGAACTGATTTGGCTTCTTGTGCTTTGATGTCTCCGCAAAATGAAATAAACTGCGCAACAACGGTATTTACTGAAAAATGTTGCAGTCCGACTGAACGGGAAATGCTTCCTTCGTAGTGTAAATCAGGCCTTCATTGGTCACTGTGTTTCACACCTAGGAGCAGACAGATAGTAGTGATAGGGAAACAATATTACTATCATTAATATACAGCCAATGCATTATGCAGTTTAGCAAAAACATGTAAATTGTCATATATATATATATATATATATATATATATATATATACACACACACACACTGCCTGGCTACAGCACACACTCGCTGTGGCATTGTTTTGATAAGCTTCTGCAATGTCACAAGATTTATTTCCATCCAGTGTTGCATTCATTTTTCACCAAGATCTTGTATTGATGATGGGAGAGTCTGACCACTGTGCAAAGCCTTCTCCAGCACATCCCAAAGATTCTCAATGGGGTTAAAGTCTGGACTCTGTGGTGGACAATCCATGTGTGAAAATGATGTCTCATGCTCCCTGAACCACTCTTTCACAATCTGAGCCACATGAATCTTGGCATTGTCATCTTGGAATATGCCCGTGCCATCAGGGAAGAAAAAACCCATTGATGGAATAACCTGGTCGTTCAGTATATTCAGGTAGTCAGCTGACCTCATTCTTTGGGCAACAAAATGTTGCTGAACCTAGACCTGAGCAACTGCAGCAACCTCAGATCATAGCACTGCCCCCACAGGCTTGTACAGTAGACACTAGGCATGATGGGTGCATCACTTCATCTGCCTCTCTTCTTACCCTGATGCCCCCATCACTCTGGAACAGGGTAAATCTCGACTCATCAGACCACATGACCTTCTTCCATTGCCCCAGAGTCCAATCTTTATGCTCCCTACACTGTTAAGTATTTTCCTGGAAAATAACAGTAAAGAACTGGCAGCAGGGTTGCCATTATGTTACTGTAAAATTAATATATTTTTACTGTCAGTAAAATTGACAGTTTTGTGCTGTTATTGAAAAATACAGCATTTACTGTTTGTTAAGATTACTTTCACAATACTTTACAGTCAACTGGTTTGTTTAAAAATACATTATCAGTCTTCACAAAATCTACTAACTACGTGCTTTGTGAAAGAACAGCATGTAATTCATTCATTCATTCATCTTCTGTAACCGCTTGTTCCTGGAAGGGTCACGGGGTCTGCTGGTGCCTATCCCAGCTGTCATCGGGCGAGAGGCGGGGTACACCCTGGACAGGCCTCCAGTCTATCGCAGGGCTAACACAGAGAGACAGACAACCAGTCACACTCACACCTACGGCCAATGTAGAATCACCAATTAACCTAACAAGCATGTCTTTGGACGGTGGGAGGAAGCCGGAGTACCCGGAGAGAACCCACGCAGACACAGGGAGAACATGCAAACTCCACACAGAAAGGCCCAGTCGGCCCATGGATTTGAACCCGGGACTTTTTCGCTGTGAGGCATCAGTGCTAACCACCTCGCCTCTGTGCCGCCCGAACAGATCCAGCTTCCCGTGTGTAGTTTGGGTTAAATTTCCCAGAATGCAAAAAATACATCATGATACCGTCATTTAGAAGGTTTGGATGAATGATTAGCGGTAAAATGCTGTATTTTAGGAAAACAGTATAGTTCTGTTAAAAGAACAGTAAATCACCAAAAAAAATTTTGTTTGTATTAACAGTAGAGTGATGTATTCACAAATAACAGGTTAATACTGTTGGAATTCTGCTGTAAATTAACAGCAATTTCTAACAGTGTAGCAAATTGAAGCCCTATTTTTTCGGTTAGCCTCACTGATTAGTGGTTTTCTTACGGCTACACAGCTGTTCAGTCCCAATCCCTTGAGTTCCCTTCTCATTGTATGTGTGGAAATGCTCTTACTTTCACTATTAAACATAGCTCTGAGTTCTACTGTTGTTTTTCTTTGATTTGATTTCACCAAACGTTATCGCCGATCACAATCAATCAAGATATTTTTCCGACCACATTACATCCTCAAACACGATGGTTCCCCACTATCCTTCCAGTTTTTAATAACGCACTGGACAGTTCTTAACCGAATTTTAGTAGTTTCTTCAATCTCCTTAGATGTTTTCTCTTCTTGATGCATGCCAGTGATTTGACCCTTCTCAAACAGACTAACATCTTTTCCACGACCATGGGATGTGTCTTTAGACATGGTTGTTTTTTTGACTGAATCATTAGGAAATACAGGTCTGTCTGAAAGACAGGAAGCAGGCTGCTCACGACAAGAAGATGAGCAGATAAGATAATAAAGAGAAAGGAGAAGTAACCGAAGTGGAGTAGCAGCGTAGACGGCTGACAATACAGTCTGCAAAAACTGAAATTTAGAAAGAGGAAGTCTGGGAACAGTTGATTAGGTCAAGACAGCAGTCATGCAAAATGTATTAAACAACTCGTATAATTTTTATTTGCTCTCAGTTAAATTATTTCAACCAATATATCCAAAGAATAGTCAAAGAAATGAGCAGAAAGGACAACCACTATACTGTATATTGCCAACAAATATAACAACTCAAATATTTAATTATTGTATCAAACAATCTCAAATATTCAGAATTCATTGGTTCTAATAAGACAATGACAGTACCTTTGTGTAAATTCAAAACATTATCCACGTTGCTTAAATATTATGGTAATAATCATGATTTTTTTTATTTATTTTTTTTAAAGCTCACTTAGAAGAATGTGGTCTGGATTCAGCTTGGAGAACAGCTGTTTATGCAGTGAAGCAATTGACTAGATGCAGGTTACTGCATTGTAAGGTGGCGTGCTGGCTGGAGTCCAGTCTCGCTGCGCCTTTGAGCACGCTCCTAGCTCGAGTAGTAACTAGCCTTTCAGTGAACTAGCTCATACAACTAACTGGTCTCCACCTAACTGTGCTTTCTCTGTTATTACAAACTACCTCGTCTTGTCATTCTCACTGAACTCCATTCTTGAAGTCAACCAGTTCAGTTTTGAAGAGCCACACCCGGGTAGCTAGCTGTAGAGAAATGCTTCCAAGAGGTTGACTAGTTGTCTTAAGGTGGTCTGGTACTCTAAGATCATTGCTTGATGTCTGCCTCGTCTGCCTGACAAGCCACCTAGTCGACAGGCAGATTCTGACAACTTCCGTAACTAGAGGAGCAACTGGCATTCAAAGATTACGCTACGTTTTGTTTTTCAGAAGACCCGTATACTCATATGCATACTGGATACTCACTTGTCATTAGGTATCTAGGACCTTTCATTGAGTTTTGTAGTTCTTCAATGCACACATTCATACCTGTCTACAAACTCAGCATGATCTTTCTCCCAGCATGGCCAGGACACACGCTGTTCAGTAGCATTCGCTTCCGGTAGTCGTGGCTCAGTCTGTTACCAGTTTGTAGGTCCTTTTATGAACAGTCTCTAAGCAGTCTATGGCTATTATACCCAATACGTGTGAAGCCAGTCCCTTACGCAGTCGTTAAACAGTCATTTGTTCACAGCACTGGGAGAGGTGGCCCAAAAGCAGTCCGCAGGCAGTCTTTTCTAAAAACCAGTCCAACAACAAGTCTTTACACAGTCCAAGAAACCCGAAAACCAGTCGACCAACCAGTCTCCCAGTAGCCAGTGAAAAACGAGTCTGTAAACCGGTCCTGTGGTCCAGTACCAGTGGAGCAGTCCGTCTACCAGTTGTCAGAGCTTAGTTCTCTGCTGGTGAGTGGCACAAAGGTGCTGTTCAGGTGGAGTTCTGGCTTCTTCCCAGGGGTACTGCTCTGAGATACCTGGGAAACACACAACACCACGGTGATGAGCGCTAATTCAAGGATTCAAGGATTCTTTATTGTCATTACGACACATGTTGGTACATGGGAAGGAACGAAATTGGTTACTCTGGTCCCGATTCAAGCCATAAGTAAAAAAAAACAACAAAAAAAAACAAAAGTATAAATATAGAATATAGAATAAACTTAGCTTTCCAAGTATTGTACAAAATAGCAGGTGTGTATAAATATAGGCGGTAAAAAGTATCAACATAGAATTTAGAATTAACTAACATAGAATTTAACTGCAATGAATTGAGGTAGTGTGCAAATGGAGTTAAAGTGACAGTGCAAAACAAACTGCAATCTGTGCAGATGTGTCCGTGAGTGGCTGTTGGAGAGGGGGCGGGGGACGGGGACGGGGGCTACGGAGGTCTTTCAGCGTTCGACAGTCTCACAGCCTCCGGGAAGAAGCTGTTCCTCAGTCTGGTGGTCCTGCTCTTAGTGCTCCGTAGCCTCCTGCCTGAGGGGAGCGGGACGAACAGTGTGTGTGCGGGGTGAGTGGGGTCTTTCCTGATGCAGGTGGCCCTTTTCCTGCATCTGGAGGTGTAAATGTCCGTGGTGGTGGATAGACTGTGTCCCACAGTCTTCTGTGCAGCTTTCACCATCCTCTGCAGAGCTTTCTCCTCTGCTGCAGAGCAGCTGCCGTGCCACACTGATGCAGGAGCACAGGACGCTCTCCACCACACATCTGTAGAAGGATGTCAGGACTGAGCTCCCCAGTCCGGTGCGCCTCAACCTCCTGAGAAAATAGAGGCGCTGGTGTGCCTTCCTAATCAGGCAGGAAGTGTTGGTGCTCCAGGTGAGGTCGTCGGTGATGTGGACGCCCAGGTACCTGTAGCAGGAGACCACTTCCACCGCAGACCCTCCGATGTGCAGGGGAGGGGGGAGGTGTCTGCCCCTTCTGAAGTCCACGATCATCTCCTTGGTCTTCTTCACGTTGATGCAGAGGTTGTTTTCTCTGCACCAACCCTCCAGGTGTTCCACCTCCTTCCTGTAGTCAGACTTGTCGTTGTTAGCGATGCGTCCAACCACAGCTGTATCGTCCGCAAACTTCACAATCAGACAGCTTGGGTGAGTTGCTGAGCAGTCGTATGTGAGCAGGGTGAACAGGAGGGGGCTCAGCACACAGCCCTGGGGGGAGCCGGTGCTGAGGGTGATGGAAGTGGAGGAGACGTCGTGGATCCTCACAGACTGCAGCCTGTCGGTTAGGAAGTCCTAGACCCAGTTACAAAGGGTGGAGATCAGTCCAAGTGTTGTAAGTTTATGTACCAGGGTCTGTGGTATGATGGTGTTGAATGCTGAAGTGAAATCCACGAAGAGCTTGCGAACATAAGAGTTCTTGTTCTCTAAGTGGGTGAGTGCTGTGTGGACCACAGAAGATATGGCGTCCTCTGTGGATCGGTTCTTCCTGTATGCATACTGGTGTGGGTCCACAGTGACGTCGATGCAGTCCTTGATGTGGGCCATGACTAGTCTTTCGAAGCACTTCATGACTATCGGGGTGAGGGCTACTGGCCGATAGTCATTCAGGCTTGTCACTGTGGACGTTTTAGGAACGGGGATGATCGTGGCAGTCTTCAGGCAGGTGGGAACTGACGCCTGTTAGAGGGAGGTGTTGAAGATGTCTGTCAGCACATCGGTGAGCTGGTGTGCACAGCCCCTCAGTACCCATTCAGCAGCGTCATAGGGATGTTGCAATAGCTAGACATGGCGCCCCCCGGGGCCCAGGGTGGAGAACTGCACTGTGGAGGGGGGTGGGAGGGGAGGTGACATGGAGGAGGGCTGTGGAGGAAGCTGGAACTCGTAGCTGCGACAGAAATGTCTCATTTGGGCGGTGTGGCCCCCTCCTAGTGGCAAGGTCATCTGGTTATAGTCAGGGATTTCTGTTGCCAAGGCAACATGTGAGTAAAAAAAAAAAAACTGATTACTTTTTTTTAAGCTGGTATTATTACATGAGAAACGACACATAGTAATTTCTTCATGCATTATCATGTGGAGATATTTAAAGGGCCTGATTCTTAGCTAAACTGTGAAAACAAGCAAGATGAAGAACATTAACTTAAGATCTGACTCAA
This sequence comes from Chelon labrosus, assembly GCF_963514085.1. NCBI lineage: Eukaryota > Metazoa > Chordata > Actinopteri > Mugiliformes > Mugilidae > Chelon > Chelon labrosus. The sequence continues at coordinate 21,812,190 of NC_140358.1, forward strand.
GGTTATTATCGTTAACGAAAACGAACGAAATAACGAAAACTAAAATTGAAAAAACTATTTCATTAACTGAAATAAATAAAAACGAAAATTAAAAGGAAAAAAACGATAACTGAAACTGTATTGCGTGTTTAGAAAACGAACTAAAACGAACTGAAATTATAGATATAATTCCCTTCATTTTCGTCTCTGTCAATTTAATTATAGGCCTCAGCCTCAACTGGTTGGATTCATATGATTGATTTATTCCGCTCTGTCAGTTTTACGTCAGCTGGCAGCAGCAGCAGCACCTTACTGCATCTCACGGTCCGTGACGTCACCTGGCAGCACCATGGCGGTTGCAGCAAAGGTTGGGAGAAAGCGGCAAAGTCCTGTGCGGGACTTTTTTGAATATGACGACGAGAAAGATAAAATCAAGTGTCTTGTAGTGGAAACAGACTGTGACAAAATATGTGGCTTGATTCTCAAGGGGAGAAAGTCCACGAATCTCAAAGTCCGTTTCAGAAGCTCGCACAGGGCGGCTAATGTTGAATACCAAAACAAGCGAGCCTCTGTGAGTCCGCCGCCGACGTAATGAGCCCCCCTGGATTAAAGGAATAGTTCACCCAAAAATAAAAAGTCAGTCATCATTAACTCACCCTCATTTTTTAAACGTATCTTTTGTTGAATTTTATTATACAATACTCACCCTGACCCTTTTGAATCCTCCATCTGACAAATAACCAAACGTATGAAAAAACTCAAACTAATACGAAAACCAACAAAAAACTAAACTAAAACTAAGCATTTTTGGAAATATAAAAACTAACAAACCCACATTAAAAACTAATTAAAACTAGTTTTATTTCGTTTTGACTTTTTCCCCTGAAATTCAGTTAAACTAAAATAAAAAATCCCAAACTATTATAACCTTGGTTCTAACTCATCTGGAACTGGAAATAGAGCTTTGGTAGCAGGACTCTTGGATTGGGCATTTCCCTAACGGTTACTTGATCTGTTTGGGTTTTGGTTCTGAGTTTGGATGTGCGGTCAACACCTCGGGTTATTTGTTTTTTGAGCTGTTCCTAAGGAGTTTTTGTGATGTGGTAGGTTGCATCATCCTGCTGGACGTGGGTGGTGGGTACAGTGTTTAAGCAACATCTACTGTACATGAATGCTCAGACGAAATGTTTCCGATGAGAGGACTGTAACATAATCAGTGTTTTCATTTGTTTTATGTTTTCATTGGTTTTACTGTTGTGGAGGATCAGTGTATGTACAGTGTTTAAAATTAGATTGACATCATTAGAGCTTACCAGTCTGTGTTTATCTGTTAGAGGATATTTGATTCTTTCAAGTTTGAAAAGCACAAGCACAGACATTGCACAAATACTTGTGTGTTTTTGTTATCTGCTTATCCTTCTGGCATTTTTCTTACTTTACTGATGCACAAATCAAAACAACCCCGTGAGGGCTCTTAGATGCAGTCTCTGTATCCTGCTCAATGTCATTTGTTCTGTCTTTATTAACAGGTATTACAAGTTAATTAGCAACTGGACCTTTTATTTGACAGCATTTGACTGACTGGCTCACTTCTGTATTGGTCTCTTTGCAATTTCTCATTCACCTACTTACCACGAGAGGGTGCTGTTGCTTAGTTTGCGTTCCACTTGTGATGGCTTTTTTGGCTTGCGAGCTACTTTTACAATGACCAAGTCAAAGTGATCTACCCGAGCAATTAGTGTGACTATATATATATATATATATATATATATATATATATATATATATATATATATAGTCAAACAAATGTCATATTAATTGTTGCTACAGTGTTAAAAGCTCTATCCATCTTTGTTTTTATTTTTAGCAAGAAAAATTATTGCACCTTTAGAAAAATAGCTCTGTCTCTTTAAGAAAGACGGTAGTTTTGAGTTGTCGTTGAAGTTGTGCGTGGCTGTGGATGTGTGCCGCTGAACTGAGGGCATACTGCAAATATAATGTAAAAATAAATAAAGATGAACGTTTGTCTTGCTGTTTGTTTTGGAGTTGATTCATTCATTCATCTTCTGCTGGAGCCTATCCCAGCTGTCATCGGGCAGGAGGCGGGCGTGTTTTGGAGTTGCAACGGATAAATGTTTTAGACTAACATCTAAAAAAATTTTTCATTGCGATCTACCCGTAGACCTACTACCTTCGCGATCTGCCGGTCGATCGCGATCGACGTAATGAGCACCCCTGCTGTAATGTTATGAGAGTGACAAAAAACACACCACAGCTGTGAGAAAGGGCTGGTTTCAGGAAGAGGTTTTACACGTGTTTGTTTTTAATTCGTTTCGGTGTTACTTTGTTCCTGTATACGGTCTTCGACATATTTATCACAGAGTTTGTCAAGAATAGAAACGTTTGAAGAAGGATGTAAACCAGCCACAGACTCAGTTAGCCACAGATCTGTTAACAGTAACTCTATAATAAGACTGATAACAGACCTATGTGTGAAAAAGATTATTATTGAAAAGTCCCCTTTGGTTATCGTCTTATTATAAAATGCATGAGAATCAAGGGGTGACAAAGTAATCTCTCAGATAGTCATAGAGTGGATTTAAAAAGTCATCCCTGTTAAAATAGCACATTATTGTGATATTAAACATCCATCAGAACACTTATACCTTTATTATAAAAAAGTGCACACAGGCTGTTGATGGCTAAGCATCTATTTCTTGTGCAGGGCCAGGGCCCTCTTCATATTCCCCTGCAGACTTTTCATAGGATTCTAGTCTGGGCTCTGGCTGGGCCTTTCCAAAACATCAATCTTTTATTGGTGAAGCCATTATTTTGTGGATTGACTGATTGCAGCTTTCAAGCAGACGGCATAAGGTTCTGTTCCAAAATTGACTGGTACTTGGAGCGGTTCATGATTCCTTCCAACTTCATTAAGGCCCCTGTTCCAGCTCAAGCAAAGCACGCCCAAATTATGATGAAGCGACCACCAACGCATTGGTTCTCTTTGCTGATATGCTGTGTTGCCGTCGTGCACTGAAATACCTTCAAAAGTTCAGTCTTTGTTCTCATCAGACCATGACACATTTTCCCACATGGCTCTGGGAGACTGGATACATCTTTTTGCAAGTTTTAGCCTTGGGCTTGGATGCATTTGATCAGAAACAGCTTGCATCTTGCCACCTTGCCCTACAGCCCAGATAGATGAAAACAAAAGAGGATAGTCGTCTCGTGTGGGGAGCAAGCAGCACTTGACAGAAAGAGCTACAGCAACTTTAATGTTAGCAGCGTGGACACCAACAAACTCCTCAAACTCTTCTGACTCCTAATCTTAACAACACTTTTTGGTGAGAATGGAATTGTTTGCCCCGTAAGACTCGCAAGTTGCATGACCACAAACAATGAGATAAAAAAAAAAAAAAATTCCATCCCAAAGTCTTTAAATAAATAAATACATTGTTGTAACTTGTATAGGCAATACAGTTACAAAGTGCATGTTTAAAACTCACAATTTTTGTGACATAAGCGTTTTAACAGCCACTTTTTGCACTATTCTGATATGTTTCCCATACATCCAAAAGCTGTTTAGAGTTTTCCAGTAATTTAATAATGACAGAGTTCCAGTAACATTTGCTTCTAAAAAAAGGCACATTCAAGCTAAACAAACTACCATGAGGAGGATCTGTCGGTGCAATTCCCAAATGTCTCATGCAGAGACCCAAGTACACATCTTCAATATAAATAGCTTTAACATGTGCAGATGCCTCCAGTATCTTCTTGGGTAAATCTAATGAGAATGCATAACCCATTCCCATGGCATATGTTGCATACGTGGACTCAGGGTAGACAGAAGTGGGCAGAAACCACTTTGAGTTACGGTTTCTAAAAACAGAAGCACCCCTTATTATGAGTCCAGTCAGGTAATCATGTCGGGGGGCTTCCAAAAGCATGTCAATGAGTTTGGGGACATTGAGGAATATATCTGAGTCCACCTTCATGGCGTAGGAGGTTTTGGGGCAATGAGTACTGAGCCATTCGAACATAACCATAGTTTTAATGGTGAGGTTATTGTAGCTGTCCACAAAGTCACTCTGGAGAATGTCATGATGTTTCTGGCTTTCAGATAACACCTGAAAAAAAAAAGAGATGAAATAGATTACTGAGTTTAAAGAGCAGTAGTATAAATAATTTTGTAAGGACCCACATTTTAGTTTGATCATCTTCAAGTCTGTAGCAACTAGGTGAACATCTAGATCTAGTCCCAAATGAATCTATTTATTAGTGCTGAAGATTTCCTTTGCATGACGTCCACGCCTGAAATATAAAATAACTGTGTAACCGTTATCCTGCTACTACCAAGACAGCATTTTTCTTCAGCTGACACTGGTGGAGGCAGTGGGTCTCACAAAACCATAGACAGTATAAAGGATCGATATGTGGCTCCACTCTTGGACCGTACTGCGTCGACTCTGGCTCCAAACTCGCAAGATGGCGCTGCCCTTATCCCTGGGAAACTAGCATCAGTTTGGCCAATGGAAGGAAGTGGGGACACATTGTCCATATTTAAATACAGTCTATGGTCTAAACTCATAGTCTGGGCTTACCTAAACAACCAGCATTCTATTTCACATAGGCTGCACCTTCTGAGAGCTATCACTATTGGGACAAGAGGGAGCACGGATGTGGTCAGTGCTTCACAATCCCCCCAATAAACTGAGCGAGACAAGGAATATTCAGACATGTTAGGCAGATAAAAATGTACGAAAGGACAGTGAAATGAACGAGAACGCTGCTGACAAGACATCATCAACACAATTTTTCTGCGCAACAGGTGCAAGCCACAGAAGGGGGCAAACCTAATCTCTCCAAAGGGTCTGTTGCAAAGGCGATGCACAGAGTCGCTGACCTGTCACTGGGAAATAGAGGATTTTACTACCCAGCTGTGACAGTACATCTCCAAGGGGACTGTGTCTGAGGGGACAGTTGTTCTCTGAGGTGTCCTCAGAAAGCTTGAAGTTCAAGAGGTCCAAACTAGGTTTGGGAGACAGATCTCTGGAATCTGCCCGACTGCTGCTGTCTCTCTCTCCCTTAAAATGGAGACTGGTTAAAGCTGTAAATGGTGTAATGTCATCATAGCTCTCGGTTCTGCATTTGGCCGCAGCTATAACCTGGAATCTCAGCCTTCTTTCTTTAGTCTGTTTTATACAAATCTGCTGTTGTTCATTGATATCAGACTAATTAAATGTAAATACCAAGGAAAGAAATGTGCCTGGAGTTGATCCCTTCTCTTGTTTGATGCTTGAAGTGGTACTGAAGGAAAATGTTATCTTCAAAAACGCACCTGCTCCTCAGGCTGCTCTGTCCCATTTCTCTCCTTACTGGATCGTCCCAGCAGGAAGTAATGGTGGACCACCTGGCCTTGCACTGTGGCTTCTTTCCCCCATGTGTTGCGGATTATATCACGGGCCTCCACATTGTCGGCTGCGACAGGAATTATAAGAACCAAGAATGGGCTTTCCTGACGACATCTGTTTGGCTCATCCAATGTGTAATTGTAGTGGTGCGGGTATGCCACAAAGTACCGTGACGTTGACTCCTGAGGCGTCTCTTCAGGCGTTGAGATCTGTGCAAGAAGAGATGGTAGGTGTTGTTTGATTTGCACCTTGTACTGTACACGATTCATATACTATACTATCAAACAATATATTCCACTTTATTTACATTCTTCTTTTTAAGGGTGTTTTATATTTTTCACAAGTGTTTTATCTAAATTTTGTTACGTTATTTATATGTGTGCCTCTTAAACCGGGAGTCTCTACAAAATTTCGTCATGTTCTCATAATGACAATAAAGACTCTTGATTCTCTTGATTCTTGATATATAAATCTATTCTATGGTCAAACAAAATGGCAACACTTTTTAATTGGCACATATTTTGACATCAGGTTTTTTTGTGTCAATTCAGAAAAACAGCCAGTGTACCAAACATACGAATTTTTGCTTTACTTCGCGTAAATTTACGAATTCTTAAATTAGAAGAGGACATATTTATACAGGTTTTATGATGTTAGGTGCCAAATGTTTGTCGTGAAGCAGAACGCACATGGAGGGCTACAAACCATCACCGTTTAATGCAGCGGCAGCTCTTGACAAAACAATAGCTACGTGGTGGCTTGTAACCAGCAAGGAATTGTGTATTTGAAAACATTTTAAATATATGTATGCCAGAAAGCTGCATGATTTGATGATCTCTGGAGACCACTTAAAAGATCATCACTGTTGTTTCCTGCTTCTCTGTCAACATACTGTCTGTTTCTCATCTTCAATAACCATTATTTTTAATGTGGTTGACATTTGAAGCTGGGCACGGTGTTTGACATAATGTGTTGCAGACATGATATAGAACAGCAGCCGTGTCGTTGATGTTGGGGTAGAACAAGTTTTGTTGTGCATTCCTAGGTGGGTTTAGGGGTATTTCAGATTCAGATTCAGATAATCGGACAATTTAAGGCACAAGTGAGCAGCATGACGTGCAAGACACTTTTAAAGAACAAACAATATCATAATAGACAGTATCTACAAAAAACTATGCCATAAATGCATTAACTATCCAAACTGTCCAAACATGGAGGATGTAAACATGACTGTAAGAGTAAAGTGAATAAAGTGCAAATGTAAACAAGATTTACAGGGATTATATATTTATGTGTTATTGCAGAGGTAGTATGGGTAATAAATATAATAAAAGATAAAAATAAACAAAAATAAAGGGCGGCACAGTGGCGCAACCCTCCAGAGGACAAGAACATAATAATAATAATAATAATAATACATTTATAGGCGCCTTTCACGACACTCAAGGTCACCGTACAAAATTGTTTAAAATAAAACACAATTAAAATACACAAAACAGTTAAAATAAAACACAAAGTACACAAAATAGTTAAAATAAAACACAGTTAAAGTACACACAAGCGTATACATAGAACATATAGTTACATACAAATGACAGATAGAATGGGCCTGCCTGCTGCGTTGATTCAGCTTCGGTAAGAGGATCAGATGGTTAAAGTTGCAGTTCCTCCCTGCCGATGCTGAAATGTTGGTGGTGCAGTTTTGCAAAGTGCTGTCAGCGGGTCTGAGCCCTGGTAGCGGTTAACTTAGCCGGCGCAGCTGAGCCGCCGGTGACGAACAGCGCAGGTAGTCTCAAACAGCGTATGTAGGTTAAACGGCTGGCAATTTCTGCGGATCCAGCAGAGCTGCGATAGTGAACTAAACGAGAAGTAATGCAACGCTAACACTTCAACCCGGAAGATGATTACAGAAGATGAATGAATGAATAAAAATAAATGGAAAATGAAAAATATATCATAAATAAATAAAGGTGCTTGAAAGAAAAAAAAAACGGTGCGGTGGAGGACTGTCTATGGGCTGCTTGTTGGTAGAGCTTTCACCTAGAGTCTGTTGTTTGTGTGGTCAGGGGGGCAGGGAGATGTGAATATACCATGGTTGTGTGTGTGCTAGAGATGAGTGGGTGTACGTGTGTGTGTGTGTGTGTGTGTGTGTGTGTGTGTGTGTGTGTGGTGGTGGTGGTGGTGGGGGGCACTGGTTTTGACTCACTTTCCTCTTTTACATTGCTATTAATTAGCATTCATTTATAGTGTTTCAGTATGATTTAATCTCAGTTACAACTGTTTCTGTATTCTGAAAGTACAAAAATAATAAGCATATGATTATTTTTGTACTTTCTATGCCCTCTGTCGATTAAAGCACTTTGCAAGTTAACTTTTTTTATATGGCTACTTTTAAAAATATGTTATTACTTTAGTATGCAATCCGACCAACGTCAACAATTTGCTTTACATTCTGTATGATCACACCTTTTGAGAAAATCTCCCACACTAGTATTTTAGTATAAAGCGCTGGCTTCATAAAATGTTTGGGGGATTAAATTTCTAAATTTCAAACATCCAAATGTCAAACAGCCTGTCTTGGAAAGAAAGAAAAGAAATATCCCTCTGCTACAAACACATTTTGATCGTAACAGAACAGCGGAAAGAAATAATAACAACATCAACACTGGTGTGTTTCGCCAATGAGTCATTCAGAGAGTTTCAGAATAGATAAACAGGGTAGAAACACCACATTTAAGATTTTTCACCGCCGTCGTCATCAGGTTAAGATGACGATGATAATATGAGGGCCAGTGAATATACTTACATTTCTAGCCCGCTCCTCAAGGCCTGAGCTGCAGTAAAGCAACATTAAAATCACAGCCATGAAGAGCAGCATCACCAAATGCCTCCATCTGCCAAGATGAAAGCAAACTTCTTTAATGCCTCACATCAGGGGGCAACGGTACATTGATAGACTGAAATCAGAAAGTGCTTTACCTCTTCTTATCACAATAGTGTAGGAGTTCTTTGACTAGTCTGCAAAAACCACAAACTGAGCAGCATCTCCTGCAAGCATTAAAACACTTGTTGTCAAGTTACCATGGGCGTGGTAGTGGGGGGAAAAGGGGACCTGACTACCCAGGGCCCGAGTAGGGAGAGGGCCCATGAAAATCCTGATTTTTATTTATTTATTTTTTTGAATGAATTGGTTCAATTAATTGGTGTCATAATGTATTTCAAATATATTGATAACATCAACTGAGAGAATGAACTTTGTGTCACAATATTTGTGATATTTACGTGCAAATCACAAGCATTTAAATGTTTAAATAATAAAAAATAAACAAAAATGATTGTGGGGTTCATCTTCCTGTCACGTCTCTGTCAGCGTCTCTGGTGAGCTTGTGGTGAGACCGAGAAAACGCTGATGAGAAACACTGTATACCAGAAACTGAAGTTTATATGGTCTGTACTCGCTTGTCATTTTAGTTTTGTACAATACTAACTCTGACCTCACAGCTGCTAGTAACAACAGTTTTTGCATTTATATATAAAAAAGAGGAATAAATCTTTTAAAGGGTGCATGTGTTTTTTTTTGGACTGACAGTGGTCTGGAAAAATATGTGTGATGCTGATTTCTGATGGACTGGATAAAATTTAGAGGCTAGCATCTGATAAACCTCAAACATCTGTTGACCCTGCTTACTGTCTGTACTTTTGGCGGCTTGACCCATCAGGCCTTCTTACTAATGTTGAGTCATTCTCTCTCTCTCTGTTTACACTCTCTCTCTCTCTCTCTAAAAAAAAAAAAAAATAAAAAATAAAAAATGCAAATGCAAATTGCATTAAATATATATTTATATATATATATATTTTAATGTTACCTATAATGTGGTTGGGTTGGCTGTGCTGAAACTCTTATCCAGATATGGAAAAATCACTTAAATTCACTAAAATGTCTTCTGTGAGTCAAACTGAATGTTGGAACATTTCACGTAATGATGATGGGTGGAAGGCTTTCAGAATAAATAGACAGTGGGGGTGTTGAGTTTGCAACGTGATTGCATCTTGTTGTGCTCGAATGTCTTGTCTGTGGTGGCAGTGACTACCGTGTCATTGTGCAATGTCTTGTGGAAGCTCAGTGTGTGGTCAGTTTAAAGTTTGCTTGAGAAACGCACCTTACATACATCTATGGTGGTCCTCATACCTGCTGTTGTATGGGCCATAGTTTAGTAACACTACATGCTATCTCAGAGTGCAACAAGTTAGAGTTGATTGTGGTTTTGCATTGCTGTGCCCTTCAAAGTGAAAGTAAAAACAATAAAGAGAAGCATCTACTGTCAAAACCCACTGGCTAGAAATTTCCTGTAAAACATACAGTCACATAAAGTAAAGGCATTGTCACAAATGCCATTACCAACCACTGTACTTCTTCTCAATATACACCAAAAACCAGAGACAAGAGAAGTAAATAGCATTGATCATCTTGTCCTTAGGGCGGCACAGTGGCGAGGTGGTTAGCACTGATGCCTCACAGCAAGAAGGTCACCGGTTCGAATCCATGGGCCGGCTGGCCTTTCTGTGTGGAGTTCGCATGTTCTCCCTGTGTCTGCGTGGGTTCTCTCCAGGTACTCCGGCTTCCTCCCACCATCCAAAGACATGCTCATTAGGTTAATTGGTGATTCTAAATTGGCCGTAGGTGTGACTGTGAGTGTGAATGGTTGTCTGTCTCTGTGTTAGCCCTGCGATGGACTGGCGACCTGTCCAGGGTGTACCCCTGCCCCCTGCCTCTCGCCCGATGACAGCTGGGATAGGCTCCAGCAGACCCCCGTGACCCTTAACAGGACTAAACGGGTATAGAAGATGAATGAATGAATCTTGTCCTTAAGTACATCCATGGTCGTCCTCATACCTGCTGTTGTCATGTGGCGTATGGACGATAGTTTAGTAAAACTACATGCTATCTTCAGTGCAACAAGTTAGGGTTGATTGCAATGACACTAACTCACTCACACTGTAAGGGTTGTCTGGCGTGTAGTTGTGAGGTTTCAGATTGCAACCAAAATATGTGGAAGTACCCTGAATCTATGGTTTGTCACTTCTAGACTAGTGCAGATACACGGCAACGCAATACTGGGTAAGAGGACATTCTCTATGTATGTACAGGTGAAGGGCTCAGTCTAAGCTTACAAAAGACCTATTACAAAATAGAAGTGATTAAAACGTAATTCTAATGACAGAGTTTAATTTCTTACCCACTGGCTGTTTTTTAGCCCGTCGCAACACGGGAGAGAGATTTTCACCACATAACAGAAACCACAATATTTTCCTGACTGCAACCAGTGCTTTCAGTGTCTAAATATGAACGCAGACAGATCGTGATGGAAACCTTCAGTGTTAAGGGAAACAGTTTTTACCACTTAACAATACGACAAAAAGCAACCGACAAATCTAATCATATTGATCCAAATCTCACCCTATCACAGTGCTTATTTTGAGGATAAAATAAGTTAAACCCAGGCGGGTATCGTAAAAGCATATAAACATATAAAATGAGCCAATCTTTTGAACGGCCCTTTGACAGGAATGGAGCTAAAAGATCCGGCTCCCTTCAAAGAAAAAGCAATCCCATTTGTAGTATCCAGCTGTGCAGTACTTACCCTGTTGGCAATACCTTAAGTACTGCATGATGCAGGTATTCCAAAAAGTATCTGGCTATGCACACCATTTATTACTGTACTACCACACTGTAGTATAATCTGTTGGAGAGTGATTGCTTTATATGATGCAGAGCAAATCCACAACCAGTTAGTTCCGATGTGTTCCTTCTGACGTCATGCTGTTTCCTCACAGTTTCTGGACATTAAGCAAAATTTCCTGGTTTTGAGGTTTTTAACAGAAGGGATCAGAAACCGTTCACATTTACACATCAGTTGAAGTTGCAGATATGAGCCGTCTGGTGGTGACAGGTATCACTTCTTTAAATAAGTTTGCCAATTAGTAAAATATTTGAGAAATAACTTGTTTTAAATCATTTTACTTGCCAGATTATTGGTATACCGGCTCAGTTAATGAGAAATAAGTAGACGTCTGATATTACTATCCCTTTAAAAATTTGCACCAATGCACCACAATCACATTCTTGTAACCAATATATAATATTGCCTCAAAGCTATATTTCCTACCAAAATAAAAGCCTCTTCAGATTTGATGCCCTAGGCTTAATTTAGTTACTAATTAAATGAAACCTTTATTTTGCAAAGTCCTTGTGGCATCTAATGTATTCTAAGAAACTGCGAAGGAAGCTGAAAGCGAATGACAAATTGCAGTTTTTACCCAGAGCCTCACGACTACCAGCAACACAGGACACGAAACAATCAACACCCCTTGTGAGAGAAGAAAGAAACATGTAGAGCAGTAATAGCATAGTACTGATCACTCATTCAGTGTGCAGTTCATTTTTGGGTCAGCCTGTGTCGAGAGGAGGGAACTGATTTGGCTTCTTGTGCTTTGATGTCTCCGCAAAATGAAATAAACTGCGCAACAACGGTATTTACTGAAAAATGTTGCAGTCCGACTGAACAGGAAACGCTTCCTTCGTAGTGTAAATCAGGCCTTCATTGGTCACTGTGTTTCACACCTAGGAGCAGACAGATAGTAGTGATAGGGAAACAATATTACTATCATTAATATACAGCCAATGCATTACGCAGTTTAGCAAAAACATGTAAATTGTCATATATATATCTATATATATATATATAGATATATATATAGATATATATACACACTGCCTGGCCAAAAAAAAAGTCGCCACCAAAAAACAAAGGACACACACTCTAATATTTAATTGGACCGCCTTTAGCTTTGATTACAGCACACACTCGCTGTGGCATTGTTTCAATAAGCTTCTGCAATGTCACAAGATTTATTTCCATCCACTGTTGCATTCATTTTTCACCAATATCTTGTATTGATGATGGGAGAGTCTGACCACTGAGGAAAGCCTTCTCCAGCACATCCCAAAGATTCTCAATGGGGTTAAGGTCTGGACTCTGTGGTGGCCAATCCATGTGTGAAAATGATGTCTCATGCTCCCTGAACCACTCTTTCACAATCTGAGCTCCATGAATCCTAGCATTGTCATCTTGGAATATGCCCGTGCCATCAGGGAAGAAAAAACCCATTGATGGAATAACCTGGTCATTCAGTATATTCAGGTAGTCAGCTGACCTCATTCTTTGGGCACATAATGTTGTTGAACCTAGACCTGAGCAACTGCAGCAACCTCAGATCATAGCACTGCCCCCACAGGCTTGTACAGTAGACACTAGGCATGATGGGTGCATCACTTCATCTGCCTCTCTTCTGATGCACCCATCACTCTGGAACAGGGTAAATCTGGACTCATCAGACCACATGACCATCTTCCAATGCCCCAGAGTCCAATCTTTATGCTCCCCAGCAAATTGAAGCCTTTTTTTCAGTTAGCCTCACTGATTAGTGGTTTTCTTAAGGCTACACAGCTGTTCAGTCCCAATCCCTTGAGTTCCCTTCACATTGTACGTGTGGAAATGCTCTTACTTTCACTATTAAACATAGCCCTGACTTCTACTGTTGTTTTTCTTTGATTTGATTTCACCAAACGTTATCAAAATATTTTTCCGACCACATTTCATCATAATAGTGTGTTGGACAGTTCTTAACTCAATTTTAGTAGTTTCTTCAATCTCCTTAGATGTTTTCTCTGCTTGATGCATGCCAATGATTTGACCCTTCTCAAACAGACTAACATCTTTTCCACGACCACGGGATGTGTCTTTAGACATGGTTGTTTAAGAAATGAGAAGCTACTCATTGCATTAGTTGGGGTTAAATAACTTGTTTCAGGCTGAAAGATAATCACCCATGCAGTAATTATCCAATAGGAGGCTTGTATCTCTTTGCTTAGTTAAATCCAGGTGGCGACTTTCTTTTTTTGGCCAGGCAGTGTATTAAACAATACTGTAATTGTAAAAACAAGCCAAAAATGAGAATAGAGCAGCTACTTGTGTCTTCCAATGTTTTTGAACGACTGAATTGTTAGGAAATACATGTCTGTCTGAAAGAGAGGAAGCAGGCTGCTCACGACAAATAGATGAGCAGATAATAAAGAGAAAAGAGAAGTAGTGGTGTAGACGGCTGACAATACAGTTTGCAAAAACTGAAATTCAGAAAGAGGAAGTCTGGGAACAGTTAATTAGGTCAAGGCAGCAGTCATGCGAAATGTATAAAACAACTCGTATAATTTTTATTTGCTCTCAGTTAAATTATTTCAACCAATATATCCAAAGAATAGTCAAAGAAATGAGCAGAAAGTAAAGGACAACCACTATACTGTATATTGCCATCGAATATAACAACTCAAATATTTAATTATTGTATCAAACAATCTCAAATATCCAGAATTCATTGGTTCTAATAAGACAATGACAGTACCTTTGTGTAAATTCAAAACATTATCCACTTTGCTTAAATATTATGGTAATAATCATGATATTTTTTTTTGTTTTAAAGCTCACAAAGAAGAATGTGGTCTGGATTCAGCTTGGAGAACAGCTGTTTATGCAGTGAAGCCAACCTTTAGCTAACTGGTAGTGGTCAGGTTCAGTCCGTTAGCAGGTTAGCAGGGTTGTACTGCCATGATCCATCCATCCATCCATCCATCCATCCATCCATCCATCCGTCAATGAAAAGATGAACAGAACAAAAGCAAAAAGAGGCTTTCGAGCACACACATACAGCAGTGTGGGTGCTAACAGAAATTGCAGTTGACCAAATCACCGTCATGTATATGTCTATACATAAGTTATGGAAGCTGTACAGAGATTAATGTAACAAACAGACAGTAAAAACAAAGCCTAGTAAAAAAAAAAAATCCTCACTGATCTTCTAAAAGGATAAAACTGTTTAATAAAACGTAACAAAATGAATGCTTTTGGAGGGACGCCTCCTTTTTTTCCCCCTTCGTCAGTCGTCGTCACTACAGGAAACAAATAAAACCGTATCAACAGAAGATGTTTATTAGCCTCCACGTTAAAAGAGGCTGCGACAAATGATAGTGTCATTTACTCTTTTATCTATATTTATTTGATTATTATTATTATTATTTTTTTATCTAAATGGGTGGTCATGCAAATAGAAAAAAGCCATGTCCTGTATGCTTTTAGGTTGGTGGTAAAAGTTGACCGTTCATCGCTTGGCCGGTTGGTTTGAGTTGACTAGCTGCAGGTTACTGCATCGTAAGGTGGCGTGCTGGCTGGAGTCCAGTCTCGCTGCACCTTTGAGCACGCTCCTAGCTCGAGTAGTAACTAGCCTTTGAGTCAACTAGCTCATACAACTAACTGGTCTCCACCTAACTGTGCTTTCTCTGTTATTACAAACTACCTCGTCTTGTCATTCTCACTGAACTCCATTCTTGAAGTCAACCAGGTCAGTTTTGAAGAGCCACACCCGGGTAGCTAGCTGTAGAGAAATGCTTCCAAGAGGTTGACTAGTTGTCTTAAGGTGGTCTGGTACTCTAAGATCATTGCTTGATGTCTGCCTTGTCTGCCCGACAAGCCACCTAGTCGACAGGCAGATTCTGACAACTTCCGTAACTAGAAGAGCGACTGGCATTCAGAGATTACGCTACGTTTTGTTTTTCAGAAGACTCGCATTCCAACAGCTGACAAATCATCTGGTTTTCACAACAGCTGACTTCAGAAATCCTTTTTTTTTTTTTTTTTTTTTTTTGTGTTTTTTTGTGCACCAAGGTCCATCCTGACATCATGTTGGACAAACAGAGTTCCACATACCAGATACTCACTTGTCATTAGGTATCTAGGACCTTTTCATTGAGTTTTGTAGTTCTTCTATGCACACATTCATACCTGTCTACAAACTCAGCATGATCTTTCTCCTAGCATGGCCAGGACACACGCTGTTCGGTAGCATTCACTTCCGGTAGTCGTGACTCAGTTGATTTCAGTCTGTTACCAGTTTGTAGGTCCAAAACCAGAGTGCTGTCCCTTTTCTCTAAGCAGTCTGCGGCCATTATACCCGATACATGTGGATTCAGTCCCTTATGCAGTCCTTAAGCAGTCATTTGTTCACAGCGCGGGGAGAGGGGGCCCAAATGCAGTCCGCAGGCAGTCTTTTCTAAAAACCAGTCCAACAACAAGTCTGTACACAGTCCAAGAAACCCGATGAAAACCAGTCGACCAACCAGTCTCCCAGTGAAAAACGAGTCTGTAAACCGGTCCTGTTGTCCAGTACCAGTTGAGCAGTCCATCTACCAGATGTCAGAGCTTAGTTCTCTGCTGGTGAGTGGCACAAAGGTGCTGTTCAGGTGGAGTTCTGGCTTCTTCCCAAGGGTACTGCTCTGAGATACCTGGGAAACACACAACACCACGGTGATGAGCGCTAATCTCCCCTGCATTGAGATTACTAGCATGAATCTACAGCTACAGCCTTACAAATTAGAAAACAAGTGCTTCCTTCTACATTATATGGTATTACTGCATGCCAATAGTGTGCCTTGTCTTATATACAACAAATACAGCACTGTATATGATAGGTATCTCCCAGTCTGTTAGAATAAATAAATATCTCAGGTTGGGTAATATGAGGATACTATTTTCTTTCTATATTCTCTTTTATTCAAACAGACCTCTTGTTCCCCAGTGAACTGCTCTGAACCCCTGGGGAGAAAAGAGGGGTTTTATTTTAATTGTGTTTAAACTCTGAGCACATGCACACAAACAACAGCATGGAAATTTTAGAAAAGGATACTCTGTGCAGATGTTGGATGCTAGAGACTAGCTTGGTACAACAAAAACACACAGGGCCATCAGCCTTCACTCCCACCTGTCCATTCAGGAGCGTCATAGGGATGTTGCAATAGACATGGCGCCCCCCGGGGCCCAGGGTGGAGAACTGCACTGTGGATGGGGGTGGGAGGGGAGGTGACATGGAGGAGGGCTGTGGAGGAAGCTGGAACTCATAGCTGCGGCAGAAATGTCTCATTTGGGCAGTGTGGCCCCCTCCTAGTGGCAAGGTCATCTGGTTATAGTCAGGGATCTCTGTTGCCAAGGCAACCTGTGAGTAAAAAAAAATTTTGCTTACTTTTGTGAAGCTGATATTATTACATGAGAAACGACACATGGTAATTTCTTCATGCATTATTCTGAAGAGATATTTAAAGGTCCTCCTTCTCAGCTAAACTGTGAAAACAAGCTAGATGAGGAACATTAACTTAAGATCTGACTTCAATTCTCTTGGACCTAAACTTTGAAAACTTCGCACTTGGTCAATCGTTGGAGCCGGGCAGGCAGCTTTAACTACCTGAAACCAACTATATTGTCTGATTTGATCAAAACATGGATACAGACAATAAGACGTGAGGACTCAGCAGGAAGAATGGGAAAACTGGGGAACGTGACTCTCAGTACGCCTACAACTGAAGCAAGCATTTTATCACTAGTACGTCAACATCCAAATGTCAATTTTAGGCCGCTGCATTTCTGACAGTTAAACTAAAGCATTTGGACATTGTGCAACTTCTGGTCTATTCTTTTCTTTCTAACTCTCCATGCATTCCAACAAGGTCTCCGTCTATGCCCCCCTGCCGTCCCCTCTATTAAGGCCTGGACTCTACTCTACTCTACTCTACTCTACTCTGGCCTGGAACTGCACATTTCTGATCTGTTGAGCTGCATGTTTGTGATCTGTTGAGCTACATGTTTCTGATCTGTTGAGCTTCCAGTTTCTGATCTGTTGAGCTGCATGTTTCTGATCTGTTGAGCGGCAGATTTCTGATCCGATGAGCTGCACATTTCTGATCTGTTGAGTTGCATATTTCTGATCTGTTGAGCTGCACGTTTCTGATCTGTTGAGCTGCGCGTTTCTGACCTGTTGAGCTGCACGTTTCTGATCTGATGAGTGGCAGATTTCTGATCTGATGAGTGGCAGATTTCTGATCTGTTGAGCTGCATGTTACTGATCTGTTGAGCTGCACATTTCTGATCTGATGAGTGGCAGATTTCTGATCTGTTGAGCTACATGTTTCTGATCTGTTGAGCTTCCAGTTTCTGATCTGTTGAGCTGCATGTTTCTGATCTGTTGAGCTGCACATTTCTGATCTGTTGAGTTGCATATTTCTGATCTGTTGAGCTGCACGTTTCTGATCTGTTGAGCTGCGCGTTTCTGACCTGTTGAGCTGCACGTTTCTGATCTGATGAGTGGCAGATTTCTGATCTGATGAGTGGCAGATTTCTGATCTGTTGAGCTGCATGTTACTGATCTGTTGAGCTGCACATTTCTGATCTGATGAGTGGCAGATTTCTGATCTGTTGAGCTACATGTTTCTGATCTGTTGAGCTTCCAGTTTCTGATCTGTTGAGCTGCATGTTTCTGATCTGTTGAGCGGCAGATTTCTGATCTGATGAGCTGCACATTTCTGATCTGTTGAGTTGCATATTTCTGATCTGTTGAGCTGCACGTTTCTGATCTGTTGAGCTGCACGTTTCTGATCTGATGAGTGGCTGATTTCTGATCTGATGAGTGGCAGATTTCTGATCTGTTGAGCTGCATGTTACTGATCTGTTGAGCTGCACATTTCTGATCTGATGAGTGGCAGATTTCTGATCTGTTGAGCTGCATGTTACTGATCTGTTGAGTCGCACATTTCAGATCTGTTGAGCTGCACATTTCTGATTTGTTGAGCTACATGTTTCTGATCTGTAGTACAGTTATTCATAGATTATGCTAGCCTTCCGATCTCTTGAGCGTCTCTGGCCTAGAGCTGTATGTTTTTGATCTGTGGTCCTCCATACCAACCCAACTTTATATATTCATAGATTATCCCAGCGCTTCCCTCTCTTGACATTCTCCGGCCAGGAGCTGCACATTTCTGATCTGTTGAGCTACGTGCTTCTGATCTGGTACTGCCATCACAGTTTTCCATAACAATCTAACTTTATATATTCATAGATTACGCCAGCCCTTCCTTCTCTTTGGTGTCTCTGGTCAGCCTCAAGCAGAAGGGTGTGCCCATATCAGCTGGGTTGGGCTCAAGGTTTTTCCTTACCACCATTATTTTTGTGTTTGCTCTGGACATTTCAGACTCTCGGTTCTGTAAAGTGTTTTGATACAGTTTCTATTGTTGTGGGCGCTATGAAAGTAAAATTCAATTGTTAATACACAGCTATAGTGCAATCGTTGACCTGATGATGTCCATGGCGATTCTCATTAGGGGGCGCCAGGGTGGCAGAGGTGGTTGTCATAGCAATGGTGGAAACAGTCGTCTGTAGGTCACCAAAGAGGCCCTGTTCACCAGAGTCCATAACCTGTTAATAGAGAAGCACAATATATGGATTATGACTGTAGTTTTGAACCTACGTATTTGTAGTCACACGAAGACTGGACCTAACCACAAAATGACCATACTAATACATTTAGTGAGCCACACTACTGCCCTGGGTGAAAATTTAATCTGACAAGAACATTTTGCAGTGGTTCGGATTCAGAGCACACCTGACTGTCGTTCAGTGTATGCTGCTGAGCGTGATAAATGTCTTGGATTCTTCAGCATTCTTGTACAAGTTAGCTGGGATTTGGGTTCCTTGGCCCTTAAATTTAAGTTCTTGGATACATTTGTTTTGTATTAGGCTCTCCCAGCATGAATAAACAGACTATCAGATATCAGTGTCTAGCTACTACTCTGCTGGTCTAATAAATAAAAACTGAAGGACTAAACGTAACATTTAACTTTGAAAGAGCTGTCCAGACATGCTGCATGCTGTTTTTTTTTTGTTTTTTTGTTTTTTTCCAGTGGTGCTTACATTAGTTCTAGCTTTGTTCACATTCACAACCAGATCAAGTGTTTTGAACTGGTTATCAAAGGCCAGTCAGTTCTGACAGAGGCGGACTGAGGCATTTTTATTCTGACTGGGCTACTAATTAATTAATTATTAGTGACATACTACTGCCCATGAACATTACAATTAATAGCATCCTAATTTTGCAGTTCTATATTCACTCTGTCATTGGTTCTCAGTGATTATTCTTCAGGGTTAGGGTCAGGGGAGAGTAAATTTCCTTTGCACTTGTTTTTTTTTTTTTTTGCCTCCAGGACATTTACTGGCGATAGTGTTTTTATCTTTGTAGCCATACACTAGCTAAACTTGTGTTTCGTCCAGTCCAAGGGTTTTACTGAATATATATGAATGCATGAGGAAATGCATCCATGTTTAAATCTATTTTATCTTCTTCTTTGGTTCAAACTTGGTTTTAGTGAGAAAATAACTATTTTTTTTTTAACTGTAGTATTTTTTGTAAATAATAATAATAATAATATGTATAAAGACAAAAACTTATTTAAAACTTAAAAGCTGTACTTACCTGGCGTCTGGACAGCGTCTCTCTGCGTTTAGCAGGCATCTCATAGACCACCTGTTTCCAAAACTTAGAGGACAGCTCATTGCTCTTAGGACCCCTCCACTTGATGATGGATAAAACCTGAGAAGAGAAGAGAAGAGAAGAGAAGAGAAGAGAAGAGAAGAGAAGAGAAGAGAAGAAAAGTTTTGGGAGGTTAAAAATACCCTTCAGATCCCTCCCTCCATTCACTCATCCTTCTTTCTCCTTACCTTGATCGTGTGTTTAAGTGTCTCCACCTCCTGGTAGTTGATGACATTCTTCAGGTCTGCACACTCTATCATGATCACCTGGAAGGGAAGATAAATTCATAAGTATTATTGGGCATAGATCCTCGAACATGTGGGAATGTGATCAAGTTTCTAATTCGTACCTTGATCTCCCCCGTAACCAGCATTGAGTGGAGGCGTGTCTCTATCTGGAAGATGCTCCACCCTCTTTTGGCGACAAACTCTGGGGTCAAAACGATGATCAAGCGTCTGCTCTGCTCCACGCTACGAGCCAAGTCCTCAATATAGGCTGGGAGAGAAATATGTGGAGTGAATGTCATGATATTGGGTTGAGGACTATTTCTATGAAATACATTTTCGCAGTTCAGTTTAGTGAGTAATGTCCAGACTAGTACGCTGGGGGAAACAACCCATTGACAAACACGTGGCTAAACACATAAGAGCCAGAGAAGTCAGATGGTTTGAAAGGGGAGTAAAGGAAGCCATCTGTCAAACTGGAAACCCCCTGTCTGGACAGACGAGACGGACTGAGACATAATCTGCCATCAATCTACAATACAGGCTTAACAACTGTGCCCAAGAGTTGTACCACTCATAGGGCAAAGAAGCTTGTTTCTTCCAAGTACAGGTAAGTAGTAGTTGTTGTTAACAGACCCTAGTCATGTGATTTTCAGGTGGGTAACACCAATAGGTGTTCCTATATAAACCCCAACTCCCCACCAGCCCTTTAAAACCAAAAAAGCTACTTGGATGAGTGGTGAAAGGCCTTGTTTTCAGATTTTTTTGGACATACTATGATGTGGATTACTTACAACCATTCAGACATATTCCTGATTTAACTAGAAGGGTTCCCTCATCCCGTGTCTCTCAGTTAGTTTTACTTCCTGCCACCTTTGTGACTGTTTTCACCTGTGTCCTGTCACCTTTGCCTTCCTTGTGTCCATATGCTCTCCTTGTCCCTTGCTAGCTTTCTCTGTGATATCCTGTGTTTCTCATCTTTAGTTTTCTTAATCTTTTGTTGCACTCGTTTCGAGCTCTGGTTTGTACTTTATGATGATATGATAAGATTTATGACGCTGTAGTCTTTTTGGACTTTTGGTCAGTTCTTCTGTACGTTGTGTTTGAGACCGCGTTATCAGCATTTTACAGAAAGCTCGCCCCTTCACAAAGAGCATCTGGGTCCCCACTTTTGTGAAACATAACAGTGAAATAGATGAAAACCCAGTCAGAACAATGTATAAAACAAAATCACGCTGTTTTGTTAATAATTTATGACAAATAAATCATTCTTTGTCGTGTTTTGTTTTGTTCCTCTGTATGGGTGATAAAACATTGCTGTCACAAAAGGAAGGGAATAAAGTAAGAGATAATTTGAAGCTAGACATGAACACAGTGACATCCAGTAGAAGTCAAAATGTGATTAGCCTAGCTTAGCATTAGGAACTGGTAGCGTGGAGAGTAAAGCTGGCAACTGACTCAGTCCAAACTCGAAAAAACAAAACTAAGGAAATCATACTGTGTAACTGTTTCCTGGTGAACACAACCTGGGTGCAGCGAACTGTAACTTGTGTAAATAAGACAACTGTAATGTTGATGCCAATAATACAAAGAAAGCCAAGCCAACTACTTGCCTTTAATTTTGTATTTAATGCACAAATATAAGGTCAATTTGATAAGGTCAAGGTTTGCTAGGCCCAAACATTTCTGTATAACCTCTTTTAATACAACTTTACAAAAGGCAAAATCAAGTAACATGTGCATACATCTTCATTTGTAAGCATTAAAGATGCTGGCATGCATATTTTTGAACTTTGGAGACTGACCACAGACCTATCAGCCTTAACATTATGACTGACGGGTCATATTATTAGTCAAGTGAATAACTTATCTGGCCATTGTGGCACCTGTCAACTGACGGGATATGTTAGTCAGCAAGGGTATTTTTTGTCCTCAAAGCTAATGTTCAAAGCAGAACAAATTGGTAAGTGGAAAGATTTCAGTGACTTTGAAGGGTGGAGCAAGGCTGGCTAGAGGGATCCAATCAAACAGATGAGCTACTTCTAGCTTAAACTGATGAAAATGCTAATGCTGGTTCTGGTAGAAAGGGTTAGAGTTAGAACATCAGTTTGTTTTGTATGGGGCTACAGACCAGTCAGGGTGTTCTTGCGCCTACAATGGACCTAGGAGCAACAGAACTGGACCATGTAGCAATGGAAGAAGGCGGCCTGGCCTGATGAATCATGTTTTCTTTTGCATCATATGTATATGAGGGTGGGTGCCACCCACACATGTTGCACATATGGAACCAGGCTGCAAGAAATACCCCTTTGCCGTTGCCATTAGTGTGTGCTCGGTCTGCAACGATGTTCAGGAGGTGGTAGGTGTAAAAGTAATGTCCTGATCAATACCAGGAGCCTTGGTTTCCCAGAAAAAAAACATTAAACCGTAACAAGATCATCAGTGTTATTCACAAGTTGCCTCTTGTGTCTTGTCTTTTATGCTAAATTCCTGGCTCTAGTTTACAGACATAAACCGATAACGCTCGCAAAGGAGCTAATTAGTGTATTTCTCAACATGCCAAACCAGTCCTATTAGTCATAAATTAGTTGTATTCATTGCTGGATTATGTGGAAAACCAAAAATGTAAATTTAACATTATAATCTGTTGGATAAACTTCTTCTATCCTCGTATCTGGCTCTCCTTTGCTGGCTGCATCCTTCAAGTCATTTTGTCTATAAATGCTTTGAATGACTGACGGGGGAATACAGCAGAGTGACAGAAATGCTTGTGCGAGACTTTTGGCTCTGACACAGCGCAGTGTAGTCAGCTCTTCAATAAGGATCAGAGCTGTGCTCACACGCCTCCATCAGCTCTTACTTGGAACTTAGGGAGGAAATTGTGAACTCCTGGCGGAGATGGGGCAGGTGATGAGAAGTGGAAAGAGAGTAAATCTGAGGTGGAGCTTCTGTACGTGTCAGCATAAATGAACTTCACTTCGCCAAGACCAGCGAAAACCCATCTCCCCAAAATGACTCATTTCCATTTATTTGTTCGCATTTAGTTTTTTTTTTGTTATTATTATTATTTTGGAGCACGCGGCCACTGAAATTGCTCATTATTTCTCAAATTTGTAGTTACTGAAAATGTCTGTGTTCCATGAGCGGCAGATTCCCTCCCTCTCTCCCCATCTCCTCACTTGCTAGCTAAATTAATGACGGAGACTCTCCAACAACACATTGCAATTTCACGCTCAATTTGAGGGGCGCAAATAGTACCGCGCATCCCCAAATTGACTCCCTTTCTTTCTGTTCCCTCGTTTGCCGTTCCATCTTTCTTTTTTTTTATCTCTCTCCTCCGCTCACGCTCTCACCTCTCCTCCTAGCCCCTCTCGCCCTTCACTTCCTCTGCCCACTCTTCCGTTTGTAAGGATTATGTACGTCAATTAATAAACAGCGCGCAGTGAGGACCCCGTCGTCACCTTCTTTCTGTTCCTGTTATTTATTCCTCGCTCTCTTGTTCATTTCAGACAGCTAAGTGGAGTGCATAATTGAATGGTGCATTGTCGCGCTGCTCTGTTGTGGCTTTGGTGAGCAATAAAAAGCCACCTCTATCTCCCTCTGTGATGCTCTCGGCTCAGTGTGTTCGCCACACTGTGTAACCTGTAGACCATGTGCAACTTAGACAAAGCGATGTTTGTTCTTATGCACAGCGGACATTTGTTTTAAGGATGTTTTCAGGGCAAAGAGAAGGAACCCCACACTGGGAGAAATATGACTTTTTGAGTGTGTGTCGAGGCATAATTTTAGCTGAGGGCAGGCTGTGCAGGGCAAGGCAGTTCATTATGAACCATTTATTTATGTATTTTAGGGGAAAATGTTAAATAATTCAAAGAACGCACATTAGTCTGCTGCTTTCTAGCTACATTATAAAGTTGTCTCAGACACTGCGTTATTTTTGTTGTTGTTTTTGAAGTTTTTAGGACAAGGAGGAAGGTGATTTGGGCAACAAAATGCTAATTCGCAGGCGATAATCGCTCAATATTTTATTCCACGCATTAATCTCACACTTCAGTTGAATTAACCAGAGACCTCGGCGACTACTGAATCAGTTTTTTGATGTTTCTAATGCGCCAAGCTAGTAGATCACACGTTATTACACGCTCAGTCTCCTGAAGCGCTAAGTCACCTTGCCTAAATTATAGCAGCCTATCAAAGTACACACGGACTGATTTGTAACTGGCCCCATATCAACAGTCCACAAATAGTGGATATGCAGCATCCATAAAAATGAAAAATATCCAAGTGCCGCTGACTTTTAACTGCATTTTGATTAGTAATAGTTTAATTTCTGACCTGTCTGCAGGGACTTTGATACCTGTAGCTTTCTGCCTTTGCATCCTTATTTGCCTCTAGACTGCTAACTGTCAGATAAAGGCTAAAGGACATAAAGATCATTTAAAAGAAAAAAATGAATGAAAATATGTCTGCTCATATCTTGGATGCTGACCTAGTATCCAAAACTGTCTTCCTAACAGGACCACTGAGTTAAATTGTCCTTATTTGTGTCAGAGTACATCAGTTTCAGTGCAATAGCGGACAATGGGGCAACATTAGTATTCACTTTCAGCTTTGTCTCCGGCTACATGGTTGATGTAAGACCAATATTTACCAGACTTTCCTCTGTGTTTGTGTTTCACTGACAACCGAGTGAAATATCTGGGCTGGAAAACATAGAGACTGGGAGATCTGAGTCTGGCAACGACTGTGATTTAGTTCCCGTGAGCGATTCTGTCATCATACGATCCGTTTTTAATGAAAAAAATACAGATAATTGCAGCTTTAATGTCGCACTCTGTTGTATAAAGTACTAGAAATAAATAATGTTCTTACACCACAAACAGTTCTGTGAAACAGATCAACCTGACTCCACTCCAATCTAAATGATCCATTCATCATTCCTGCTGCGGGCAAGGCCTGAGTGGAGCCTAAAAGTGATGGATTTGTGTGTGTGCATATGTCTACCCGTCTGAGAATACTGATATACCTCTGTATAAACTGTACATCCTGAACATCTTCCGCTCACGAAATGTTTGAAAGTTGACCTGGAGTCGCTCCATTGGTAACTGATTATGCTTCAGCAAACATCTACCAGGCCAATGAAATCATTTGGGTGGATTTCATTACCAACTGCATGCAGAGATACTTTTTTTCCCTCTATATCAGCTGAAACACGCCCCATAATGAGATTCAGACTGAAAGACACTGTGCAGACTAACAGCTGCCCCTGCCCACGAACATGCACAGCTCTGGAACGCTGCATCAGCCCACGATAGAGAGACACTATCTACTGTATCAGTTGATCTACTTACTACCACTGAAACTAATGAAACGGTGCTCTCAATAAATTCTCAGAACTTTAGATCATCGTATTGTTTCTCGTGGTGTACCGCTTTTTCATGGTTGCTCTAGGACATGGCGGGCACGGCTGCAAGTTGCAAAAGTTGCACAGAAAAGGGTTACAAAAAGAACGGTGACTAAGCGCTGTGCACATTTACAAGAGAAGCAGTGGTGACCCTATTCCATTGTGTTTACACCGAAAACAGCGGATGTGGCGAGGACAGCAAAACATACATCATTAACAACGGTAAAATGAAGGGCCACAGATAAATGTGTGTCTGTGTCAGGTAAGACCAACGACTGACTGACAGAGCAACGCGGTTATATTTTACCCTCCGGTTGTGCAGGGTTGTAATGTAACCTTAGAAATGAGGACAAACGACGTGTGTGTGTAAACAATATGCATTCCATCGGTCTTGTGCAGCGTGTGTAAGTGCATCTGTGGGTAGTCATATGGGACAAGCTTGAAAAAAAACCTCACAGATTGTGGTTTGGGTGTTTTGAGACTGCGTGAGAAACGGAAACTGTGAAGCTCCACTGTAGCGTTCTGAACCACCTGTGTATGTGCGTTCTGACCCATGGGAGCCAGACATACGTGTGTGTGGCTGTAACTGTGTCATGATGAAGATCTGCATACATTTTTATTTATTCTGACAGACTGATGAATTCTGGGTGTTGGGGATTATATTGTTTGACGGAGGGTAAGAGTTAAGAAGGGAGGCAGTACGCGTGCGTGTGGGTGCGTGTGTGCATCAGGCATCCACTGTAGACTGATTGATACTCACTGCTGCTGGGTATTAAATCTCTGTCTGGTATAAACAGCTTGTATCCATAATGTTTCTCCAAAACGTCCGGCAAGATCTCCAGAGCAAACGTTTCCTCGTCGCTGCTCGATCTGCAGGGAGAGCGCATACAAAACTGTTAGTGCACCTGCTGGTGGCTGCACATGCATTTAAAGGGTTAAAACGAAATAAAATGACTTTTTTCTTCGCTTAAAATTGTCAAACATGAGTCATTAATGAGTTCTACAGTGCAGAAGCTGCAGGGAGCAGTTCGATATACAGTAGCTAGCATGTTTGACATTTGTTTAATGCTCATTTATTAATTTTACTACAATATGTACACTGACAAAACATAACAAAGGCACTTGGTTGCGGTTTTAAAAGATTATGAGCCCTTACAAAACTTTATTGTGTTCATCAGCAGCAGCAGCAATAAAGAAAGAGTGTTTTTTTTTTTTTTTTTTTTTATTATTTATTCAAATTAAACAACAGTTATTTTTATTTAAACATTTCTAAGCCACGGGTTTGAGGTGGGTACTTTCCGTCCTGCAGCACTGACAGCTGTGTGTTCTAGAGTCGACGTGTGTCATTAACACGACAACTGGCGTTCACAAACAGCAACGCGCAAAAGTTCTAGGTACTTGAATGGATCTCATGTATTCTGCGGTACTGTCAGCTACACGTCTGACAAGTATATTTAGAGGTGTGAGAATGAGTGCAAACATGCAGAAGAGCAAAGAGCCCTGCAGCAGAGGACTATGCCAAAAAGACTGTTCAAGTGGACCAATACTGTTTTGATTTGTTTCTGTTTGCAGCACTTGGTAAGATGTTAAATAAGAACAATTCATGGCAGACAGTGTGGTATGTACATTTTTGGAAGTATCCACACTTCTGAAGTACCCAAAACCTTTGCACAGTGCTGTTCACACTGGGTGATCTGTGGAGCCTGACCTGCCCAGAGAGTCGAGATCCACTTTAGTGTAGGACAGATAGGCGTCGTACTCCTTATTGTCTGTGGAGAGAGTGAGAGACACACACGAGCATGAGCGCAGTAAGTGAGACGTGAAAGAAAATGAGGGAAAGGACACAGACGGTGTAACCTACGCATGTGTCAGGCTAACTCTGCTTCTACTTCTTGTTTCACTTTCAACAACGGTGACTGAAGCTTTCCCTGAAATTTCGCCGAAGACGAGTCACACAAATGTTTGTATGTCTGAGCCTCCTCAGTTGACCTTTTCTCGATGCGTTCTATCTTTATTGATCCAAAACAATCGATTTGGAAATTGTGGCGCTGGAGAAGCAGCTGGAAATACATGGAGGAAACATGCTGCTACCAAGAAGACCAATCACAGCTCTTGTGGTCTGCGTTGCTGTGATGCATAGTTATATTTTTGGGGAGGTGCACGTCACGTTACAGAGTTAGGGTCTGCGTAGGGTCTGGGCTGATGCCGTAGCTACGGCGTCAAACTGACGCAGAAGTATTAACTGCGCATTAGGAGAGCTCCATCAAAATACCTTGACTCCCTCTGGTTTTACCTCCTATCGTGCCAAATTCACTATGAGAGTCTCTATAAGTAATGCATCAAGAACTGCCCTCCTCCTGGATGACGACACTTGGATCATTCCTACGTTTGGACCTGATGAGCCTAAAAGAACACAGCGATTCATCTTTGAAACTTGGGAGTACTCTCCTTAGAAAATGAGGCAGCCTGAGGACCTTAACTTAAAATCAATACTTTAAATCAACTTACATCTTATTTTTCTTTTCTTGCTATTTTTCTCGGTTTTGTTAAGGTAGCCATCATTTATTGCTTTGTCAGTTTTACTTTTGAAAAGGGCCGCATAAATAAGCTCATGATTCCTCCATCAGTGGATGAAAAAAAAAAAAGCTCATTTTCTCTGGCTTTGACTTTGATGTAGTGAAACTTTTGTGTTTCTTTTGTGCTTTTGATGCTCACCAACATGTGTCTGTAGTAACTTACTTTTAACTTTTTTCTTTTTTATGCCTCTGAGCAGAACAGACGTGAAGCAGAGGCATTCAAATTTTGTGTTTCCTGTCTTAAGTACTGACGTCTGCCAGTCACATTTCCAGTCAACATGAACATAACTCATGAAGGACAAAAAAGACACAACTTGGTGGTCCACAGCTCGTGAGCATGAAATCTCAGGAACAACTGTAGGAAACGTCCTCAAAATTGGCACAAACTTGAAATCAAGGCCGAACTGATTCTGACCACATTTCACACAATTATCTAATATTAAAATAATTCTATATCCAAGATTCAAAGGGCCACCTCACTGTGATACCGTGACACTCTGCAAAAACACTTTTATTAAATTCCTCACATACACAGATGCTGATACTGAAGCCTCGTTCTGATCTTAGTAGCCTGCTGTGCCAGTGTCCCGAAGCAAAAGGAGCTCGAGAACGAAGCTCTCGAAACGTCTTACCGTCTTCCGTTTCATCACTCCCGAAGTGTCTCCTGTAGCAGAGCATGATCTCCAGATTGTAACACTTATAAAGTGCAGTTAGGACTCCCAGCAGCAGCAATATGACCCCGAGACCACCGGCTAACTCCAGACGATACATATCTGTCAGAGAAACGGATCGGGAGTGGGAGAAGAAGAGAAATTGATGAGATTTATATCAGTTAATGTTCTGAGGAATAAGCAATTGTGCCCGGGCTTTGTTTGGTTTGTGTTTATTTTGCTACGTTTTGCTTTTTTTTTTTTTTTTTTTTTTTTTATATAAAACTGCCTTGGTCTCATCTGAGCCCATCCCTGGCAGTATGACTTTGGGAAATCTAAAAATGAGAATTTCAATTACCTTCAGATTGGCACATTTTCTACACCGGTGATGAAGACTGAAACTCATTCACTCGCACAAACACAGACACAGGCACAAGCAGGACTGCTGATATTTGCTTTTCATTTGACGTGGTGATTTTCTTTTATTTATTTTTATTTTTGGATGAACCACAGCTGCATTAAAAGGCATCATTAAGAGTCTTCCTGCCGGTAAAACTGAACTGAGCTGCATGAGTGCCGCACACAATGGCACCAGCCTGCACACAGAGACACTGAACTGTAAGACATGTTAACACAACTTGAACCGTCTAATTAATTAGTAACCAATAACGCTTGTTTGCTTCATTTGCTCAGCAATTATCTTTGGACTTCAGGTCAGATGAATGAAAATCAGAGAAAAAACATTCAACCGAAGCTCAGTGAGGCAGAATTTGATCTCATTATTTGATCTGTGATGTGTAGGGGTTAGGTACATGTATGTCTAAAGCTCTCTCAGCACTAATGTGGCCCACACAGGTCCGAGGTGGAGCGGAGGTGCATTTACATTTAGCCCTTGAACACTGACCTGCAGTCCTTTGGGACTTTAGCCTTTAACTATTTCAGTATAGATATAATTCCTTCTATGCGGTGAACAAAGCTCGTGTCCAGGAGCTACTGAAAGAACTGGGTCATGATGTTCCCCAGTAGAATAGCACATTCCCTAAGCACTCTGTCTGTGATTGCGTCTGGTCCACAGGCTTTGCAAGGATTTACTCTGGACAAGACAAGAGGAAAGCGGCCACCAGTAGGAAAGCAGTCGCAAACTATTTTAATAAATTAATGATCTGAGCTAGATTTAAGGTGGAATATCTCACATCACGGCCTACACTGTCATTTTTTTTGACGCTGTACCCTGTACACTGTTGTACTCGGTGTCAATTCTCCGCTGCTCCGTTGAGTCTCTGTGTACTTCCAACAAAAGCATCTGGAACCAAATAACTCACGTTGTTGCTAATAAATGTTGAACAACAGTTACTTTAATTGAAATCACTGCAACGCCACTGCAAGACGAGACACCAGAGTAAGTCATGTGTGGGACAGCAACCGAAACAACACAGGCGTCCCACTAAGGAGGGGCCGGCCACTGAGGGATGTGGAGACGAGGAAATGCTTTTTGGACCAGCCGCAGCCGTTCTGGTGGTCTGCGTCATCGTGACATGCATTTACATCTATATCTGGGGAGGGGGGTGCAGAGCAATGCTGTCCCTGTAGATTAGATCTGATGCAGAAGCATAAATCTAGCTTTACACTAACAACTATATCCCACTCTACACTCTCATATTATTTCAGAGCTGCTGTTGCTGTGGTGTTGGTGTCTTTACATGGTTTTACATGGCAGAATTTTGACTGGGTTAAGTCACAGATACACTGAGGTGGTCCTCTTCAACCACATCTAGTCCGTTCAAGCCTCAGACAAAAACAGACAGAGAGGTGAGATTCAGCGTTGTCAGATACCTCAGATTGTTTCAGCCCCCATAGTTATTCCAAAACGCACACAAAATTGACCAAAAATACAGTATGAGATACTATGAAGCCATTTGATGACGTCATGTGGTCGACTGATAAACAGATTCTCACATTTTTGGGAAGAGTAAATGCACCTTGGTTTTGTTTCAGACCAAAAAGTAAAATGATCCAAGACCAGCTCAAAATCAGTTCGCCTGCCCAACTATATTTTCTTCTGCAAAGTAAAATTCAAAAGCTCCAAGTTGGGTGTGAAATATGACAACACTTGTGAGATTTATTATTAGCCTGCTGGAAGCCAGCCTGGTGTTAGCCCTGCGATAGACTGGCGACCTGTCCAGGGTGTACCCCGCCTCTCGCCCGATGACAGCTGGGATAGGCTCCAGCAGACCCTTCACAGGACAAGAGGTTACAGAATATGAGTGAATGAATGAATGAAGCCAGCCTGAGCTTCCTTCTTCTACAAAATTTTTTGGAGTGGAACGTAGATCTGGAGTCACTCACTTAGGAACTGATAACGCTCTGGCTGGGCCAATCGAATAATTTGGTTGATTGGTTGTAGGACTGTCCAGTTGTGTGAAGAGGTATTTATGTATCTGTATTGGGTGAAACACGACCCATAATGAAATCCAAAATGGTGTTTTACGACCAAAATTAAATGAGGCGAAGCCCGGCTAGCCTGGGAGAGTTTTCAGATGGGATGTTCACGAGAAAAGTTGTTTAAAAGTGAGAATTTAGACGCGTGACAAGTGTTCATAGAACAAACGATCCCACCTCCAATAAAGAACAACGCCCAGTGGCCGTCCCACACTTTGGGAACCAACCTGGACTGTCTCCACTGCAGCGGGTTTAATAGCCTCAAACAGGACTAGCGAGGTGAGGAGCTGAGTGTTACACAGAACAGCAGAGAAAAGAGGCAAAGTCAGCCGCGTCACAAAACGTGTCGCCTTAACTGGGAGAGACAGATGAAATCACGTCAATGTGTCACAGACACACACATACAGGATGTCAGGTTGGGTGTGTGTGTGTGTGAATGAATGATAGTGCTATCATAGGCAATATGAGGGTATGGGAGATTAATGGAACATGGCTGGTGAATGACACCATGGGAAATATGATCCATTACGGTCTCAGTCTCACTCACGTAGCCTACACACACACACACCCAAACAAACACACACACCAACTTTTCTCATCCCTAAAACTTTTGCTGGAGGTGCTTCATTTTCAAACCACAGTTTATTGATTATTTGAAGTGATGGAAGGAATAGTAGCTTCTACCACATATTCACATCCTACGATATAGAGCACAAACACAATCCTGTTGATACAGATAAATGAGATTAACTACATTATAGCAGCACCTAATATGATAAAATGATTTTACCATTTCCGCCTAGCAGAGATTCTGCAGTCTTTTGTGGCTCTGTGGATCCCTTCCTTTGTTCCTTGTTTCTGGTTAGTGAGTCACAATGCCACCTATTGGTCTGAACCAGTCTAATTGCTGAACTGCAGTAATTATGGAATTAATTTGTTTTTAAGCACTTTTTTTTCTTCATGCACCTTTTCAAGCACCTGTCCTATGCCTTATTTGCTGCTGTCTCCTGTTGTTATGTATTACCCATACTACCTCTGCAATGACATGTACATATATAATCAGTGTAACTCCTGTTTACACGTACCCTGTGTGCAGTTTGTTTATTTTATTCATACAGTCATGTTTACATCCCCCACAGACGGTTTGGAAAGTTTCAAATATTAATGGTATAATTCTCGTATTTGTATTGTGTATTTTTTTGCTTCTTTAAAAGTGTCCTGTTTTTGCAGGGTAAAAAAAGCAGGGCTCTTAAGTCTCACACATTGAGCGTGAGTTCAAGTTCACACGCCACACATGACCGGTCTCATGATGAGAAGTGTTAAAACTCGCCACAAAACGTTAGTACTGATGCCTCACAGCAGGAAGTTCAGGGTTCGAATTCATCGGTGTACCCCGCCTCTCGCGACCCTTCACAGGACAAGCAGTTACAGAAGATGGATGAATGAATGAAGTCACATGGTTCTTTGATTCCTATTTAAAAAGTCCAGGATGGGCAGTTATGGAAAACCGATCTTTGAGTGACAGCCCAGCAGGATGATATGACAGCTGACAGCCTCATTAAAAGCTCGTATTACAGCATAAGAGCAGAGAGGACTGCTGCTACTGTATCGGTCAAATTGGTGTTAATCTTTCTTGATTTGAGTTGTTCCTATCTACTTGTCTTATCTCTGAGTGTGTGCATCTGGCCACATCGGGGGAACCAAGTTATTTAAACATAGTATATAGCGGGCAACGGTGTTTATCATTAGCACAGTAAATGTTGATATATATGCACATACAGTACATATGTTGTTTTTTTTCTACTGTCTTCATCTATTCATTTTTATAATTTCGTTCATGTAATTACCGTTTATGTTAGAACGCTCCTTTTTATTGCTGTCCTATCAGATTGAATGACTAAAAGCAGACACAAAAATATCTCAATAACAGGTGAGGCCTTCTTTTAGATTTAACTGTGACCCTGGTGCTGCCTTTCTTTGAAATAGCCTCCCACAATGCATCTGTACCACCACAGCATGTATAATCCAGCTGAAGTTACCACACTTCACCAGTAGACGTCTCTCCAGCTCTACTCTCACCCGAGCAGTGCAACCTCCGCTAGACACGCCACATGGTAGATAGAGGTGGGACAGCGACAGAGTGGGGGGAAAGGGAAGGAGGGAGGGGGGAGGAAAGGAACGGCGGACCGAGGGGGAGAAAGAAAAATAGTCAAATTAAACTAATTGCCAAATATTTGCTCTACAGTAAAGTGAACTCATATTGCTTCCATTAGTAATGAGACACATTTAGAAACCTACGTCTCTCTCTCTCTTTCTCTCCCCATCTCCCCCTGCCTCCATCCATCCCAATCGCCTCCCTTTGTGCCCTCCCCCCTGCCCCCCCAAACTCTGTCACCACTTCCCCCTCCATCTATCTTTTTCAGATATTTTCCATTAGTAATGAGTCACTTGCTGCCGTCTCCTGATATCAGTGCACGGGAAAAATGGGAGCGTAATCTTAAAGTTGAATTTTAAGTACGCTTTTTACTTATTAGGGATTAAAAGAGCCGGCGATTGCAATGGTGGCGGTGGCGTCTGCGTGTGACAGGAATAGGAGAAAAGAAATCTCAATGAGACGTTTTACATGAGTTTTCCTCCCCGTCATGCTCTTTCTCTTTCACACGCTGAGACGCAGACACTATGTTGAATTCCCCAAACTTCGCTACACCCCCCTTCCCCGCCTTCTTCTCTTTTTTCTTCATTTTATTTTATCTGGCTTTATTAGGAGTGCATTCAGCGTTCTCTGCCAAGGCAATATGTCAAAAAAAAACAACAACATGATGCAATAAAAATAGCCTGGTAGTTTGTCCAGCGTACCATCTGTTTCAGTTTGGAACCACCATTGGAAGCTTAATGCTTGAAGATTCAGTTTCTTAAAAGACCACGCTAAGTCAAGGACAAAGAAGCACACCGTAAAATATAGATTCTAAATCGCAGAAGAAGCTGAGAAGTATTTGCACCAACATGGAAAATAATTCTTTGAAGGGCCTAGACATCCATTCTAAACAGATCATCTCTCCCTACGGTTTCTCCTGTTACTAGTTCATAAAGTTTGGTGACCACACATGGTCTCTACACAGCTTTAACTTCAATCTGAGAACACCTGCGTCCTTATTACTTGTTCCCTTTGGTCGTGTCTTTGTGTGTATACACAGATCAGCCACAACATTAAAACCACTGACAGGAGAAGTAAATAACACTGACCATCTTGTAACAATTCAATGTTCTTCTGGGAAACCTTTGGACCTGGCATTCATTCATGTGGATGTTACTTAGACATGTAGCACCCTCCTAGACCAGACCAGGCACCCCCACCTCATAGCAATGACACTCCTTGATGGCAGCAGCCATCCCCAGCAAGATGCAGCCTGAAACAGGCACACACACAAAAACGTTTAGGAACGAGGTGTTGACCTGGCCTCTAAATTCACTAGATCCCAAACTGATCAAGTATCTGTGGGATGTTCCACAGATACTTCCCTCTCTCTCTTTGTTTGTCTCAGTTCAACTTCCATCCTCCCCATCCCGCAATTTTCTTAGTTCCACTTTCATCTTTCATTATAGGAACTAGGGGTACGAGGAGCCGAAGCTTCCCCACCCCCCATGAGTCTTGCTCCCTGTGTTCTTCTACCACGATCCATCCACCCATCCCTTCAACACCTCTCTTTCCTCCATCCATCTCCCTCACATTCTGTCTACCACTGAACCTCCTTGCATCGATTAAGGTGCTGTCTTTGTTAATGAAATGTCATAGATTACTCTACTATTACCACCGTACATGTCACTATTATCAGTATTACACAATACCAAATTAGAAATGTTCTTTCTTTAGTGCATAACCTCCTATGCTTCATAAACGTTCTGTACCAATTGTTTTGTGTCATTTGTCTTCAATAAAAAAAAAAAAAAACCTAACAATGGAGCTAAAACTTCATTTTTGTTGAAAGTCTTGTGAAATATGATCAAAAGCTCCACTGTTGGTAAATGGACTTTGCATAAAGACAATCACTTTCCACACAAAGACTAGATATCGAGAGAATTATGGGGTTTTTGTCTTTCTTTCTCATCCCAAATAGGTCCTCACGTAAATCAAATGAAACAAAAAATAAGTCTACACTTGAAGCCTGTGGTGAACCCTGACTCAAAGCTTCACAAACCTTCACAAAGCTTTGAGTGACACCCGAGAAACTATGTCCATGTCTTCCCAGAGTCCCCATCTGTCCATCTGTTTGTCATTTTCTCTCAATCCGTCTCCTCTCCTGTCAGCGCTTTCACTCTCTCTCCCTCCACGTCTCTCTCTCTCTCTATCTCTCTCCCTCGTCTCTCTCTCTCTCTCTCTCTCTCTCTCTCTCTCTCTCTCTCTAGTAAGGCTCTCGTCATGGCGGCTGAAGGCAGCTCTTTCTGCTCTGTCAGTTACAATAAGCGGATGTGTACGTTGTGTGTGCAGTAGGTGCGCGCGTCTGTGTGAGTGCACGCGTGCAGCATAGATGCATCAACCCCATTACCTTGGGTCATTGCAGAGTGAGAGCACATCCTAATTCAATCACACTCGGTGCATGAAATCAAGCTCCGATAACTCGCGCTAACTTAAGATAACTTGTGCTTTGTTCTGGGCTGTCATGTTTCGTTCAGGCACCCCAGTTCGACCCTGTTACATTTGAGGCTTCGGGCAGGAGGCGCAGGAACATTCAGCCCGCTTACCCAACTCTGATGCAGCCCAGACTAGAGGTGAAGGTTACAAATAACTTTTGCTCATTCGAATGATATTGTTGAGTCGTAAAGATGATAGCCGCCGACTGTGGAGATTTTTTTAAACATTACTGTTCAATACAGCCACATTAACTAACATTTCTGCAACTTTGTTAAAGTTTGGTTAAATGCTCAGTAACCAACAGAGAACCGGCTCAGTTGTCTTTTGTACACCGGCTTGTTTTGGGAACCACAGAACTCGTATCTGCGTCGTATTTTTGGTTTGAAATAAGTGAAATTAGCTTCTACAGTGACCAGAGTGGACTGGACGTAAGGGAAACATGGTGGGTGTCACTGTCGCCCATCATGGGACCATACGTTGACATGCAAACTCCACACAAAAAGGCCCCAGTCGGCCCATGGATTCAAACCCGGAACCTTCTTGCTGTGAGGCATCAGTGCTAACCACCACGCTACTGTGCTGCCCTGGGACCATAAAGTTGCAGGTAAACAAGATCAGGGCTGCCCTTGATTCTGCATCTTGGCTGAGTTGTACAGTGCTGTCATGAAAAATATACATATATTTATTCATGCAACCGCTTGTTCCTGTGAAGGGTCGTGGGGGGGCTGGAGCCTATTCCAGCTGTCATCAGGCGAGAGGCGGGGTACACCCTGGACAGGTCACCAGTCTATCCCAGGGCTAATACAGAGAGACAGACAACCATTCACACTCACATGCAGACCTACGGCATGTTTTTGGACAGTGGGAGGAAGCCGGAGTACCCCGACACAGGGACAACATGCAAACTTCACACAGAAAGGCCCCAGTTGGCCCGGATTTGAACCCGGAACCCTTACTGCTGCTGTAGACAACCGATTAATTTCAACCTTAGTTCCAGTTCCACATTCAAGTCTGGAAGGTGGCTAAAGCAACAGCAAGTTCTGCATATATTAGTTTTTTCAGTTTCAGTTTCATCATCATTCATGTTGCTGACATCAGTTTAACCAGTTCAGAGCAGAAAACTTATTTCAACTCAACGATCATTGCTTTTGAAAATGTCAAAGCAGCAGTCATGGACTTATTTGGCATTCACACAGATATAGATGCATCTGCTACGGAACGGTCTTCACCCACTGATTTGATTTCAGTCTCCTGTATCATATTTTGTGTAAACTGAGCTGATATTTATGTTTTGGGCCTAAACTCTGAGAGACAATGTAGTTTTAGTTTTAATTATCTTTGTGCAGTGGTTTGTCTATCTTGGTTTCATCAGAAAATATGGGGATTTGTTTTGGTAAAAACTGCAAAATCAAATCAAGGAACTCATTAGGTAATAACTTTTACAGCTGACAGGCTAAATAATGAACCTACAGACTGGGATGTCTCTGTTTCAGCAGCAATGAATAATTAGACAGCAGTTTATGCAAAATGCATATAAATTAATTTCTGACTATGTCGTTCAAATAGTTAAATGATTAATAATATAAGAGCTGCCAGGAGGAGAGTTACTCTAAATAAGACAGGAAGCTTCTAATGAGCTAAATCTGAGTTAAAGCTATGCTCTCATTGGCTCATTTACTTTCAGTCTAAAGTCCCGTTCACACCTGGTTTGAATTTTTGAATTTTTTCCTGAGTGATCTGAACACAAATGGCCACCGTTAACAGGTCTGAGGTTTGATCACTCTGACCAAATTTGGAGGTGGTCTGGTGCGCTTGTGACCACATTCTTTCAACAGTGTGAACACACACAATACGTCACTTTAAGGAGGGCCTGCTCAACAGTGGGGCGTTGAGGTAAGCGGAGTTTTCCCTCATTCATTATACACCAATCAGCCACAACATTAAAACCACTGATAGGAGAAGTAAATAACTTCGACCATCTTGTGACAATTCCATGTTCTCCTGGGAAACTCTTGGACCTGGCATTCATTTGAGTGAATGTTACTTAGACATGTAGCACCCACCTAGACCAGACCAGGCACCCCCACCCCATAGCAATGACACTCCTTGATGGTAGCAGCCATCCGCAGCAGGATGCAGACTGACATAGACACACACACACAAAAACGGTTCAGGAACAATTAAAAAAACATGAAAAACAGCACAAGGTGTTGACCTGACCTCTAAATTCACTAGATCCCAAACTGATCAAGTATCTGTGGGTTGATCCACAGAGGCCCCAGGCGCCTGACTTTGACTTACTTTTTGTTTTCCTAATCTATTCCAGCATTCACTCACTCAAACACACAATGCAAACATGACTGATTTACTGATTGCACATTTGATTTAAGTCAACACAACACATTTATTTCAAAGATTCATGTGTGGCTCCACAGGGTGCTGCACAAGTTTAAGCTTTGGGAGAAAAGATATGGATTGTTGCTACTCCACAGTAACTACCACTGTATTGTTTGTTTATGCCACTGATGTAAAGAAGATTTGAAGATTTGAGACATTATTCAGAAGAACTAAAAAAGAAAAAAAGGCAGGAAAGAGTGAGTGTGTTTCAGAATAGACTTCCAAGCAGCACACTATGTTTTGAATACAGCGCAACACATGCATAAAGAAGAGCTCTGTCTCCACAATCCAAAACACGCTGCACGTACTTTTCTGCAAAAACTTCACGGGTGATCTTATTTGAACCTGACGGTGCAGCTACAGAGGAAACACTATTTTCCTTCGGGCAGAGCTGTCAGTTTCAAAGTGTACCGATACCTGCTTCAAGCTCCTCCTACTGCAGTGTACCCGTGTGTTTGTGTGTGTGTGGTAAAGTCAAACATGTGACCGTGCTTTCAAACTATCCCATTCCACTTAATGTCTCCCATGTGTATATGCATCATGTCTGACCAGACACAAACACATATAGAATATGTTAGAAGTGCAGCCTCTTGCTTTAGTTTCAATCACTGCGCACACTGTTTCCTGCAGGTAATTGCGGTGTTAAGTAATGAGGACCCTACGAATCTCATCCTGACCCCCTCTGGAGGTGTGTGTCTGTGTGATCCCATGTGCTTGTGAGTCCCTAGAGTGCTAGTTAAGTATAGTAAGATAGATTTGACACCCAAGGCATTCAGCAGGAGTCAGACGGGGAGAGAGGAAAACCTGTTTTTAGTCCTCCTTCATCACACCCAATCCTTTTCATACACCCCTAACCTTTCCTCATCTTTATCTCTCCGTCTGCATCTATTACTTCTCTATTTTCTTCCTCGTTCTGCCTCCCACCGTTTCTGTGCCTGTTTATTTCTTTTCTCCAATTCGCCCCGTCCCTGCTTTTCCTCCAGTACACACATTTGTTTCATATAGTGGGCATTCATGCGGCCCCCTTCTCCTCCGAGATTTGAGGCAACAGAGACAATCCATCTCCTCCGCCAGCGCTGCTTTGCCATTCTCTGTTTCTCTTGGTCTCTCTAGGTTTCTCCCTCTTTCTCTGGGTCTTGGCCTCTGACGGAAACAGGCCCGCACTCTCTGCTCATCAGATGGAAAGCAAGATACCGCAGGACTGCTGCAAATGTTTTACAGAGAGAGTTGTGCCCTCATGCATTTTTCAGCTGAATATTTAAAGCGGTAAGTATGCGATCCGTTTTCTTTTTTTTTTTTCTTTTTTTTTGTCACCATCTGTGGAGCTCAACAGTCGTTGCTGTGCTGCTTTTTCATTGCACTTT
This sequence comes from Chelon labrosus, assembly GCF_963514085.1. Lineage (NCBI taxonomy): Eukaryota > Metazoa > Chordata > Actinopteri > Mugiliformes > Mugilidae > Chelon > Chelon labrosus. The sequence goes on from NC_140358.1 coordinate 21,851,724, forward strand.
CCGGCACCCACCTGTCAATCAAACAAGGTCCAGCACCGTGACTTCTTCCTTCCTGTCTGCAGATGAAGTCTGAGATTATAAAAACGGTGCTGTTTCAGAAGATACTTTTACATCTCACACATTTCTTGGAGACGGCGCACATTTAAAGCCTTAATTATCTTGGAAGCTGTTCACGTCCACAAATATTTACTAGGCCATAAAAGCGCTTTCAGTTCCTGAGCTGCAGGGGTATTCCTTGTTAACAGAATCTTAAAGGGATAGGATCTGTCCCAGTTAACTAGAGCAGATTTGGCTTTATATTTAGCAAGGTAGAAAATAAAGGACTGCATTTGGGAGAACAAAAAGTGGAATCTGTGAATCCAGAGCGTGACTTTTTGTTTATTACTGCTTGTCTGTTTGACAGAAAGATATATGTGCGTATTCTAGTCACATTGAGCATTCCTTTAATGTTTAATTTAGTCAATGGAACAGTTTGACGCAATGGGAAATTCACTTTTTGCTCTTTTGCCAAATGATAGTGGTGTTAACATTGCATAAAGTTCAAAAATACATCTGTTAGCAACTTTGTGTCTTGACCAAGTGTCCTATTGGCTAACTTCAATAGTATCTAGGCACTGCGACTTGACATTTTCACAGTGTAGCTAATTTTACTCTCAGGTTCGCGGGTTTATTTATTGTCATTCCGAACATGAAGAACTGTATTCATAATATTACAGCTAAAAAAAAGCTCTTTCCGAAGTATCACAAAGTGCAGTGGATAATAAAAACTGCAACTAAACTAACTTTGATCTTGCCAAACCTTGATCTTCCCAAAATAATGTTCAACTTCTCTCGCAACTAAAAACTTTTTTGGAGTGCCTCAAGGCTCCATCCTTGGCCCACTGCTCTGTTTTTAATTAACAGCTAGATAATTACTTTTTTAGGTTATGATGATGTTGGTGATGGTTGTTGTTAGTACAATCAAGCAGAGCGAGACTAAATAACAAAACTCAAAAAAAGCTGGTTCCTTTAATGAGCAATTTACCAAACTATTGTGATAAGTTGTCATTGTAGCTGTCACTCGTACAGATTTATTGTTTGAAGAAAAGCAGCAATGATGAGATGGGATTATTTGTGTGTGTGTTTGCCACATTTAAAGGGATTCTTTAACTACCTGTAATGAAACAAAAAAAAGTAACTAAGAGGGATCGAAAGAGACAAAGTGATACCTTTCTTTTGCAGTATAGCACTCCCGCTGCGCTTCCCTATGTGGTTCTCCACGTAGCAGGTGTAGTTGGCCAGATCTGCCTCCTCCACAGCATCAAACGTTAAGGACAGTTGCACCTCTTTCTCCCCTAAATGCTCCCTTAAGATCCTGGACAAAGAAAGAGACATAGAGAATAATCACACACTGCGGGGAAATCTTCTGTTCCTAAATGTTCTCTTTAAAACACTTAAGGCAGATGAGGAGAACATAAACTTGTATCGTCCCTTTGCTCAGATTGCTTCAGTGATAGAAGTAAATATATAAATCTTAGAGACAAAGACAGATCCATGTCTCCCAGATTTCTCCATTAAGGCATGGGATAGAGGAGAAGAGGTGCGGTATAGCACTACGGAGAATATAGGGTAGATATAAAAAAAAAAAGGAGGACAGAGGGAGCAAGTAGGCATGTGTAGAAAATACTGGCAACAGCTGGAGAAAGCCTCTCTCCTTACGGTGAGGTCATACTCCTCTAAAAGCCTGTGAGGGGGAGGAAGAGGAGGTGGAGGCTAGGATGATGTCTGGGTCGTGACGTGCACCTTTAAGCCTGATTTAAGGTCAGATGCTGCAATAACAAGTTGTATCTGGGTTCAGGCTAACTGTGCAGAGATGGCAGATTCAGAGCAGTTGGCACAGATGGTCCAGTAGAGTTACAGGGTGGCAGGTTTTTACCACTCTGCTTTATAAAGCTACAATACTGGAATCTAATTTCAAATGATCACTAATGCACATATTTTTTTATTTTTTTTCATATTTGTTATGAACTTTGTTTAATGTTTTAATCATTTAAATAATTTCATTATTCACCGGTCATATTTTTACTCCACAATACTCAAAGGACTGAATGCATTTTTTTTATAAAAACAGCACAGTGACCTATGGAGATCTCTGGACATATTCATTGCTGCGGTTTATATTCAAATTTCATGTGGTCTTTGAACTATGCAACACAATGCAGGCGTCTCCTCTTGTGTCTCGTTTGATTTTGCCACAGTTGATGATGCTTCCCATTCAACCACAGCTCAGTGTGCAGTTCACAGTGAGAACTGTGGGAGGTTTGATACTTGAATTTTGATTTGCAAAGTAAAAAGTTAGCATCCAGGCAGAAGACGGTTGGATTTCACGTTTGCATTAGAAAAGTCTGTACTTGATCACTGCTAGCTGCTAATTAAGTTCAGCAGCAGCTTTCTCACCCGGAACAAACTAAATAAACGTGATGCAAGTTATAGTTCAGGTAGGTATTTAGCATTATGATTTCGCTTCCACCGTATTGCTTCCCTTTCTCCTTGTCCCCTTTTCTGAATTGCTTTTTTTCATTTTGAACAGTGTGCCGTTGTCATACTTGACTACTTTAAAGAATCATGCACACGACTAGACAATGGGACTGAATATGCAGAGTTGTGTCAGGTGGCGGCCCCTTAGAAAGGTCTCCTATAGTCACTGAAAACTTACATTATCTCTGATGTAGCTTAAATGTTTGCAGGCTGTGCCTTTAAATATGAATTAAAACTGTAAGTGCTGGTAATAAGCAATGTCCATATCATGTTTTTGTATGAAGCACATTTAAAATCAACAAATGTTGACCAAACTGCTACATGAAGACTGCAAAAACACTATAAATAAACACACAATCAATACAAGATGTGCAAGTAATGTTAGCATCTTTTGCAGGTACATCTACCAATGTTTGTCATTCAGGTTTTTTTAATGACGTAACTAGAAACCAAACCAAACCATCTAGTTAGCTAATGACAATGATACACACACAGACAGGTTAGACAAGCATCCTCACAACAGTGACTAATAAAGAGTCGACCGGTGCAGAACATTGCTTAAACTGCTATTTCTAAGGATTTTGGGAAAGTCAATAAAAACTAAACATCTGAACCTCTTGCTCATGCACACCACTTGAACGCAGGGACATCTAAAGCACAACAGCATGTAGAATCATACAGTCACTAATTACCATCTGAGGATGAAAGTTAATTGAGCTGGCATATTTCATGTACACCAATCCCCTTAAGATGAACAAAATCTATTCCACTTTTTCAGAGGGTAAGACATTTTATAGCCAGTGTCTTGTGACGAGAACTGAGTGTCAGTTTTTAATACGTGAGTAGTCACAGCTTCAACCTCAGAGCAAATTGTTTTGGACTGGGCCAGGGCCAGAAATGATGAGTGTGAACCAAGACAAATCTGGACAGGCTTTCAGAGGGTCACAATATGTGACAAGACTCTTTTGAATATAGAAGGTCCTGTGTCTGCAGCCAGCGCTATATTTTTGGATTGGGCTGCTTTCACACAGCGCAGGGACATTTTTAATCTGCCATATACAGCACATTGGCAGTCATATGCAATAATATATGCAAAATCCAAATACAAACACTGGTATTTAATTAATATGTTGCAACAGGCGATGTCATAGAGTGTAAAAAAAGTGGACGCCATGACAGCCAAAGCATGTGGAGCTCCCCCTGGTGGCTGGCCGTATAGGTCATAAGCTCCACCTCCTCCATGTTAATGGAGGGACTTAGTCCAAACTAAAACACTAAAGTCAAGGATTATTTTTGTCACTTTAGGTAGTTAATATAATAGATATATGTTCAAGAGTCCATTTTCTGAGAAGTTTAGTTTCAATTTGTTATTTGATGGTGGAGGATGTCAATTTTCAGTGACAGTAGATGACCCTGCCTAAAGGGCCTCCATCTCCAGCTCTCAGTCCCATTTCCTGTCATGTGGCATGGTCCTTTAAAGTTAGCGAAGTAGAGTTAATGAAGCAGATAATCACTATTCATAACAATACTAAATAGCTGAATGGATTCTGCTAGTCTAAGTCTTTACTATGGAAAAGAGGCATTTGTGTAAAATAACTTCCATGGTTAACGTTAGTCAACTTATCTGCAGAGATGTGCGCAAGAGCCTCAACCTCATGTGAGCTGGCACAGGCCAACCATGGCAAGCAGGGATGAGGCAATGTGTTGTATTTTCTTGTGGCTCTGTTAGTTATTCACCATGAAAATGTAGTGTATCTGCCACTTTATCCAACTGCGTGTGTGCAAAGAAATCTGACACACACTTTAAGCGTGGGTACTCCCTGTGGGAACTGAAGCCCAAACCCTAACCCTAAGTGAAATCTGAATGCATGGCTGCCATAATTATGTAGGATAACATTTGTTGGTTATGAGCTTAAAAATGTCAAATGATCCTGAAGAAATATACCAAACGACTAGAATGATGTCTGTATGTGTGTTTTCACTTCTTTCTCTCCTTTGTGTGTGTCTGTGTCAGTGGTTTCCAGTGAGTGCATCACTTTGGTGTCTACCAGGACAGAGCCTCAGTGGTTTCTGTCAAAAGCTGACACTCGCTAAAATCCTCAATTTAAAACACATCGCCTTCTGTCTTCCTTTTTTTCATCACATTTCCTCCAGTAACTATCCACCCCCACCAACCCTTGTCAGACCTCCTTTGTTTTTCCACTTGCCTCCCTCCATCTCGCTTCGATTTACAACTTAAAGGCTGTCTTGATGACTACTATTAAACGCTACCTGTCACTCCCGTTAAACTGCACTGGGCTGAGATCTCTATATATCGTGTTGGTGTAATACTAATGCGATTAGAGACAGCGTTTGAAACGGAATCCATTACAGGTTACATTTCAAAATAAAAATCACCCTTTGCAAATAATCAGGGACTTCTCCTCGCCATCTCATTCTTCTCCCCTGCTCGCCTTAGAACAGTTACTGGCCACGGACCACTAAAGGCAGTTCAATTGAAACTCTTTCCCAAAGTGTACACCAGGGATCAGTGGATGGTCCTGTTCTCTTTATACTCTACCTGCTCACAGTCAGCGACTCTCACAATATCCAGCTCAATACAGTCACCTTTCAAAAACTAAACTCCAGTCTGACATCAGACATCATCACTTGTCAAGGGTCCCACCAAAACAACACAGTAGCTTTACTTGGTCTTTCTATTATCTCAGTGATTTCTCTGAAGCTGTAACCTTTCATTCAAATACAATGCAAGCTACCACTTTTGTTTAAAGAACAATTACTTAAAGATGCAGGCATTTGATACATCCAGATTCTACTGCAGTAGTATTCTAGTAGTAGATTAGAGGATAAGAGGATGAGGATAAGGTCAGCAATATTCAATGGCTTTCTCAATAGCTTGCTGATTTCTAATTATAAATGTTTAAAGGAGTACCACACAAATGTTACAAATCTATTTTACACATTTGTATCTCTAAAATTTCACTCCCCTTCTCATGACCACATGTCCTGCAACACATCACCTTGCCCCCTGTCCCACATCATTAATTTCACTCATCACATTGTATACAAAGCCCTTCATGACCAGCCTGTTCCTGCTGTACCTCACTGACCTTCACCACTTTTTAGTGAAAGCATTATGACTACTTCTGCCTAATACGCCGTTCCTTCCTTCCTGTGTTGGACTTGGCAAGACCTCTGATGTGCCCTGTGGTACAATATCAGGCACAGACTTTAGTAATGGTTCTTTACTAATAAACTGTATTGTACACAATATGTACAGTACATGTGCAAACATACGTGGCAATAAAGATTATTCTGATTATTGATTCTGATTCTGATTACAGCCTTTTTCTTTCCCATCTCTCCAAGTACTTGTTCCTGTGCTCATGGCTCATGGTTTGTCCCTCCTCAGGCACTGTTGGTGGGTACTCAAAAGTCTTGCTGTTTCAGAACGGCTGTGACCCAGTTGAACCAACCGTTCACTTTGATTCTAATAAATCACGCACTACGCGGTCTTGTTATGAGGTAACCTATATTATTCACTTCACTGTGAGTGGTTATAATAGTTTGGTTTGATATTGCAAGTCTACTTGCAAACAAAAAATATTTTAAAACAATGCTTTTCTTCTACTTGACATGGAAACCTAGAAAAGCTTTTAGACGGCTAAAGCGTGCACGGAAAAGCAACGCTGGTACTTTTAGACAACTTGGAAAGAAGAAGCATTTGCATTATAAAGTCTTTACTGATGTGGGTACAAACTCTCATGAAAAACATTAAAACTGTGAGGTTTGACAGGAGTTGGACTGGACCGCTGACATGAATATCAAGCAGGTAAAGAAGCCTTGCAGCCTCGGTACACATATGGGTCGGGGCTACCTTCAAGTGAAAATCTGAAGCAAGCACTGGCCCAAGTGGAAATAACTGTATTATGAATTCATTGCACATGAACAAACCATGAACTATGATAGCTGAGTTGCAGAAATGTGAAAAAGCTGGACAGCAGTGAAGCTGCGCTAAGCCAACATCTGGAGTAAAACTGATGATGAAGCTCTTATCGTTGACTGTGTGTTAAGGAATATTTTGACCAAAATACTTGAATAATTTAAAAGATGCATTTACATTTTCCAAAGAAAGAAGAACAGAAGAAACAAGTCTGAAACTCTCTTCACACAAATTCACAGTGAGAGTGTTATGTTCTCTGGTTGCTGTAGCAGTAATGAGGTCAACAGTTCTCTCCCATACTGAATAGGAACAAGCATTTGTAATTACAGGTATTCACATAATCATGGAGGCCACAAGACAGCGTTGGCCACTCTGCAAACGGACATGGACATTGTCCACAGGGCAGCGCTACAGCAGGTGGAGGCAGCTTAAAATGAGCAGATTAATGTGCAGCACAGCAGGAGTCTGCCTGCTGTAGTGTGATTGTTGAATTTAGAATAGCAGTGTGATTAGATCAGAGGTGGCCAGAGGACTAGACTGAAAGATTGAGAACTCATCAGGCAAAGGTTAATTTAATACCACGGGGCGTGATTAGTCTCAAGTTTAAACACTCCCACTCATGCACGCCGCTGTTCTCTTTATCTCCAGAACCATTTCCCCGGGAGTGAACACTTTCAAAGGCCAGTAAGTGGCTCAGCAGTCACAGATACCATCCTTGAGGCACAGAACCTGGGTCAGCAAGCAGCCCTCCTGCTGAAGTGTCCAGCAGCAAGAAACTAAAGCTCCCCCAGCTTCTGCTTTCGCGTAGCTGACTCTGACCTCCCTGTAGATGGAGCAAGGGAAGAGGAAAACGGGTTTTTTCCCTTCAGGGAAGATAAACACTTCCATTATTATCGGTGTGCTGAGCTGATGACATGAAATGTGATGGCTCTTTGAGCGGGAGAGAACATTTTGTCTAGAATTTACTTTAAAACACTTTTGTATTATAGGAGTTATTTCCATGTCAGGTGAGTGTGTTCGCGTTCATGGTTAAAACTAAAAGAAACAGCGTCTTTGAAATGTTAGAACACTTTTTGTTGGAAGTGGGAAGGCTGGACAATAACCTGGCAGCGCACAGTGTAGTCATTGTAGACGGTCCATTAATCAATGCCAGACTGTCTCCAAACTGCCATTGGCAGGGTACAACTAGTGCTGTTAAGGAAAAAAAACAAACAAACAGGCTTGTCCCTGCTATGCCATATGCTGTCATGTTCAAAGTAATAAAGCTTCACATTGTACTTTGATAGAACTTGACAAGACTATGAATGAGACTATAAGTTGAAAAGTAAACCAGTTATAGGTTAGTCATCTCACCATGGCTCATAACACAGAATTAAAATTATAGTAGTAGTAGTAGTAGTAGTAGTAGTAGTAGTAGTAGTAATATGACCTACTGCCTTCGTTGTACATAATCACAGTTGTCCTGACTAATTAGAGTTGTTATGAACAGCATCACAATGATAGCTAATCTGGCTTACCTGTGGACGGACTGACAACTTGACTCACTGTCCAACTACTTAGAGTGTTTGTTGTTTCTTCACTGAACCTTTCCTTTGTCATATTGCAAAATCTCATTGACTACTTTGGCTAATGAAGAGCGCAACACAGGTTTAAGGTATATAATGGTAGATGGACTTGTATTTATTGTGTCATTTTGACTGTAAAACGCCTTTCTAAGTCTTTTCTTCAGTCACACAAGTGCACGCACCAGGAGCACTTCTTGTGTCCATTCCATGTACACTTCGGGATGTGGTCCCTATACTGGGGATTGCACCACTAAACTCTAGCTTGTGGACAATCCACTTTGCCTATCTTGCAAATGAACTTAATTTTATACATTGATTAAATATTTCAGTGGGTGAAACCGCACTGACTTCATGACTCTTCTTGCATTAACAGGTAGAGTCAAGGCCGCCACCGCACTGCATTCATTTACGTGTAATTTTGTCATAATTGGAGTATGACGTGTTGAGTGAGGTCATTTGAAGTAGCTCATTTATTGCTAGTTGACATTTGACCACCAATATGCAATCTGTCTATTCTTGAACCCAAGTGAATCTTTGAGACTTTATGTGAGAAATTTATCCACATTGTTCCTGAGATATTGTATTCGCAAGAGCTGGATGTAAGTAAGTGCAGCCCGGAAATAATAAGAAGTGCAAACTCTTTGAAACCAAATGGATCAAATCAAGGTCGGGCCGACACATTAAGTCTGTATTGTGCTCTATGGAATTGGTACCACTTGCTTTGAAAAACCTAGAAACACAAAAAAAGTCTTTTATAAAGACCCACAATTCCCAGTTATCCCTCTGCATTTGAACACAGCAGAAAACAAGCAAAACCATTAACAGTCCCCACCTTTGAACAAGCTGTTGCTTTGAAGATAGACAGGCTAATGAAACAATTCATTTTCGTCACAATTTTTCCTTTTAACTTAATCTTGTACAAATTCTGGTGATGTACTGATATGAATAAAAGCAACTGATGGATTTTAAACATAAAACTACTTTCTCACACTGACTGATGTGTGTGTGTGCGTGGGTGAGTGTGTGTGTGTGTTTGAGGAAGAGCGCCTGGGTGTACATGCACTGCTGGTTGCCATGGTGATCCTTTCAGGTTGTTCTAATGATATTTGATGCCCCGCAGACAATCAAGCTTTCCCCAATAGAGTCCGATGTAATTGGTCCCAATAGGGGAGAAAATGAATTCAATTTAACTTTATTATTAGAATTCATAATTTTTTCGGAAAGTTGAGAAGAAACCTGTCAGAGAGCGCTCAACGAGTCATAAATCATAAGAAAGCAAATTAGATCCTGACAGTGTGAGGAGTGCAGCTGGAGTCGAGGCTTTTCAGAAATTAATTAACAATTGAAACCTATGAGCTTGAGAGAGTGTAATGGATACCGTCTTGAAGCCTGTTGCAGCAGTGGCACATCATGTGGATTAAGTCCTTACTCCACTTTGGTTTATTTGCAATTTACATGTCCTGTGGTTTCTTTTCCCCCCACGCCTCGATAGACAATGATTTGGGATAATAGCATGTTACTATAGATGCTGTTGTATTTACCTGACTTCGCTTTCTTTTATATGTCCTGCGAGTTCTTCGACAAACTTTTCTCCTTTCATCCAGTAGATGATGGGCCTTCTGTTTTCTCCACTGTAGCCAAAGAAGGCCTTGCAGTCCAGACTGAGAGGCATACCTGCAACGCACAACACACGACTGTTGGCAAAAGTGTAGTGACAGACAAAAAAAAATAAATGTATGGACTGAGCTGAGGCAAAAACTTGTCCCTAACATGGAAAAAAACAAGCTGACAACAAGACACCATTATGAGACAGTAAAACAATATTAGAAAACAAGAGGGAGCCAATAAAGCTGGAACATTTTGGCATATTTCCTTTAATTCTGCACTGGGGTGGGAAGGTGGTAGTGGAAAGCCAGCTCTCCCCCTAGGGAATCAGCACACAAAACTACTTTAGGTGTGCAACTAGGCGCCTAGTTGGGTCCTCTTAAAATGGCAATCTGATAACTACTGGATCCTTCTGGTAGCAGTAAAATCAGTTTAAGGAGAGGTATTGTGAAAAGATTCAGGGTAATAGCAGTCATCAGGACACATGGTCTTATCTAACATTTTATTTTTTCTCTACAGTTTTCTGCGTATTATGAGTGGCTCATAATAAAACTCTTCAGATGAAATATTGGTTTAATTAACGCCACTTAAAAGTATGACAAACGCCAAGCCAAGGGATCAAATCAGGACACTGTGTAATAGAGTCAAAAACCAGTTCCAGCTGATTAATATTTCTTGCTAATCAGGATTCTGCAATTACATGTTCAGCATTACAGATTTTAACCATCACTCCTCAACAAAGACCTTCCTTGACGGAGTTCCGAGAGCATTTCCTAGCTGGGGCTCACTTGCCTGTTTGCACTGATATGGCTAATCAACTTGCTTAATAAACCTGTAGAGAAGAGACAGACACACTTCTCACACAAAGTTGGCACTTGAAGCTTGGAACAAGTAAAGCCTGGACTGTTCGTGTTGATTTTATTGCAAACAGCCAATGCACAAAACAGCCCAGTGATCAAATTAGCACAAGAAGTTTTGTATGATTCTTTTACCAAACTACAGCTTCGGGAGTAAGACATACCCCTTAACATCAGAATATGATTTTTGTTTTCAAATGTGTGCAAAATGAATTTGCCTGCTGTAGAGCATCAAAGCTGCTGGAAATATAACGGAAGAAGAAGAATTTCTAGGATTTCTGGGATTCCATTTTAATTTATAATTGAAATAATTGACACAAACACACATAACTGTATATATCGACAGTATCCATGCAAGCTGTCACACACACACTTCAGTAAGACCTTGAAACCCCCACCACTCTGTGATTACAGCTATCAGTGGTGATGATGGGCCATTAATGAGCATTCTAATGAGCACGATCTCGTTAGGCAGTCAATTAGCAGATAATTATGATCGACCTTAGTATTATCATAATGATAGCACCATCAGCACAGTCAAGAGCCAACGATGAACGGTAACGTTGAGTGTACATCTTTGCGTTCGTTGTCAGACAGAAGGTTTGAACTGAAGGTTAGCGCAAAACATGTTTGCATTTCAGACATTCGCTGTAGCCGATGTTTTCACGTGGAGCGGGTGGGAAATGTAGGTGCTTCTGTGGAAGTTTTGTCTTTGTCCTTTAGCAAGGTAACGCCGAATTACCATTTTCAGGACAAGCGGTTACAGAAGATGAAAGAATGAATGAATGAATGAATGAATGAATGAAGTCCGAATATTCAGAGCAGCAGAGGTAAGAATCTTTTACAAACTGGTTACAGGTTGAATAAACATGAGGCTTTGTCGGTTGGCCATGGCGTATGGAAATGCCTGGTGATTGCTTTATGTTTGGTGTCACCGCATCACTTATTTTGATTGATGGGAAAAGAGGAGGGGAGTGGCGGCTTTGACTTCTGTCAGTCTCTAAATTATCATTTTAAAAAAGCGAAGAGAAAAAGAAGGGGTCACTATAGCCTTGTGTGTCTTGCATGTGTGTGTTGTTGGTCCGTCGGGGTGTGAAGTGTTGTGCTGAGGCAGGCGGTGCGTACTGCAGCACTGACGTGTAAACACATACTGCAGAAATCTGTTTATAAAATCTGAGTGAAAGAGTGAAATTGGTTTAGCTTGATTGTGTGCTTGTCTTTCTGTGTAAGGAGGTGTGTGTGTGCGTGTGTGGGTGTGTGTGTATGTGTGTGAGCGCTGCAGTAATTGATTAGCACCCTGAGGGTGTGTTTGTGTTCTCAGCATGTTGTGGTGATTAAAATCATCAACTTTGTTTGCACTTGTGTGTAGGTTGGTGGGAGTGCCTGTTTGTGTGTGTGTGTGTGTGTGTGTGTGTGTAGTGTAATCAGAAATATGAGCCCTGAAATCCAGTCTGCATTTCATACAGCTGAGTCGAGTCATCATTTCTATTTGTGGCTAGAGCAGCAGTGCAGAAAAAGGGCTGGAGTTGTGTTGTTGTCAATAGTGTCAAAGAAAGACTTTGTACGACTGATTGATGGGAATTTTCTCAAGTTGGTGCATCATCATTCACACTGCTGCAGAGTGCGATCACACCTTGATGCTGCTTCCTTTGGTGTGACACATAAGGGAAGAACTCCCTCTGCCCAATCACAAGTGAGTTAGGAAACAAAAGTCACATGACTGCCAAGTCAAAGCCAGTCTGATTCCATTCTTTGTAACTTTTTTTTATTTCAGACTTGTCTGTGCTCCTCAGTGTAGCTTCTCTGATATTCACAACACGTAGATGCACATAAAGAAGCAGCTGAATATGAGCAACGGTCCAGACTGTGCTTTGCCCTTGGTTCATTTTTTAATGCTGCCATTCAAGCATGAGGAACTGCTGGTTATCAGACATCAACATCTGTTTCCTTCCGTCTGTAAAGTCTTGTAATTCGAGGTTGTTTCCTGTCAAAGGTTCATATCACATTCTCACTGCAAAAAATTAAAATAAATAAAAATCTTATGTTGTTTTCTGCATTTGAATTGTTCTCACCAACCAGGGTTAAACAGATGAAGATGGAAGTCTCCATCATCCGTAATAAACCTCTCTGAACTCAGTGGTGTGGCTATGCAGTTAACATCCTTATCAGAACTATCCATTATTCATTAAGCTCTGAACTTTGGTGCCTTTCAGGTTTGGTTTTACAGCTACAGCTTGACATTAGTTCAGAGCAGCTGAATGTTGATAGAAAATCATTGTACGGAACAAGTTAGTGTAAAGCTGGTGGAAAATTCAGCATCTAAGAGCCAGATATTTCCCTCAAGATTCAAAATTTAAACATGAAGGTTGACTGTATCTACTGGATGTATGTTTTAAAGTCAAACAGTTTGTAAAAAGTTTTCCCTTTGGTCCACTTTCTTCCCCAAGAGAACCAAGATATATAACTACAAACCACACTGCTTACTGGTCACATGTATGTGGGGTGAGAGAAAGTAAATACAGGAACATATCTATGCAATTTAACATGGAACACCAGGAGAGTTGACATTTGCTAATAACTGGGGCTATTATCTTGATGATATATGTCTTTAAAATACTACACTGTTTCATAATCTATAGAGAAGAAGAGGTAACTTCAAACTGCTGTTCAGAATGGTAAATGGTCAATGGTTACATAGCACCTTTCTACCTGAGTGCCACCTAAAGCGCAGTGACATTCAGTCGCCCATTCATGGGTAGCGCTGCCGTGCAAGGTGCTTGCCTGTCATTAGGAGGAACGTTGCCATGGACGCTTTGGCATGTGGATTACCCAGGGATTTAACCATCAACCCTGCCATGGTCAGTGCCCTCTAGAGTTGCCCTAAGAACAAGGAAGCTGATGGCTACAGGAGTACCTGGGTACAGCTGGGGATTGGATGTTGCCACCACTCCAGGGTTATTTTGGGACTGGTTTTGGTGGAGTTCTGGTCCTCACCAGAGCCTGATTACCATGTCCACACCTGCCCAAATGAACCCAACCAGTCGTACCAGAGTAACCAGGCAGAAAACAATTTGTGGTTATTAGAATTTTAAAGGTGAGTTTCAAAGTATTCATTCATTCATTCATTCATCTTCTGTAACCGCTTGTTTCTGTGAAGGGTCGCGGGGGGACTGGAGCCTATCCCAGCTGTCACTGGGCGAGAGGCGGAGTACACCCTGGACAGGACGCCAGTCTATCGCATCATTCGCAGACAGACAACCATTCACACTCACACCTAGGGCCAGTTTAGAATCACCAATTAACCTAATGAGCATGTCTTTGGACGGTGGTAGGAAGCTGGAGTACCCGGAGAGAACCCACGCAGATACAGGGAGAACATGCAAACTCCCCACAGAAAGGATTTGAACCCGGGACCTTCTCGCTGTGAGACATCAGTGCTAACCACCTCGCCATTGTGTCACCTTCAAAGTATTCAGTTAATAACTTTTTTGTTTATAGCAAGACTCCATCTACATTGCAAATATCTAAGTATGACTTATTCTGATTTATGCCACTGCAAAATGCCAAATTCCAGGAGGAACTGATTTGTGTTATTTCATATATATGAAAAATGTGAGGAAGGAACACAGGGAGGAGGGACATTCATAGAAACACAGAGTCTGTCTTCTTTCCCACTTCCTATGTAACTCTTGTAGCTACTTCACATCATTAGTCTGTTTCACTTGTCACTCTTTGGGGTTCCCTGTTCTCTCCCTGTTTTTCGCTTCTCGTCTCTAAAATAGATTCTCTCTTACCTCTTCATGTCTCCCTGCCTTTCTTCCTCGGTGTGTCAGGATTTTCTCTTTGCCATTATTCACCATCATCTCTGTCCATCTTTTCTTTTGCTCACTCACCTTCTTTCCAATTGTCCCTGTCTGCACAAAACCCTTTTTATATTAATAACGTTTATAGCGTTCTGATACAGACCCAGCTGTGTCTCTGAGGCGGTGGAGGTGTTTTCACATGCACAAATGCATGTGTTACTAAGGATATCTAGGTGTTTTGTAATTCATCTAAAACTACATTAAGAATTGTCTCAAAAGGTATGACAGACACAATCTTTTTGAGCAGCATTAGATAATGAGGGAGAGATTATTATTTTTTGGAGTAACCGAATTCTGCCCGTATTTCGAAAGGAAATGAGAAAGGAGCAGATAACATTCAGGTGAGGGATCGTATGAGAGAAGTAGGACAAACCTTAACGAGGGAAATGAATCACTGAAAAGTCATTTTCACACACACACACACACACTACATCCACTGACTTGACAAGTACGTATGACAAGAAAGGACCCAGAAGTTAATAGACCTAGAATTGCAGCCTTTGACTGTCATATATTTTTATATTTCATGTTGTCTCTGATTCAGCCTCTTCATTAAACCTTGGCCTACTTAACACAGAGATTAACGTTAAATAAAGGTTATTGAATTGATCTGTCCCCTTCCCGTGGAAACTCAGAGGTGCCGGGGGAGCAGTGGAGCCGGTGAGCCAGATTTTTATGCACTGATTAATTTAACACGTCATACTTCATGGAGGGCGAAGATGGACAAAGGGGACAATACCGTAAAATTATATACACTAAGCCCCAGAGGGTGAGTAACCCACTATTTCCTAGCAGAGAGATGGAGTGACTTTGAAGGTCCACTGAGTGCCACATAGTGCCTTAAAATGGGAAATATGAGAGTGGGGGCCTGGGTACCATTAGAATCATCCCTCTGCAAGTATTTTAATCTTGATGCTAGCAATGATTCTATTTTCTGTTTTCACTGATGGATGAGTCAGAGACCAGGACCCATAAATAACATGTATAACCTTTATCGCTTAAAATGGAATATGCCCAACTATGATCTTATACAAGCAAACACATTTGCGGTTGATTGAACCCCTAAAACAGAGACTGTCTTCAAGCTGAAGTTGAACTATATTATCTTAAAGCTAAAGCTAGTGCAGTATAAATTAATGTCTGTTATATCCTGTCCCTTGCCAGACGAGTTCATACAATATTGATTAAGCTAACTGGTTGCAGGTATATTTATAAATGTGCTATCTGGTGATATTCCCACATTGGTGCACCAGGAGTATTTCATGTCGAACACCAATGTATTGTCAGTGCAAACAGCTCGTAGCAGCTACTAGCAGTATGACAGAGCCTATGGTGAAGAAGAAGCGAGAGTTACTAATGTAACTAGGTTTCTATCAATTCAAATTCCTAGTAAGCACTCACGATGCTCCTGAAACTCTACAGAAAGACACTCATGATCGGAGGAATTATGATTAGGCATGCAGTATATATCCTACACATGTTGACAGTTTGTGTAACTGACAGAAGGAGAGAAAAGATTTAGCACAGCTTTAACAACAATAACAACAATGGATGGAGGATCTGACAGGATCACCTACTGTGCAATGGTTGGACATTTGATAGAGAAACCAAGCGTGAACACCAAAGAGAAAATGAGGACATATAAATCCTTACATGCCTATAATTATGTCCTGGATGGTCATGAACAAGACTTAACTCTTTGAGTGAGACTTTGTGTTGTGTGAGCCGAAGTTCTGCCTAGCTAGCGACAAGTCTGGAAAACAAACCTGCTTCAGACTTGGGTTATTGCGAACTTTTGTACTCCTCCAATTCAAACACCCTACAACACAGTAAGATGACAATTTGATAATGGCAGCCGCTGTGTTTTTTTGCCTCCAGCTAACCGCCGTGACGTAGCCAGTTCCACATATGGAGGTTTACAGATTTTAAGTGTGTGGAAGGTACAGCATGGGCACCACCACAACACGTCAACCAGTAGTCTTGAGTAATTGGTAGAAAAGTTAAACAAGCGCTTTCTTCCCAACTACATGTGTATAAGTGGTGTGTCAACACAGATCCTGTCATTTGTCGAACTAAAAATAAGATCATATGACATGCCTAGAAAGTCTTCTGTTCTCCATCCACCTTCCGTGAGCCGCTCGTTTCAGGCCCAACTAAGCATGCAGCAAAGAACGTAGACACTTTTGACTGCTAGCCACGAGGCTTGCATAAGCACATTGTTTAATTCTGGCAGCAGCATGCTCCAGTAGCACTGGCTTAACCAATGTACTCGTCCTTTCCGCTTAAATCTTGTTTCTGTGCTGCGGCATTAAAAAAAAATTCTGCAAGAAGTGCACGCGGGTTAAAAAGCACTAGTGGTCCTAATATGTCCAGACAGCTCCTCTAGAGCCAGAGTGAACTGAAGCTTTAATTTAGGAGCACTTCTTGTTAAATATTGCTAAAAACTCTTGTCACATACTAGTGGTTGTGAATATTGAGGTCTGGACCTCTGGGGGTTCACTAGATATATGTGGGAGGTGGTGAAAATTTTGAGGTGGCAAGAAGAACATAATTGTAAGATAGCTAATTGAATTTGTTTAATTACCTAAAAGCTACTTTACATCTCTAGTGCCAGAATAGGGGTAACTGGTAACAGCCAATATAAAATGAAATCCTGAGATTTATTATGGGTAAATCTGACATTGATAACAAAATCAAACATGTGGGGGAGTCCATTATTCTTACTCTGTTTGGAGGGGAATAGCATAATCAGGAAAACCACAATGGATGCAGCCTCGTTGAAGAGAGTGCACTTGCCTCTGAGCCACATCACAATAATAAGATCTAGGATCATACGGCCATCATCGACAGAGGTACAGCGCTGTGAAGCGGTTCCAGGTGCATATTCCCCCTGAAAGTGCTTCCAAACATAGAAACACATGAATCTCCTGGATACATGGATACAGTCACCGGATGATGCTCATTAGCGCAGGGGGTTTCTGAAGGGACAGCAGCTCCCCCGTGGACATGGGAATATCATTTCACCTGTTTAAACCGCGCCTGATGAGTCAAACATAGTTAATTTGATTGAAAAAGAGGAGAAATTTGGCTTCATCATACGCTACCAGGCACATAATGATCCATATTCGGGATGATATTTCCTCCTGCTGCGGACAAATTTAAACCGCAAGAGGAAAAAAAAAAAGAAAAAAAAGCATAACACTGGAGGGGTGATTGCTGCTTTGGCTGCCTTCTGGTGTTTTATTCAAAATGTTCTTAATGATGCATCTTTTTTTTTTCTCTAAATAAAATGCAGTTATGTTTTGCAGATCCTTTTAAGGGTTTGGCTGAGGTCAAGATACACAATCTGAACCAATTACTTTACTACAGAGGCTCCATTTAATATCAGTTTCAGTTGTTTGTGTGCATATGTGAAAACTGGTCCCTGTGCATGTTTATTATATTAAAGGTTCATAAAATGAGCAAATGTATTTTGAGATTTAGTGAACTTCTCTCCTTAAATTTTCGTTTTTATCCGTAGCTTTTGCTAACATGCTTCCACATGATTCAAACAGGAGAGTTTTATCTCCAGCCAACTAGTGGGGCAGTCAACCATGCTACAAAGAGCGCGGCCGACCGACTACCGAATATATTTTTCACCAGAGACTTGACATCGCCCTCACATCACACACGTCACACACTCTTGAGTAAAAGAGAAAGTCATCTAAAGCTGAAACACAGTCTGCCCATCTGCCCGTCACTCTCGGTTTCTGTCTCTGCTTTATGAACGCACACAAGTACACAATTTGTCAGAAGTGATACGTCTCTGTCCATCTGTTCATTTAAAAGCATGCACAGTGTAAGGCCTTTAGGTGGTTTTGAACACTGTGTGTGTGTGTGTGTGTGTGTGTGTGTGTGTAGACCAGGTACAGGGTGTGGGGGTTGTCTTGGTAACAGCTGAGTTTTGGGTCTTGGGCTCCAAGGGAACGCAGCTGCACATGGCAACACAGATGGTGCTTCACAAACACATACGCGCGTGCACACAGTTGCACACACACACATATACACACACAAACTGAGGCCAGATACTCAAGATACAGACATGCATGTTCACACTCTCAGGCTACACACGCACACGCGCACACACACACACAGCCACGTGTCAGTAAGTGGGCAGCTCAGCTGTAACCTGGGAGGCTTCTCACGCTTTCATTTAGTATATTTCCAGACATCCTGCCTCTAACAAACGATCCCATATTAACTTTCAATCCTCTCTATTTTTGGGGAAACTATTTACAGAGCAGCGACGCTCCTCCAAAAACAGCGTCTTTTGTGCCAACTACAGTGTTTGGGATGTTGTAGCGCTAATTGTCTATTTCTATCTCTGTTACCAAGTGGCCATTAGTGTTGCTGATTTTAAACCTCATCTCCTCTGCATCGCTTCATTCATCCACACTATATCTACCGCTGTGACGTCGCTTATACTGGTTAGGTGTAAGTTCTGTCAAAAGTGTGCGCTGAAAGGATTTCCGCATTATGACCAGATAAATACTGCAAATCATTCTTTTTGGGCTCTGCTCAAAAATGCACAAAACAGATTAAAGCTTTCAAACAATATGCATAAACACACATTTCTTTTATACATACATTTATACATATATACATTTCGAGTTGAGTTGGCTCATGGAACCCAAAGTTCAATAATGCTTCTACCACCAAGCTCATCTCATTTGCTCACTTGATAAAACTGACATGTAACGATTCTTTTTGGTGGATTCAAAGGGAGTTGTTTCTATTACGCTATCGTATATTGATTCAGAAATTTGGAGACTTTTTTTCCCCCCTTAACCACTTCCAGCCTTTACGCTAAACTAAACTGTGCTAATCTACTTAAGAGTTTAACCCCAGAGTTGAAGAAAGGCAAGACACGAGAGAGACGTTGATGAGATGAAATGTGGAACAGCTCCTTCCAGTTCTACCTTCTCTGTTGTAGGTGTTGACATGGAAACAGTATAAATGGCGGGAATACGCCACGATAAACTCTTTAAATAACTAGAGAGATATTTAACCAATGGTTTCTGATCTCTTTATTTGGTGAGTGCTTATAAAGAAGTATTAGGGCCCAGTATCGTGTTTCTGGCGTCTCTGAATTTCAAAATAAGAGCAAAGTTAGCAAAAAGTCATAAAATATAGTTAGTATATCAGAATATTGGCTTTTATTTTTTTCTTTCCCATGATTGTCTGAAGAGTTGTGCTATTGAGGAACTACAACAGAAAAAGCCAGTGCAAGTTTAAAATCTATCAGTTTCTCTTTAAATTATCACTGGAAATAAATATGACCAGTTTCACTGAAACATTCTCCAAAAAAGAAAATGAATATAAAAGTTCAAAAGTTAAGGAAACTATTTCAAATAATTCACATGATAAATCTTTTCCTTTTCATTGATGGAAATCCATATTTAGCATGTTTACCGTGATATGAAGTCCTCTGACAGTCCCCGTGCAGACTTTCAATATAATTTGACGTTACTATCCCGCTGGAGAGACCGAATATTATTTAATAAAAAAACGAGACGGAGATTCACTCCTGGCAACGCAAAGGCCCAATTTCCTGTCTAACAGGAAACGAAGCTGCCACCAAGTTGGCAAGATTATTCTGCATAAAATAAATATTTTTCTCTCTTCATATCTGACTTTATCTTCATGGCCCTCACTCGTTTCCTCTGTGCACACACGCTCTCATACCCACAGTCACACTCCACCTGAGGTGATTCCCGCAGAATTAATAACTCTCAGAAGGAAAGTAATAAAGGGAAACCCACCCTCCCTCTTTGTCCATATTTGGCCATATTCTGACAGCTCTAATTAACTAAGTCCTTAATGCGTCTGTACCTGACATTTGATTGGCTGGGGGGCTGGCCTTGTTAAGAACAGTTTTAAATTAACAGATGAAATTAGATAGGAGATCGCAGCAGATACGCTTGACGAGGTTAATTAAATGACCAGTCACGAGGGGGGTGTTTTAAATCCAACAGCACCGACAGATTCAGAGGTGATACGCTTTCCCACACTCCCAGTTTTCCACAGTAGCTATAAGTGGCTCTTTAACATATCTTAAATGTTAATTTGCACGTGTTTTAATGCGATACCACTATAGCTGAGAGCTTCTCTGAGAGGCTAACATCCTGCATGCTGCAAAGCCTGCAGCTTGGTCACACTTGATGGGAAATCTGATTTATTCACTGAACAAATAAGGAAGAGAGAGAGAAGACAGTTGGTTCTTATTAACTTTAGATTGCGTGCTGCATGTCTCCGAGGGGGTTATTTGCCCTGATCCTACACAACCAAACAGATTAGCACAATGGCGAAGAATATAAGAAAAGAAAAAGATTTACTGGGAAGCCGTGCAACTGTTGAAGTTGTGGAGGTTCACAGCTGGATTAATTAATTTCTTCTTTGTTTATGATTACTTAAGGGTAGCAGAATGAGCTGTGAACACGGCATGATGTTTTACAGCCCTGCTTAACAGACACCAAGGAACAGTGGCAGTCATTTATTGGTATTCATTGTGAGTCATGTCTATCTCTTCTAGAAGAATTATGAAAAGTGTTCCCTCTCCTTTGACCTCTAGAACTGTTACTAGACTGTTACTTATATCTGATATGGGGCGGCACATTAGTGGTGATTAGCACTGATGCCTCCCAGTGAGAAGATTCTGGGTTTGAATTCTGGGTTTGACTTTCTGTGTGAGCTGTGTCTGCGTGGGTTCTCTCCGGGTACTCCAGCTTCCTCCCACCGTCCAAGATATGCTTGTTAGGTTAATTGGTGATTCTAAATTGGCCGTAGGGGTGAGTGTGGTTGTGAGTGTGGCTATCTGTATCTCTGTGTAAGCCTCGACCTGTCCAGGGTTTCGCCCAATGCTGGGATAGGCTCCAGTCCTTCCATGACCCT
This sequence comes from Chelon labrosus, assembly GCF_963514085.1. NCBI lineage: Eukaryota > Metazoa > Chordata > Actinopteri > Mugiliformes > Mugilidae > Chelon > Chelon labrosus. The sequence continues at coordinate 21,873,004 of NC_140358.1, forward strand.
CTGGTTAGAGATAATGAATGACCATCGACCGTTCAGCTCATCAAACTAGTGCACAAGAAGAGATCTATCTATTCTGAACATTCAAATTAATGGATATGTTCACAATGGCACGATTCTAAAGAATGAATAAAGTGTGACCAACTGATCAGTATGATTGAGGAGAGTCCAGCTCAGCATGAGAGTTTGTAGATCCTCTTATAGCCTCCCAGCTAATAAATCCTACATTTTTCCATAAGGACAGGGAGTATGCAAACTCCACAAAGAAAGGCCCCAGGCCGACATGTTTAAAGCCAGAACCTTCCTGCTGTGAGGCATCAGTGCTAACCACTACACCACAGTGCCGCCCAAGGATAGACATTATCAGCTTAATTTATTTAGGGCAAGTGTGCACACATACATGATATTTATTCTCTTAACCTATCCATTTGTACACACAAAGACAAGGGAGAGCATTCCATTCAACAAGGAGCTTGGTAGTAGTTTACGTGTTGGTTGCCTTGCTCAAGGACATATCAGCCATGGATGTAGAAGGGATTTAAACCTCTGACTACGGTCCCAAGTCAACTTCTCTTACCAATATACCACAGCTCTCCCTATACATATCATTTCTGATAAGACACCACTGGAAATAAAGGCAAAACAAGATGACTAAAATTGATAACAGGAATGAGCAGATGGTTTTAGCCTTCGGGGCGGTCGGCTGTGAGCTGAATAGAGAGGCAAGAATCAGGAGGAGGAGTAAAACAAGGAATAAAGGAAAGAAAAAAGCATGTAAGCCCACATGAGGGTAGGAGTGCTAATAGTTTTGGTCTCAGTGGTGGTAGCTGGTGCATGCGTGTTGGGGCTTTCATGACAGAACTGGGTGGCAGGTGATGGCTGACTGACAGCTGTTACCTGGGGGGTCCCAAAACATCCAAGAGTGCTCCACTTCCGCGGGGTAGCCCCAGCGGTTACCAAAGTAAACCGTGAAGAGGACGGCATGGGAAATTGAATTTGGGTCCCTAAATTGTTTGAGTCATCTGTGGTTTGAGCAGCTGTAGGCCTTCGAGTGACTGGACGGTTTTAACTCTGTGTATGGTTTCAGGCGGTAGCATTCCCAGCTGGGCAGGTGGAAATAGACCAGACAGAAAGTTCTTGTAATTGGTTTAATGATGGCTAATGTATAAAACACACACACACACACACACACAAATATGTTCCCCTCGTTTTTATCTAAAGCCAGTTTTTGCCTGCCAGGCTGCTTTAACCCACTAATCTAAAAAAGCCTCAATAAAAACTGCCTATGCAGCTGGATATGAAATATTGCTTTTTATTAAGGATTAAATGTGTAATACAGATATGTTAAAGGTTAAAGATATCAGTGTTTTCTGGATAAAAATACCAAATGTTTCAATTTACCTGCTATGGTACAAACTTTTAATAAATGCTTACATTTAAAAATAATGAAAACATTTATCGATACCGTTCGGCGTCCCATTTTAAGCACGAAAACCTCATTATTGCCCTTCAAAGTTGTGCCAAAAGTTTCTGCATATCACTATCACGAGGTCATAAAAACCTTTTCTAAGAGCAGTTAGATGAGCAGCGGCGGCTATTACACCAGGAAGCTGAGTGAAAGAGACCTCTTAACCTCCATTACACATCTAAAAGTGATAGAAACAAACTATTCCACTTAAGACGCCTCCACGACTTCTCTCTCTTCTTGCTCCTACTCCCACAGCTGTTAAAGGTGTAAAAATGTTAAGAGGGATAAAAAAAAAAAAAAAAGAAAAAAGAAGGAGCAGCCCTTTGAGAGCGAGCACACGCATGGCGACTAAATGAATAAAGCTATAGACACGCGTACTGTATGGTTTAATGGATGAGTGCACAGATGTAGAGACTGAAAATGATCCCTTGCTTCATAAAGAAAGAGAAAAAATGCACATGTAAGATAAACAAGGACTGCTTCGTCGCTTCTTTTATCATCTGCTGCAAGAACACGTTTTTTAAAAAATACACAAAAAGAAAAAAAAGTCAAACCAATTAAAATGTGATGAGGATGGGCTTTTATTAATGAATGAAAGCTCATGTGGTAAATGATTGCCTTTTCTAAATGATTTAATAGTTGTGTCTCACTTTGCGCTAGCTGGAGGTCTGAACTCACCCACCACAAAGGAAAACTGCTGAATTTGAGAAACTCTTCGGGAGCTTTGGGATAATCAGAGGATTAAAAAAAAACTAGTTAGTGTACACAAATATATCAGAATATATTTTAAACCTTTGTGTATACATCCTTTGCTTTAGCTGGTTGACGGTTGTTTTCTTCACAGCTGGCTACGCACCGCAGAAACCACTTAGTCCAAACAAAGTAACTTAAAAAGACTTTCACAAACCAGGCTAGAAGCTCATTTTTCGGTTCGTAGAGCACTTTGTCCCTCACTTATGGTCGACAAATTACATCGGTGGGCCACCGCTTTGCATAAGCAAACAATATTTATGAGTAAATACTGTGAGCCAAAAGTATTTGTGAGAGAATTTTCATATGCACGGCAGATTAAATTATGAAGTGTGTCTAAACTTGTGTTTAATGTTGCATTACAAGAGCAGCTCTGGGTTAAATACCTTTCCCACATGACCATGTTATCACAATAGCTATCATAGTGGATTGTGACATCACCCATAGGATCCTTGAAGAGAGGTCTTCAAGCTCGATGAGGGTTGCTTGGGCTACCGCCATCTTGTCAAGGTCTGACTCTCCAACTCCCAGATAATTCAAAGATGTGACACACTCTTAAGGCCCGGACACACCAAACTGATATCAAAGAAGATCACCTGACATCATCTGAGTCTGAACCAAAAAGTTGCACTTGGACACTACAAAGACTACAGCCAATGGCCGACTGGCACAGCGGTTCTTAGTCTGCGTAAAAGGGAATAATACTTCCTTCCAGCTGATGCCAGTAGTCTTTATTTGTCATTTAAAAAGGGGATAATACACCGACCAGCCACAATATTAAAACTACTGACAGGAGAAGTAAATGACATTGACCATCTTGTGACAATACAGTTTTCTGCTGGGAAACTTTTGGATCGGGCATTCATGTGGATGTTACTTAGACATGTAGCACCCACCTAGACCAGACCAGACCAGGCACCCCCACCCCATAGCAATGACACTCCTTGATGGCAGCAGCCATCCCCAGCAGGATGCAGCCTGACACAGGCACACACACAAAAAAACTTTAGGAACAACTCAAAAAAACAACAGCACAAGGTGTTGACCTGGCCTCCAAATTCACTAGATCCCAAACTGATCAAGTATCTGTGGGATGATCCACTGAGGCCCCTCCCCTCAACCCATAGGATCCAAAGGCCCCCACTAACAACATTCTGTTGTCAGACACCACAGGACACCCTCAGAAGGCCCATGTCCATTCTCTGATGAGTCACAACTGTTTTGGAGGCACAAGGAGAGCTGAGGTAGGTGGGTTACCTCTAGAAAGACAGCTAGCAACCTGAGACAACACCTACCTGTCACTAGAAGTGGCCAAACCGTTAATTATGCCTTGAACTCTACTTTAAGTCTTGATATAATTTGAAACACAAAATCTCCTTACAGAACTTGTGTATAGAATAATATTTTTTTTTTGTATCAGGCTGTAAACGTTTTTATTTCTGACATTCTACCATAACCATATCTCGGGGATTAACTAACTTTTTTGGAGCCAGCATTAAGAGGCCATTTGAGAAACTGACCCTGTCACACGCAGCGCCAGTAGTCCGACAGCGAGACACGACCTGGCAAGGGCTAAATGGCAACTGTAGTGGATGCAGAAAAGATTAGATTAACTGTTGTCACGTTAACAATGAAAAGACATTAATTTACTAAGACAATGTGGCGGAGAGGCAAACGAGGCCAAAGCAGAGCAAGTCAAATGAGGGAAAAGTGGAGAGAAGTCAAGATGACAAAAAATGGAAAAACACACACACACACAGCAGAGAGAAGACAGAAAGATGATGATATCTACTTAGAAGTTGATATAAATAAATATCCATAAAGGAATATAAGCAATAATAAGATGGCAATAAAAGAAAACAAGAACTGGTGACATTACCTTAAAGAATATCTATAGACTGTAGGCATCTACTTCTAGTAATAATCTTTACTTTGTATATACTGTAGATTCACTATACAGTTGTTGCACAGTTGTACAGTCGTATATATCAAACAGTTAAAGTTGTCTATTTATATATTCTTTTGTGTATTTTGAATCATAATATATTGAAGTAGAACTAGTTAGAGTAGTGAAAGTGGTAGGGTGGTAGTAAAGGTAGGTTTTGTGTGGTACAGCTGCAGTAACTTCAATGACAATGATGAAACAAGGATTAAAACAAGTTTTAAATCTGTGTGCAATTTGATAAAAAACCCTATTTTGCAAAGGGGTTTGTTCTGTCCATCCCATCCACCGGGGCAGTAAGCAGCCAAATAAGGTCCCTGGGAAGCAGCTGCGGGGCAAGTAAGCCCTACAGCCCCAAGCAGACTTCTCAAAGCACTAATCCATAACAGCACACCATAGGCCAAGCCCGACACACACACACGCCAGGTGCTGTAGATGCTGCATGATGGAAATCCAGTCGTACTCACACTCCAGTCATTAATCCTTTCAAGTTCATTCATACACATATACACAAACATAGTGGTCCAGTGTAGGTAGACTCTCAAAGGGGATTTCTTTTTAATAAAAATTCAATTCTGTCTCCGCAAGATACATATCCCACAGAGAGAGTGAGAGTTTGAAGAAGATAGAGGGGGAGTGGAGAGTGGCAGCAGGAGGAATAATTACACCGTGATGAAGACACTGAGACGACAGAGAAACACACTGTGAGGACTGTTATTTTATTCTGATTTCTGCCTTTTTAACCCGAGATTAAAATTATGGTTTCACAACTGAAAACCGTGTTGAATTAAGATTAATTACAGATCGTAATTGCTCTTGACATTTGACCAGTGATTTTAGGCTTCTGGAGCCATATTGTTAATTTTCAGTGCATGGTAGCACTGGGTAAAACTAATCAGGTTACAATACAGCCGTAATAAATTGATTGGTTGTGTTTTATAAAAGAGGAGAGAGGATGAGGATAGAAACTGAATGACTGTGTGTCTAAGTGCAGCCTCAAAAATGAAACTTATTTTGCACCACATTTACAAGAAACTGACAAAGGAAATAACTGAATGAATATTCAGATCAGGCGTAACATTATGACCACGTTCCTAATATTGTGTAGGTCTTTCTTGTGCCTCCAAATCAGTTGTGACTCATCAGAGAATGGACATGGGTCTTCTAAAGGTGTCCTGTGGTGTCAGGCAACAGACATTTGTTAGTGGGGGGCCTTTGGGTCCCATGGGTTGAAAGTGAGGGGCCTCTGTGGATCATCCCACAGATACTTGATCAGTTTGGGATCTAGTGAATTTGGAGGCCAGGTCAACACCTTGTGCTGTTCTTCATGTTTTTTTGAGTTGTTCCTAAGGCGTTTTTGTATGTGTGCCTGTGTCAGGCTGCATCCTGCTGGGGATGGCTGCTGCCATCAAGGAGTGTCATTGCTATAGGGTGGGGGTGCTACATGTCTAAGTAACATCAACATGAATGCCAGGTCCAAAAGATACCCAACAGAACACTGTATTGACACAAGACGGTCAATGTTATTCACTTCTGCTGTCGCGTGGTTTTAATGTTGTGGCTGATGTGTGACCTTCCATAAAGGCCCTAAACACCTAGTATCTAAGTCATATTCTTCTCACGAGGACTCGAATCTAGAGTTAAACCTAGAGTTTAACACTTATTTCACATGAAAGACTTGTGTATTTGAGTTGCTGTCTTGTGTCTAAACACACACACAAACACAGCATATCACCTTTTTCAACCCGAGCCTTGCCCTCTAACATCTCTAACCAGTGAGAAGAACTGTTTTCTCACTTGTGTGAAGTGGGCAAAGCTCAGCTAGACAAAAGGTGAAATACCATTTTTTTGTGTGTGTGCCTCCAGGCTTCCAGACAACAGTGTATGAAATGATTGCGTGCGGTTAATGCCACAGCTTTCCGCTCTGTGCAGTGGTATAACAGTCATCAGACATAGCAGGACAAATCCTGATGGGCTGTTAGATCATTAAAAATAATAATAGTTTAATATTTCCAGCCCACAGACGACTGAGGCTGAAGGCAACATGTATTCAAGTTGTCTGTACACTCAACCAATATCTCAGGAATCTCATGGTGGGATTTCATCATTTATTTGTCTGTGATGTCATGACTTCTGTGACCTTACAGTGTGTCTGTCCAATTCAGCCCATAACTCAATAATTCATAAATTAATGAATACATACATGAATACAAATGATGTGATGATGACATTTCATATCTAAAAGAAAAACTGTGACCTACAACCAATCAGATTCAAGTCCATGGTTCACAGCTGATACGTATGACTATGTCGTTGTTAGTCTTCTGTCCGTTAACACATAAAGCCCACCCAAACGATATTATTGCCCCAGCAGATCTTCGCTGGAACATAATCACTTCCCAATGGAGTGATTCCAGACCAACAATTTGTGGGCGGGGGAAGTTGGGCTGGTTTCCAGGCTATATTATAAGAGTACCAACCATGGACTGTATAAATATGGACAATGTGTCTCCTGTCTCCACTTCCTGGCACTGGCCAAAGTGACACTATTTTCCTGGGGATACGGGCGGCGGCATCTTGCGACTTTGGAGCCAGAGTCTGCACAATACAGCCCAAGAGTGGGCTGAGTCTTGTTACAACTCTCACAGTCCCACGGGACGCTTTATGGAGCAGCTGGCATGGCAACTGGTAGTCACCATTATGTCACATCCTGTTTCTATAGCGTCAAATAACTAAAATGAAACTTATCCAAACATTTGACAATTGAACATGCACCAACATTATATTAACTACATAAAATGACAGAAACCATCCTCGAAAAGATAAATATTTGACGTGTACTTTAGTGTTTTAGTAGTGTTTTTTAGTTTTAGTGTTTTAGTAAGGCCCAAGTCCCATCCACTAACATGGAGGAGGTGGAGCCTATGACCTATACCGTAACCAGTCACCAGGGGGAGCTCTACTTGCTTTGGCTTCACTTTTGAGGCGCTGTTCTGGCATCCATCTTTATACAGTCTATGGTACCAACACACTTAACCAGTTGGTGGAGGAATATATCTTCAATGAGGTAAGTTATTTTTTATTTTAATTATTGTATTTATGACTGTTATGCTGCTGTCTGCCTTGTCCAAAATGCATTTTGAGTTTTTGTCCTTTGTCCTTATATGTCAATATAAATATTTCAATCATTGCTAAATCCTTCCTTTGCACTTTTTATTGAACCATAGGTGGGAACTAACTACTGGTATTGTTGCAGCTTAGCGAAGTTATTTTATTCACAACAGGAAACGCGCTACGCCTTATAAACACAAGCTTAGTCAGTGCTCGACATGGGGCAACACTACAGTTGAGCAACAGTTGAGTTTCCTTGCTAAGATCTTCCCTGAATCACTGCCAGGGACTTAAACCTGTGACCTTACAGCCCACAACTCCACACCTGACTTACTGCTGTTATTTTTCCCTGTAGGAACACAGTCAAACAGGTGTTTTAGCCGACAATCCCGTCTCCATCAGACACACATCTCTCCCCCTCATCATCTTTTCTCTCTCTCTTTCTCTCTCTCTGTCTCTCTCTCTCTCTCTCTCGGCCCCTCCTTCTCCATCAAGGTTGCAAACAAAGGCTGATTACCATATTCATGAGTCCCCCAGATGACGAATGAAAGCGGGGGTAAAAGAAAGAACAAAATCCTTTTTTTTTTTTTTATCGTGCTTTCATCGCACATTGATCATCCTTTCACCTGCAATTATTTTCTCAATCCCTTTGATGCTCTTCCTCCTCCTCCACCACTTTCATTTTCCCTCTATTTTCTCTGGCCTGTCTGTCAACAGCCTGTTTATATCAAAGCACCAAGACAGATGTGTGTCAGCGTCTGTGTGTATATGCGCGCTCACACATTATGACACTGATGGAAAGGCTAAACACCTTGTACTATATTATGTAATCTGATATTTTCTGTCTTCTCTGTGTGTGTGTGTTGTGAATAAATGGAGAGATTGATGAAGACAGGAGCTAGGTGTATGTGTGCTGACAATGATAGAGAGGCAACTCATACTCCCATAATATAATAGCCTTACTGGCAGGTGTGTGTTTGTGTCTGTGTGACCTTGAGCAACCTTCCTTCCTTGCTACCTAGCTTCCTAGATATGTTTCTTCTTACTTCTTTGTTTCTGCTTTTTCTTTTCCCTATCAACCTATCTTCTTCCACTCCTTCTTTTCCTAACTGATCATTTGTTGAACCGGTCCTGTGAGCAGTAAACCTACAATATAACACTTTATGCACTGTATCTAAAATCCCAGGTCTTTCAAGCTTTGAATTTCTCCCAATTTTGAACCAAGTGTACCGTACATCCAGAGGCAGAGAAACATTTTTGAGTTATAGATGGTGTAAACAACATTCATGCATGCAGTATTTTCTCACTAAAGAAATGTAAGACTGATATGGTATTCCATTGACTTTCATTGTTCTTCTTCAATACACTTTCTTCGTTTTAATTTAGAGTTTATTTCTAATATCCTGAAATATCCCAATCAGCCACAACATTATAACCACTGACAGGAGAAGTACATAACATTGACCATCTTGTGTCAATTCAATGTTCTGCTGGGAAACTTTTGGAGCTGGCATTCGTGTGGATTTTACTTAGACATGTAGCACCCACCTAGACTAGACCAGGCACCCCCACCCCATAGCAATGACACTCCTTGATGGCAGCAGACATCCCCAGCAGGATGCAGCTTGACACAGGTACACACACACAAAAACAGTTTTGGAACAACTCAAAAAAAAAAACATGAAGAACAGCACAAGGTGTTGACCTGGCCTCCGAATTCACTAGATCCCAAACTGATCAAGTACCCGTATCCAACAGTTTTGGAGGCACAAGGGATTAGGGAGGTGGTCATAATGTTACGCCTGATCAGTGTATATTTTGTATATATCTTTTTGGCCTCCCCATTTTGACCCTTCTTATCTCTCTATTGGTTGCTCTTTTGTACCTTTCATGTTCACCCTTCCTTATTATTTCCTTCTGTCATTATTCTTTTTAGAGTCCTCCTTCCTGTTCTCAACATCCCTCTGTTTGCTCTGTTGATCTTTTACCTCCACATTCTCTTATAATTCATTTTATTCTTTGCCCATTGTCCTTTCTTTCTTTTTTCTTTCACTGTTGTTTTTTTTTTTTTGTACCCACATACTCTTTCTCCCTTAATCCATCTTTAATTCCATTTCTGTCTAAGCACTGGTTTTCAGGTTTTATTACAGTGATGTGTTTTTTATCACCCTTAACGGGGCAAGCAAAAACAAATGAATAAATCATGGTATGTTTCTGTAGAAGATAATTTGACACGTCGGAGCTACAGTGCTGTATTACTCTGTCCTGAATTACGTGGCTCAGAATGACTAACAGCTGCAAATGCAACCGGGGCCCTCTCTCGCGGACAGAAATCTGAAATATAGAGAGCCTCCTCGCGTTTCATCCCATACTCCTCTCACCTCGCGTTATCTCCCTGCAATAGTTTGAACGTGGAATAATGACATGATGCATCAACGTTTTAAAGCACGGGAACGAAAAGAGAGAATAAGCTGAACGAGAAAGACAAAGGGACAGTTAGAGATATAGAGGGTGGCGAGGGGAGGACAGGCGGAGGGTGGACAGGCAGATGGAAGGAAAGCGAGATAGAAGCAGACACCTTGCAGGGAAAGAGGTAGACAGACGTGGAGAGATAAATACGATGGGAGAAGAGAAAAAAAAGACAGACAGAGAAAGAGAGACAAGAACAGAGAAAAGAAAAAGACAGAAACCCCGCGTCCTTATCTCACCCTGCCTTTCACAGCCAACCTCACACTGGCATCTAATACTACTCTGTATGTGTGAACTGTTGAACGTATCAGAGAGCAGGACTGGTTTGTGTGGCTGTGTGGTCTCGACTCAGGCTGAAACTAATGAAAATATCCATTGTTGATAAATCAGTGTGGGAATCTCTTACCAGCGTGTCCTGTCAATGAGTGCAAATATCAAGAATACTTTTATTCTAAGTCAACTATTGGATTAGTTGATAAATCTTGTGTTTTCATGTGTGTATAGAAATGTGCTGGCTTTTTCCAAACATAAGCTGTAGGCGTTTTTTAACAACTCGTTTAGACTACTGCAATGCACTTTATGTTAGGCTTAGCCAGACGTCACTGTCTAGACTACAGCTGATTCAAAAACGCTGCTGCTCGACTTTTTTTAGGTACCAAAAAGCATGATCACATTACCACGATTTTAGTGGAAATTCATTGGCTCCCTGTCCGTTTCCGGATTGATTTCAAAATTATTTTATTTGTATTTAAATGTATTCATGGCATTCCTCCTCAGTGTCTGTCCGAACTGCTCCAGCCGTACACTCCCTCACGCTCTCTTAGGTCGGCAGATCAGTCATTGTTGGTTGTCCCAAAGACAAAGAGGAAGATGAGAGGTGACCGCGCCTTTGCAGTTGCTGGCCCCAAACTGTGGAGCAATTTGCCTTTGCACATTAGACAGGCCGACTGTCTTCCTCATTTTAAATCCTCTCTTAAAACACATTTTTCTCTTTGGCTTTTAACTCAGCGTGAGATGTTGGTTCTTATTGTTTACATGGTTTGATTGGTTTTATGATTTAAATCTTGTTTTTAATTTTTCTTTGTGTTTTTATATTCTCATGTCTGTGTACAGCACTTTGGCCAACCTTGTTGTTTTTAAAGTGCTTTATAAATAAAGATTGATTGATTGATTGATTAACATCAGTGAGGCTATTCAATCCATATAACGCCAAAAATATACAGAATGCACATACATGCATGACAGTGTACACTGGCCTGGAGTCATGAGGTGGCATATGACCACAATGTTATGTTGAGTGTTTTTGTTGCATATGCATTTTTTCTACACCTTTAGAAAAATAGCGCTGTCTCTTTAAGAAAGAGTGTAGTCTTGAGTTGTTGTTGAAGTTGTGCGTGGCTGTGGATGTGTGCCGCTGAACTGAAGACATGTTGCAAATATAAAGTAAAAATGAATAAAGATGAACGTTTGTCTTGCTGTTCGTTTTGGAGGTGCAACGGATAAATGTTTTAGACTAACATCTAAAACATTTTTTTTAATGGCACGTGATCTACCCGCACTACCGTCGCGATCTGCCGGTCGACCATCCAAAACCATCCATCTTGTGTGCATGCTAAGCTTCCAAGCCAGTTTTAGCTTTGAATCTTGAAATGAGAATTTACAAATTTGCAACAATGATAATAGACCATTATTGTTCCATGTAACTGACTTGTTATTCACCTTTCTTTATTATTATTTCATTTTTAGATCGATTTATAGATAGATATACTTTTGTTGTGTAGTCATTGTTCAGTTTAATTACGTTTAGGCATGTGGACACTTGGTAAGGTTTAGAAAAAGATGATGTTTTTGGGTTAAAATAGACCTTTGCCCAGTGTTTAACAAATGATATAAAGAAAACCCCACAGCTGACTTTTTGGCATCATTGCAGTCAGGGCAGCAGAATTGCACAGAAATTCTGGAAAAGGTCATTTCTTTCGTCCATTTTTGCTTATTTAGAAAAAAAACCCTTCCCATATTCCATCTTTCACACCTCCCCAACTGCGAGGCCAAAACGAACAACCTTGGCCTCTATGAATGAGAGGGACTTGGCAGAATGTCATGATCTTAGTGAATCTGTTCGAAAAATCTCAACTGTAAAGTTTGCTACATACTCTGCAAGAGGTGAGAAATTTGGCTTTGCTCCTAGGGCCGTGAAAATAGAATGATGTAATTTTGTTTTCTCGCAGCTTGTTCTCGACACATAATCTGGGCAGAACCTTTTGCTCGTGTGGTGTCTGACAACTATTCTGTGATTGGTGAGAAACTGGAAGTGGGCTTGGTTAATGCGGAAAAGCAGAAATGCTGAAGGCCACTGTGTGAGCTCCCAGATGCTAATATTCGCAAGTCTGATAAAACTAATGAAACAGAAAGTCTATTTTAGTTTTAGCAGTACTGGGTGGTATCTTTATTGTCCTATATTTAAACTGGTGGCATTTTACCAGATTCTGGAAAAGGTTTAGACTGTTCTTTAGACATTCACTATGCCAGGCCAGGAATTAGGTACATACTCAGGTATTGTACACACATTTTCCTGTAGCTAAGAGAGGAGGCAATGACAAGTAGATGGATTGATGGAAACAGGAATCAAACCACGGATAACTTTCTGGATGGAGGAAGAGACGGATAGACAGACGACAAGAACTTTTGACAGACAAGCAATTAGCTGGGCTCCAGTGACTTAAAATATGAGTGACATTTATGTCTGAGAGCACCGGTTAGACAAATCACTGGAAGGAGATGATGAACCCTAATAATTAGTTGAGCTCGTGAGGAACTGAAGGGACATTTTACATGATCAGTGGTTCTCATCTAAGTCCTATCACACTTTATCATGCTTCAGTTTATGTACACTTTCACCACTACATTCATCCTGTTTCACTTCCTTTAGTACATTCATCTCTTAGTACGTCTGTCAACCTGGTCATGATATATCTATGACCAACAAGACTGAACCAAGGGCAACTGGACTTGTATTTCCTCCCATTCTTCGTATGTTTCTGAACGTCATCAACGATGTAACCAAGAGTTTCATAGGAAACTTAATCTCAGTGGCCACAACTGCCCCTATGTGAAAGGAAACAACTCTTCATACCAGCAGATGTTAGTAGTCTCTATTAGCCATTTAAAAGAAGAAAACGGAGGAAATACTATTTTCAGGGAGGCTAGGAAGAACTACACACTGTTGTACGGTGTATACTACAGTATATTAGGTATAGCAGAGGTCTTCAACAGGGGGTCCGCAACCCCTAGGGAGTCCGTGGAGGTACTGCAGGGGGTGAACTCGTGAAAGTTTTGGTTGATCAGACTTTTTTTTTTATATTCCCCCCCGCAATTTTTTCCCCAAATTTAAATGTCTTTAAATACACATATACATAAGTAGGGGGTCAGCGCTCCATCTCTCCATCAGTTTGGGGGTCCTTGGCCTGGAAAACATTGAACACCCCTGAGGTATAGTATGTATAGTTTGTTGGTATAACGTGAGAGAGAAGAGAAAAAAAAACTATTAATGTATTAAAGTAAATACAGTATTCTAAGGGTACAGAGAATATTTACAGTCACTGTACCAAGCTTTTAATAACTAGATAACTCCTGTGCGAATCGGCCATGTCCGTAATTTGTAAAGTAAAAATTACGCTGCAAATTACCTATCCTATTTCTCGTAACACAGAGGTCCTGTGGTAACACTAATCAAGTGCAAATCCGCAACTCTGTGTGATTTGGGGGTGAGTTTTTACTTTTTCAAGACTTTAGTATGATTGTATGCTCTTTTCTGCCTTTTGTCACTTTTTGAAGGGTGTGCTGTAAATCAAGGTTTGGACAACTGTTAGGGTGCAAAGTCGAGATGTCGCTGACCCATTCACACATTTAGATGGATGGAATCTTTAAATGAAGCATCAGTGTGTTCATCTGCAAAGGTGGAGCTGATTTAAAGACTGCCAGGTCATTCGTAATTTCTTCCCCGGGATCAATAGCATCAAAAATATATTTTTTATTATCCATTAGAATTTGCAAAGTAACTAAAGGTGTCAAAAGTATAAAATGTCCTCTTGCATGCAGTGGAGTGAAGCGGAAAGTAGCAGACATAACTACGGATAGTAAATTTGAGTTGAGTTTGCTTATCTTGTGCAAATGCGCCACGTGAAACACAGGCGTAGGGGGGTAGTTTCTGATTGACATGACGAATAAGGCTTAAGTACAGTTTGGTGGGGGAGCAATCAAAGTTAAGTAAGCAAAGTTAAGTGGGAAATGAAAACAAATATTGCACAGAAACGACATGGTGAGTAAGAAAAATACCTACAAGTCCAGTTGCCCTCGTTTCAGCTTGTTTTTTTGGATATACTGTGACCTTGATGACTGAGAGCCTTCACACACAAAAATACCTAAACAGACATATTGTCCAGAGGGTGTCTGTGTCCTTTAGCTGTGGAGGGAACTCAGCAGCAGTCCTAACAAATGCTGGTGTTGAAGTGTTTGACCGCTGCAGGGACAAAGGTACCTACAGAAGAAGGTGTAGCAGCCTCTGGTTGAAGGAGAACCAGGAGCTTTCGATGTGCCCCCTTGAACTTGCTTTAGCTTAGCTTTATCTCATCACATCCATTTTTCTAACTGAGCCAAACAGCCAATCAGAGCGCTCTTTCCCACTGATGCGATCCTCTGCCACAACAACAGTGTGGGACAAAAACGGCTCTAAATGTGCTTATTAAGGTGGAATAGGCATTGCTGTTGTTAAACAGGACCACCAGCACAAAAACACAGTATTCCTCAGTTACAACAATACAACAAGTAATCTAATAAATGTGTCTGTCATTTAAATAATTTACATATTGTCAACTTAACTTTTAAAGTATATATTTACTCATGTTTCTGTCAAATGCAAATCGTGTATATTTTGTGTATTACATTTTATTGTATTTATTTAATTATTATTTCTATTTTTACACAGTGCCACTATTTTTATTTTATTTCTATTTTTACAGTGTCGCTATTTTATTTTATTTTTACATCACACCACTATTTTTATTTTATTTTATTTCTATTTTTACACAATGACACTACTTTATTTTATTTTTACACAATGTTGCTATTTTTATTTTATTTTATTTTTACATCATACCACTATTTTAATTTTAATTTATTTTATTTTTACATCATACCACTATTTTTATTTTATTTCTTTTTTTAACACAATGCCACTACTTTATTTTATTTTATTTTTACGCAATGTTGCTACTTTATTTTATTTTATTTTTACATCACACCACTATTTTTATTTTATTTTATTTCTATTTTTACACAATGCCTCTGTTTTATTTTATTTTATTTTATTTTTATTTTTATTTTTATTTTTATTTTTATTCTATTCTATTCTATTCTATTTTATTTATACACCACTATTTTTCTTCAACTAGCGGTCTTCAAGAGTGCAATTGAGCCACTGTGACCAAACAATTTCCCTTGTGGATGAATAAAGTCTAAGTCTTAAACTCTCTAAGCTGATCATATTTACTGACAGTACTGTGTGAACATTCTGACAGTCCAGGATTTTATGGTATTAATTCAGCAGTGTGAATGGCTCCTCAAGCACCATTTGCTTTTCTGGTTTTAGTTTAAAAAAAATGAATAAATACTTCTATCATAAATCAATCTTTAATTATGAGCTCCCTTTGTCTGCTTATTGCCTGTAGACCACATCAGTATAATAACAGAGAGCATAATGAATTGTGTTTATAACCCAGAGCATTATGGAATAATGAGCAAAGTGTGGGGGGGAGTGCGGGGAAGAATGCGCGGTGGCAGAGACGGAGAAATAAAAGAAATCTCTATGAAACAAATGAGGGACAAAGAGGACAAGAAAGAGAAAGTAACAAAGGGATGAAAAGGAGGAAAGAAATTAAAACAAGTGAGGAGAAAGGGTGGGGGGGGTGAAAGAAAAAAAAATAACAACATAACTGTGGTTGCTGATGTAAATCTCCCCCAGGTTAAAACAAGATGATAATTAAAAATGTACCGCAGGGTCACACTATGGCTGTGTGTGTGTGTGTGTGTGTGGGGAAGAGAGTGTGTATAGTTGGCGTGTCTTACTGTGTGGCCTTTTTTTTTTTTTCTTTAAGTGTGTGTGTAGGTGTGTGTGTGTGTGTGTGGCGGGGCTGTGAATGCAGTGCCCATTAAAAGGTGTCCCTGCTGCAATCAGTGTACAGAGGCCTGAGGGCCTATTTGTTACTACATCAATCTGGAGTTAATGGAAACACACAAGCCTCGCGCACACCTCCAAACGCATTTCTGCCTACAGTGCTAACATTGTCAGAGAGACCGCTGAACAGCAGGACGCGCAGATGCATGCACGCACTCGTGCACTAAAACGTACACTCGCACAGCTGACAGCGAAGAACACGACACACACTGTTTAGTACACAAGAAAATCCTAATGAGATCCTTGCAATGTTTAATTCTCGTCTCTTTATTCATCCAAGCCTCTTTACCTGAACAGCTTATGGCGTTTTCACTCACCCTCCTCCATAACTTCCTCTTGTCTTTGTAATAGAGCCGCTGGTGCCGAAACAACCTTTTTGAGACGTTTGGAAGTTGCCAATAAAAACAACTTTTACTCCAAATCCGAAAATCCTCCAGTGAAGATGAGTCAAAGGGAGAAGACTCAGTTTGAAAATGTCATGGTTCTGACTGTCGGCCAGGTTTCATCAGCAGATAAGGGTCCAGTGTGGGCTCTGCAAATGTTTTAGCGCAAACTAAATTGGGCCGAGAACATATCTGCACACAAGTCAGCGTTAATCGCTGGCTTGAGGAGATAACAGAACAAAAAAAAAAAAAAAAAGACGTTGCAGGACCGAAATGGATAGAGTGCTCACCGACAGAGAGCAGAAGGCCCGCAGAGTCCTCACAGATCTTTCAATTATTCAGCCCAAGACACTAAATCCCTGCCAGTTCGGCGACCGCTGTTCTGTGGCCACACCTGACCTCTGACTTTTCCACAGATGGAGGATGTGACCGTTCAGGGTTCAGTCAAGTATCTCTTTACCATCTTCACAGGAAACGGAGCAGCTGGTGAGGTGATCTGGGTGAAGTGGCCACAGTCAGGATCACCAGGTAGCACTGACTGACCCAAAACATGTTTTTATCAATAATAAAAAAGAATAATAAAGAAGAATTTAGTCTCCACAGTCTGTGAAAAATACACTATGGATTGCAACCCATATTACAAGGAATGAGGTTAATATCTGACAATGCCACAATTCATTATTTATGGCGAAAACATGCTGAACCAAGGCAACTGGACTTGTAGAGTGTCTTGAAGCGATTTCTCCACTCATCCAGGTAGTTCTGTACCCTTAACGTAGGGAGGTGGTGTCTCAAAACAACTCTGTCTTTACACATGGTCGATACAATTTTGAGGAGGTGCATAGCTGCCAAAAAAGCTCTGGCAATACTCTACAACCCAACTGTGGTTATGACTGGTGTCCATGGACATAACTACCTACCTTCTTCTCTGTTTATGAAGCCAGTATTGTGTCCAGCGCATTATTGGTTCTAAGCAAAAAAGAGATTTCTGAGCATGACAACATTCTAGGTACCTGGATTGTGTACTCTAAGAAGTAAAGTTTCACTGTCAATGCTCGTCGTCTTGACTAGCGGAAAGGGGAGGGTCCACCATACAGTGTTCAAACTTGCAAAACAGCAAACACCACACAGATGTAACCTTACACAAAGTGTCACAATATCACTAAGCACTGTTATGTCTTTTGGAGTAATTTAGCAAAGTCTCAAAGTTTCCTGTACTGCAAAATGTAGCAGCTACTGTTAGCTTGGCTGTTGAAATTAACACACTACAGAAATGTGCACACAGTGTGTCCACAGTGTACTACCTGCAAGCGTACTGATTAAGTAGTAAAAATGTGAAATCAAGGTGATGAACAGAGGTGTTAGGCACCGGCACACATGGTTGATGACCAGACCAGCTGGCATTTTCATCTTAACCGTGATCTTTGTGATCAGAAAACCTCCAATATTTGTGTAGTTCCACATTTAGGACTGTCGGTGTACAAAAACAATCAGCTGTAATCAATCATAATCATGTCTTACAGAAGTACGCCAGAGCTTTGTAGCCACTATGCACCTCCTAAAAATTAGCAATGATGTCTATAAAGGCCACAAGATATCGAAACTACACGTATCAGATGCCAGAAATAGTTGCAGGAGATAGTTGACAGTGAAGACAACATTACCTGAAAGAATTATTGAGCAAAGCACTTCTTTTCTCAGTGGCTCCTGCTCTTTATTAGAGCAACTGAACCAACGTAAATAAATTAACTGCATGAAATAATTTCATCTCACGGTGGACCTGCTCGTTGACACTTGTATCACAAAGCAAACAAAAAACCGCAGATCTATTTAAATCCTTCAAACAACGTGCAGTACATTTGAAGTGTTAATTAAAACCTACAATGCAGAGTTCTATGCAGGAGGTCTTTTAATGCCCAGCAAGAGTCCAGGTACTGAGAGCAGGTGTACGTTTGTACCCGGGAAATTTATATCAGCTTTATTTGGCCAAGTATGTGCACACACAAGGAATTAGTTTTCTGCATTTAACCCATTAGTGGTAAGCACACCACTAAGCTGCACCAGAGGAGCAGTTTAGGGGTTGGGTGCCTTGCTCAATGGCATCTCAGCCATGTGTATAAAGGCGATTCGAGCCAGTGACCCTACAGACCTAAATCCACTTTTTTAGCCACTACTCCACAGGTCTAGTAGAAGGTTAAGGAAGGTTGAGCTAAAGAGCCACTGATGTGTCGTGACAAGGAAAAGCTGAAGATGCATCCCAGTGGGACACGCTGCTCTGTGAAGAAACACCAGAGCAATGAGCACTTTGCACCAATGATGGATCCACCATTCCAGAAATGAGGACCTTAAGGATTACCACTTTAACCCACGGATAAAGAAATAGAGCCAAGGTGTTGTTCCTTACCAGGTGTGATTTCAATCACCGTGTCTTGTCTCTCTGGGGGGAAAAGGACCTTGGGAGGCTGAGTGGTCTGCAGAGCTGCAAGAAAAAAAGAGAGGGAGAGAGATACAAAGGAAAGGTCAATGAGCTTTGTCTGGTGGACATGCATCATCATATTATGGACTCCCAGACAAAAGGCAAAAAGACAACAGGGAAGGGAGAAAGTTTTCCATTTGTGCAAATTAATAGTAACCAGGCTGTTAGGACTGTAGGACTGGCCTGAGTAGAGAAATGAAAATGTCATGTCTTTTAAAAAAAGGACAAATATTGAGTTTCTGTGGGGGGAAAAAATAAAGGTTTTCATGGACACCTGAAAAACACAGCTGCAGTGTAGCTGCAGAGCTACCCGGCGCAATGTTTTGTTAGGAGAAGCCCAGAGGGAGAGCTGATCTTTGCCCCGCCAATTGATCACTGGCC
Organism: Chelon labrosus; assembly: GCF_963514085.1. Lineage (NCBI taxonomy): Eukaryota > Metazoa > Chordata > Actinopteri > Mugiliformes > Mugilidae > Chelon > Chelon labrosus. The sequence goes on from NC_140358.1 coordinate 21,892,213, forward strand.
CGCAGCATGACAAAGCCAAACATAAAGAGAGCGGACCTCATTGACTGTCACACCTGCTCGATGCTGCCCCGGCCAAAGAGGCAGCTCAGAGCACAACTTGTCTCACCTCATGATTTCCTCCCTGTCTCTGTGCAAACAAACCTGTTGACTGACCGCCTTTGTTCTCTGATGGCCGGCAACACTCTCTGCGCTCACCCGGAGCACCTTTCAATTTCACCTCGCTGGACTCTGAAAACCAATGCTCTCTGCTGTCCAACACCGTTTCCCTCGCTACGACCAAGTGTCTAACAAGTATTTCAGTATTTTTCCATTCCTCTCTGAAGGCAGCCCTACACCATATGGAATATATGAGTCGGAGATTGAGAAGTTGATTTCTGGAATCGTCTGATCAACATATTCTCGTATGAAACAAGACGAGGAGCCAGAATGTGTAAATGACAGGTATTTCCGGTACATAAAGTACAGCATCTGTTCCTTCCTGATCAGAAAGTGACACTGCGAAAGAGAATATATGATGTGAAGATGTGCTTTAAGGTAAGCATCGCACAAACAAACTACACTCACCGTAGCCAAACTATAAGTGTAGACCTAGAAAAGGAAGTCTGTTCACAATGAAATCTCAAAAACAATTGGGCGAGATTGCCATAAAATATTCTCAAATGGCAAAAAGTATTGTATTAAGATTTGTGCTTTACAGGTAGTATTCACACTCAGACTGACAGAAAGCTATTTTGCAAGGTGCCACTGGGAACAATTAGAGGTTTAGTCGTTTGCCCAAGGACACTCTGACATGCGGGCAGCAGGAGGCGGGATCCAACTAAGCTCGAATATGATAAAGATAAAAGTACGCTACTCGAATATCTGTTCTGGCTCCCCTCATTAAACATAAGAAACCAGACAGCTGTGTTGTATGGGGTGTATTCTGTTGTCAAATGCTCGCTGTTGAGATGTGCTTAAGCAACAACATAAAGGTTGGAGCCATTAAATGTGAAAATGCAGGCTTTAGTCATAGGGAGGTGCAGCGCTCCGTGTTCTGACAAAGATGAGTCACTGTCCCCCAATGTTTGCCGTTCAAATGTGGGTTCGCTGGTAATCACACTTTCTGTATCCATCAGACTCTAACAACCGGAGCAATGGCAACGAAGCTGAGTGGAGTCCTCTCGAATCCGGTTTAATAACGCTGACTTTTAGCGAAACTTTACTCTCCCATTTTGAGTCGATGCTCTTTCTGTGACTTTTTCCAAAGTGACAAGAAGACTCTTCATGGAATAATTTATCATTGTCTTTTCTTTTCTCCTTTCTTTTCTTTCCCACTTCAGCTTCAGCCTCCCCCCCCAACAGCCCCTTCAATCCTTCTATCATTCCATCCCTCTATCTGTTTCTCTGACAAGACTGATCGTTTCATTTGCATTCTGAGCGTTCTGCTGCGCCCTTTTAAGATTAATGAGACAACCCTTCACCTAGACCTACTCCTCTCCTCCTCCTCCTCCTCCTCTGTCCTCTTTCCTCCCCCTTTATGTCTTCCTTCCCTCCCCTACCTGCGTAGTCACTATTTCCTCACCACTTTGCTCCACGTTACAGAAATAAATCGCAGCGGTTTTGCAGATTCTTTTCCTGATTTCTACCATTCACCGCGAGAATGCGTATCCAGGCTTTTCATGCAGTGACGGAAACATATTGCGGAGCGAGCGCCGCTTTTGCAGGGTTTACTCGGGTGTATTCACCTGGTCTTTTGGTGACTCATTGTGAACTTGGCTGCGTCAAAGTGAGAAGGAGACACAGTAGGAGTTGTGGCATAGTGATTAAGTAGTGGTGCAGTGCGTCTCTGCTCCATACATATACACCTGGAAGATAATCCTCAAAAGTCTGCAATACCTTTGTGTTGATGCGAGCTACGTTGTCCTTACTGACACAACATTAAAACTATACACAGCCTTATATTCTACCATAGCGAAATTGTTGAATACTTCCTCCTCCTGTTTTGTAGTCAGACACAGCCCTGCTGGATGTTAAATGACCAAGAATCTGTCACAAGAAGGAATATGTAAGTGTTTGGGGCCTGTCTTAATGTGAATAAAAATCTAAATATCAAAAGGTGCGCAGCAAATAGACGATAATAATGGGGTTGCTGTTTCCTTAAAGCGCTCGGCTTCACAGTCACAAAAGCAAGAGTTTTAAGACCTCAGAACTTTTCATAATAGTCGCCCGCTTTGGAAATTACAGGATGCTGTCGATGTCGAAAGTGTGGGTCTATGCCTACACGTCTGGGCGGAAGGTGCAATCGGTCAGAGGTAGAGGATGACTGTCGACAGAGTCGCAGGAAGCAGTGATTCACAATTTCAGCAGCCAGAACTCTTCTTAGTGCATCTGGTTTCCTGTTTCTCACTTGTCTGAGGGGCCATGAATACTACACAAAGCTTCCGTTTGATTCAGACAAAAGTTGTGCACACGACAAGACGGAGATTTTGCAGTCCATTGTGAAGTTGATTGTGTGATGTTTGAATTGATGCTCAAACTGATTAGTGCAAAGATAGGAAGAAAGACGGAAAAGGCCAGAAACGTAAAGCACTTGTCTCAAGAGTCGAATGCACATTAAATGCACCAACATGATGAGCTGTTAATTCCAAAATATTGATCAATGTAACTTCCAATTTCCTCTCTTGCCGTTTGGTCTGTTTGTTATTCTGAAGGCCGCTCTAGAAGTCATCCACAGCGAATGACGTTGTTTAACCATCTATTGGGCTTTAGCTTATGATTACAGCATTTTTCCTTGAATCTTTTGTCTGTGAAACGGCCGAAAAATGACTTATGTCTTCATTGTTCAGTCTTTGTCAGTCTGACAGTCCAAACCCAAAGATATTCAGTTAAAAAACTAATTAAATCCTCACATCTGAGAAGAAGCCAGCACCAGAGAAGCTTTTGTGTGATAAATGATTGATTAACAAATACTTTCTGATTCGTATTCTGTTGGCTGACTAACTAATTACTCACCTAAATGTCAAAATTATTACAGGAATGTTCCATAACAAATTATAACAACGATAATTACTGTTTATAGCACTTCAGACAGCTTTATGCTTCAGTGTCAGTCATAGTCAGGCAAGGGTACGTCAGAGCCTATATGAGTGCCCTATGCTGTCCCAAGCTTTTATATCTATATTCTGGTTATTGGACATGGTTTGTAATTGTGCTGCTAAAACATTAGCTGGCAGCTTGTCAGCTGCGTTGAGTTTGAATTATCCTGAGTACTGCAAACAACGGTGACTAGAACTGAGCTGCTCATGTAAGAGGTGGAGTTAATAGATGTTGAATCACAGTAACATTTACATAAAAGCAATGCAACGCAGGAGAGATGTGGGAGTAGACAGGTGTGTAGGAGGCTAAAGAAGGGTGAATTTTCTGTGCTTGTCCGGTCACTGAGAGATGTAGAGAAGGCAGTGCATTTGGGACTAGTGATGGTTGTTGAGGGCTGCATTGCCATGATGCGTAGTTCCATTTCTGCGGAGGTGCACATGACGCTATGGTATAGGTTACAGTGTAGGGTGCAGAGGACCACATTATGACCATTATGACCACCTTCCTAATATTGTGTAGGTCTCCCTTGTGCCTCCAGATCAGTTGTGACTCATCAGAGAATGGACATGGGCCTTCTGAGGGTGTCCTGTGGTGTCTGACAACAGAATGTTGATAGTGGGGGGCCTTTGGGTCCTATGGGTTGAGGGGAGGGGCCTCTGTGGATCATCCCACAGATACTTGATCAGTTTGGGATCTAGTGAATTTGGAGGCCAGGTCAACACCTTCTGCTGTTCTTCATGTTTTTTGAGTTGTTCCTATGGCGTTTTTATGTGTGTGCCTGTGTCAGGCTGCATCCTGCTGGGGATGGCTGCTGCCATCAAGTAATGTCATTGCTATGGGGTGGGGGTGCCTGGTCTGGTCTAGGTGGGGGCTGCATGTCTAAGTAACATCCACATGAATGCCAGATCAGTGTAGATCCAATGCAGAAGCATAAGTCTAGCTTTTGTCTAACAGTTGTGGAGCATACAGTCTGCAGAAGTTACAGACTTGCCGTCTTGGACTTCCAGAACGCGTCCCACAACAGCAATGAGCTTCTTCATCTTGAACTTACTTCTAAACCATCCTGGATAAAGGGGCACCCTTATAGCTCTTCAAGCAGACAGTACTGACTTGCAGTTTTCAATTACCCAAAACATAAACACCACAAAAGTTGTTAACTTCCTAAATAACCACCAATCAAGACTTACATTACATGTGCAAATAACAAGAGCCGTCAAACTCATCTCATCTATTGATCATTCTCACACGGTAACGTAAATATTCAGTAAACTAACAAGAAAAGTTTATTACAAAGACTCACAATGAGCCGTTTCAGACCTTCTTCATCTTCACTCTTGGTTTAAAATAATATTTGACCTTTTCCAGCTATGCAGTTCTCCATATACAGGAGATTAGGTCAAGGAGAGCACTACCCACAGACGTTAGACAGAGTAGTCAAAGTTTATTTTAGTTCTTATTTCCTGACATAATTTCAGAGAATGTAAATCTGGCATTTTGTGAACCACGGGGTAGCCCTGAGTGTGTGCGCATGCATGTCATCAGATATGAAGGTATGCGAGTGGCAGAAAGTCTGGGTCATATGAAAGTCATTTGATTAAATTCTTTTTGATTTGAGAGGACTTTGACTCCCGGAGTGTGTCAGCTCATCAGGTGAAAGCAAACATTGGAAATCTAAAGACAGCCATTGTCCGTGGCACTGGAAGCTTTTCTGTTAGAACAGAACGAGAGATTTATTAACATTTAAAACAATATTCACAATTACACTGCCATTTTCCCAGCATGATATTAATTATTCCTGCTGTCTGGCCTATAATGTCTTCTACTTACGGATCACTTCATTTTGACCCTGTGCTGCTTTCTGCTTCATCTGACCTTCGACACGCCGCACATTTCATTTTTGGGAGGGTTTGCTAATCTCATCGGAGGGACGTTTTGTGAAAGTATTAATTCATTAGGGCTGTTTTAGAGAGCCGTGCACTCATGCAGAGGAAGACGTGGAAACGGTGGGTCTGTATATTTTTACTGTCACAGTTGATTAGTATGCTTGAGAGAGAAAAACTGTGGGGTCAAACCTGGTTCAGGTTTAAAAAACAACAACCCAAAAATACTGAAAAATCACGACTTGTGATTGAAGGGCTCCCCATGGAGCATTCTTCTATTCACTCAGAGCAATGTTTACATTCAGACCTTCTCACTACTCTCCAGAATTTTGCATTAATTATTAATTATTACCACCCGCTAGCTTGCTCGATTCTTCTTCTTCTTCTTCTTCTGCTAGTCAGTGGAATACGATCAAACACAGACAGGACTGTGTTGGCCAAGACAGATGCTACAGACTGTATAAAAATGGATGCTCTGTGAGGTCACACATAGGTTTCCTAAAGAGCAGAAGCTCAGTGTGGGTGGCTCTGGCTGCTGCCATCTTGGTATTTACTCTATCTATCTATCTATCTATCTATCTATCTATCTATCTATCTATCTATCTATCTATCTATCTATCTATCTATCATTCAGATGAAGGGATTGTGATTGAAGAAATCAGCCCAACTTCTTCTGGTTTGACCACAAGCTCGTGATGGCTCATTGAGATTTCTGAGCCATGTTAAATTCAATCCTGGTATTTTATTTTTTTTATTTTTTTAATGAATTGGTATTTTCTAAAATAAAGCCCATTAAAAACACCGTTATTCCATTGAATTGTGTTGTTCACCTCAGCCAGCTAGTGCTGCTGCACAGTTTTTCTTAATGACGACCAGGCTCTCCGCTGCATTTCAACCCTTATTAGAGTGAAAATTACAGCAAATGTGATAAATTATTTGGTCACACAGCTGATTAACTCTGTTGTGACAGCCCGGTTGGCCAAATTTGCTACACCACTTAGCTTAACATTTCCGTTATTTCTCCTTTCTATGTTTTTTTTTTTTTTTCCTAGTAGAATATACTGCACATATTGTGCACAAATTTCAGGATGCAACTTCTCTTTTTGGCGAGGGCTCATCGACATTAACAACTGTAGCTGGTGTTTGGTCACATCAGCTGTCACTAGGAAACTCACATTTTCATGACAGGCAATTACAAAAGTTAGCTTTTGTTGGGGTTTTGTCACTCTTTTGTCTGTACTCTGGCAACTTGTGAAAAGAGAGGGGATGTGTTATTAGTAAAAGTAATTGGAGTCATTATCAGAGACACCCAACATTAAAGGACTTTGGTTTGGGACAGGGCCCCTAAAAATGAGATCACAGTCTCCCTAGTGGCTAAAGTTAGCGACCTACCTTGGTCTCTTTCTTGGAGCTTTGTTACCGGCCTTATAGAGTCAGTTATTTTAGAGTTGTCTTACTGTTAAACTACATTTTAGTATGTCATGAATAAACTTTACATTAGTTTTATGACAAGGAGTACATTGAGAGGCAAGCACAACATACTTAACCAGGTCACATATTTATCACAAGTTTCAGGTTTACATCATCTGATGAGACCTGAGTCAACTCAGGGTGCTTTGACATCTATATTTTGTTCCGATTCAGAGTAATTGATCCAATGTCATTACAATGTCGCATTCGACCTTGGTTCAGTTCATGGTCACATGGCAATCGAGACAAACCAATCGAGATGAAGTTGTGGCACAACCTCAACAATATGTTCCTGCAAACAGTTTTGTGATTTCTCGTAATTTTGTAGAAAATTGGAACTCGAACCAGGAAATATTCACAATGAGAATGGAGCATAAGCAGTGAGTGCAGATTTGTGTGGTTCATTTACCAGTGTTCTGTATATGAACAACATGCTAAGTTGGATCAAGCGTCTACGAGTTGAAAACAACGTTTAGATGGATGGAAGTGAGATGGTGCACTGCTGTTGCCAGACACCTTTACTGGGTGTGCAGCAGTAAGCGCTCTTCCAAAGAGGCATCAGCTAAACTGCCTGGTTATACAATCATAAGTTAGTCGCATTGGTCTGTGGGTAATATGTGTTCACGCTGCAAACGAACAGCTCTGGAGAGTGACTGCACTCGGTCAGAGACCACCCTCTGTAACCAGCTTGGTTCATTATTTTTCGGAACGAGTGCTGTGCAATCATTCCTGGTTTAACTTTGGTGTGAAAGCACCCTCAGTTGGCTAAATAAATGCTTCAAGATGTAATTAAAGGCTCCAAAGTACGAAGAATAAGATACTATTAGGCATGTAGTCAAATCAAACTGAGGCTATTGCACGTGCAAATATCGTTTATCACTCTGTGGAAGAGGATCATTTTTGCAACTTTAGCATAGCATAGCATAGCATAGCATAGCATAGCATAGCATAGCATAGAATAGCATATAATGTATATTATTATATTATATTATATTATATTATATGCAGTCTCATTTGACAAATTGATAAGATATGTACAGCTACAGTACACACTGTCTGTAAATAACTACAGAAATATAAAGTGAAATAGTCATATCCTAAAAATAACAAGCAGAAGTTCAACAACCTCCAAATTGTACTGAAGTATTTAAGTAAGCAGATATTTGTGTCAGCCTTCCTACTTTCTAAAAGCAGCTGTGAAAAATGTGTACATTTTCTGCTGTTCAGTGTGCATAATCAGATACTACTATACTATATCCTGTACATCAAATTGATTTGACCTTTCGGGGGAAATATAAAATGTCTGAGCAGAGAAGCGGGAGGCATTTATGTTTAGTGCCGGTACATTTGGACTTGTATGTCATGGCCTATTCACAGCAAGACTGATTTACTACTGGTAAAAAAAAAAAAATCCAGTGTAATTTAATTTAAAAAAAAAAAAAATGTGTGAGTTGGTCACTGTGATGGAGGCACCCTGGGTGAAATGTTGAGACAAAGCAGAGAGCAAGATGCTTTTTGCTTTTATTTTGAGGAATTAAAACTGAGTGAAGCTAAGACAATAAACAGACTGGAAACAATAGTCTGAAGCAGTCAACAAATCAATAAGTCACCATCCTTAATCTCCTTTTATGCATGTTCATGTTGTATTCCTCTCACTCTCCATCTTTTCATCACTTTATCTAATTTTTCTTTGTAAAGTTTCCTCACTCTTTATGAAATGTAACATCTTCTTTACAACTGCACATTTGTGAATTTTTCTTGTCCTCTAAATGTTTTGGACTTAACACTTTCAGATAGAGAGAGAGAGTGTCCGTGTGTCCGTATGCTTTGCACATTCAGAGTTAGGAAGTGAATGTTCCCACTGATATGCAAATCTTCATGTGTGGGTGTGTGAACACGTGTGTGTGTGTGTGTGTGTGTGCATTTGCCTGCATTTCCACATGCTTTTCTTTGCATTTCTTTATCTGTGACTGTGCCTGTGATTACACATGTGTCATTCATGCATATTCATTTCTGAGTTGTGAATCAGCTGTTTTTTCCTTTTATGACTGAGATGCATTTACGTCAGTAATGTTCATGAGTTTGTTTCACACACTAAGAGTTTAGTTGCGGCCTTTTATTTTGTGTTGCTAAGACTAGTGGCAACAAGACGACGGAGAACATGCATTTAAAGGTTTTTAAATCTTGATAATCATCTAAATTCACAAATTTCGGATTGCTGGAGTAATTTGCAAAGTTGCTCATGTGAAGACTAAAAAAATCCTGCCCTTGTTTAATGTAGCACTGTATGCATTACATTAGCAGTTCAGTATCTTCAGGGGTGACGTGTGGCTACTATGGGGAAAACTGCAGTTTTCCAAAATTTCTTAGCACCAACCTGGATTTTAAAGTTGTTTTCACAGTTGTACCTAAAACAACTAGGGATTGATTCACTGATTAAGTGTAGGATAATTAAAACTGGATAATCTGGCCTGAAGTCAAAGGACGAGTATGTAGCTTTTATTGCTCGCTATCCGTAAACACCACATTCAAATTTGGTACCTTGTTTGCACCTCAACAAAGAAGAAGGCGCAGCAGTGGTGAATGAAGAGGGGGATACCTTAGGGATACCTTTAGTGGTTTTTTGACTGAGCCATAGATGCTATTTGGGTTTATTACTACTTTTACTCAGGTGAGCAAGCATCCATATTTTCTTTACCTTTAATTTCAAGAGAAACCAGTAACAAAGCACCAATAATACTTTTTATTTTATTGTATTTAATGTATACTCTCCCAACATTAAACTACTTTACTTAGGGTCACAGAAGTAACTGGGTGTGGTTTGATCCTACATGGTCCAACATTTACTCAATACTGAGATATTTTATCAAATCACATTTGCCGAATAACACTAGCAACAGACAGGACTTTGGTATGTGAACTCTGGCCTCCAGTTTGGCAGTTGTGGGCTTTGGATGCCCAGCAGCCACCCCGACCTCCTCACCTGCTGACTCTGGAGCGGTTCATTAATGTTGTGCAGTCCAGAGTGTAACAGGAACACAAGTTATAGAGGAGCCTGCTTTCTATGAGACAGATAACTATTTGACCAGTCATGTTTATAAGTTCATGCCCCTCCCCTCAACCCATAGGACCCAAAGGCCCCCACTAACAACAGTCTGTTACCAGACACCACAGGACTCCCTCAGAAGGCCCATGTCCATTCTCTGATGAGTCACAACTGTTTTGGAGACACAACGAAGACCTACACAATATTAGGAAGGTGGTCATAATGTTATGCCTGATAGGAGTATATACTGCATGTTGTACCGTTTTAAATAATCCACTTCTTTAAATGCCATCCCAAAGACAAGCTTTCTTGTCAATTAAGATTTACAAATAAAATGTGAAGGGTGAGTCATCAACATGAAAGGGGGGAAAAAAAGCCTCGCTAAAACAGAAAGCTGAATCACAGCACAGATTATGTAAGTCCAGGCTTATGGAAATGTCAATACGATGATTTGGTGTTGTTTGAATCACACATCGGACAATTTCTGATGCAAGAACCACTTTCTGAAGAGAGCCGGAGGCCGAGGGAGGAACACACTGTGTACAACGAGTGTGTGTGTGAGATCGATGGGCTTTAATGTGACCCTGGTGCAAGTGCTGAGGTGGGGAATGCATATGCATTGTAGAGTCTTATCACAGATACCATCTGCTCAGGAGCAGTTCCACACTGAAGGGACACCCTGATGGAGGAAACAAGCGTTCTCCCTTAACTCTGCACATTGAGCAGAATGATTAGAGGCATAAATTAGAAATGAAGGGCTCCTCTGGAGGGAGGAGACGGGGTTGCAGAGGAAAAATACAGACGCTTGATGAGCTTGAATGTGACAGGTACAGAAAGTGAACTGGCAGCCTAGGATGTGCAGAGGATGGAATTCCATGTTACACTGTAATTTAAACAAAACACAGCCAGGTTCTGCACTTGGTTTGGTTAATTCAAGGCTCAGTTTTCGACAGTTTTGCAATGATTTAAGATTTATCCGTTGATTTCCCCTCCCAACAATCAGACTAGGAATGTGGACCAGACCTTACTTAGGCCTGTCTGGTTGTAGACCAATCAGGGCTGCCACTATTAACATCAAACATGAGTCTTTGGGTAAAGGTAAGGTTATTAAAGCGTATTAAAACTGACAGTTAAAGTCCAACCTTTCCAGGTGCGGCTGAAGAACACCCATTAACCATGTCTTCCCAACCATTTTCTCAACTACACATGTTTAGCCCCCACCTTCTTTTGATTTTGTGTTTGTACCACAGTCCTCATTTTGTCTACAGTCACTTCCACGTGTGATCATATGAGGTGGTACATTCAATGCTGCCTGATCTGGCACAACAATCGAAACAATATCCTGCAGTGTGTGTTGCCTTTACAAAAACAAGGATATGGATCAAATGATCTTGATCTGAGAGAATCCTTATGTGAGCTTGTATGTCTTAGTACGGTCTTCTGACAGTTAAGCCCAAATCTTTAAGCCACTGCCACTTTCGTTGTCTTTGTTAGAAAAGTTTAAAACTTAAATTCTTCCTGGGAAATATTCATCTTCCTTTTTCATTGACACATTGTCACCATGAAACCGCGTGTCAATGAGAAATATTATAAAATAAACTTATTTCAAAATCTAATTTTATCAGACAGAAATGTCACTAATGCAATACCTGCAATCTCGGCCTGGTGATGAGTCTCAGCAGAAAGGAAAATGCTCTTTGGGGTATAACAATGAAAAATCCAATTGGCTGTGACCCATGAGGTCTCTCTATATGTCGCCAGCTGAAATAGCCCCGCAGCCAGTTGTAAAATGATAAAAAGAAAGCTATGAGAGCAGGAAAAACAATATGAACAATAAAGAAAGAGACCCAGAGTCTAAAAACACAGGACTGGGAAAGATAAAGAGCAACGTATGAATGCAGTCTGGACCGGCTACATCCTTGAGAAGCGCAGCTCTACCACTATGTCCACCACCGACTCAGTGTGTGTGTGTGAAAGAAAGAAAGAAAGAAAGAGTATGGTTAGTGATTCTAATTAGTTGATTCAAATCAGGGAAGGGACTCTTACCTAACTGCCGCTGGTCCCACCGACAGCATGGATGGGAACACACACTATTTCCAGCATAGGGGCTGGAGGGGCCTCAACCACCCATTGAGATTTAGCTAATTATCTTTCTGCTATCTGTAGGCTAAAGGTCTCTCTCTCTTTCTCTCTCTCTCTCTCTCTCTATAAAGAGAAAAAGAGAGAAGTAACATTTAGTACACCTCTTTTCTTTATCGCTATTACTTGTGCTTTGTTTTACCACTACATTATGAATTATGAATTCATTACAACACACGACATCATCTACCAAAGGGCTATGACATGGAAATCCAGAAAGAAATCTAAAAATAAGCCAGATTACGCAGAGTTTATCCAAATCTCAGCAATTGTCCTGGTAAATGGTCTATTATCAGCGGCGCCAGCCAAATGAGAGCTTCACAAAACCTACCTCGGAAAGTAAGCATGCTAAATAATCAACTAATAAACATTTGAAGTGTGCATATTAGTCGCAATTTGCTCGTTAAGGAATAAAAATGTAGGGTTAACTCTAGGATCCTCTTGATCCCACCTCTGTAAACAATTGTATACATAGAGAGCATGCAGAATACCGCTCAAGCAGAAGGCAAAAACAAAGAGCATTAAATCGCAAGATGGCATGGTAGGCTAAACTGCAGAGGGCAACAACTTTTTATGAGCACCGTTATTTTTTGCACTGCTGCAATTGCTGAAATTAAAGTAAATTATAGTTGAAGCACTGACCAGTTTGTCAGTGCTTGCTGAGAAATCAGGCAGTTTCAGCTGAGCTATTTGGGCAGAGTGGTTGTAGTTGAAAGAGTCTTCTGTAGTTGGGGTCAAATCTTGTGCAACGTGGTGCCTCAAGCTACAAAACAACATGGCTAGAACGGAAGCAGAAGCCTCCGTTTCTAGCCTGTCACAGCAAGACTCAATCGGTATCTGAATAAGAAACCATTTGGATTTCATCATGGGGCGTGTTTTAACCAATACAGAAAAGAAAGACCTCTGCACGCAACCAATCAGAGCCATTTTGTTGTAACAGTGTCAACTCACAGACTGTATAAAGACGGACGACAGAACAGCTCCTCAAAAGTGAAGCCAAAGCAAGTAGAGCTCCCCCTGGTGACTGTCTGCAGTATAGGTCATAAGCTCCACCCCCTTTGTGTTAGCAGACAGTCTGGTACACCGCGAAAGCCAAAGTGTTCCCATTCTGCTGATTTAAATGAAGCCGGCGGCTCCATACTCTCCATTACTTTTCTTCTTCGTTTGTTTTTCTTCCTCTGCTGGCAGCTTTTGGGCTCATTACCACCACCTGGATTGAAATGAGGACTCGACATTTTCTTATTTTTTTAATAGCCTACTCACTCAGATGTATTTGCTGTATGACTGCATGCACCGAAACGTGACGCCCGTACCGTGAGACCGCGGGATGAATACAAATACCGTTACACCCCTAATCATCACTGTTAAGAAGTCACAAGTAATAAGTAATAAGTAATTGGAATTTGATCTAATGTGGCATTTTCTACCTAGTGTCTCAAGAACCCACGATATTAGGTTTTCTGCAGTCTCTAAATTGATTATGATGTACAATTAAAAAAGTACAAAGTACAGCTGAGTTAAATATATAGAACATTTTCTGATCAAACTAACTTGTTGTGCTGCCATTAGCTTTGGAGTGAAGCTGAAGATCATCTACTGTAGTAGCTGTACTAATGTTGCCCAGTCTTCACGGCCTGAACGCATCATTCTCCAACCTGCCTATGACGCCTCTTATATTCGATCATTATAGCAGCTAAGTCACCTGTGATAGAACAACTTGCTGTCACCAACAGCTTTATTTACATTCTTTATCAAACTCGAATGTAACATGCATCCGCTATATCTTGTATTTCCACCATGATTAGATTCTACATGCCCACTTTAGTCAGATGTATATGAATACGTATCTTTGACAGATGTATGTTTTTTCCTTGCCACCGTCTCCTTTATGCTTGCTCTGGGTGTTTCAGACCGGGTTTGCCATCAGCTCTTCTACAATAACATTACTATTTTTGCTACTCCTACTACTATAACTGTCTTCCGACTAGAAGTATTACTTATACTTTACCACTTCTACCATCAACAGTGTGTGTACAGATGTGTTCGCGTTTGAAAAAACTATGTGTGAGCTCTTGACCTACAAAAGGTCCTTGTACAACTTTTCAAAAAGGTGAGTTTGGGCCAAAGTGTTGCTTATGATGACAAATGCATAAATGACATTGAACAAGAAGTGAAGTCTCTCTCTCTCACTGTGTGTGTGTGTGTGTGTGTGTGTGTGCTACTGCGTCTGCAGAGAGGTGATAAGACCTTTAATAATGAGCTTGTTCATTCTGTCATCAGTCAATGCGCTGTCGCTGCCTCGGCCATATTCACTCATTAATGCATTTTTCATTTATACACAGACATTAACAGGGACAGAAAGAGAGAGAGAATGAACATTGAAAATGCTTGAGTGGGGTCTAGACAGTGACAAAGCCTCTTTCTCCCTGTCACACACACATTTTGTCAGCGGCGAGGTCACGCGCAGTCATTAAACTGTACATTTACATACCGCACGCGCCCCCCACACACCTTCACCTTCCATCATTAGTGTTAAATTTCTGAATTAAATATCACTTCATTTCCTGAGAGGAGAGCCTGTCAACGGATGAATTATGGGGGACATCTTTCTCTATTTCTCACACCCCTCGCTTAAACTAATTTGTATCTTTCAAGTGAAAACAAACTTGACGCCCAGAGCAAACGCTCGGTGGCTCACGAAGCATGTTGTCGCAAGTTGCTGCAATTTGTGGCTTTAACGAAGGTGACGTTATTTCAATAAGCTCTTCCTGAAGTTCGGTTCACCAATTTCCGTTGTTTACGGTGGCTGCCTGAACCGAGCGCCTCTGCAAATTGGGAGAAAACAACAAAATACATGTTGCTTGTGTCTGACATACAAACACACACTCATGCACACAATCATGTTTCCATCTCTGACAAACTTCCACTAATTCAACCTATCCGAACTCAAAGCATCACTACTACTTATCTAATTCTGACTATTAACCCAGCCCTAACAGAATCCGAATCATACCCTAATCTTAAACTCCTCATACTCTAATTTAATGAATTCAATTTCATTGTAGGGACTCGCCTGTTGTCTTTGGAAAGGATTTTTTTGTTCCCAGAAAATGAGTAATACGAGGACACACACATACACACACACACACACACACACACAGAAACTTAATGAGGATAGAGGCGGCTGCCAAAGAACAAAGTAAGCATATCACAACCCCACAAACATCGAGGGTAAAAACACCGAAACACACACACACCCACATACCTCCTGATCGATGGATTCTGTCCCTTGGCCCATGCTCAACCTTGCTGTGATGCACGATGGGCGATTATTCAAACCTTTACGTTCTAACGAGAAACACGTCTCCGATATCCATTCCATTAAATACTCTTGCTCATCAATGTTGTATTAATCTCTCATTATGAAATATGTGTTTCAAATACATAAGAGAACAGACACACACACACTCACACGAATAAGGAGAGCGTGGCGGGAAGCATTTCAATGCCATACATATTCATAATGTAAAATCAATGTTGGGGGTTAGGATGTATTGATCTGAATGTAAAAGCTGTATTTTGTTGGTCAGTACTGAGGCCACCTGGTCATGAACAGATGATAAACACCATTAGCTATGCACATTTATGTGAGGGAAGCAGCTTATACAGTGACACTTTTAAAGAATTCCACGTATGTTGAGTCACATTTTGTGGTTTACTGATGAAAGCATTAACATATTTATATATTTGCATTATTATGAAGTGAATCTGTTTTGACAGTCCTTGAAAGAAATGTTGTAACTTACTGTTAATGTAATCCCTATAAACTGATCTGATCTGGATATGAACTGAATTGAACTGATGGGTTCCGAACGCAAACTGAACATTTCCTTCAGCTGCAACTTTATATTAAAAGCATTTAACTGCCAAAACAGACTCTTATTTTGAAATACTTTGTATTAGTAGTAATTTGTATTCCTTCAGGAGATAATTAGATCAGCGTATATCCATGTAGTGGGAGTGACTGGGGCACCGAATGCAGCCTCTAAATAACGCAATATGTCTGTAGGTTAATCTACAGACCCCAGATGATGATAACAGGTAACTCCGGACTCAAAAGTGAATAGCACTAGTGTATCATAACAAAATATTGGTGAAATATGGTGAGTTTCGTGGCAGATAATGCGCAGATAATGTGTTATTTAGAGGCTGCGTTTCGGTGCCCCAGTCACTCCCACTACATAAATATACGCTGATCTAAATATCTCCCGAAGGAATACAAATTACACCAAAGTTATATGGGTGAGTAAATGACCGTTTTTATGCCAGAAATAAGGTCCAGGTTGTAAAAAACAGTAGTTCCCCTTTAAGTCTTTCAGTACGTTTTACTTATTTTGGCCTCATGAATTGTGGTTCATGATTGTAAACATTTCAATAAGCCAAGTGGTCCACTCTTTTCCAATTTTAACTAAAGACACAATTAATTAAAATTAAAAAGGCTGAACAAAGGAAGTGACAACTTCCTGATTCAGTATCAGCGTTCACTTTTTGTTCGGACAATCGGATGCAGCACACAAGACGTAAACACAAAACTGATATAAAATCACAAACAGTTGATTATTTACACATCCAGCAGACTAGGATTGATGTGGAGTAGTTTTTCTGGTCAACCTAAGTCTAAAATCCACTCTCTTTTGTGTTCTGTTTTGGGTCCGAGAGGAATATGATGCACTTCAGCTGCTATGTGGGTCTA
Source organism: Chelon labrosus (assembly GCF_963514085.1). Taxonomy (NCBI): domain Eukaryota; kingdom Metazoa; phylum Chordata; class Actinopteri; order Mugiliformes; family Mugilidae; genus Chelon; species Chelon labrosus. The sequence goes on from NC_140358.1 coordinate 21,908,576, forward strand.
TTACGTTCATTAGGTAGCGACTGCATACTTTAGCTTTAAAAGTTTTCCGAAGTATTTTAAAGGCTCCCAATGGAAGATTAATTCCTACCAACTCAAATGTTTCTCCCCCCTTGTGATACATTAAAGTTCACAAAGGGTTTTGGAGTGATTCCTTAATGTATGTATAGAGAGCTGTTAGGCTGGCCAGGCTCCACAATGTCTGCACCCACAACTCCTGAGGTCATTTTGAGAATAGCAGAGTTAAAGCACTAGGGGCCCCCCAGCAAACAAACATATGTGTGTGCACACACACACACGGATACACACACAACCTGCTGCTGTCCCCATCTGCAGAAAATACGCACACACTGTCACGGTACAGAGGGGTTTTGAACTGTGGCCAAGTGGTTCTACTGAGCTTGCTGCTGCTGATGTCTGGGTTCTTTTCATTAAAAGAAGTGTGTGTGTGTGCGTGTGTGTTCACAGATACCAGCACTGCACCAAAAAACTTTTTTATTCAGGTTTGGACACAATAGCAGTAACAAATTGTCAAACTGAGATAATATGTCCTAAAACATAATGATTCATATAGGGGTTACCATGCTGATGACCAAGCTGGAAGTTCATGGATTAAAATGTCCAAAAATGTCAAAGAAAGGCAACTGGACTTTCTTAAAGACATTTCGCTACTCAGTCCGAGTAGCTTCTTCAGTTCCAAGGGACTGGTGGGGAGTTGAGGTTTAAGTAGGAACATTTGTGGGTGTAGCCCATCAGAAACCTGCTTGACTAGTGTCTGTAAATGACCAGATGCTGGCACGACTATGGTCTGTTAACAGCTAGATACTTACCTGTCATTGAGGGGGGACTGCTTGTTGCTGTCCTCTATCCCTAATGAATGGTGGTCTAACAACCCATTATCACTCAAAGGCTCCAGTTTCTGACTGATAACGTTCCTATTTAAACCTCAACTCCCAACCTTTAGAACTGAAGAAGCTAATTGGATGAGTGGAAAGACATCTTCAAGAAACTCTACAAGTCCAGTTGCCTTTCTTCAACGTATTAGGATATACCTTGACCGGATGACTGAGAACCTTTATGTCCTGTCCTACGACATAAAGTAACTCTAAATTTTGCGTTCGTGGATTAAAATTTAACCTTTAGCAGCATTTGGGGCAAAGTTGTTTGATCAGTCATTCATTCGTTCTTGGCGTGTTGGTAAATCATTACAAGTCTTTATTTTCATTGCTGTGCTTTAGACTCAATTAAAGAATCTTTCTGCATTCACTAGTCTTGAATGCAGATTTCCTGAACCAAACATTTAGCAAAACACATATTCATTAGACCTGATTTCCCCTCATCGGGGGTCATGCTATATGGAGCGCCAATACAACTGGAAAGTTGTGTCAGCTGTCAGTGTTTACAAAGTAAAATAAAACTGTGAAAGGTGTTCCTGCAGAGTGAGCATCGGCCCTCTTGGTTTTCATCGCATCACACGGCAGATGAGTCACACATACTCAAAGACACGTCTCCAGAAACGCCAACACAGGTAAAAAAAAAAAAAAAAAGCAAAAAGAAAAAGTGGCGTATGAAATATTCAGAGGAGTGTCATGCTCAGACTTGAAAGGAGACGGGCGCAATGCAAGAGTCACTACTTCTGTCTATATTGTGACTCTGCACTATGAACAGTCTAAGAAAACAAAGGCTTGATGTGCTACTCAACATATTGTGTTAAACATTGTGCAGTTATACTCATCTTACATGGACAAAACACAGTGCACAACATTATATATAATACAGTGGGTATTGCGTATTCTTTAATTAGTTCTCTAGTTATTCTAAAGAGTCTTTTTTGGAATTAGAGAATTAAAAAAAAAAAAAACTAAAATAAAGGCAAATGGACTTGTAAAGTTTCTTGAAGATGTTTCACCACTAATCCAAGTAGCTTCTTCAGTTCTTAAGGACTAGTGAGGAGTTGGGGTTTAAATAGAAACATTTGTGGGTGGTGTACACCTGAAACTAACACAACAAGGGTCTGTAACAACCAGATACTCACTTGTAATACATTAGGTGACTATATGACTGTTACAGACTTTAGTCAAGCCAAGAAATGTCAAACTAAGTTTGGAAAACAACTGGGTGTAGTGCATAAAAGTCTATGACACTTGACAAGCACTTTAAAGCAAACAACCCCTTCTACTCTTTAGAGTCACTGTGGTCAGTAGTAATGATAGCGATTTGTCTTTTATAATGGAAGAAGAAGATATATGTTCTGAGTGAAGTAACGCTGGGGTTTATATTTAAAACTGTACAGACAGCCTCATTTCGAACTAAAATGGACTGTTGCTCTGTCACCTCCTTGCTGCCAATGCACAAGATGAAATAAACATTGAAGATGCTTTGCTACAAGCAGAGACTGCAGGAGCAACTTAGAACGTGGCAACTGAAGATCTCTCCCATAATGGAACTCTGTAAGAGTGGTCAGCATGCATGCAGGAAGCCTTTCTGCATCCTCAGCAGGTATCTCAGGGTCACATACATTCTTATGCACATACATTCAGAAATACAGCAGTTCCAATGTTCACGTTTCAAACTGGACGCACCTTATGCAGCTCAACTTACTGTATTGACACATCTACCTGAGCTTCATCACAGCTACACACACATTCATGTTCACACACTTCCACACAGTGTATTCCAAAATACTTCACAGTTTAATCTTGTTCACATTTATATTTGATAGTGTACCTCAGTTAAAGCCAGACGCTGGCACAAACAAAGACACAACAAAAAAAGGCAACAATTCTTGAGATCATGAAGGAGGTCACGTTTCTTTTTTTTTATCTGTTGTCAAAGCTACAGGACATCTCAGACAACATCTCCCACCCGCTCCATGATGCTCCTGGACAGACTCAGGAGTACTTTCAGCCAGCGTCTTATCCAACCAGTGTGCTCCACAGAACGCCACGGGGAATCTTTCCTACTGGTGGCCATCTATGTTCAGTTTCTGCATAAGATCTGCATATAGAGTCCAGCATGTGGACTGATCCACATGATGGATGGAGCAGATATTGGCCCTACTCAAAGATAAGTTCTAGTTTATGAAAATGTAATAAAAATACAGAGATATCAGTAGTGAGAAAGTGATGACGGTGCTGAGATTACAAATCATAACGGAACTGTGTGTGCCCCCTCAAAGATGGGGAGTGTAAAACACTCATGGGAAATGAGAATCACCAATCACCTTGAACCTCTTTGCATTATCAGAATTTGAGCCAATATCTTCAGTAGTATTTTAAAAAAAATAGCTATTCTGCTCAGTTATTTTGCACCATTCCTGCTTGAGGGTAGACCGCAAAAAGTGAGTCAGAAAAGGATTCTAGTGTGCATGCTCAAAAAAAGAAAAGAAAAAAGAACATGTCCGAGAGCAACTTTTGCCGGAATTAATGGTGCGCTATCTTCACACTGCATCAGGCACATCTCTCTTGGTCTGGGTGCACGGATGTGACACTGTTTTGTGACACTGGAAGCAGCGGTCACACAGAAAAGGAATCTCTCAAACTGCAATAATCTGCTCTTGCAAGTTGAAACACCCTTGCCCAAACCGTTTTACTTTTTCTTTGTGTATTCTTTGTTGGTCCACCCTAGGATGCCTGTTGAGCCATAAAGCTTAAATACACAGAACCACTGAAAAATAACTATAAGCAAACTTTGCTTTGCACTGTATTTATTGGGTCTTCTGCCTGAGTCAGACAAGCTTAGCCTGATCCATCAGATTGTTTGTAACACAGAGCCACCTAAGAAGCTGTCCTCGGTAAGTGTTTGGTGAAGGCAAGAGTAAAGCTGGACGCCTGGTAAGACTGATTCATAAATGATCTTCCGATCTCACAAAATTCCAGGTGCTTCAAACGGTGAGGATTACCCAGTATCAGACAAAAAAGAAGAAATGTCTGTACAGGATTTATATCGACTCCCTTGAGGTGCCAACTCACAAACTTGTGTTGTTCGCTTAAACTACTTCAGAGAGAGACATAAAGAGGACAAATGATAGCTTTCTGTCCCGCTTGATACCCTGCCTTTAAGGCGTCAATTTTCACCATGCTCTAGTGAACGGGGTTGATGATGATGTTTAGCAAATGAAGTGACAGCTGGACGTTGATCATTCCAGCTTCGCATTAGCACCAAAAAAAAAAAAAAAAACCCTACTGGATATCGTCTCAGTGGATCAGCTCTAAATTCAGCCTCACCTCTGAGGCTTGGCTGCTCAAAGCTCCAGGACAGGACGTCTGGAAACTGTCATGATGTCTGAGAGGGATGCTGGTAGTTAGCAAGAGGAGCGGTACTGTGTGTTCAGACTTAGTGTGTGTCTCCTGCCCTGAGGGCTGCTGCAGTGTGTTTTAACTGGCAACTCGGCCTCAAGCCAGACAACTTTTTCTACAAGTCTAATGAAGCCTGAGTATACACTCAAGTTTCACTCAATGTGTAATAAATCTAAAGTATCAAATAAAAATCTCATAAAAACTCCAGCACATAATGTATTTTCTTACAGTTAAACAAAAAAATCTATTTTATAAACCAAGACGTAGTATAACGCTGCAAGATTTGTAGCACAGACTTGTATGTGAAGAAGTGTAAACACCATCAGGCAACATTTCTAGTAAAACTTGGAGAAGGTTGGGATTAGCGTTGATGTTGATGTCTTATACTGTATCCAACTTAAAGGGGAACTACTGTTTTTTACAGCCTGGACCTTATTTCTGGCATAAAATACGGTCGTTTACTCACCCATATAATGTTTGTGTAATTTGTAGTCCTTCGGGAGATAATTAGATCAGCGTATATCCATGTAGTGGGAGTGACTGGGGCACCGAAACGCAGCCTCTAAATAACGCACTATCTGCCGCGAAACTCGTTCATTTCACCAATATGCTAGTGCTATTCCCCGTTGAGTCCGGAGTTAGCTGTTATCATCATCCAGGGTCTGTAGATTGACCTACAGACCTCATTTACCTGTAATTTGCTACTGCTATGGTTCGTCCACAACCTCAGAATCGGACAAATATTCAGCCATGTTGCAAAAAAAACTAGCAGTAGCAAATTACAGGTAAACAAGCCGACCTTTAGCTGGTGCGCGCGGCGCTTAGAGATGACATCATCCAGATCAAATTATCTCCCGAAGGAATACAAATTACACAAAAGTTATATGGGTGAGTAAACGACCGTATTTTATGCCAGAAATAAGGTCCAGGTTGTAAAAAAAACAGTAGTTCCCCTTTAACGCCTTCCAGTCAGTGTGGGAGAACAGGTTTAATTGTTTTACTTTATACTGTGCCTTCAGTAAAAATGCATGGTTTTCTATTTTTACAGTTTTTGCATGAGGTTTCGGATCACAAGGTTGTAACATGTGAAATGCTCCCCTTTATACTAACACTGCGTGCTAAATCCTCACGTGGAAGCATTTCCCGACCACTGCTATGATGCATTCGGCGACATCTCGGCATTGTTTCAATTCTGATGACATTCGTAGAAATGTAGGGCTCGAAATTATAGGACATTACATTACATATTCTCTTCAATCTCAGCTATGGCATACTGTATATCACACTGTGTGTTATGTACCAGTACAGTGTAGACAATGTAAACAAATAACCATGCTGTTCTTACAAGCATGCTAAAACGGCCTTTTATTGTAGTCTGAAAGATGGTCATCCATGACCGGTGCCAGTGCTTTATTAAAACACAAAGCTCTCTGATATGTCTCAGTTTGATTGATGCCGTGTGGCAAATCAGATCAATATACAATGCTGGAAGACCTTTGCTTAGATTGGACGATAAGTAACACTGAAAGGTCAGGCTTGTATTACAGTTTTTCTGTGTTGCACCTGAGAGTTTGTTTTACCTCGAATACATTTCTAGGCATAAAAATAATGAAGTACTGAAAACACCATTTGCAGATACAGCGCAAATCTACTTCATCCACAACCCATCACGTACCCTGTGTCTGCTTACACATCCAATACTGACGCTCTTGCTGTCAATCTGGGATGTCCCGTTGGAATGTTAGGCATGTTGTTGATTTCAGGTTGTCTGCCTCGTCCCTGTCCCTCACCTTTCACATTGTTGAGTTTTCTTGTTAGTGTGCCACACAAAGTTTGACTTGACTTTACTGGCTGGGAGAGCGGGCAAAACTTTGCCATGGCCTAATATACGAGTGGCACAGGGACAGTCTTTTTGAGCTACTGGCTTCCAACCAGTGTTTGTATTGTCTTTACACAGAGGCCAAACCTGGCTCGAGTGTGAGGGAGCCAAAGTCATGCACAATCTGGTCAAAGCTAACCACATCCTCATATTTCCTCATCACACAATGGCCTTCAGTCGTTATCTTTTATGAATACAATTATGGAGCATTTGTACAGTATCCTGTCTGCATGAGTATATTCACACTCAAACTTATCAAACACTTCTAGTGGTACCCATGGTGTGTTTTCACTGTCTGTCTTCCTTTATACCATATGCTATCTGGTACATTGAGATGTGTGTTATGAGAAACTAAATGCTGGGAAAATAATGACAGACTGTCAGTTGGCTGGGTGATGTCGGCTGCTCCTTGCGCAATGTGTGCTCATTATTTCCAAATCCTGCTGTTGGCTGGGTTGGTTTGGCCAATCAATTAAAATCCAAACCAAACCTGACCATAACACAGCTAACCTGCCAGGCTGAACTCAGCTAATGGGAGCCGGGCAGTTCCTGTCAACCACATAAAATGGAGTTATTTCTGGTTCACTGCCTTGCTACTATCATTCAAGAAAAAGAAAGATTGTTTAGTTATAGATGCATATGGGATTAATTCTAAGACAATAAATACAACTCGCTGTGTGTACGTGCATAACAGTTGAGATGCGGCGTGTGCAAATGTGTGTGTTCAGGCATGCTGAGTCAGCTGTGAGGGTGGACTTTATTGATCCTGTCATTGAAAAACACGACTCACAGACGCACGTGCGCTTAAAAAATGTGTCCCTCTGCTGCTCGGCATAATGCAGTCCTTCTGCTTTTCGTTTGTCTTTCTGTGAGGGGCGAGATGCGGCAACAAAATCCCAAGGCGCACTTTTTGTGATGATACAAATAACGTGTGGGTGGAAGTGTGCGAGACTTGGCTTTACAACCCGCAACAGCAAGACTTGAAAATCCACCCGAACGCTGTAATGAGACCACAAGAGGGCTGACCTTTCAACCAAGTCAACATATGGCACGATACACCTGTCCGTCTCTGTCTACTCGCACACACAGGACACGGCCAATATGTGTGTGATCTTTTCTTCTTCCAAAAGAGACCAGATGTCCTCACAGTGACAAAAAAAAAAAAAAAAAAAAACAGTGAGCAAACACACTGTAAAATGAATTCATGTCGTTAATGTTTTCCAAAGAAAGTAAAGTTTCCGACATGCTTTCTTTTTTATGAATGAAATGCACGGTGTTGCTCAAAAGCATTGTGATCCAAAAGCGTGTCTGCATGCGTTCGTGCACTAGTGGACGAGTAGAAAAGGAAGGTACCAGTTATGAGGCAATCTGCCAAATGGAGCATATTGCAAATCTGTGTGTACGTTTGTGTGTGTGTGTCACTTTGAGGTTCCCCAGAGGTATTAATATTAGCAGGCATGCCAAACTGAACATATTGCAGATTAGGCAGGTGGAGGGGGCTTGAGCAACAATGTGCCTCCATCACCACCAGGGAAACAGATAACAAAGATGTTCAGCCCTCATGTACAGAAAAAAGCACACATGACACACAAACACATACCGTCCCTGTCTTTATGGAGTTTGACATACAGCACCTGGGCTACTTTTGATGTGACTGTACTGTTTCTAACTAGGTTTAGTGTACCATATTGTCCTTAAAGCACTCTGTGATGAACTTGGATGTCTATTTTTAAATAAAACTCCCTTAACTTTCAGTTCAAGTATTCATCTAAACCCTCAGGTTACCTTTTTGCAAAAACCTGAACCGAAATGACAATTTAGTTGAAATATTAGGGTGTTTTACATTCTGGCAGGTGCGTACCATACGGGCAGGCAAACCGAGTAATTGTCTGGGGCCCCGTGAAAAAAAAAGGAGTAAGCAGATCCTCCTACCTTTTGGAATGTTTTTCAATGACAGCCATAAACCTCATTAAACATATAAAGGCCCTACAGTCCATTGACCCCCTTCTACCTACCGTATGACAGACTTCATTAGTTTGGACTTAAGGGATTGCACATGAACGTCTTTGCCTAGTGCCCCCCAGAACCTAGGATCACCACTGCTTTCTGATCATTTTTTAGTGACGGCAACATTTAACTTAATTGAAACAGAAGCATACAACGACTCAATTCCTGATTAGATTAAATTTCATGCATCACTGAGACCCCTACCTGTCTTCACTAAGAACAATATTTCTGTTCATTAGCTAGCATGACATGGATCAATTTTTAGGTAGATAAAGCCACACAAGGCTGTAGGAAATCATTTAAATGCCTAACTGGACCTTTAGATGATTGTGATTCCCAATCACAACTACAGCTTGTCATTCAAACTCAGTTTCAGACGCCAAAATTAAATGTGAAAAAACAGAGGTCAACAAGAAAACAGACCTTCTCAAGTAAAAATGCATTTATAACTGGCAGATTAGGGATAAAAGCATGAACAAAAACCTTCTTATCTTATCTTGGTGACACAAACAAACAAGTGATGCAACAAGGATGTAAGACAACCATTAAATCAAAATCCCAACATTGCATACAAGTCTCCCTATAATCATTGAGCCTGTCTGGTTTTCACTTTGTTCTCCAAGGTAGACGCTGCTAATGTAGTATGTCCACCCGAACATGCAATCAGTTGCAATGTTAGTGGTACAATACATGCTTTCTGTTGTGTCTAAGTGTGATGATTTGTGTGGCTTTGCAATATTCAGTGTTAAAAATGCAATATTCAGTGTAGCCAAACAAGAGAGATTAAACACTTTTCTGTGCAGTTCAAAAAAAATAAAAAATCTTCATAGCTCACTTTTTTTTTTCGCCACAGCTGCTGAATTAAAGAGATACACACTTGCATATTGTCACACCAATTAGGCTGCTCAGACTTCGAATCACATGATCGAACTCTGCAGTGAAGCAAGATTTCTTTGGCTCCTAAATCACTCTGCGTTTGAATATTTTGTCAGAGCCGAGGCCAAGGCTACCCAGTGGTGGAAAAGCTTATGAATATCCAAAAGCCTTTGGGTGACTGACTCAGGCCAAATCAGCCTGGGGCTACATGTAATTTGAGGGCACTTCACACACTTTGTGCTTTGAATACTTCTACTACTGTATCTAATCAAGAGGCAAGCATAGAAGCGTTGAACTGTACATAACACAATGGACCTTGTGTAAAATGGAGAAAAACATTTACTTGGCTATTATTCAAAAATATGATTAAGCCTAAGAAAAGACCAAGAAGCTAAATGCAGTCTCTATCACTTTGCAAGGCTTTATATGAGAATAGTGTTGTTTTGAGCTACATGCTAAAGAATTCTTATCAACCTCTCAACAACATATTGGTGTTTTACAGATATAGTTCAAACCAAAATACCAGTGTATACATTTAAGACCTATTTGTGGATCTGAATGACAACTGGTCTGGACCAAAGGCCAGTGCAAAACATAGACTGTATATAAATATGGACAATGCGTCCCCACTTCCTCGCATTGGCCAAAGTGACGCTAGTTTCCCGGGGATACGAGTGGCATGACCCGCCCGCACTTCATCTAGACTCACTCGCATTTTCGTTTATTAAATACTGCGCTCTGCTCTACCAATTAAAAAGAAATGTTGGATTATACACTGCACTTAAATATTCATTTATTTTTTCCTACTCTCACAGTTCCACAGGTCCATTGCACAGAGCGGTTGGCATGCAAACTGGTAGTCCCTGTGATGTCACATCCTGTCTCTATAGCGTCAAATAACTGACTTATCTGAAAAATTATTCAACGTGTACTTCAGTGTTTTAGCTTGGCCCAAGTCCCATCCACTAACATGGAGGGAGTGGAGCTTATGACCTATACTGCAGCCAGCCACCAGGGGGAGCTCTACTTGTTTTGGCTTCACTTTTGAGGAGCTGTTCCAAAGTCCATCTTTATACCGTCTATGGTGCAAACCATCTAAAAGTCAGTGGGAACACAACAATCTAAATACAAACCCATCTAATAGTTTGACCGATTGTTCAACTAACCTGTCATCCGTAGAACTTAGCTGTCTCCCTAAGAAAGGCGCCTTGTGGTTTATAATTCAATTTCATAGTCGACACACAGCATGTCTTACATAATGTACGATGCACTTAAAGACAATGAAGAGGGCCTTTGGTGCAGCTCAATCAAGCGTTAGACAGATCAATAATAGAATGCAAATATAAAGAATCTGTACATTCCTGACAAATACTAGAGGTGCTAGAACGACTGATCTGATAAGTTCCGGTACATGTTCGTATAAAGTGTTTGAGCAGCTTCATAAAGGGGTAAAAAAACAGCTACTCAACAGTACCAGTTAGCAATGATGTTAAACAGGTGTACTTAGTGGTACGATGCCTGATGATTCATAGGATGCAGTACAGTGTGTTGGACCCAGGAGGAATGACACCGAACAACCCATCTAGACAACGGCAGCACAGAACATGTAACGTGAAAGAAAACAATCAGCAAATTCTTGACAAGGTAATCTCCATTTCAGCCTTAAGCTAGCACAGATATCCCTGCCCGTGCAAATGTGTACACACACACACACACGCACACATTTAGTCTTAATAGAGCATTATCTTGGCTGTAAGCTCTTAGATTTCCATGCTGAACATTTAGCTTGCCTATTAATACACTTTAATAGGGGTCAGTGCTGCTGTGTCGAGGGAAAATGCACACATAGATGCGGACGCTCACAGTTTCTGCTCTCAGATCTAACAATTTGTACACGCAGAGAGACGTACACGCAAGTAAGTGTGCGCTGGAATACACACAGAATACTCTGTGGTTAATTCTGTCTTTAGTAGTGACTGAATCAGGTTAAAGAAAGTAATTAACTCATGATAGTCTCAACCACACCACCAATTAACATGATGTGTGTGTGTTTTCGTGGTCATGTACACACTGGTTATTGTGGTTTGTAAATTAACGAAAGATTGTGTACATACATGTAAGAGCTTGGGATGTATTTGTGGCCGCTGTGAGTACATCTGTGTATGTGTGTGTGTGTGTCCTTCCTGGTGTGGATAAATTAATAGATTTTTTTTTTTTTTTCTTGGTCTGGGTGTATTGGGAAATTAATGTGACAAAATTAAGTGTGATTGCCCTAAAGGCCTTTTCCATTATTACTTAACACTGGCTTATACTTAACACAGGAGTATAGACAGCCTGATGGTAGCCTACACGGGGCAGTAAGGCTGAATGCAGCTCAAAGAAATAAAGGGAGGAAACTAAAAACATGAAGAAAGATTAGCAAAGAAAGTTAAAAGGCCATTCAGTCAGGCAATCTGTCAGCCAGTCAGCCAGTAAAGCTGTCACTCCACTGACAGCGTGGAACAGAGCACGTTACAGCAGTAGAGGCAGAGTTTGTTGATCTCAGTGAATCAGATCTCAGCTGGCGTCTGGCTGTTTGCTGCCTGCTGTCAGTCACTTTCCCAAAACACAACAGCTTATTTTTCTGTGCACCGCAGCGATGGCCGACGCGGAGAGAAGAGAAAAAGAGGCCGGGTAACACACTGTCCAGAGTTCATCAATCAAACAGCAGTGTTTTGCATTGCTGGCTGAATCTGGAGGCTGTGCGAAGGCCGTATGAAGACAGTGCTGGAATTAATTTCTGAAAGGCTATTGATATAGCGGCGCATAATTTTGCAACAAAATAGGCCACTAGCTGACATTAAATCAAAAGCGCGTGAACCGGAAAAGTACTAGAAATATAGAAGCAGGTTTGAAGCTGTATTACTCTGACTTGACTAGTGAGAATCAAGCCAAGCGGAAAGGAACAGAGAATCTATTTAGTGTACTGTCAGGCCGTGACAGCCATTTTTATATTATGTTGTACATTTGGGTGAGTGTTTCTTTCATGAGGGGACCCAGTATCTTTAAGTTTATTTGTATAACTTTGTAGAGATCAGTATAGCCTACATGCACCAAACCAGTGAATACAAAGTGTAATGAAAGGATGAGACCACTACAAATATGTTTTTACTCAGGTATACACCAATCAGGCATAACATTATGACCATAGATACTTGATCAGTTTGAGATCTAGTGAATTTGGAGGCCAGGTCAACACCTTGTGCTGTTCTTCATGTTTTTTGAGTTGTTCCTAAAGTGTTTTTGTTGTGTGTCTGTGTCAGGCTGCATCCTGCTGGGGATGGCCGCTGCCATCAAGGAGTGTCATTGCTATAGGGTGGGGGTGCCTGGTCTGGTCTAGGTGGGTGCTACATGTCTAAGTAACATCCACACAAATGCCAGGTCCAAAAGTTCCCCAGCAGAACATTGTATTGTCACAAGATGGTCAATGTTATTTACTTGTCCTGTCAGTGGTTTCAATGTTGTGGCTACCTAAATTCCACCTGCGTCATTTCATCAGTTATGTGGTCGTGGGTACCACAAGAGGGCGCCGTTCATTCTGAGTTTACTTGTGAACCTCCTAAACACAACACCATCTGAAGAAAGCATCAGTACACAAGGTAAGCAATCGTATGGATGGGAAATACACAAGGGCAGAAGTTAACGCTGACGGAAGTATAAAGACGTACTAGATTACAACTTAAAACAGGAAAAGACAAGCCAAGACCAAAATATCACCCAACACGCACAATCCATAACGAAATGACTGAAAATAATCAGTGTGCGTGATCACGGTGTTGGAGCAACATTTCCCACAGCGCAATTGTGTGTCACGGTCTATGTCAGACTTTGGATGCCAACACAGTGCTCGTCAGTGTCATGTTATCGTTGGTTCTTTTCAAGGAGTTAGATAGCTGCAAGGAAAATACTGAGGAATCAACACGAATCAAGATGCTCTCTCATTAGCAAAGGCTACTGTCAATCCCAAAACACAGACTGGCTGAAAACAACAGACACTGGTGGGAAAGAGCCATGCCTCGGCCAGTCAGTCTATTAGTTACTCAGCCTCTTAGTCAGCAAGTCAACAAACAACTGGCCGGTGACTCAGTGATTTAGCAATTCAGTCAATTAGTCCGCCTCTCATTCTCTCAGCTTGTCAGGCATTGAGCGAGGCATCCGGCTAACCAGCCAGCCCACTTAATGAATCCATTTTCATTATTCTACGAGGATGTTTCTTCCTCGGCAGTGTTAATCATATTAATGTGCTGAATGCAGAGCAAGTTGGAGAGAGTGCCGATTGCTAGCAAGTGACCGAGTCTGAAAACACAGCACAGAAAGAACTGAGGGCATTAGAAGCATCCACCTCCTCCGTCTCACTGTGGTTTTGACCTTCTCTTACTTTTTCCCCTGTATTTTGTTTCCACCATGCACCCAAGAAAAGAAAAAAAAACTCTGACAACGAAAGAAAGACTATAATAGAAATGTAACTTCACGACAGCATCAGGAAATCCTGCATACGTACTCTGAAGACAGATGGTTATGCATTTTTAAATCCGAGCATCGCACCGCTAAAGAGCAGCAGCTGACAAGAAAACAGCCTCTAAAATGACACACACACACACACACACCCACACACACACAGCAGGGGGCATGTATCGGAAACAACTTGAGGCATTTATTTTTTTTCCTCCCCTCTTATTTGGTTGAAGCCACCTGAGGCGAGACACGCACAGAGGCAAATACACACACTCTTATTTAGTTATGCCACCTAGGGCGAGACTTCTACATAACATCTGTCCAACATTTATCTGCCCTGACGCAGCCTCTCAGCGAGAGATGAATGAGATGGAGGAAAGGGGGAGGAGAATGCAGAAGTGGAGGAAATGAGGACGGGAGAGTAACAGAAAAAAAAAGGGCAAGAGGGCGGACAAGCAGACGAGGAAATGATCGCTGAAGGGGGAGGAATGAAGGATGGTGGATGGAGGATGAGAGGAAAAAACAAAGGGAAGAGAAGAGGAAACTGTGGAAGAGATTAGTGAGACAGTTGTAAAGAAATAAGGAAGCGAGAGGCGGACAAAGATAGAGGAACAAGAAAACAAAAAGGAACTTAAGGCCACTGAGGTTTGATCGAGGAAAAGTCTCTTGCTGACAGTTTGTGGGAAAAGTAATTTTTTACCACAAATAATGAATTTCCTGCTCTGTTGCTTTGGTCAGAAGTGTTTTATTTTATATTCCTGGACAAATTATCCAGAATATGTTCCAAGAGATTTACTCTGTTAAGGTTTTCGTCTTGGTTTCGCCTGATTTGTCTTATAATCTTCATGGCTTTGACGGGAGAGTGTATAATAGCTTTACCATGAAAGATTAATAATAAAACTGTGAAAACTAAAAAAAAAAAAAAAAAACTGTCACAGTCAAGTTTTCATGTCTGCGGTTCAGACGCAGGCTCAGGTGCAGCACTGATCTCCTGCGTTTTGCACAGCTTGCTCGGACAGAAGGAAGATTGTCGGTACACTTCGTCTGAACCCTAAGAGTTGGAATGGCAGGTAGATGAGGGTGAGTTTCCATGACTATACAAGTATGATATCTGCTGGTGTCTTAGTTAAACCTAGGAGTCTGAGTGAGGATGTGATGCTGGTTCTATTTTCATACTCAGACCTGACATCTCGGTTGCGCAGTGATGAAGATTTTCCTAAAACATGGACATAAAGCACCTGTTATATGATCAGATCAAACAGATGTAAGGGGACTCGAGTTACAATCATGGATTTCTTTATTGATACTGATCAGGCATAACATTACGACCACCATCCTAATCTTGTGTAGGTCTCCCTTGTGCCTCAAAAACAGTTGTGACTCATGAGAGAATGGACATGGGCCTTCTGAGGGTGTCCTGTGGTGTCTGGCAACAGGATGTTGTTAGTGGGGGCCTTTGGGTCCTATGAGGGGAGGGGCCTCTGTGGATCATCACACAGATACTTGATCAGTTTGGGATCTACTGAATTTGGAGGCTTGTTCCTAAAGCGTTTTTGTGTGTGTGTGTGTCCGGCTGCATCCTGCTGGGGATGGCTGCTGCCATCAAGGAGTGTCATTGCTATGGGGTGGGGGTGTCTGGTCTGGTCTAGGTGGGTGGTACATGTCTAAGTAACATCCACATGAATGAATGCCAGGTCCAAACGTTTAACATCAGAACATTGCACCCAAAACAAAGCCATTATTTTAAACAGTTAACAGAGTGAAACTGTCTCAACTCTCATACTCTCTAAACTCCACCTCCACTGTCATGTCTAAAGTTGCTGGTGGGACTGTGAACAATGACCAAGACATCATGGCCTGGATGAAACGCTTTTCGGTTCTGGCTACACCGAAAGCCCCAATTCATTGACGATTGCCCCCACAGAAGTGAAGGGCACATTATAATGCTGGTCAACGTACCCACCAGATAAAATAACATACTAATAGGAATTATGTTTTTGAACGTTTTTATGTGGATAATTATGGTTCCTCTCCATTATGAATAATGCAAAAATATTCGGGGGGCTACGGTTGGGATTTTTGGGCCACTTTGGGACAGTGGAGCAAAATTTTGATCACAAAAAGTGGTTATTATGACTAAACAGTCAAATGATGTTTATTAGATAATTTACAGTACTGTTTGCTTGTTTCTGAACTAATATAAGACAAATTTTCATGGTTTCCACCAGTTGCTGAAAGTAAATATCTAGCCTTTTTTTTTTTTGCCTGTTATGTAAATGCTCCGTGTTCACCATCTAGCTGCGAATGTCCGTTTGACATTTGGACACGGAGCAGGTAGAGTACAGACCAGCTTCCCGTCGTGGCTGGGGCTCAAGGGCCAGAAACCAAAAACAAATAATTGAAAACCGATGAATGCGTAAGCACAGAGCGCCTGCGGAGTCGGGTGATAATTCTTTGTGGGTTTGTCAATATGAGCAACCTCTTTCACTTCATGAACTCATTTGATTCATGTCTTATATAAAGATGTTGGTAAGCGCAGATTTAAAATGTCAACTTTAATTGTTGGACCAACGCAAATCTCCGGGGGTTGAGATTCTTCCTTTGTGGCTTAGTGGTCTGTGGATGGACAGCGTCGAATGCTGCACGACAATCCCTCTGACAGTTTTAAACCTGGCAAGCAACTATACACCGTGTCCTACGGAATTGTCCAAGTTTAACACAAAAGCTAGGCATTACACATCCGACAATCATCCATTTATCGAACTTAGAGGTGATCATAAGGCAGTTAAAAGGTTTCTCTACAATAAGATTTAAAATTGCACTGCGTGTGTTCCGGCTTGAGGTATTCTGAGTTGCTGTACTCAGTGTGTAAATGTTCTGAATGTGTTTAAGTCTTTTTTTAAAACATGCTTTTACTGAAATACATAGACGAGAAAGTGGGACGCTGTCCACCCACATTCATAGAAAAAAGAAAAGTTATTAACACAGTTGGAAATTCTTAATAATCCTGATATGAATCCCGCTGTTTGACTGTAACCTTTAAAGCTGTTTTCTCATTCAGAACAAGTAAGACCGTGCCAGAGGCTCAGCTGGCTCTTTACACTGACGCTCATTAATTCAGTATGTTACTTTCCTGAATTTAGCACGCTCTTAAACACACATGACACTTCCTATATTCACCCACAGTCTCAAAGGCCACCTCTTGAAATGCCACGTGCTCGTGTGACTTATACTTTTTACGAGTGCGTGTTTTGTCTGCAATTACATTTACCTCTATAATTCAATATTTCATCAGCTTGTTTTGTAAATGTGTCAGATGCGTGTAATTAACCAATAAATCTCTTTGTGTTGTCAATTGGATGCGGATCCGGCTGCTGTTTAACGGCAGCTTCTATACTGCTTTGACTTTAATGTTAAACAAAAACCTTTGGTGCCATGAGCTAATTAATGTAAATGAATGACTGGGATAATTAGGACCCTGCATATTGTTCAAGACCCTTTCGGGTGTTTTCACACCCAGGGTCATTGTTCTGAAACCAGGAGCCTTTCCCCCGCAGGTCAGTTTGTTAGAGCTGCCGTGAACAAAGCAATCTTTTCCAGAACAAATGTACTGAGCTGACCCCGGTTAGAGAGGGTGGTCTCAGCCCGATTGCAATAGCACCCCATGGCGGTTTGTCTGCAATGTGAACTCATGTTACCCTCGAACTGATACGACTACCTTATAACAACATAAACAAGTAGTTTACTTGATTTGATTTTGAAGGCATCAGCAGTGCACCGTCTCAATATATATAGCCTAAATAAATGCTCTACATGTGGCCAAGATGCTTCATCTTTGCCAGTGTCCTCACTCAATGATGATGCTCCACTTTTGATTTGATTATTCCCTGGTTTCCCTGAAATCTGTTTTTCCTGCAAAATTATGACCAATCACCAAAGTGTCTGCAGCAACGCTGTGTTGTCTCGATTGCCTTGTCTCAGTTGCCCTGTGAACACGAACTGAACCAAGGTTAAATGCTACACTGTAATGTTACTGTATTGATTACTACCTAAGTTGGAATGAAATATAGGTGTAAAAGCAACCTTAGACTAATCTACAAATATTAATGTCCAGGGCAGAAAATGTTTTTTAGGATTGTTTTTTTAATGACCTTCCAAATTTGATATCTATGAATACTTGAGTTTTTTTATTATTATAACTTAAACTATCCTTAAAGCCACAATTTTTAGCAAGTACATCATATTGGAACAGGCTGAGGTATTTTGTGTATATATAAAAACTATAAAAAAGTTCAAGTATGTTCCTAGTGTTTCCCCTACCACTATTTTTTGTTCTCTTTTTGTTCAGAGAAGACATTGTCTCCAGTCTCTAAAGTTTATTGCAATGACAGTACTTTTCCAATTTTCCCAGAAAAACATAATTCTGTCTTCTTGATTAAACAAGATCTGCAATGTGTTCTTGCACTCTTTCAGAACTACAAGGCAAAGTCACAGTCGCGTTGTGCAATCTTTCTAGTTCTAGGATTCTACTTCAGTCCTGTTGACTACCAGGGAGCAGAAATCCAAGTGTTAAACGCCTGGCGGTCGTTGAGAACTCAGTGAACCATAGTCACAGGCACGAGTCTTGCTTCGGAGTTTGGAAGCGTTTGAAAAGAGATCAGTGTGAGGATGACTGACAAACAGTTGGCAGTTGTTCTGATTGAACCCTTTGATTGAAATGCCCCGGCTGTAGATGCGGAAAAAATAAAAATTCAATAGATCAGTGTTCTGTCAGAGCTGTAAAAGGTTGCGGTGGTGTGAGTGGTCCAGGTAACCTCGGTAAGTTGCCCTTTAAACACATGTAAACGGTTTTATTGCTCCTTCTAAGCTTGAACCATTCTAGAGGAATACAGGGACAGATTTCTAAATTTAGACTCTTAACATTTTCACCCCAGCTGAAATAATGAGATTACACAGATTGTCCGTTGGGAGGATGGTTTCAGTCCCGTGCTGGCTCAGATTTATTTTGGCGTCCTTCCCCATGTGTTCTCCAGTTTTTATAGAAACTGTCCAGATGAATTTAAGTAATTCTGAGACTGGTGAAGCTGAGTGTACTTTGCAAAAACTTGGACCTAATACGCTGTCTCCTTGAGCAGTCGCATTCGCAAAACCATGAGTTTATCCACGTTCACATTAGAATTAACATTTCAGTTCTAAATAAATAAAGTGTACAGAGTGTTGGACGGCAAAATGTCCCAGCTGTCCCCAGAGGAAAGCAGTGTGCGACCTCAAGGTAAATGGTTTAAATCCCTCAATGAATGCCAATGAGCAAGGCACTCAGAGCTCCAACTAATCCAGCTGCTTAATATTGATGCAGCGCTTTGCCGTTCGATAGACTGCGAGTGAATATTTCAGTGGCCGTGTCAGATGAACAGCTGCCTCGGTCTCTGCCGCGTTTGTTGTGTTGCTCGCCCGAGTCTGAGCGCGTTGATGTTGATTGTGACAGTTTATTGAATAGATGTCAGATCTTCTCAATGTCTGTGTCTGGAGTAATGTTGGAAAACAACATGCAGACGGAAGATCAACCACGTATATAGACACATACAGTCTCTCTGTCTTGGCCTTCCTCTTTATCTGCCTCCTTTTGTTCTCCTTTGCTCTTATTACTCATTCTTTCTTGAATTTGAACAGCATGGCTCAATACCTACTTACTGTAGAACTGACAAAGACAAAAGGGAAAACTGATGGACACACGCATATAAAAATAATCATTCAACAACAAACGTGGTCATTACAACAAATCAACAGACTTTTTGATGGAGGGGTGCACACCAGGTCTTATACTGCTGCCAGCTGTTAGCATGTGTGCAGACACCCAGCCAGCCAGCCTAGCATCATCATCTTTTGAATCACTATCTGTTCATTCAGACGGCATTAGCCTTTTGATGCTTGGCTAGAAGATCAAGGGCTCACGACGCGGCAGAGGAAGCGTAAGGAAAAAGGTACCACCGTGCATTTAGAGATCAAATCAACCTGCCAGGGCTTATGAGCAGCTGTTGGTATGTTATCCCTTCACACTTCAGGCGCAGACTGTCTGGTTCATTTTGAAGGGATTTTCAGCTTTATGAGCAGAACAGTTAATACGATACAGGCGAGCATTCATTTGAGGTTGAATGGGCTGGATTGGACATTGTAAAAGCATCAATGGGTAATTTGATTTGTGACTCGTATCTATTCTTGAATGGATAAAGGAAATGGTTGGGAGATGCTAATGGTCACCAGCAGGTTGGGATGTACCTCTCAGCTTCTTTATTCTGAGATTCATTTAAAAGCAATGCAGAAACAATTCATTCCGTAATCTTGATAGCTTTTAGGTGGTGTTAAGACAGTAACAAACTGATGTCGTCAATCACTACAATGATATATAAGGGCATCAAGTGCAGGTAATGTCAATGAGACACATCAGCCTTGATGGATCAGTGGATCTGTTGTCTGTGAAGGTTCTCAGTCAACCAGGTCATGGTACACTGTTGCCCATGAAGTTGGAATAAGTTTGTTTTCAGAAACATTCCTCTTTTTATTCATATTTACATGAGTAGAAGTAAAGAATATTTTAGAAGTAAATTTATGGGCAGCAGTGTATATCCAAAAAAACGGCAACTGGACTTGTAAAGAGTTGCTATACGTCAAGTTGCCTCTCTTTGACACTATGACAATGTGACAATGAGCCAGATTGCGCAATACCAGGACCCTGAAACTGGAATCCGCCAGCAATAGTTTGATTACTGTGAGATGTTAAAATATCTTCTGCAAAGAATACATATTTGTACATGCCTACAGACTCATAGCGTGGCACTTGCCTGCTTATGTAAATACACCCATCCGTTTCTGTCAAAAAGTTGCTGAATACGTCTTTCAATTGCAACTCCATTCTCCTCCCTACATCCGATCCGACTTTCTACCCGCCCTTCACTTTAACTTGCCTCCGTCTAGACTAAGGGTGGAGATAGAGGGAAGAGGGATGGAGGAAAGGGGAGGAGAGATGAATAGAAGTAGTGAGTGAAGAGAAAAAGTGGAGGAGGAGGAGGAAGAGTAGGAGGAGGAGGAGGAAGGAGAAGAGATGTAGACAATATGTGTCTCTACTAGGTTTAATGATTTATATGGTGGAGAACCTCATCCTGGTAAAAAATAGCACCAGCCTCTCTGTAACAATGTGCTGTGAGTCATGCAACAGCCTGTTAAACAACGAGCACCGGAGAGGTGGATAGGGAAGATAGAAATAGAATAGAGAGATGGCGGAGAGGAAAGAGAGAGATAGACAGGAAGAGAAAGAGACTGAAACAACAATGCCTGAGTCATGCATCGATCAACCGAATAACACTGGATGTGGCAGTAGTGATTATACGAAATCAAAGCAAGCGTAAGATGTTTGGAAAGCATTTCACAGTTTACGAGAGCTGACTGTAAAATTATTCGTGACATTGTCCAGTAAACATACTGCAGTGAAGAATGCACAGACTGGTGTACTGGGCAAAACAACTTCTCCAAAAATGGATGTCTCAACATAGGACAGCCAGCTCTTCAGGCCCAGCCTATTATAGAGTGTCTGGTAACACTCTATTGGGATTTCATTATGGGGCATGTTTTAACCAATACAGAGAAAAACATACCTCTGTCTGAATTGGATAGTCCTACAACCAATCAGAGCAACACAGTTTGTGATATTAAGCAGCAACAATTAAGGCATTCTGGACAAATGTTAAATGTATGTACTTTAAAGTTATGTCGCTCTCAATGTCTTTTACAACAGACGCGCCAGTGGACTTATGCAGTGCACTAAACAGCTCGCTAATCCAATGGCGGCCATTTTGTTGTAAATAAACATTAGTGCAACAAACCCAAACCCAGTCTTTAAGAACAGAAGAAGCTACTTGGATAAGTTGCGAAATGTCTTCAAGAAACGTCCAGTTGTCCTTATTTCAGCTGGATATACCATGACCTGGTTGACTGAGAGCCTTCACAGACTAAAAACCCAAAGGCACTCAGATGATGTGCATGACTATGTCGCTGATACTCTTCTGTCAAATAATTTGATTGACCTGGCAGATCATCACCAGAGCATGATCACTTCCAACCAGAGAGACTCCAGACCAACTGTCTGCTACAAAAATATTGTGGATAAGGAAGTTGGGCTGGCTTCCAGGCTACTTAAGTTCAGGACCCAACAGTCAACCTACACCTGAAGGACAATGGACACTCTTTTCAAGACATTAATCTCCATATTTTACTTTGGCCCATGTCCCATCCACTAACATGAAGGAGGTGGAGCTTGTGACCTATACTGCAGCCAGCCACCAGGGGGAGCTCTACTCACTTTGGCTTCACTATTGAGGAGCATTTCCGTCGTCCATCTTTATCAGTCTTTATCGATCTATGCTTACAACACAGTCTTATCTGTTCCCAAAATGTTTTGCCCCCATCCACACCCTGAGTTTAGAGTCTCTGGCCATTAATGGGGCGTTAAAGTACTTCTAATTCTGAAAAAAGCAGGGAACCACCTGGGTTAATGAGCAAACTCCTCTAATTACAGGTATCTGGTTGTCAACAGACCCTTGTCATGTGAGGTTTAGGTGGGCACCACCAAATAAACACCTAAACACCCCACCAGTTATTTAGAACTTAGACGAGTGGTGGTATATCTTCAAAAAACAAAAACTCAAAAAAGTCTGGTTATTTTGTTTTAGCTTTGTTTTTGTTTTTTTGATAGACACATTGTATACGCACACTAATTTGAACTAGACTGCAAGGGTTCAATGACCTACTGAAATAGAGACACTCAAACTCTTACATGAAACCAATAAGTAATGGCACAAGGACAAGTACCATTATGCCAGCGTTCCTCCAAAGCACTTGTTTGGAATTTAAGATAGAAGAGTCTCAGACCTTTTTAAAAGGGCATATAGTTCAAACAAAGATAGAGGCATTATCTCGGGTATATATAAAGGGCTTATAAATATGAAAACACAATCGACCCTATATGTTAAAACAAAATGGGAAGCGGAGGGAGGAATGGATATAACGGAGGAAGAGTGGACAAAAATATGGACATATCAATGGCAATGTAGCAGCTCACAGAGCTGGAGGGAGTTTGGCTGGAAAAGTTTGATTAGATATTTTATCACGCCTTACCAAAAATCTCACTATGAAGGGAACCCCCCGACTTGCTGGAGAAATTGTGGGAATACAAATGCAAATCATTATCATATTTTTTGGGACTGCAATGTTATTGAAACTTATTGGAAGGGAATACATAACTCAATACAAGACATTTTTGGAAGCCACCTGCCTTTAGAAAGTAAAATATTGTTTTTTGGACTCGTACCCGAAGGATGGCCTAAAAGAGACAAATATCTGTTTAGTATCTTGTTAGCGGCGAGCAAAAAGGCCCTCACGAAAAAATGGCTATCACAGGAGAGCCCAACTTTGGACATGTGGACAGACATCATAATGGACATTTACAGGATGGAGAGAATAACAGCTGAGGTGAACTACAAGAGGGACTTGTTAGTTTCACGCTGGAGGAAATGGATGAATTATATAATGCCACGCAGACCGGACTTGGACCTTATAAACTTTGGATAATACACCCAGTATACATATGACAACAACATCCTACTCCCTATATGTTAATGTTCTTAATGTTTTTTTGTTTGTTTGTTTGTTTGTTTGTTTTTTTGCGTGTGTTCCAGAAAACAGAAAAGTACATTCAGGCAGAAATATAATAACTGAGAATGGAAACAGATATATGTGATGTATTGATTACTGAATGACAATAAAAAGTAAATTAAAAAAAAAAAAAAAAGATAGAAGAGTCTCCACATCGAGTGTGTTCCAATATAACATCTAAAATAAATTTCATGTTGCCTAATGTAACTTCAATGAGGATATGCTCCAGCACACTCTAAGAAATGAAATGATTCACTTCATCTAGTCATGGCAACTGGCCCCACAAAACATGGCTGTACGAATGGCTGTGTGAAAATGAATACACAGTTAATCGTAACAACACGTTTGAAGTGAATCTAAATGAACTGTGTAACGAAAAGGCTAGATTGTAGAGTTAAGCTGTATTAACATTTTCAAACTGAAGCTGCAAATAACTAGTTGTACCAACTTAGCATGACTGAGTTGAATTTGAGCTGTATGTAAACGAGTCGTGTCTTTTTGAACTCGGCAAAGACGTTGCAATGAAGAATTCCTGACAGAGGGAAGCAAACCAATGACCCTTGGGTTTTACAGCTGCTTCTCTAACCACTATGGCCTCAGCCCCCCCGTGACATCAGTTTGATAGTGACTAGAATGTGAGACAAGAATATTAAATTACTACTGTGCATTTGCGAGTACGGGAAAGTACGCTGGTTGCGTTGCCTAAAATAAGCAGTGTCATGTGACCTCGAAATCTCACAGAACCATATTAATGTGATAAAACGTGTTTATTTTGACTGTCAAAAATTAAGTAGGAGTAGTAATTTCACCATGAAACAATTATTTAATTCAAACAACACTGGTGTTTCATTTCTTAGAGTGCAGCGAGTCCTTCTATTCTGTAGAAGACTAACAAGAGCAACTGGAGAGGGGCTAAGAGAGAGAGAGAGACAGAATGAGAGAGAAGAATTAGACAAAGGTAGCGGGAGGTACTTGTAATTGTCTATAATTAATTGGCGTCTCATTAATCATATTCTCATCTAACCTAATGTCTCCACGGTTCCGGGCGATGGGCAGAGAGCGGGTGGAGGGCGGTGCATGTGCATGTGTGTCACGAGCAAACAGGGTGTTGTTGTAGCAGCGGTTAATGAAATGGGTGGTTATCAAGGAAAACAGGCTTCATTAAGTCCAGAGTAATGACCTGTGTCACATTTCATCTCATCCTCTCTCTCTCTCTCTCTCTGTCTCTTGGCTCTCTTTTCCCTCCACCTCTTTCCTTTTACTCAGCACGGCATACTTACAAGAGATTTACAGTGAAATTCAATTTGGAGCCCACCTCTCCTAAGTTTGAGCACATTTTGTGTCTGGAATGAAAGAAAAAAAAAAAGCTGCTTGTTGGGATATTGGTGGCTGGTAACTGGTTTTACTTTGGGCAGTATTATAACTTCAAATACAGACTTATTTCTAAAAATATCTAGTAAGTCCTCTAAGCTGTTTCCCCACTACCAAGACATTATGACCACCTGACTAATATTGTAGATAATTAATTAGCTGCTCTCTAAAACAACTCTAGGTTGCT
This sequence comes from Chelon labrosus, assembly GCF_963514085.1. Taxonomy (NCBI): domain Eukaryota; kingdom Metazoa; phylum Chordata; class Actinopteri; order Mugiliformes; family Mugilidae; genus Chelon; species Chelon labrosus. The sequence goes on from NC_140358.1 coordinate 21,933,390, forward strand.
GAGGCATGGACTCTCCAGGACCACAGAAGGTGCCACGATAAATCAATTATCATTGTTCTAGCACATCCTCAAACACCCTGTTGCTGGTTCCCCAATGCTGATGGCCAACGTCTTGGCTCGGCTTGGTGATGTTCAGAACCAGTTAACTGGTCATACCACCCTGCTAATAATAAGTAGGTCTCCCTTGAGCCTCCAAAACAGTTGTGACTCATCATAGAATGGACATGGGCCTTCTGAGGGTGTCCTGTGGTGTCTGGCAACATAATGTTGTTAGTGGGGACCTATGGGTCCTATGGATTGAGGGGAGGGGCCTCTGTGGATCATCTCACAGATACTTGATCAGTTTGGGATCTTGTGAATTTGGAGGCCAGGTCAACACCTTGTATTGTTCTTCATGTTTTTTGAGTTGTTCCTAAACTGTTTGTGTGTCTGTGTCAGGCTGCATCCTGCTGGGGATGGCTGCTGCCATCAAGGAGTGTCATTGCTATGGGGTGAGTTATCTAACATAATACTTCTAGATCTTTAAAAAGACTGAAAGTGATCTCGTACTTGTGTTTTACACACCAGAAACAAAACAACATAAGGACTTGGGTTATTTGAATATAATGGTACGACAGACATTAAGTTTGTCATGAGTGCAGCATTAAAGCTATAGCCTGTAGGTTCATTAAAAGCAAAACCATTACATCTGAACCCCAAAGCTTACAGAACATTGTTAGTTTCATATCTGGACCAGCAGGATAAATCTGGTTGGGAAAAGATAAGAGCAGCATTTAGTCCTTTTTCCACCAAGGGTCCCTTGGCCAAGGTCTTTAAGCTACAATGGCTCCCGTGGAGCTGCTCAGAGCGTTTGCATGTGACTCTGTGAGCATGAACAGGGGCTTTGCAAAAAAGAGAATTGCTTTTTCTAGTACTTAAAAAAAAAAGAGATATTCTGTGCACAAAGCTGACACATTGACCTGAAGTTTTTATAAAAGAAAGCTCAGCCTGTGTCAAAAATCCATTTGGAAGAGTTTGCACTAAAAAAAAAGAGGCGGGTTTTGGTTTGGTTTTTGGAAAAAATAAATAGTCTGTCAAACTATTTATTCAGCCGACAGTGAGTTTATTTATAATGCAGGTGTTGGAAATGTGGAAAACTTCTTAATTGCAGATAGAAAAAACTAATCGTCCCACTATCCCCGTCGCTACTTTGCCCATGCACATTATTGCTCGTAGCAGTAGAGGGATGGCATCCTGTACGCAAGTGTGTTATGAAATGAACATCTTCTTAGTGGCTGTTTATTGCGGAAGTGAGGGAAATAAAACAGAGGTCACCATTGGCTCAGGTGAAATGTTTCAGCAAATCTCACAAAGCAGGACGGCACAGAGAGAGATTGACAGGGGAGGCGATAACATTAAGATTAAAAGCAAAGGCGTGGAGTGAAGTCACTGTAGGTCAGGCTGTCCGGCCACATCAGGCTTGACGCACACAAGAACACAACAAAGACATGCAGGCACCACTCAGCAGAGACATGCAAGGACAATGCATCTCTCTCTCTCTCTCTCTCTCACACACACACACACACACACTCCAGATAGTGCCACAGAGACACATGATGAATCTGTCTGGCTGAAGTAGAAATAACCTTCTCAGAAAGATTCCCCCATCCCTTGTTAAAAAGATACAAATTACTCTCAGTCAGATAATATACAGGACAAAAGATATTCAGGTCGCTAAAAGGTTACACTGACATGCTTTATTATTCACTTTCACTCTTGTTGCTCTTTTCACTCCCCGTCTGTGTTTATCTTTTTGCCGTTTTTATTTTTTTCTTCGATTATTTTCTTTGCTTAACTTTCCCACCGCGCTCTCCTCTTTTCCCGCAGTTCGCCGACTCTCGTTTCATTGCTCTTGAGCAAAGCACTTAACCTTTAATTGCTCTACTTATTGGTCCACTGTAGAAAACTGCTGTGATTCGGTTTGCCATTTCTATAATGAATGAGCACACTCAGCAAACCTTCGGAGGAGAAATTAAAGGTAAGGGAACGCTTCGATAATCAGATAATTGAATTATTATCTGCTCAGCGAGTTCTAATTATTGTGATAAAAACAAATGAGTTGGTGGGAATGGATGTTAAACGGGGGGAGTGTGGGGGCGTGTTGCAGCAGAAAACATAATCTGAACTCACACGGATGCACACGTACGTAATTGGGTGTTTTGTTCCATTCAAGGTATGACTATGGATGGATTAGTGCATACTCTTCCTGCGGTTCCTCAATAATTAAGATGTCCTTGTAGATGTGTATACACTTATAAGCACGCAAAGAAAAGGCTGAAGCAAAATCTTGTTTCTAAAAGGGTAACAAACAGCTTGTTATAGCTGTGATGGATAGGAAATGGAAAGGATGAGCTGAAGGAAAGAGTGCAGAAGTGGCAGACAGAGGGGAAGCAAATAAAACGAAGAGGCAACGATAAAGGAAAGGGGTATATACTGTAACAGGCGACACAGGAGAAAAGACAAACATAAAAGTATGAAATTACAGAAGAATTGGGGAGGAAAAAGGCAAAAACAGAAAAGGATGAGAGAAATGAAACTCTGGAGAGGATAGAGAGAGATAATAGATGAAACAGAACAGACGGTGGAGAGGATGTAACTGCCATTTAAAAGGCAATAATGGACCTATTAAAAAGTGCTGTAGGTTAGTTGTAATAGGCCTGAAATATTAAGAAAAAAAGCAGTTGAGTCTCCCTCCTTTCCTCTTTCTTATGAATGATTGTTTCTGGGTTGTGGATAATGGGTTTTAGAGAAAAAGGGGGATGAATAATCACTGTTTGGAAGACTTTTATAGATTCAGTATTAGGCTATTTGTTTTTTGATTACGCTTAATGACTGTGGATAGAATACCTTAGTAAGAAGTGGGCCTAGTGCGGAGTTCTTGTACTTTCAAGCTTTACCCACTGCTTTGCTGTTAATGATTCCTGCATACCATCACTCACTGATAGGTACTCATGGGCGCTATGGATAGAAACAGAGTGTTCTCTTCCTCTGGCCAAACAGGCCCCGAGAGGACGGTTACTGCAGATCTTTTGACTTTCCTTCCAGAAAGAAAGCAAAGCCCAGAACTAATAACATTAACTTCGGTTCTGTTTTATGCAGGTGTCCCAATAAGCCGTGATAGTGATCTGGCCAGGAACACCTGAATGGAAAGCACCAATGATTAATATCATTGATTCCTGCACTTTTTCTGCAACTCATGTCAAAAGATGTGCAGCAAAGATGGTCCGCGTGCAGCTGCTTTCTCACTCTCAAACCACAGATGCCTTTTTTGCCGGTAAATGATCTGCCATCACGGTACAGTACAAATGTGGAGTCAGCAGAGAGTCCCTGGCAGAGAAAGTTCTGGCCAATGCACTTTGACGCTGGTCAAAATTCTCTTACGAATGTACGTGCAACTGATTTTTATTAAAAAATCTGACCAGATTTTAGAGGAATGGCTCAGTAGCATCGGACATACGCTTATTTGGTTATTCTGGGTCTGCTTAGCGTAGCTTAGCATAAAGACTTGAGGCTCAGGATAAAACTTAGCTGTCTCTCTCCAAACTTAAACAATCTACCTCACCATGGGTCTTTTTTTCATGGAAGCTATTGCGACACATCACAGTAGGAAAATAATCTGGCTGCTCCAGGTTCCTGGTCCTTCCAGAGAGTGACTTAGCAGTCCAACTAGCTCAGTCGGTAGAGCATGAGACTCTTAACCTCATGGTTGTGGGTAGCCCAATGAGCTAAAAGAAGCAGTTTTGGGACCGTTGGGTCATATACCTTGTCCATTGTTGAGGTTCCTCCTAATCCCCAAAATTCTTTCTGGATGCCATACAAATGTCAGATCACTGCTGTGTGAACTAATTAATGGGTTAAATGATAGATCAGTAAAGGGACAGATATTATTTTCAAACTGGTCACTATGGTTTAGAATAGAACAGAGTAGATCATTAACTTCACTCGTAACACCTGCGCTTATCAAATGAAAAAGTCTTAATAACACGTGTATCTACCTGTAGCTCATTTAATTTGTGGACATCTTGACAAACATCTGTGTACATTGAGCGGTACGTCTGTGCAGCTTCTCCCGGTGTAAAACAAGTTGTCAGATATATTAGCTGAACAACCAAACCCGACACCTTCACTGTGATGAAAACGCTCTGGGAAGCTGCACGGGATTGATGTTCATTACGAAATAGTTCCAGCTTCGAACCGTAATGGATCACACCATGGACATATGGCACGGTTGAAAGTCACCTTTAGAGATGGTAATGATCTTTTCCTGTCTCTTTTTGTCTGAGCCAGGCAGTGTGTCAAGTCAAATCTCTTTCATCTTGGAGACTGGGTGGGGTTTGTGGAGTTCAGTTCTACTTCTATTTTCAGGTACTGTTTGGACCATACTGCACAGACTCTGGTTTCAAAGTTGTAAGATGGTGCTTACCGTATCCCGGGACACTAGCGTCAGTTTGGCAAATGCAAGGATGTGGAGCCGCATTGTCCATATTTATGTCCATATATCTGAACGTGTGCAGAGCAAGAATGGTTTTTCTTCTGAATATTACTACATGTATTTAGCAGTGGTGATAGTGCTCTGTGGTACCTTCACCCAGTGTATTGCTTGGGAAACACTTGGTTTGCAATCCTGTTATTACAGACAAATGGGATGTACTGAGGTAGTGTTAAATACTGGCCAAATATCTTTTAGAAAAGGGTGTATCCACCTAAAAATAAATAAAAAAAAGAACTATCTCTAAGAACAGATCACATCTTCCTTTTAGATAATTTATGAAACATTTTTTTGAAGTATGGTAGATAGTGTGAGTGAGCTCTCTGCTTGGTAAACTAATCATATTCACTGCATATTGGTTTTTGCTGAGAGAGAAGAAAGAGATGATGAAATGTCCTGTTGTCTGCAGGACGCAGATAATAATTGCGCGGATAAAGTTTGTCAAAGTCTACCCAGAGTAAACAAAGTTCGTTATTAATGTCCCAGTGTGGATAACCTGGCGTAAACCAATTTGCATAATCGCTCCACTTTTTTTTTTTCTCCCCCACAACTTGTTTTTATTCCCTCATCAGGTTTTTCTTGTTTTGTTCTTTTTTGTTGTTTTTCTTCGCTCGGCTCTCTGTCAGAGGTATCGATGTGTGAGACGCAGAAGGGTCTGCATCTTAAGGTTGTCTAATGCAATTAACTTGACCACTGGGCTTTGTGTGTGTATGTGTGTGAGGGAAAGAGAAAGACACACTAGGAGAGAAAGTTAACATTGGTGCTCTTTTGAGTCTTTTTCTGAGCAAGTGTGTGTCGGTGAAAAACATGTGTTTGTGCCTTACTTCAGCACCGATGGACAAATTAAACTTGTATGCGCATGTGTGGGTGTGTGTGTGTGTGTATACATAATGAACCTCTTGACTCCCTTATTTTCCAGACCAGTGGTTGAATCATGTTGAATCACATTTCAAGTAGAAGAGAACAAAGGGTATCAAAACATGCACACATTTGGATGCAAGTTACAAACCAAGACAGCCAACCGGAGTAAAATTCGGTGTCTCCAAAATATAAATATAAAGCAGAAACATCATGTACACCCAGGGTTCAATCTATGCCTGCTGACAGAAAATCATACCACAAATAGAAAGATGGGTTTTTCCACAGCTGAAACTAGGTTCACTGACTCTGCCGTCCTAACACAACTTGTCTGGTGTCTCAGTTTCTGGAGGACAAGAACGGAGGACGTAGCATATCATACTAATGCGGTGTTGTAAGTCAAACTTCATCCAAAAGTACCAAAACATGTCAAAAAGTACCTCAACAAACCAGTTTCTGTCTCTCTCTAGCATGTCCTCGTGTACCACTGGATAAATCCTACGCTCATAACAATCTTGATAATAATTAGGTTGCTCCAAAAGATTAATTTGTGGATTTAATGCTATGACCTTCTGGCCTTCTTAGTTAATATAACCAAAGATGAAATGGTTTACTTTCATAGTCAAGCCCTTCTAAGCATGTTTGTGTTATTCAGCGAAGCTTCAGTAAAACCACAGTAAACATATACAATCTTAATTTCAAAACCACAGTTTTGAAAGCCAGGAACTGACAAGCCAACACATCAAGCTTCAGAACCGTTCATCAGGAGTCCTATGGGTGACAAGAAGGTTAACTTAGGCTGTAGGTTTAGCTGTGCCAGCAGCGTGGCTCCAGGTACAGCAATGTCAGCAAGTCTGTTGGGTCCACCACTTGGATCCACAGTGCAATATCCCAACATCTACACTGATCAGGCATAACATTATGACCTTTGTGCCTCCAAAGTGGTGTCAGGCAACAGAATGTTGGTAGTGGGGGCCTTTGGGTCCTATGGACTGAGGGAAGGGGTCTCTGTGGATCAGATGATCCTACAGATACCTGATCAGTTTGGGATCTAGTGACTTTGGAGGCCAGGTCAACACCTTGTGCCGTTTCTTGACTTGTTCCTAAACCGTTTTTGTGTGTGTGCCTGTGTCAGAGATGTCTGCTGCCATCAAGGCGTGTCATTGCTATGGGGTGGAGGTGCCTGGTCTGGTCTAGGTGGGTGCTACAGTAACATCCACACAAATGCCAGCTCCACAAGTTTCCCAGCAGAGCATTGTATTGTCACAAGATGGTCAATGTTATTTACTTCTCTTGTTAGTTGTTTTAATGTTTTGGCTGATCGGTGTATTTGATGAATTTGCGTGAAATTGACAAACCATACATCTTCCCAGTTGAAGGAATCCTGCTATTACCTAAATTGATCCTCTGACTTTTCTTCAATCAGCATTAAAATACAAAAACAAATACCGTCATAAATTTCGGATGCATGGCTACGATAATGTGAAAGTTGTGATAATTGCAACAGATGCCGCTGTAGCTCTGATGACAAACATAATGATTATGGTGATCCGCTGACTATCATAACACCAAACTGGCTACACAATCCCACTTATATTATAGAGAATAAACTGTTACTATAACCAACAGCCCTCCCCATGTATTTTCCCAGAGAACTACTATTTTAACATTAAAACCATTTTTTTTTTTTTTTTAAGAAGATTAAGCAAAGGTGCACCACTATTTCTTTGTTTCACCATCCTATTTTGTATTATTTTCCCTCTCTGTGTATATAGACGGAGTGAATTAAATTAAAACTAAAGCTTGGGGATGCGTGATAAGGGAATACACAATCCAAATTTTGTTGTCATATTTTATCAGTCCAAGGACATTGTGAGTTGAAGCTGGGCTCACTGTCTGCCTGTCTGTTGTGCTTTTCCTTTATCGTTATCCACAAAAAAATAAATGAATCCAAATAATCCAAAAACACATTACCTACTAATAGTTCAATGCAGCTTGTTGGAATTCTGTTTACAATATTAACAACATGCTGCCTTTATTTAACAAAGGGACTATGTTTTACTGTTGCAAGCATAAATTTGCATCACTATGGAGTTATTCCTGAGGTTATTTTGAGGACATTTGTCAAAAACATGTCCCCATAAATCATACCATGAATGTGACAATGTGTTACTGTTTTTATTTCACACAGACTTTTTAGGATCACACTTTTAAAGTGCAAAAGAACAATCTTGGAAAATTCGATATTATGCAGTCAAAACACCACGGGGGTTCTGTATGCATACTTGGTAAAATAAAATAAAATAGACTGCTTTATGGCGTTCAGGTTGTGGACTGTACCCTTAGCAGGTCAAGCAAAGCCTGAAACATAAAGAAAACTGGCAGGGGATGATACTGTTCTTACATGGATCATAAAGTAATTATCCGGTGCAATGTAAATATTAAGATGGATAACCTTGCTAAGAGCATAACCTCTGGTCCACATTTGTAAGATATTATTTAGTTTTTCCTTCAGGGCACATATGGGTTTTCTCTAATCATGAAAATGTGGAAATATTCAGGATTACACTGAGATAACTCAAGAAAGTCCGCTAAAGTGTACCAGACTAACAGGCCCAGGGCCACTTCTTTTGTCTTTACAGTGATGTATTATGTGGTTTGGAGAACGTGTTGGACCATCTACATAGCATCTTGGAGATACAGTTAATTATGTGTTTATTTAGTTACGTGTGGAACTGCATTTTACCATCTTCACTGCTGTAGAACGTTAAATATCCTAAATCTATGCTGTACATTTGCTAAGATTCTGAAAGTGCTTTCACACCAAAGGCGTTGCCCCAAAACCTGGGAGCGATGTGTGTTCTGGTGTGAACACAGCAATAGCTTTCTGTTCCAGAACAAATGAACCAAGCGGAGCCAGGATACAGAGGGTGGTCTCAGCCTGATTGCAATCGTTTATTTGAAAACACGTTACCTACGGACCGATATGACTACCTGATACGACTGCCTTATAATTATATACCCTGCAGATGTGTCTTTGAGAGAGTGTGCACCTGACAGGTGTCTGGCAGCGCCCTCTCATCACATACAGAATATGTCAAAGTTGTTTGAACGTACTTATGCTAATCTTTCAATGCGATTATTTCCTGATTTCTTGAAATCCTTTTCTTTCTGCTAAATTATGACCAATCACAAAACTCTCTGACATAGTGTTGAAGACGTGCCAGAACTTTGTCTAGATTACTCAGTGAACACAAACTGAACCAAGGTTCAATGCAACATTATACTGTAGGAACTTCTCCCTGAATCTGAACGAAATATAGGTGTGAAAGCACCCTCAACCAGAAGCACCAAAAACCTGAAACAAAGCTGAAACAAGGGAAACTGGACTTGCACGGTTTCTTGAAGGCACTTCACTCATCCAAGTACCTTCTTCAGTTCTAAAAGACTGGTGGAGAGTTGGGGTTTAAATAGAACCATCTGTGGGTGCGATGATTATTCCACTTACAGCTACAGAGCTGGTTGTTAACAAATCCCCACACTTCTTTTAGAAGTGAAGAAGCTACTTGGATGAGAGGTAAAAACGTCTTCGAGAAACTCTCCAGTGTCCCTTGTTCCAGCTTGCTTTTTTGGATAAACCAATTCTGGTGTTTGATCACCAGGGATGCATGATCAAAAAATACATTCTCAACAACACCCAGGATTTTTTTCTGACGTGCTGTCAGATTAGGCTTTGAGTACCAGCAACTTAAATTACTTTTTTAGGGTTAATCAGAAATTAAGGTCGTACCAAAAACAGCCAATGTTGTACTTCAGCTTCCTCCCTAAAAGGTTACAGATGCCACTTTAGTTCACATCATTATTTTGTTTGTAAAAAAAAAACACCTGGCTGTAATTTCTGTTAAAGATTATGTAAATAATGGACAAAATTGACAGCATGTCAAGCTGAAAGGGTTTATACATATTCAGGTTTGGCTATCCTATGTATATACAGTATGCATATATGATCTAATGTAGTGTCCGGTCTGGCATAACCTTAGTTTGACTCGGTTAGAAGCAAAGTTACATGGTTACATGGTTACATTCTTAACATTACAAAAATGTTATTTCTTCAATGTTGAGTGTGAAGTTTAAATGCACATTCAGCGTCCCAAAAATATTTCAATGGTAATTCTGCTCCATTTATTTATTTACTAATGTTTTTGTAACAGTTAAACGGTATTTACACCTCTGTACTTGTCAAACTTCATTAGGATGTACACCATTTAAGAAAACATTTTCTCTTTAAAACTGAACCTTTACCATCTTCACACCTTCAGTGTGAATTTTCACACAACCCTACTGAGAAGCGGTTCCACGCCATCACGACCAAAGATCATTGAGCCTGTACTTTCTTTGGCAAACATTCAGTCATTCAAACACAAAGAAACATCACTGGTTATTTCTCTAGTATCAATTTCTGCAGTATTTTCAGTCAGAGGTACATTGTTAAAGTCATTCTGTGGTCTTCCTGTGAAGAGAGTATCCCTTTGCTATAATAAACAATTGTGTTTTCAAAAAAAAGTGTTTTCCTAGTAAAATACATTTAAAATGGTGCATTGTAATTGAAATGAAGCATTGAAAACCTCTTTAAAGGCCGAAAGAATGCATATTCATATCGTCCTTTTGAGATGTAAATCTTTAGTGTGCAATAAGAATGGAACATTTTTTGAGATTCAGTCGTCTACATCAGGGTTCCTAGACCACTGGGCAGGGAGAGAGAAACAATATTATTATCCCAGTCTGCAAGGTGTGTTCTCATTATCAAGCAAGTCTCTAGGGCAAAACAAGTTGGGGCACCTTGATGCCATGACTATTTTAGAAGTAAAACTGTGCCTTGAGCACAAGTACCACAAATTGGTTTGGGGATGCAAACCCAAATGATGAATGCTTACATTGGTATCATGCGTTTTTAAATGTTATGGTGAAGAAGTCCTGAGCTCTAACATTTAAAGAAATGAATTCTCCCTCACAGCCACTGCACCCCTCTCGTTATCCTCACCCTACTGTCATAGGGTTTCAGTTTCAATTGCAATGTCATGTTAATGAGCTGTGTGTGTGTACTAACTTCATCAGGACCCTCTGTCTTTGGAGAACCGAACTAATTTCACAATGAATCAGGAGGTGAGTCTCAAACTAGGTGATGAGTCCTACCATGTGCACAAAACCACACATGCATGCATACACAATATATATACATGGGATGGGCAATATGGACCAAGCCGAATGGCAATACACAGTATATATAAGTTGTAAGTGTGAGATGACACAAGCACTTTTTAAAGCATTCATTTATTCCTTCATTTTCTGTAACCGCTTGTCCTCTGGAGGGTTGCGTAGGGGGCTAGAGCCTATCTCAGCAGTCACTGGGTGAGAGGCGGGGTACACCCTGGATAGGACGCCAGTCTATCGCAGGGCTAACACAGAGAGACAGACAAACACTGACACCTACGGCCAATTTCGAACCACCGGTTAACCTAATGAGCATGTCTTTGGACAGTGGAAGAAAGCTGGAGTACCCGGAGAGAACCCAGGCAGACACAGGGAGAACATGCAAGCTTCACACAGAAAGGCCCAGCCAGTCGATGGATTCGAACACAGAACCTTCTTGCTGTGAGGCATCAGTGCTGGGTTTTCTTCTGTTTTAAAATGAACCGTCTCTAGAGTGTAATACTGAGTGTTACCATTGTATTGCATTTCCATTCCGTGCAGTGTCAACGCTATTAAATCTCCTTGCTTATCTCCTAGTTTCTGTCCTGAATACTTATTTAATACACAAATACAATATTCTCATGTATACTTTTAGTAGAGCTGCCCGCTTTCCTCAGTTACTTATTCTATTGTTTCTGTTGTCGGATAATGAAATGAACAGTAAATAGTGACTAAATTATGACTACATAGTCAAAAAAACAGTCACTTCGAAGCCAATTAACCAGTTTCCACTGTGCACTGCAGCTTGCTGGTGCGTTCGTGGACATTTTTTGCATCTTGGATAGCAGCACTGACCCTTATTAATCCTTGCCCTGCCTCTTTTTTCTTTGTCCATACAGTCCATACATTTCTAGAAATCAATGGCATGTTACCCTGTGGGCAGCTTACTATTCCAGCTGGGTAACTGCTAAGGCTGGTCATGTTGATGCCTTAGATCTTATTCCTACCAAGTTGCCTTTAAGTTGTAGTTGACAATCAACACCTGTCCTAATCTGAAGATGTACAGTATATGGCTGTAACTTTCCTGTACATGGGGAGGAGATAATGGTCTCTGAACTAATAGGTCTTTCTGTGATGATCTGGTTGAGGGGTCAGGGCAATGCAGAACAGCAGTTGGGAGAGTACAGCAAGTCGATACGTGACACACTTGATGTAACTTGTGTGAGGACTTCGGAGTTGGCCTCCAGCGTTGTTTTCCACAGGCACACTGCAATGGTGATGAATCAGCGCCCTGGAAGCCATGCTCTTTAGTATCCATGGGTGGGAAATTGATTTACAGGCTTTCTTGCACTGATAGTCTGCCTAGGCTTAGAGTCTTGGATGATTGCTCTTTTTGACCAGCAACCACTGCTCAGTCCCTCTGGTGTTGTTTTCAGTGTCATTCTGAGCTTTGTTCATGTGCTGACTTGTGCACACTCCACTTTCCTGCGATGAAGCCTGAGAGGAGCTTTCCTGTTGTGGGTAAGCAAGGGATTGACAGGTAGTTCAAAGGTGTTTTACCCTTGTCTGGTTCCTTCATGATCAAGATTGTCTGGCAGTGTGTTAGCCAGCCTGGATGAGTACTGGCTGTTAGCAGCCCTCTCATTTGTGCTGATATCTGATCATGACATGTTTTGGTGGTATCTAGCTCTTCATGCCTCAGACTCATGTGATGTTTGACTTTGTGTGTCACTGGTTCCTGCAAGGTTGCTGTGATCAGCTCTTAAGTCCACCTGGCAGATACTTGTATTGCCTCTCGGATGCATTATTGTTCAGTCTCAGCTCTGGATGGGTATTTGGAGAGCAGGCCATTTATTCTCTTGGCCTCTGCCTGGCTGGTGTGTCTCAGTGCCTAGCAGCCAGAGCTGTGAGACTTTGTATGGCAGTCTAGAGCCTCACCGATGCATATCTTGTTGTCCTTATCCATCCAGGACCTGTCTCTTATGTCACCCTTGTGCAGCTCTGTTAGCTGACATCCTTCTGGGTTTTTTTTCATCTACCTACTTCTCCACAGAGGGGACTCTATGCATGTTGCATTCTTTATCTTCTTATTAATTACCTCCAGGGTGATACCATATGCCACTTGGTTATATTTTTTCGCCTTGTGGTTTGGGATAGTCAGTAGAACTGTGTTAACATCTGGATATAAATGCATCTGTGTAAGTACAGAATGTGCAGTGTGTTTTAAACTGAGAAAATGCCAGCGACAGAACAGGAGGGAAAGAGCAAGAGAATAAGACAGATGACGTGCACACTAGTGCCACAATGGCATGCAGGGGAAATAATATTGCATTAGGCTAAACATAATTCCAGTGAGGTTACGAATATTTTTAGACCATCGAAATCGCCTCTCTTTTTGTTACTCTCTCTCTCTCTCTCTCTCTCTCTCTCTCCCACTGTCTTTCTCTCTCATGTGCCTCAGTACAGAAATCCTCGGCAGTTAAATTTAGCCTGAATGCTGTGTACTTTGCTAACACACATTTTACTTTGAAATGCCTCTGAAATATTGATGAGATTTTTTTGAAAAATGGCTATGGGTGAAAAGAGAGTGAGCAAAAAGAGGGAAAACACCAAGGCTGGGTTTAAAATGATGAACTGTGGTTGAGGTGCAGTAAGCAAACGAACCAGCTCGGACACGTATATCTGGAAAACGTTAACGGGAATAGCTCAAATATTTAGCATAGAATAAAATGAAAGAAAATGACTGTCAGGTCAAGTTATAGAGCACAATGAAAAGATGAGCTCGGAATAACTGTGATATGAATGCTAGAGCCGCCACAATCACATACAAGGTCTCTGCAACAGATACTATTTTGTTTTATGTAATGCAAGTTGAGTGAGTCGGAAGTGATTTAAGTTGTGCTAAAAAAAGGTACACCAGTACCTCGCCTGTACAATAGTCCCTGTGGTGGGATATGGCACACAAACACAAAATGCACAAATTCCTTAGTGTTAAAATGTGCGTACTGTGTCAGCAACACTTTAACAATCCTCGCTCAGTTTGAATATAATGAATAAACAGGCTGCAAGGTAGAATTTAGATATAACTTAATTCAAGTAGCACGTAAAATAATTCAGTATTTGCAGTATAGCCATCTTGACAAAATGATCTCCATTGGCAACACATGGTATATCACACATGGACACGCACTGTTTATTCTGCAAAAGACCTGTAACACAGTAAAAGTGTGTTTAGTGTGCAGACAACGTCAGCGTTCCCTTCGCACTTCACATTTGTCCTGCTCTGCTGTAAAATGACTCAGGCTGATTAGACTAAGAGTAGGGGCGGCTTGGGTAGAAGCGTGCTGGGAACAGGGTTTCGTCTATGAATATAAATCTCTCTGTGTAAGTAAAAATAACAAAACCTTACAGGTAGATAGTCGTACCTGTCCACTAGAGGATGCACAAGTTCAGATATTTTGAAGTAGACAATTAATGCCTTCTCTGTGTACTGAAGCTAAAGGTCCAATAACTTTGACAATGAAATTCACCAGCAAATTGTTGTTTTGCAGCCTCCTTCTCTATTACTGCAGGACATTTGGTGAAGCTGTAAATTGACTGTTGACAGAGGATTTGGACCGTACCTCTGTTAGCATTTGTAGATACCTTTTCAGATGAGTGTGAACTGGAGGAGTACTTTTGTTGTATTTCAGGACTGACTTACATATTCTGCATGTCACAATAGTATGGGCTTCATCTGTAGTGAGGTATTTTCACGCCCTTGATGAACTGCTGCTGGTTTGCTGCAACGACCCACTGGACTCCTCACCTGTCTTCTCTGAGACGTCCATGTTGTTATACATATATTGACATGATGCTTAAAGCGTCATGGCCCAGCAGTGAAGTCGACAAACCAACTAGCCAGCTAGCCTGTACAACCCCTACTGTCAACACAGTAGAGATAAAAAATCTGGAAAAGCTTGTGTGTGTGAACTCTTCGTGTCGATTCAACTCTTAGTGTAGCGATTACAAGGAAATCTGTGATCCGTGTTTTGGCAGTTTCAGTTGTGGTACTGTCAGTAAAATCATATACTCCCTCTGAGGCCAGTATCCGTTTTAAAGTATAACAATATATAGGTGGGAGAACAGTTGTGCCCCATCACAGAATATGGATCTCATGATTGGCCCTCGATTTGCTTTTACTGTCAATTTCCAAACACGTACAACAGCTGTCCACATGAGTGCGCACACAGCGCCGGATACATCATACTTTTGTTTGTATGTTCATGCTCGCAGGCAAACACACACACTTAGAACAGAGCTGTGGTGTGGTAGGGATCAGATTGCTCCTGAAGGCAGCTCAGGGCTGGTGGAGCTCTTCACTGTGGGACATGACAGATATAAAAACAAACAGAGAGCTCAGTCTGTTTCTAGCTTTCCTTCTGTCTGTGTGCACAAACGTCCTTTAATAAAGAAGAAAGTATTTTATGGATCGATTCAGCTTTTTAATTCATAGGTACATTTTATTGCTTTGTACTTATGGTGTCGTTATAGATTTTTTTTGTAGTTATAGTTTTTCTGTTGCATTGAGACAATATCTTATAGATGAGGGGTGTAACAAGATGTGATCTGGGGGCACTGAAATACATCCTCTCACAGCAACACTTAGATAAATGTTGTCTGTCTTTACTTTAATCTCTGAACTTACTAAGATGCTACAATCACGTTTATGTGACTTAATGTTCACAGTTTTCAAGTAGAATTCACTTTGGATCACGCATAATATATATGAACCTAAAATAGACTTATAAATCAGCGCTGTCCTTTCTCATCACACCTTATGAAAGTTGCGATGGGTGAAATGTTTGCAGCTTGGTAGTAATATATTCCTTCCAAAACCACCTCTCAGCTGCATATATAGAGCTATAGCATGTGTAACGTCCTTTGGTTTTTCCTCACAATAAGGACAGCGACGAGTCAGTAACTCTGCCAAGAGTAATTGCTTTTGGGTTATTGTACTGGTGCTACTCGTGTCAGAGCAGCGGGACATCCTGAAACATTTCTCATGCTCACAGACAGCATTTCTTCATTACTGGGTTCTGCTTATGTAAGCCAAGTCATATTTATATAGACTATTGTCACAAATCCCAAAGTTGGGACTCGGAGGGCTTTACCAGCTGTAGAGCATACGGCATCCTTGGTTCTGTATCACTGTCTGCCTCCATTAGCCCTTCCTCCTGTTCCCCCTCTCACTGCTCATACATGTGTTTGTTTAGCAATACAGCCATTGGCTTAGATGACCTAACATTTGTGGCAACCTTGCGTCACCTGACAATTAAAATCAATCACAGTTAAACTCATGCCACCATATTGTGATTGCTCTTTCTTGGGACATTCTGTTCTGGACTTTAACCACTTCAGTCCCAGGGTTACAGTATCCGTTGTTATGGAAGACATTTAGTTTCAACCCTGCTTTACATTTCCACATTAGCTTCAAGCATTCAACGTAGCACGGACGTCAATATCCATAATCTGACCATAATCCAGTCAGCCATTCCACTGCCCCCTAAATTTAACAATGAAAATAATAAAACAGTTTAGAAAAAAAAAATCATTTCGAGAAAGTATTTAGAAACCACTAGAATACTATGTAATCCCACATGTTACCCAATCAGTCTACCAAGGATATCCTAGGGCTAAGAACAGAACAGCATTGTAAACACAAGAGATTATCCAGCTTTGCAAATTGTACACGTTCCTCGGGGACAGCCGTTTATTAGAAGCTGCAGATATTGAAAAAGTAACTGGAGTAATGAATGAGGTACAATGAGAGTGTGCCATTTACAACATCTATTCCCAATTGGAGTTTTGTCTCAGTCTCACAGGCGTCGTCAAGTCTATTTCCAGCACTTCTTTTCAGCGAAATGTATTTTGTTGGAAACAAAATCGTAGCCAAGAGCTGATCTTCAGGCTCTGTCTGTGTCTTTACTTTAATCTCCGTTTAGCGTTGAAGGCATCACGATAAAACCTCCTGCCAAGAGAGACAGACCTACACTACGTACAGGATCAAGGACAGAGATGTTAAGCCGAGCCACACATTGACAGATGTCTCGGGGGCAGGTTTTGTTGAGTATTGTTTACAGTGTTAGCATGCAGTTGCTGATACTGAGCTGCAGCAGATGAAACCCTTATTCTACCACGTGCTGGTACACAGAATGTTGCTCCTAAAATCCTGAACTCCCATGACATAGAGTGGTGACACGTTACACAAATATGCAGCTAGTCAAACATAAATTAATGCATGCACACATACACACACACACAAACACACAGTCACTGGCCTGGAATGGGAACTGGCACCAAAGTCTGCACGTACAGAGGCAGACAGAAAGAGCCAAAGATGCAAACGCAGATGAATATAGAAGGAAGGGAGGGAGGGGATGAGTGAAAAAACGAAGGGTCGGAGAGATATTCTGGCTTTCTAAACAGGGCACGGTAAATTGGACTCACAGCAGTTGGCATGTACAGCGTTCCATCAACACGCACATACACAACCGCACGGCACTTGGTTCATTCGTGCGTATGCTGCGTCACCGAGTTTGTCTATCCCCATATGTTAGCCTGCTTCAATTAGGTTACTTAGACAGACGACAAAGAAAGAAGGAGGGACACAACAGCTGGAAACTTTATAGCACTGAATATTAGATGACTTAAAACTTTATGAAACAAAGTTTATATTTAGATCAAATTAAATATTTCAACATGGCCACCTCAGACCAGTTGTTTGTGTTGTGAGAAAAATAACTGAACAATATAATGATTAAACCTGATCATTTGCCACGTAATGTATATTTAGACTGGCATTTGATACACTGATAAGCCACAACATTAAAACCACCTTCCTAATATTGTGTAGGTCTCCCTTGTGTCTCTAAAACAGTTCTGATTCATCTGAAAATAGATGCGGATCTTCTGAGGTTGTCCTGTGGTGTCTGACAGACTTGTGACGTTAGCGAACAAACCGAATCTATTGACTGGCTCTTTAAAACGAATGATGGGGCGCAGTTGCGAGCCGTTCTTTTTAAAAAAAAATTCAATTTTTTTGGCTTCACACATGAGTGTTTGAGTACCCAGCGAACTCGAGAAGAGGAAGGACACGCTTACTTGAAGTGAGTGGCTGTCGACTCGAAAAGACAAAATGAGCCAGAGAAAATGCAGAATACATTTTACCGAATTTTCCACGGGATAAATAAAGTATCCATATATTGTCTGAGTTTGAATGATTCTGATCAAAATTCTCCCTTATCATTCCTCCCAGTGATTTCTCGACTAAAATCTGGTATCTTAAAAATAAATAATCTTTTGAATGGCTCTTTGAAAGGAACGGATCCAGCTCCCTTCAAAGAGCCGTAAATCCCATCTCTAGTGTCTGACACCAGGACGTCAATAGCGGGATGGGTCCTCTGGGTGGAGGGGAGGGGCCTCTGTGGATCAGGCTTGTTCAATGCATCCTACATCTTTGTGGTATGGCAGGCTGCATTGTCCATGCTGGGTAAGACCCATGCTGTCGGAGAGTGTTGTTGCTACGGGGTGGGCATGCCTGGTCACCAACAACCTTTAGATGAGGGTTTTGACTCGAAGTAACATCGGCATGAATGGCAGGATCAGCAGTTTCCCAACAGAACATTGCATTTTAACGAGATGATCAATGTCATTCACTTCACCTGTCAGTGGTTTTACTGTTGTGGCTGATCAGCGTATTTGGCATCTGTCTGTTTTCCTTTGTAGTGTTCCTTTACATCTGTTTACTTTAATTACATTTTAAATAAGTGTGAACAATATAATGTTGTTAATATACGAAGAATAAGGCGCTAACAATCAGTCAAGACTGGATATTTCTAGTTTACTCAAAGGGAGTTCAACGCTCCCTCAAAACGTTTGGGATTATCTCATGATACGCTTTAGGTCTTGTCTGATCCACAGAGAAAGGTTAAGATACATTCTGATATAGTGATATGTATTATGTTGTACACCATCACTTGTTGTGACCACAGCACAAGTTGTTCCACTCAGAAATTTGTTGTTCTTTGGAGCGTTCACTATCTTCTACTACCAGGACAGCACGCAGGAAAAAAAGAATCATATCTGATCGCAGTGCTTAGATATATTTAAATATGACAACTCACTCTGAGAACAAACAGCAGCTATTTCCTTTAACAGCAGTTACAGTATGGAATAAGGGCACGGTGAGAAAATGTAGAAGATGTGACTGTGGTTTTGCATGTTATTTTTGTTTCACAGGCGAGTAGAGGGAGGGAACTCAGGAAATGTGGTAGCAAATAAGCTCATGGTAATGTAGCCATGCCTGTTCATATCAAGTGTGCTTATATTTTTTTATTTTTATCATTGCTAATAGACACCATAGGACAGCAAGCAGACATGCGCACACAATCATAGACTCCAACCATCTCCCCCAAACACTCAACTAAAGTGCAGGTGAAACTTAAACTCAAACGGCAAAGTGCAGATGCTACCACAGAGTCAAAGTTAAGTCCAAAGCCACTGAAGCTTGAAACAATCTATGTCTAATCTGGGCACAAAACAAATACAATAAAAGAAATACAACAGAGCAGTGCCAGGAATGTGAACGTACGCAGTTGTTTTAGGATAGATTGGTACTTGCATTCGAGGGAATTTTAAAACTGCTGTAGTAATGATGAATGATGTATTGCTGAGTCTAGGCATCTGTCAAAAATAATGGATGCTCTGGAGCCACGGAGAGATCTGTTGTATATTAACAGCAGGCAGAATACATATTGCTACCGTGTTTTAAGTCCAGTCTCCAAAAAAAATATACAGTCACTCATTCATTTTCTATAACCGCTGTCATTGGGCGACAGGCGGGGTACACCCTGGACATCGCAGGGCTAACACAGAGACACACAACCATTCACACTCACATCTATTCCCACCAATTTCAGATGTCTTAGGACTGTGGGAGAAAACCCAAAACCACTGATTGAATTGTGGCCAAATGAGACTTCCTACTACACCTAGCAACCTCAGTTTGCTGTCCCACTAGCCTGACTTGAGGTCCTCTGGTAAAAAATACCCCGGTTGTTCATATTTCCGTTTAAGTATCAAGTCCTATCCGGTTTTTGCCAATTTACTGTTTTACTTATTCTATTGTGTCCTGTCCAGATGTATTCAGTCTCATCTCCTATGTACCTTATCCTTCTTCTGTCCTATATTTATTTTAATTCAGCCATCGATCAATCTTCGGTCCTTTGGGGATAGTTGCACTTATAGCTATTGAAATCCAAAACACAGTTTACCTAGATGTATACAATAATATCATTCACATACTCTCTCAAAACACACCACTTCTTTGCAGAATCATCCAGCCGTACGTCCTACCTGTCACTTTGAGTTGCGTAGTCCGTCGCACCAGCCTGGATCCATACTGTAATTCACAGGTGTAATTTCCCCCGTCGCCCTCCTCTATCTCAGGGATCCAAATATTTGTGGTGTTAACAGTGATGGAGCTTCTCCACTCGACCCGCTCGCACTCCTAACGGGGAGATACAAGCAGAATTGAATCAGTTGCACTCTACGGAAGACTTCTCCAAACTTTGGATTTGTCTCATACCTTATACCAGGTCATCTGTGGTTGCTTGTATGGAGCCAAATAGTCTTCTATATCAGGACAGTTGATCATTTTGCTGTGAGTTATCTCGGCTTTCTCCAGGTGGCGGATTTTGCTGCTGAAGCACTTGCCCTCGTCGCTCTCTTCCACCGTCATTGACATGGACACTTTCATGCAGTACGTCGAGTTCCTGGACAGATTACAAACAAAGCAGAGGAATAAAAATGTTACAAAGCTCTCCAGTGACATTAACATATTTCATCGTTTCTATATCAGTTCTTGACACAAGGCACATAAAAAAAAAGTGAAACATAACCCTTAACATCTCGAGTTCCAGTTCTGGATGTAAACTACTTTGACATCCCGAACATAACACATACTGTGTGCGCGTCCATATTTCTAAAGCAAGTCAAGCACCCTCAAATCAGTCTGAGTGGGTTGGCTTTGAGCAGATTTATTTATCCATCCGAGAGTTAACGTGAGTCATTCCACTGAGACTTTGTGTGACATATTCTACTGGTTGGAGCCAACTGCAGTTTTAGTGAAATTATAACCTCTTTAACACCTTATTGACAGCATTGAATGAACAGGCATGGAGAAGACATAACAAGTTGTACAATATCTGATAAACATAATTTCACAAGAACAAGAACAGTTTTAGGCATAATTGAGGAAAGGGGTGTTTTTTATATGATTTGTTGCCCACAGTATTTTGTCCAAAGACAGGTCTTGTCCCATTCAAGGTCTTATTACAACAAAGAGGAAATGTTGCCCCAGCAGGCATTATTTACACCTGGGCTCAAGCTTATTTGGCACAGGTACGAGACCCAAGGTCTGAAATAACTGAGCCTAGCTCTGCCAAACTAGTGTTTCTCAACCCAATCACCAAACCTACCTGTTCTGCAAGTTTCTTCCAGCCTTGATTTTTGTAAACACCTGTTGCAATTAAGAGTTTTGCGAAACAAGAAGTGAAGAAATAACCTAGAAGAAACGTAGGCTCTGTGGAGGTTTAAGAGAAAACAAGTGTTGCTATTTGCACAAAGCTACACCTGTCATGGTGTGATAGTCTGTCCTTGAGACAAATTATTTAATGGAATAAGAAACTTTGAAGTTTTGTTTCAATGTGTATGATGCAACGTGCTGTCAGCATCATCTTAGACGTCTAAGATGTCTTAAAATCTGTACATGGTGATAGTAATTGTTTGTGTGAGAGTGTAATGGTGTGTGTGTGTGTGTCTGTGTGTGTAGGCCTGGCTGTGTGTGCTCTCCCAAGTTCACCTCCAGACACAAAACGACCCATTGATCTTCTTTCTTTTTTGCTCTCTCTCTCTCTCTCTCCCTCTCTCTCTCTCTCACACACACACACTCACCTATTGTGCCCTAACCAAAACCTCTCATCTGAGTGGATCTAAGCCACTTATCCCATCAATGCTGTGTGTACGTATGTGTGTGAACGTGTGCAAGTGTCTTACAGAGGACACTGGGATTGTTGTCATTGACCTGACCAAGACCACTGAGCATTGAACTAGAGGCCTGGAAAGCTTTTTATCCGTCCATCCCTCAGTTTCTCGCCTCCTCATCAATCTATCTCCAGCCTGCAGCATCTTGTTTTCTCCTCCACTGATTCGGTTACCTTTTCCAGTATGCTCCTGTGGCTCCCTCTCTGTGTGTCTTTATCTTCCACTGGGACACTGGGATCGTCCAGTCTTTTACGAAAACCTCCATGTCTCTGTTGATTTTTGGCCCATCCACACCACAGCTAGTAGTGTTAATTTTGTCAACAGTATTAAATGATCACCACCTCTCTACAACGTAATAAATAGCAACCCGCGAACATTTTGTATAGAGGATGTGTGCAGACGTAACTTTCCAACCAGAATACGGCCCCTCGTTCAGACTGAGTGGTAAAACATGCCGCAATGTGGCTGCCTCTAGTCTGAGAAACTTCAAAACCAGAAGTAAAAACTGGTTATCCGCTTTAATTAAAGGTGGTTGCACTTAACAGTGATCTGATTTTCACAATCTGGGAAATACAGCAAAAGCCTGAAGGCACGCAGAAGCCTTTATGCTTGGTCGTGCTTCAAGGCAGGATATGAAATTAAAGTGACAAGGTCACAAATGAATATTGTTCCATTACAGCTTTTATCTGGAAAACTGTAGGGTAGACTTTGTAGCTAATACTGCCACTCACTAGAGATAGTGATAATATTATTTTTAGAGAGTTAAGTTACCGGCTAACAACATCATCAAGGATATCCTCCTCTGGGGTTATTAGAGACACAGTCTTTTGTTTTTAAGATTTTGTTTTTAGTATAATCATCCCCTACCATGCTGTACTGTGGTGCACATAGCACCGGGATTAATCATGATGCAGGCAACTTGCTGAGATTCCTTGAGCATTTATAAGCACCAAGGATATTAACTTTGGACTTGCATACTTGGTAGTTCAGACTTGACCAGTTTGCCCCCGAATTGGAATAGCACCGTACTTGTTGATGCCTGCAACATGCAATCTGGGATTCCTGGCTACACCAAGTCCAAGTCAATGCAAACCTTGATAAAACGAACAGCGAAAGACCACATCTCAACCTCTCGACTTTACTTGGTCAGATATGTACTTTGAATTGGACTACTGCTTGGGCAGTGACCGATGATGTTTTACAAGTCCACAAGAACACAAGTACAAACAAGAATGCATATTGATAAATGCCTATTGTTTTTGGTTACATACAATTAGAAACATAGTTTCAAGTAACCATTTATCAGTTTAAGAGAAGCAATGAAACAATGAAACTGACAGTTGAATTAATTTATAACAACATGTAATTTGGCTCCAACAGAAGAAATATTTGGCGTTAGACATTATTGGCATTCTGGTATTTTTGCATTACTACAGATACCACTCCCCTGATGCTGCTTAATATCTCATGGATGTGTAAACAGAGACACATACTGGTAAAAAATAAGTGAATGATGTGTTTACAGATGCTCAAAACATCAGTTACTTCTTGTTTAATGTTACCCTGAATGTTGAGCTGCCCATCTTAAGCTATACCCAGACTATTAATTATATTTTTGCGACTTGGGTCTTGGTACCCACAGCTAAAAGGTTCTAAGATTGAACCCACTGGGGTCTTTCTGTGTGGAGTTGCATGTCCTCCCTGTGGTGGGTGCTTTGGCTTCCTACCACAGTTCAAAGACATTCTAAATTGTCTGTAGGTGTGGATATGAGTGTGAATGGTTGTCTGGTTCTGCTATCCCGGTTATACACTGGCCTGACCTGTACAGGGTGTACCGTGACATGTGACAACTTTACCTCACCTACTTTTCAAAGTTACTGCATGTAGATTAGATTCTGTACTAATATGTAATTGTGGAAAATATACAGATTGTAGAACATGTGTTAAACTTCCACATGCACCACCAACGTGGATATGTGATGAAATATCCAAACCAAAAGAAACCTGTCCTCCCTCGCAAAGGCGCAGATACAAAAGAAATTTCAAAAGGAGAAAAGGATTTTATGTAAAAGCAGTCTTTTATCTTGCAGCTTTGATGATGTTGCTCCATACATTCATGCCAGTAATGCACACTGAACTGAGCTGAACAGAAAGCACTAAAGCAGCTTTCTCTCTGTCTGCTGCGTCCCCTCTACATTTTCTCTTTTTTTGTGTGTGTGTGTCTGCCTTTGTCACGGTCTCTTCCCCTCAGCCTGTCCAACCCGGAAACCGGAAGCCAAACACTAAGTGGTACAAACGCACATCTATGTAAAGAAGTACGTATTATGCACATCTCGCTATAAACACAATGATTCAATTAGACTGCAATGCAAATGCTGTGTCAGAAGCACTTAGTGCATGCTGTTCAATCCTCACCAGTGCAAATTGTGAGTCTGTATGTGGGTGCATATTCATATGTGGTGCTGTGTGGAATACATTTAAATGTTTTTAGTTAGTAAAAATGTTCCGGAAGTTAAAGACGCTTCAACGTTAAGTGCAAGCGCTGCACATTTTGCTGCTGTGTTGCATGTCACCGACACAATGGTCTTTGGACTTAATGATGAAGTTATTTTGATGTTGGAAATTTGATATTCAGTGTATAAACATTTTCCCATCGCTGTCTACCTGCAAGGCAAACAAGTAATATTCAGCTCGGAATATATTTGGGATTACTGAAGAAGTAAGGACGTATAGTACAGTCACTAAAAATGAATATTCAACAGACTCAAGCTAACCTGATTATGTACTTCCCACATTTCATTACAATGCGTTTGCAGGTTTTGAGAGATTCTACGAAAAGCAGTAAATTACCAATTAAAACAGAAGCAGATGGGGCAGGATAAAAAAAAAAAAAAGGGGTATACCAAGATATAAAATAACACCATTTCATGCCAAACATCTCTTAGAACAGCGTGTTCCGGTGTATTTTTAGACAGTTGTAACTTTAATTGGCTTGTTCCGGAAAGAACTACGGTGAAGTTCTTGGGAAACCAAACATATTTCAAATCAATTCATCCGTTTACTTGCCAACAGATGCCGGCTCCTGATTTTTTATGATCCTCTGGGTGATTTGCCAGCAGACATTGTAGGTTACATGCCATAATTTGTCCTGACGGTGCAGTGTGAGGTTTCGCCTTAAATGTACGTTGTAGCATATTTTTGTGGAGAACTTTAGATTTCAGTTCCAGAGCTTGGGAAATACGTTCTGTTTTGTCTAGAGTAAGGCCATAGTAAATATAAGGCAGTTAGTTAAGCTAGCTGGAGGGAAAACAGAGACATCAATGCTGCAACAAATAACAAACAGTAGTTTTATGGACTAGATTCTTTCTCTGCTTGGAGGAACAACTTTCTAAAATAACTGCTGGTTGCCTAGCAATGCCGTGAGGGTGTCAACAATCAGCGTGGCCAGATCGGGCCCAGTTGGGTAGTTTCGATCTTTTTTGTGCAGCGTAAAAATGGGGTTGGGAAGGTGAACCTGTTTGCCTGTTTTTCTAATTGAGTGCTGATTTGAAACACTTCCCACATGGAAGTTGGAGAAGCTCCTTTTTTTATGATAGGCTACTCTAGTGGAGGGCAGTTAAAGTATAGTAAACAAGATATCAGTCTAACATTTTGGGTGGTTTTGTGTGCATTTAGGTGGTATTGAAAAGCTTTTGGACTGAAAAACCATCATCTGTACCAGATTCACATAGTGTAATAAATCAACTCCTTAGTCACAGTCAGAACTCAGATTTTGTTGATAAGTCTTGACAAGACTAGCAAGTAAACCAGTCATGGACATCTTAGCTTTTTGACTAATTATGTAAGACAACAGTGCTGGGGCGGGTTGTCCACGAATCAGAGGGTTAGCAGGTTTATACCCGGAATGTGCCACATGTCTTTGAGCAAGTGCTCCCAGTACGTGGCACTGGTGTGTGAATGTGTGTGAATGTGTGTGTGCTTGTGTGAGCGAATGGGTAGACGGGTCTGTGACTGTAAAGCAGTTTGAGTACCAATAGGTAGAAAAGCGCTATATAAAAACAAGGCCATTTACCATTTACCAATACAGGAAGCTCCTAGCCAGAGGTGGTTCTAAGAGTTTCCTGTCTGTATGCTAAGCTAAGCAGGTAGAGTAGCATTACTTTTTATACCTAACTTTTGACAAGAAAGTTAGTGTTTTACAAAAAACTATTAAAGATTTAGCTTTTTAGGGGATGTAATCACATATATTATATTATTGTTCTTTAATTACCTGTATCTGCATAATCTTAGCAGCAGATCTTCTTAACAAGGACAGTAAACACACGCAAACACATTACGCGAAGAGATACAAATTACATCTAAAGCACATTAAGATATTATTAAAGTTATATTTTCTACGACTCTCCCCTATCTTCAAAAACATTCAGTGTTTAAGAGCACAGTAAATGATATTAAAGAAATATCTCAGCCTCATAAGACAGCTGCTAATGTGCATATCTGTCAAGAGGAAGGCAGGGAAACATTTATGTGATGCGGGACTTTATTAAACAGACAAGAAAATATGAGGAGAAAAAAACGAGAAAAAAGATTTTCAAATGCTGAATAGCAGAGGCAATATAGTGCTACAGATTAGATTATACAGAGACGACATTTGTGGTTCATCTTGATCGTATTAGAGACGCGCTTGCGTTTCATGGCTCCTGGTCATTTCATCCTCATGAGAGGTGCACACACTGCGGGACAACAAAGCGGCGGTAACTGGTGTTTATCGGGATCGTTTACGAGACACGTTATCGGGTTATTGGCAGTCTAATTTGTTTTCAGCATATTTGCCGTACTCGGGCTTGCCACTATCTGTAGGAAATAAAGTCCCACTATGTGATTTGGAAGCGATTACGGGATCATTTCATCCACACAAATAAAGCCGACACCGTAGCCTGTGCAGAAAAGGGTTGCAGAAAATTAAAGGGTGAGTTCAGTCAGTTTGCAAAAGCAGTGGTGACTTGTCAACGAGAGTTAAGAGCCGTTAAATGACTCTTGAAGGAGTGAGTTGGTTTTAGATTGGTTTGGATTGTGTGTTATTGAAGGAATAGTTTGACATTGTTGGAAGGCTTGTTGTGTGTTTTGCTTGGGGTAACTTGGGAACGCTTAATGCTGTGGTGAGAAGACTGCACTCACAGTATATAGGATTTTTCTGCCTTAACGGATGAAGAGCTTTACATTTTTCTTGCCTTCCATGCCCCATTTACACAACATTCACACTTCCATGATGGCAGAGCTGCCATAAAAGGTGCTGGCTTGCCCATTGGGAGCAACTTGGGCTTCAGAGTCTTGCCCAAGGACACTTTGACACATGCACATGTGAAAGACAGTTCAACCCTGGGGTTGGTGGATAACGGCCCCCTCTACTAACTCTGCCATAGCAGCTACAGCTACCCGAGGGAAAGCTTCATATGTTGCCTGCAGACATAAATTCATTGTACATTTTTCCCCCTCATGGTTTCCTAAATTTCAGCTTTGTGCTCCTCTTGTGACAAACCCGTTGCACAAAGCACATACCTTCCAAATACATTTAAGCCTGACTTGACAATTCACCGCCACTAAAATCTGTCCAGTAAAGCTGCAACCTGTCTCGTGGGCTATAAATGAGGTGAAAAAAAGAGATTTAAAAGGTGAAAGGAAAGATTTGTGGCCACCGTTCTGGGTCTAATGTGAGCGGCTGACACACATAACCCTTTTTGTTATAGGGAAGTTTCTACATTAAGCTCAAGGCGTGTTGGTGAGTGCCGGTCATCTGCCGAGTGCGGCTTGTTATTTTGTAACATGGCAAAGAAAGGGTACAGTTGGTCGCCTTTATTTGCATTTGAAGAGAGCAATGAATAAAACATGGCATTTCGCTCTAACCGGCGCGTGGACGTGTGTGTTCGTGACTCCTTCCCGTGTGCATCTATTAAGACAAATGAGGAATGTGCTGTCATGCTGAAACAGGGAACAGGTGCGAGGAGAAACGCCTTTCAGCTGAAAACACACCTGATGAATCTACAGAATAGGGAGCAAGTAAAACCGCTTAGAATGAAATAATGTACAATATAAAAATGTAGGACCTCGAGACTGCAGAAGTCCTTCTTCCCCACTGCCGTCAGACTCCTTAAAAGGGAACCACTGGTTTTTACAACCTGGACCTTATTTCTGGCATAAAATACAATTGTTTACTCACCCATATAACTTTTGTGTAATATGTATTCCTTCTGGGGGTTATTTAGATCTGCGTATATCCATGTAGTGGGAGTGACTGGGGCACCGAAACGCAGCCTCTAAATAACGCATTATCTGCCGCAAAACTCGTTCATTTCACCAATATTTTGTTATTGTACACTAGGGCTGTAATTTGCTACTGCTATGGTTCATCCACAACCTCAGAATCTGGACAATATTCAGCCATGTGGCAAAAAACTAGCAGTAGCAAATTACAGGTAAACAAGCCGACCGTCGTCCAGGTCAGAAGACATCGTCCGTGACATCTGTAGGTCAATCTATAGACCCCAGATGATGATAACAGCTAACTCTGGACTCAACGGGGAATAGCACTAGCGTACGATAACAAAATATTGGTGAAATGAACGAGCTTCGCGGGAGATAATGCGTTATTTAGAGGCTGCGTTTCGGTGCCCCAGTCACTCCCACTACATGGATATACACAGATCTAAATGCCTCCCGAAGGAATGCAAATTACACAAAAGTTATATGGGTGAGTAAACGATTGTATTGTATGCCAGAAATAAGGTGCAGGTTGTAAAAAAAAGCTGTGGTTCCCCTTTAACAGCTGACAGCTAACAGCTTCTGTTTACATTTTTCAGTTCATTGTTTATATTCCAATTTGCACATCAATCCTTGCACTAGTTATCTTATATGTTGTATTATATTTTCATATTCCATTTTCTAAGATTATTTATATTGCATTAGGGTGGACGGCAAGAAGAAGACGAATTTCATTGTACAGGGAAACATGTTTCTACACTGGTCACATGACACTGAACTCTTTGAATCTTGAATCTTGAATAATATACACGTCTGTTAATTGGATTTTCACGAATCTAAGTCCTGATAAAAGTTAATATTCAAGTTGGAAGTGTAGTCTGAGGCTATAACATTGGCACAGAGACAGTATATGTATTGGGGCTATAATGATTTTTTTTGTTTATGGGTGTACTCTGACATTAATTTGAAAGGATTGCTGTTCATCAGTTGGCGTACACAATAATTTCCAAAGTGTCCTTAAGCGAGGAAGCAGCATGACTCCAACAACTCCGGGCACTGTGCACTTTGGCTGACCGCTAAGATATTTGTGTAAGATGTGTGTTTGTGGCAGAGAGCTCTCTCTCTCTCTCAAAAAAACAAATTCCAATTATATAAAATGCAAAATGAGCCATAAACGAATCTCCAAATCAGCTTGTAATCCACCATATCCACTCCGTCAATAAATCAGGCTCACCCTCCCTGCAATTACCCTCCTATGATCAGGGCAGGCTGCTGGAGGGTGCTTTGAATTATGGAGCTAATAGAGGGGGATGTATCCTGGCCAGCAGGCAGCGTGTTTATACCTGGACGGAGCTGCAGATTAATTTGACTATCAATCTAACTAACAGGCGGAGAGAGAGCGAGGACACCTGCGCATGCTGAGACGCTCACACACACGCACACACACACACACAAGCGTGGTCGCATTTCTGTGCATGGACTCCTTGGGACACATTTATATATGGTTGTGCATTAGTTTACAAGTTGTATCATGCTATGCTTCCTCGTACAGAGCTTTTTTTTCTGTGTTTAATGTGAGTTGAATGTACATTCCCAACAAATATCAGCAAGACATACCAATGGAACTTTAATTATATCAAAAATACATTATTAGCTTAAAGTCCAAACTCCTTCAAACATTCATCATTAGAAGCGGGTGCGTCTGCGATCATTAGCGTTAGGGTATAATGACTACAAGTCCCTTTAAGTGCATCATAATGCTGTGGACCTTCATGAAAAGAATCATTTCCTATACTTTTATAATTATGCTTTATTAAACAGAAGACACCAACGATGCTCCAAGAGACACGCAGAAGCCCATGTCAGCTCACTGACACATGAATATTGTTCAAGGCGGCTGCCACCCTGCTCTGTGTCAGTGTGCGCGCTGTGCCTGCACGGAGGCTCGCTCGCCGGCTATTGTGCGTTGCGTGTATGTAAAGCCACGGGTCATGCTCTCTGCCGTTTAAAGTTAAGTGTCAGTGCACTGCACAAAAGGGCAGATCGGTGCATGCGTGCACGCACGTTCCCCTTGAGTGCTAATGTTTTTTCTGTGTATAAGGTCAACAGCTCCTAACTGTGAAACACAGATCAATACGTGCCGCTATTGACAAGCAACCATCTATGTCCCAAAGAGCAGTTATACCAGAAACAATACACGCTTAAATGATTACTATACCCATAGGCATTACATACATGAATATGTTCCAGAATAGAAAACACACTTATCAACCAGCTTGATGAACAGGCAATCAACTGATTTGAATTTTAATTGCTTGTTGATTTTGGGCATCCATAAATCTGAGAGAAAACATTGCATCTCTGAAAGTTATTACATTAATTTAGCCGAATGTGTACTAAAATAGCAAAAGCATCTACATCATGGGTCCTTACAATTAGAAAGTGAAGCAGTTCTCAGCCTAAACTTTCTGTGCACGCAATATAAGAGAGGTGCTGAGACGCTGCAGGTACGTACTCAGTTACCTTGGGTGTGTTCCTTGCATCTTGGTGCTATATAAATAAAGCACCTGGCTATAGATGTGAAGAAAACATGGTACATCAGATCAGGCCACCTTCATTCATTACTCCGTGGCCCAATTCAGATGCACACCATTGTAGGTGCATTCCACAGTGGATGGACACCCTGACTGGTCTGCAGCTGCGCAGCTCCATGTACAGTGTAGCTTTAAATGCATTTAACTATAAAAACTAACCACAATCCCACTGTGTTTTAAAATAGCAAAAGCATCAACATGATAGGGCCTCAGAATTAGACAGAAAGGCAGCCGTCACCTTTCACTCTCTGTTCACGTAATGCATACAGCATTAACATCCACACTCTCAGTTAATTAAAATACCAGAAAGTAATTGCCTCATGGTGATCTGAATCATTTGCCAACTGTGCTCAGTTCAGTCACTGCTCAAACTTAACAACAACGTCGGTTCACCACTTCCACGCGGGCCATGCTTGTAGTTGTACTGCAATATCAACATATTATCATTATATAAAGAAGATCATAACTGTGTGTGATGAAACGACAAATATCTAACGGCCCATTCAGCTCTGTAGTTTCTGCAGGTTATAAATTAGTGAAAATGTAAAAACTACAGAGAGTGGGGATTAGCTTGTGTTACCCAGCATGAAAGCCAATGTGTGTGAGAGAAGAGCTGGCCAAGGTGACTCTGTTGAGTGTGTGTGTGTGCGTGTTTGTGTGCAGCAGCACTGAGTGCCCCCGGGCCTGTATATAAAATGAAGTTGTTGTGCAGGCTTGATTTTCTGTAAAGTCATCCATGTGTTAGACTGTTCGTGGTCTCATACTTCTTTTGATATTAACGCAGAGCAGCTATGTGACTCTGCCTGAGTGTTTATCTGCACTGCAGCGTACGGTATATTTAAATGTACTACAGAGCAGGGTACTTTATTTTTCTATTAAGCAGAGAGTTTATGGAGCACATCAGTATATTTTCTTAGAGGGGATCTGATTGCTGTTGCTGTGTCTTATTACACCAGATAAATGATCGTATTCAGGTGACGCGTGTTTCACACTTTTCCACTGATCAACAGGTGATGGTAATGCACAAAGAAATCTCTACAACTGCAAGATATGAGAAAACAGCAAACAAGCAAACATAGACTTTACGAGATACATGAGGTGGGAAATACACTGATCAGGCATAACATTACGACCACCTTCTTGCATGTTTCCCTTGTGCCCGTGGGCCTTCTGAGGGTGTCCTGTGGTGTCTGGCAAAAAAATGTTGTTAGTGGGGGCCTTTGGGTTATATGGGTTAAGGGGCGGGGCCTCTGAGGATCATCCCACAGATACTTGATCAGTTTGGGATCTGGTGAATTTGGAGGCCAGGTCAACACCTTGTGCTGTTCTTCATGTTTTTTTGAGTTGTTCCTAAACCGTTTTTGTGTGTCAGAGATACTTGCAGCCATCAAGGAGTGTCATTGCTATGGGGTGGGGCTGTCTGGTCTGGTCTAGGTGGGTGCTACATGTCTAAGTAACATCCACACCAATGAATGCCAGGTCCAAAAGTTTCCCAGCAGAACCTTGTATTGTCACAAGTTGGTCAAATTTCCCTGTCACTGGTTTTAAAGTTGTGGCTGATCAGTGTGCAGCTTCATCGCATTTTCTTAACCTCAAGGAAATACACAACCAGTTTGGCTGAGTTACTGGATGCAGACACATAACTTTACAGGGCACCTTTAAATGCAGCAATGTCAGTCCCAGACACTGAACTATGGTGTTAATTAAAGCTGGGTTAAATGTCACAGCAGCTAAAAGACTTTATGCTTCCCATTAGTTAACTAGCGGATGGCTGTCACCTTACCTGACACCTTAGTACAGCATGTTGGGCTTTTGGGAAATTAGAATACAAACTAAGACTCGCGTTTTTCACTCCACAATAACAGGTTTTTCTCATACTACCTGCTGCAACGTTATTTTACCTTCACCTTGGTCCTGACATTGATATGGAAGTTACTTTCTTATATACCACGAAAGTTTGGGCAGAATAAACAAGGAAACATCGCATTGTCGTTGCTATATGTTTCCCAGACAACACATTTGGTCATCCAAGTGACATAAAAGAAAAGACATTAGACCAGAACACCTTCTTCCGTCACTCTGTGGTGCAGTGCTGATGCCCACATGCATACTGTAGGCGCTTTCCACAGGGGTCAACATGGGCACCCTGACTGCTCTGCTGCTGCACCGTCCCATACAAAACAAACTGTCATGATCTGTGTGTTCTGACGCCTTTCTATCAGTACACGCATCAACCTTTTAAGCAATATGGGCATCTGTGAGCCTCGGCTGCCCGTGACCCTACCACTGGTTTTGCTGATTTTCCTTTCTTGGGCCACTTTTGATAAGTACGGACCACAGCAGAGACAGAACGCACCATAAGAGCTGCAGTTTTGTGCTATAGCTGCTCTGACCCAGACGTCTAGCCTTTAAATTTCATGTCCCTTGTTAAAGCCACACAAATCCTTCCACTTGTCCATTTTTCCTGCTTCTAACACATGAGCACATCAGAGGACAAAATGTTCACTTACCGCCTAATATAGCCACCGACTGCCAGGTGACATGATATCAAAATAATCGGTGTAATTGACCTGATCTGTCTGAGGTTATAATGGCTGATCGGTCATAGTCTCATAGGGCAATGGTATCATATTATGTTGTTACCATTTTTTTGCACAAGAAGAACCTAAATAAAAAGCCTGCTTGGACTTTGGTCATATTTTTCAGTGCTCTTCCTTCATATAAACTGAATAATGTGCCACACTTAATGTTGATTGTGCTGTAGTTGTTGCATACAAATAAAGCAAATGATATTTCACTAGGCTATTCAGCACCTCAAAATGTGTGTCTTGCGTCGACATCCTGAGCCAAGCAGCCCTTTGTATATCTTTCCTTACCATTAACCAAGTGTTTCAGTGGCCTAACTTTAAACAAACCCTACCCATTGCAGATTTGTAGTAACTGCAATCTTACTATAGTTGCCATGCACATGCATTGGTGTTTGACCATGTAGTAATGATACTAAATTGCACAAAATACACAACTGACAATGCAAATGATGCATCGCTAACTTCCCACTGCGGCACGTCCAGGGACACTGCATGGTCTTTTCTCTTGTGCACCTCGTACCTCCCGATCAGCTTGCATGGTCTCTCTTAGCCTTGCTATGCTGATGATACCCAGGTGTTCTCGCCCTTTCTGTCGGCTGACCCTGCGCTCGAATCTCAGCCTGCCTCAGATGATGGAACGTAACCTTCAGTTCTTCTCTCCGAGGCTTAAGATTAATTCCCCCCAACATGTCTGCAATAAATCTGGGGCCTCGTGATTAATGACCAGCTAATTTTTGCTGAGCACTTTGAATCTGTCACTCAGTCATGTTGCTTTCAACATTAGGAATATCAGGTCCTATTGGCTGAGAGGGTCATTTATCTCCTTGTCCAGGAAGCCCAGTTAAACCTCTGAAATGGTCTAAAGCACGGAGACATGTGGTTTCGACCAGACGACAGCTCATGTTTTTGTTATAGTCCACTCCCTACCACCATTCACATTGAGTTTAGATCAATAATGTTCACCTATAGAGTTGACAGAATCCTGGCATCATTTAGGTTAAGGAACCATCTTGTTCACCGTCTTTGAATGAATGCCGACTAGTCTTTAATATTGCTGCATGGCCAGTAAACATCAAATGTCCAAATGCTTCTCCAGTAAATTCCCATGGTGGTGGATAATGTTAAAGGGGAATTGCCGTTTAACCTGGACCTTATTTCTGGCAAAGAATCTGATCGTTTATTCACCCATATAACTTTGGTGTCATTTGGAGTCGTTCGGAGAGATATTTAGATCCAGTGGAGTGCTGTGTATATCCATATAGTGGGAGTGACTGGGGCACCGAAACGCAGCCTCTAAATAACGCCTTATCTGCCGCAAAACTCGTTCATTTCACCAATATTTTGTTATGATACGCTAGTGCTATTCTCAGTTGAGTCCGGAGTTACCTGTTGTCTATTCGCGGAGGTGTAGCAGTTTGTTGTTCTTTGGCCAACTGTTCCTCTCTCTGCCTCCGCATCCTCCTTTTAACGAGCTCCTCATCCATCTACTCTGTCTCAAAACGGTAAGGACGTCCATCATAAACAAAGTCGTCGTCCACAACCTCAGAATCGGAAAAATATTCAGCCATGTTGCAAAAAACTATCAGTAGCAAATTGCAGGTAAACAAATCGACCGTCGCGGGTGCTCACGGTGCTCAGAGATGACATCATCCAGGTCAGAAGTTAGTAGGTGAATCTACAGACCCCGGATGATGATAACAGGTAACTCCGGACTCAACGGGGAATAGCACTAGTGTATCATAACAAAATATTGGTGAAATTAATGAGTTTCGTGGCAGATAATGCGTTATTTAGAGGCTGCGTTTCGGTGCCCCAGTCACTCCCACTATATGGATATACGCACCGCTCCACTGGATCTAAATATCTTCTGAACGACTCCAAATGACACCAAAGTTATATGGGTGAGTAAACAATCGTATTTTATGCCAGAAATAAGGTCCAGGTTGTAAAAAAACGGTAATTGCACTTTAAGGTGATTGAAGAACAACATCTGATGATTTTTTTCTTTCTCCATCTCTTTTTTTCCCCCTCACATTTCAATCTCTTTTTAAATGGAGTAATCTCCTACGCCCTTACTGGCATCGTATTGTGCTGTGGACAGTGCATCCCCCAATGTAATACATTTAAATGAATACCATTTGTTCACAAGGAATGACTCAGTTGGATCATTTTAAGATGACGGTATGCTACTTTAGAGGGCGAAATTCCGCTCGGTGCTCATTTAGTGAGTGACTACGCAGATCAGTGTCTTCCTGAAGGACACTTATACGATGGTTGTGTTGCTGTGAGGATCAAACTACCACCTCTGCTTGCCAGTGCAGTATTTTCCACACTAGACCACTTTTCACACTTCCTCCTCTGCCCTCCTTTCTCTCGCCTTAGCCCTTTCCTCCATATCTCTACCAAGTCAGATCGCATTTCAGAGCACCTTAAAACCCCTTGAACATCAAAGTGTCAAAACCAAGGCTTTTTTTTTTCTTTTTCAAAAAAACGAGCAGGCCAGCAGGCACTGGCTCAAGTTGGCATGCACTGGCACATGTTAGCCCACATTGGCAAGATAGTGGTATCGACTCAGTGGCTGCCAAGTCACTGAGGACTGCCAAAGAAACTTCAAATGACCGCTCTCCCCTTCTCTGCTCCTATTTCGCTCTCCACTCCTCTTTATTTTACTCTCTTACTGCCATTGTCTTTTTCACTCCCACTCTGTCTCTCTTCATCTCTTTATCTCTTCTTCTTTCCATTCACTGTCTTTATCTCCTGCTTGGAGTCTGCTAATCTGATGAAGAGAAAGGTTAAACATTTGGCTGACATTAGAAAACACCCTTGTGACAACTATGCGTGCGTTCCTTGTGTGTTAGTGTCCACAGAGTGTAGAGTTTATCCTCCAATGCAAAGGGAGGCAGGTGGTTCAGCTTACTAGAAGACATCACAGGGGAATAGCTGAGAAAGAAAGACCAACAGGGGGAGGTACACAACTATGAATACAAATTCAGCCTTTTACTCAAAATAAAAAAATATTTCATTTGTAAATCAGTTAAAATGCTTGATGGAACAAGAAATATGAAAATGATGGGGAAATTTCAGCAGTCAAACAGTATTTTGTGTGTAGTCAATGAAAGACTGAGGCCATGTTTAAAAGAAATCAACCCTGACTGTTGGCGAAACAGAAGTTTAAAGAAGAAATTACAATGAGGTCTCCATTATATAAGTCAGACAGATTTCATGCCCAGCTATCCACCCCATACTCCTCTCTTGGAGTTTCTTTCCAGACCACAGAAAGTCACGCATCTGTAAAATGTCAACATGTGCCCTTTCTGTCGATATTGTTCAAGCCCATCTACCTGAAACGATATCTATATGGTCGCAAAAACAGACAACTTAAAATGTCAGTAAAATGACATGTCCGCTCACGACGATCGGTTTAAATAAGCATATCGGTTAGCTAGACCGAGAGAGTGTGGTCTCAGTTAAATATGGAAAAAGATACAACAGGAAGTTTTTTTTAGTGTCAAATGCCACTGTTTTACATGCCCATCATCTACCCACACCACCTCACTCAAAAAATGGTGATTCTGAACCTCAATATTATTACAAAACTAATTTATTGACAGGTTTAAGCTGGTCTGCATATTCAGGATAGAGGAGGAGGGACCTGAGTTTTGAACATGGTTCCCAAAACTGAAAGAGCAGATGAGGTTCCTGACATTCTGAAATGGTCACTCAGAAGCCACATACTTGAACACACAATCACTTTTGTTGTGTTCCTCTGAGAGGGCCAAACTTCCCACTAACCCAATCAATTAGCTTTAGTCAAGTAGCCAAAGACAGCCAAGGCACTGGCCAGTAAGAACCAGGCAGTCTGACAGTCAACCAGGCAGTCAGACATCCAGAACACCAGCCAATCTGCCCGTTACCACGCAGAAAAACCAATCAATCGCTGACCCTACCGCACCAAAGGAAACGAGCCCAATGGTCCAGCCAACAAACCACAAACTCACCATCCCAGAAGCCGTCCAGCTTTTCAGCCAACCAGTTATCATTTTCCCGCACAGAGAACATGCTACATTTCCACCTAATGTGATGTGTTGAGGAGAAGAATCAGCAAAGCCAGAGGCATGAAATCTCTCATCTCACGCCACCTTCA
Organism: Chelon labrosus; assembly: GCF_963514085.1. Lineage (NCBI taxonomy): Eukaryota > Metazoa > Chordata > Actinopteri > Mugiliformes > Mugilidae > Chelon > Chelon labrosus. The sequence continues at coordinate 21,970,635 of NC_140358.1, forward strand.
CCATCTAACACTTATTATTTTGTTCACTCTGGGTCCTTCTCTCCGCCGCTTTGTCCCGTGTCTTTTTTCATTCTTCACCTTCATGTCTCCCCGCGCGCATGTGTCCCCATCTACTTTTTGTATTCCTTTTGTGCCTCGCTCTGAGAGAGAATCGAGTGTAGCAGGGTAGAGGTTTGGTGCAGTCTTTCGTGCAGTGTTACAGCCTCAAAAGTAAACTGAGACCTCTCACTGTGTGTATCAATTTCTTTCTAAGTGATGTCTGTGTGTGTGTGTGCACTGCTGCCCTAATCATAGTGTGTTGTATGGAGGGTCTTGGGCAGTCACTGCATGCCCTCTTCCCCTACTGAGGTCCTTATACCTGCAGAGAAAATGGATTTTTGCTTTTCTTTTCTCCTACACTCATTTCTCCATCTCACCCTACCTTCCCCTCGTCTCTCTCTGTATAATTCCATCTTCTCTCTATCAGCTTTCCTCTGTTTTTCTCTCTGTCTATTTACCCTCTCTCCCCAACCCTCCAATTTAACTACTTTCTCCTTGACTCTGTCTTTACCCTCTCCTCACTCTCCCTTTCCCACCCACCAGCTTTCATTTCTTTCGCCCTCTCCCTGTGCACATCTCTCTTTCTTTGAACCTCATGTCTCAGACAATGTTATTTTCCAGTTATTGTCTCCTGAGAGGGAATGTCACTCCACTTTTAATGCTCGTTCACCTTTGGTTTTATAACAGCGTCTCTTGGTTGTCCCCTCTCAGTGGCTCGTACAAACCTACACACTCCAGCACACACTGGGGATCTGCTGCGGCTTCAAAATCAACAGGTAAAAGACACATCTCGGCGTCCTCAATATGACATGAAGCGCGGCAAAGGATGTGGAGAGGGGCTTCGGTACACCCTATAGGCCGAGCATTTTCTCCCACAGAAAATCTCCCCCAAAAATCCTCATTCTAACAGCTGCAACCACAATGAGTCTAGAATGGTCCAACAAGGAGACATCACGTCTTCTGTAGAGGACAGCCCCATATCATCTGTCCTCGTCTATGCACTTCTGTAAGTGTCTACTTCCACAGCACATATACACCGATCAGGCATGACGTTATGTTACTCTGGCTCTACCTATAGGACCCAAAGGCCCCCACTAACAACATTCTGGTGCAACACTAGGATATAAATATAAAATAAATCACAGCCGCTTCATGGAAACCTACAGGTGCAACTGGCTGCAATGCTCGGAGCAGGCCCAGGGCATAATGCATGAAGCAGTGAAGGAGTCAGGCCTCTCAGTGGAGGTCATGAAAAGGACATGGTAATTATTTTGCCTTGAGCCACTTTAGTTCTGACTTGGATTTAAGAGTCCAACTTAAAAAAATAAATAAAAAAAGAGCAGCCCAGTAGTTCATATAATTTGCTTTGTTCCTCACACGTGGACTAGCTTCTGTGTGAACTCGGGAGAAAATTCGGTCACACAACACTAGCCAGGATTGTGTGGCCAACACACAAAAAAAAGAGGACACTGTTGAACTGGGTCAACACACATCCCACATGTTTACGCAAGTCATCGTCACGCTGAGATTTAACGCTTTTTTGCAGTTTTATTAGCAGCCACTAAGACTGATTGTGGTACCAAAAAAATAAATAAATAAATACATCTAAGTACAGACCATCATTCTGAGAGACATGCAATCCACGGGTACAATATAGCGCTCTGCGGTGGAGGAGGTCAAAACTTATAGAAGCAGCTAAAAGGAAAGGTATATGGAAGGTATAGAAAAGAAAGTTCCAAAGAAAAGCTCATCATTTTCCCCTTGACCCCCTCTGTCACGGATTGTTAATTCAGTAAAGACGAACGTAGACATCTCATCATCCACATCTATCACCGCTGACAAACACAAGGCTTGGAAAGATGAATAGAGGGATGGGTTGTTGAGAGAAGGGAAGGTTATAGATGAATGGTCAGCATGAAGAGACTAAGACAGGAATTGAGAGACAGAAAACAGATAGACCGGTCTACCATTTACAAACAATGCAAGATGATACAAGCAATCTGTCCAGAGGCAAATATAAAAGCGGTTCATCTTTTTCCCAGTACTTTTGTACTACATACATACAACTGATTGGCATCTGTTGGCTCTAGTTAAAATGAGATAAGGAATCCCAGTGAGACACAGCAATTAGAAGCTCTAAAAAATGCAAACTAAGACTGCACAGGGTTGGCACTTACAGAGTGAAAAATGAACTGTCAGTGTCACTGGTGCGAGGTACATGTAATACCTTAAGTTTTATTTATTACCTGTGCATAATCATGAAAATAAAGAGGCCGCACAGGTCTTTACCTTCCTCTAAAATAATCTTGAGAAGGCCAATGTGATGTCTTGCAAACAGACTCATCAGCTGTCACTGCGTAACATGCTGAACTAAATGTTAGTGTACTGATCACTGAGTCTGACGACTATTGCAATGTTCACTAAACAGCTGAAATGTGCAAAACTGTCAGTTCTCATTAAAGGTGACCTACCGTTTTTTTACAACCTGGCATAAAATACGATTGTTTACTCACCCATATACCTTTGGTGTTATTTGGAGTCGTTCAGGAGATATTTAGATACGCGTATATCCATATAGTGGGAGTGACTGGGGCACCGAAACGCAGCCTCTAAATAATTCATTATATGCCGTGAAACTCGTTCATTTCACCAATATCGTTTTGATACGCTAGTGCTATTCCCCGTTAAGTCCGGGGTTTGTAGATTGACTTATTAATTTGTTTACCCGTAATGCATATGAATAGTAATTAATCTACAGACCCCGAATGATGATAACAGGTAACTCCGGACTCAACGGGGAATAGCACTAGGTGAGTAAACGATCGTATTTTATGCCAGAAATAAGGTCCAGGTTGTAAAAAAACGGTAGTTCACCTTTAAATTCAAGTACTTGTGACCAGATAACCAAATGCTAACAACAAATCCGGTACAGGTTTATATCTATTGCAATGGACCAATTTCCACAGATCGGACAATAATTCAATGAGAATATATGAATCCTTGTGTTGTTTCTCCAAATTATAAATCATTTGTGTCTGTAGTTAAGGTCTGAATTATTGTAGATGACTCCAAAATGTAGAAGCTGCAAAGAAATCAAGGTAAAACGTCACAACAGTCCCTCGAAAGTTGATATACTGAAGAGGAGACTCAATGTGGAGCCTTGGGACCGTATGGAAATAAATTAAGTATCAAACTTTATCCATTTTTTTATACGACTGCATGCATTCTGTCAATCTAAGACAGATGCTGATGTTTTATTCTTATTACCTTGTGGCTTGTGAAATTAATCCTGATGAAGTGACTACTGTTTCAAGGAGATGGGAAGCAACAACAGCATCTATCAGATCAAGGGCAATAAACACATTTGAAAGTGCACTTTCTCTGCGTTTTTTTTCTTTTTCTTCTTTTTCCTGGACATGATTACATACTGTAGATACGACCTTCTAGTAATATAATAAGATCCAGTTGGTGGCTCCCCCGCTAGGATAGGAGGAGCTGCTGTTGTCCCTTTTTGCGCTTTCCTTGCGCGTGCGTGTGCATGCGTGTGTCTGTGTGTTAATAAGAGACCCAGAGACAATGACAGACACCAAGCCCTAATTAGGTTGTCATGCTGAGAGAGCAAGGCAAAGACAGAAAGAGAAAGAGTGTGAGGGAGAGAGAGCTTATTAAGGAGAATAGGTGTCAAGCTCTGGCAGGGAAAGGAGGTGGGAGGAGAGCAGAGGAGGGGGTGGATGATGGGGATGAAGGGTGAGAGGGAATCGGGCGCGCCGACGGGGAAAAACGGGAACGGGAATGGCATGGAAGATGGAACAGGGGGCAGGCAGCAGAGCGGGATGGAAAAGGAGAAAGAGGTGCTGGGGATGACGGCAGTCGTGAGCCATGGGAGGAAGAAAAGCAGACGAGGTGTGGGATGAAGAAATGAGGGAGTAGGGTGGCGGCAGTGATGGAGACAAAGGTGGAAAGGGAAAGAAGCAGGAGGAGGAGGATGAGCAGGATCACGTAGCGAGAAAGTGAGTAGTCAGGCATTTGGAAATGGCACCTTAGTAGACAACAGATTAGCCACTTTATTTTAACGTAAAACCAACTGGATAACATATGAGATGTTGCCAATAATCCATCAATGAACAGGATCACAAAACTAAGAGCTTAAAGCTGAACAGCAGATAGTTTGGGTCATAATTGTACCTTATACCATCTCTTCATGAAGGTGAAAACATTTGAAAGTTTGACCTTGAAAACAAATGTTTGAAAAACGGAAATGCAACCAAAAAAATAATTAAAAATGTCGGGGCTTACAACCAAATCTCATGACCTTCATCAGCAGATAGCAACAGCCCAGCTTTGGGACCATTTCTCTCATGTTCTGTCAAATGTGGGCAGATTTCTCTTGTTTCCTCTTGTTCTGCTTCTTTGTCACTTTTCCTACGTTCACAATTCTGACATCTCTAGACATGGACCTAAGATATTTCTTGCCTACGCTCTCAGACCCAATCAATCCTTGAGTACCGTTGTGTAAAAATCAGTGCCATTCTGTCTTTCTGCCTCTCAGACACATCACCTGCCCTTCACCCCCGTGACGTCTGAGATATTTCCTCAGCCGCTTCCAATCTTTGCTTCACCCCTAGGGTCTGAACTCTAGGATGTATCATGCAGGCCCACACATGGTGAAGAGGCTCCAGTGCCGTGCACCGTATGTGACAACTTTATGTGAGCTGTTTGTTGGATACGTAGGTCGTGTCATGAAAAGTAATTAGGTCCGTCCACTGATGTAGGCTGTTAGATGAAATGGTCTACCTTTTTGGAAATTATGCTGATGCAAGTGGCATTGACCTACTACTGTGTTCTATGTTATACATAGATCAGGCATAACATTATGGCCTAATGTTGTGTAGGTCTCCCTTGTGCCTCAAAAACAGTTGTGACTCATCAGAGAATGGACATGGTCCTTCTGAGGGTGTCTTGTGGTGTCTGGTAACAGAATGTTGTTAGAGGGGTCTTTTGGGTCCTATGGGTTGACGGGGTGGATCATCCCACAGATACTTGACCAGTTTGGGATCTAGTGAATTTGGAGGCCAGGTCAACACCTTGTGCTGTTCTTCATGTTTTTAGTTTAGTTAGTTAGTTTAGTTGTTCCTAAACAGTTTTTGTGTGCTTGTCTGAGTCAGTCTGAATCCTGTTGGGGCTCCTTGATGGCTGCTGTCATTGCTATGGGGTGGGGGTGTCTGGTCTGGTCTAGGTGGGTGCTATATGTCTAAGTAACATCCACACGAATGCGAGGTCTAAAAGTTTCCCAAGAAAACATTGTATGGTCACAAGATGGTCCAAGTTATTTACTACTCCTTTCTGTGGTTTTAATGTTGTGGCTGATCTGTGTATGTAATAAATGGACATACAGTACCTAAAAGAAAAACTTTGAAATCTGTGTCTTATCTTCATAATAGTATTTATTCAAATCATCTACAAATGCGGCCCAATTTAGCTGTCCATTGTGAAGACACCCTAACTGTCCACCTGCAGGTAAAACATTATTCTAGGCCACACAGTCAACTGGTATACACAAGTTTGTACCCCACTATCACCACTGTACTATTAAAGAAATGTACACTCACAAATATATATCCCTAAAGGGCTACATGGGACTCAAGCCACTTTCTAATGTGGTGCCAAGAGCTATGTTGTAAATATTCAATTTACTGAACTGGCAGCATTTCCTTTAACTGTTGGGGCAAACACACATTCACAGTCAAACACACACTACCAGCACCTAGCTATAGCACAAAGGTTTTGATATTCTCACAATCCACTAATGTGCTGCTGACTGACGAGTAGCCCAAATATGTATCTCAAAGCACTGATGATACAGTAGTATTGATTTTTGAGGGTTGGTTTATTGTTGTTTTGAATAAAACGCCACATTCTTTTAAGTTAAACACTGCCTTGTACCCATGCAATGTAAATAGACCACCTCTGAAGAGGCTTCACATTCACAGCCAGATATGTATTCCTAGTTCGTTCCCATGTGATGATATCAACACTGCTTTAGGTCAGAGTCGGACCAGAAATATTTTGATTGCATGCCGGTAAAATCTTTTGTTTCGTCTTACGATGCCAATGTGCTGGGGCTGAGAGTGGAACTTCAAAACAAAGTCTGTCTTTTGTACAGTGTGCTTTGACCCAGCTCCCATCGGGGGAGAGCAGCCGTATTTATGCGATATTCACAAAGTGTTATCAAGAATGCACTCAGCCGAACCAGAAATAATCCTGACTCATACGTCTTTGGAGAAACTAGGTTTTAGTTATTTTTTCCTCAGGGTTGATACATGGAAGTGCCAAGTTACTGGCCAAACAGAACACACAACAGCCCCGGGTGTAGGTGTGCATGTTACCTCAGTACACAGGTGTAGAATCCATTGTCTTCCATTTCGGCTGATCTGAACCAGATGGAGTCGTCTTCTTTACTCAGCCTGTGACCTGAGAAGATGATGGGCTCCTAAAGGACACGGTGCACACAATATTATAGATTAAACTATGGAAGGAAACTGTAGATTTATTCATATCCACTGTTTAAATTAAAATAATGGCTTTAATTCTTACTTTCTGTCCAGGTGAGAAAAGACAAGGAAGTTGCTGCATATTCATTTATCATTAAACGTAAAAATCACCAGGCCTCAGTAAGGCCTCTTTATATTAGACATGTATATTCTATCACCACGTTTTCCAACTCAGATTCAGTCCACACTGCTTGGAAAAGGGGGACGATTTTTATTTTTTTTACTACAGCACTCGGGACCGCGGTATGATTTATCAGTCCTTCTGGTTCCTCTGTATTGGCGATTACTCAGCCAGACACAGACAAGTGCAAAGAGAGTAAAGACGGTTATAAGGCAAGCCCATTCGGCAGCCGGCTTTACTTTAATGTGACATTATAAAGCGGCAAACTCAAAGTTCATTTATTTGGCAGCGCTGGCGAGAGACCCGGAGTGCTTTTCAGTTACCGAATGACGTAACTGAACTGACGACTGAAACGTGTTCCACAAAAAATAGTGTTAGTTTTCATACTGAGACGTTTCCAAACAATTCACGATTATAGTACTAGCATTTTTACACCTATTAACAAGGACTTCATCCAACCAGACTATGCAGTATATTGCTTTTTTATGACTTTTACTATTAATATTTATTTTATGTGAGCAAAAAATTTAATGGAAATTCAAGTTACACACGTGCTAATTTGAACGATTACCACTTTTTCTGCAATTCAACCTCCGTCCACCGGTGGCAGCACTGATCATGTGGCGAGTGAGTAAGAAATGCTGCCTTATTCTTTTAATTTCTACATACAGACCCTTCTTTGCCTGGGTTTCTTTTTTATTTATTACCTTCCTGCCTGCAAGTAGACTGATGAATATGTCCTGTATCAGTATGATGGACAGTGTTGTGTCACTGTCAGTCACACTACATGTGAAAATGCTTGATCGGGGCAATTCAGCTTCATTAAATAGGGCTGGGTTGTCAGTAAAACACTTTATTTAAATGTTGTTGTCTTACTTTTAGTAATAATACTACCAGTGTGACTATTTTATTTAAACCCTGTTCTTTATAATGACCTACATAAGACAAATAGATGGTTTTTGGTTTAACGTTGACAGTCCAGTGTTTCACAGTCTCCGTTCTTTGCATCCTACCAATCCAACACCTGCATATCCAACAAAGTAAGCTAACCTCTGCATCTCCTTTGTTCTTGTACCAGATGAGGCGCAGCTTGGCGTTGGTGGCCATGGTGTAGTTGGTTCGGATGTAGCTGTAGAACAAGGCACATTTGACCCGAACGGGCTCACCGGCCAGGACGTGGTACTCCTTCAGATCCACCGACCAGTCTATGCATCCGTCCACTGTGAGGAGGAAAAAAAATAACAGAGAAAGAGAAATATTGAGAACGTGTTGATTGATAATATACAACAATATAAAACATTATACACTGGACAGACTCCAAATTGGAAACGCAGCAGGGGAGAAGCATTGATGGAAACAGAGAACGGGGTTGGAAACTCAAATACCTCCGGGAGAGAAACACGAGCAGTCATCAAAAAGACTTACATAAGACTTTATATAAGACATAAAACTAGTTTTCATAAGGTGAGGGGAAAATGCTTGACAGGGAGAAAATAGAAAGAAGATCTGAGGGAGAGAGAAAGTGTGAGTGACAGGGAAATAGTTTTCCCCTGTTTCTTTGGCAATATTGTTCTTTACCTTTAAGGCAATAAAACAGTGAACATAAATTTTAAAGGTGTTTGACTGTTTTCCGAAAGAGGGGGCGGCAATGGAGTAAGAGATTAAAAGAGTTACATCAAGAAAATGTTCTATATTTTTATATATATATATATATATATATACATGCTGAAGGCGCAAACAGACGGAAATAAAGAGAGGATCCTGTAGCAGCAGCGATTGAATCAGACAAACTTCATTACTTTTCTTTCTTTTGATTTAAGTCTCACAAATGAACGTTTGCCTTAGCTTTACTCAATACATCTATTAGAGAGTAAAAAGGTGTAATGATGGCAGAGAAAGACATGGCGACAAAGATTCAGAGAAATGTAGAAAGAGGAGGAGGTCAAAGCCTAATAAAAAAAAGAAAAGAAGAGAGGGGAAAATGGCTGCGTGATTCCAGGGTGAGACCAGGTCAGCCGGAACGAACAGACAACAAGTTGTAGATGGAAGACAAGCGGGAGCTGGTGAGACGTAGAGGTCAGCATGGAAAATGACAAGGAGCTTTCCCAAATGGACTTCCCTCCGCTTGCTTCCTCCTCCTCCCCCCATTTCCCATTCTCTCCCTCTGGCCTCCTCCTGTTTTTTTATCTTTTCTCTCCATTTCTTGTTTCTCTGACTTCTTTTTTCTCTCCCTTCATGGTTTGAAGCTTCGATAGATGGACTCTACAGGGACTTGCCACGAGGCCTTCCCTCTGAATTACAGCCCCCAGCCTGCAACAGAAAACCCTCTGGACATGCCACCTCCAAATACCTCCTCACTCTGCTATCAAGCTCTCCTATTGTTTATTATTCACTGCTGGCGATGACCAGTTCGTATATCATCTGGATATGAAAAGACATTGAGCTCTGAGCAAAATCAAACATTCAGGTTGTTGCTGTAACATCGTCTCGCTTCGTAACAGTTTACCACGAATGTCATGCCTGCTCTGGAAAAATCTAGGATCTGGGGTGTAAGTTAGTAGCTACTCTGACGAAGACAAGCTTTATGTTGAGAAATGCACCTTACACCGATCAGCCACAACATTACAACCACTGATAGGAGACATGAATAAAATTGACCATCTTGTGACAATTCAATGTTCTGCTGGGAAACTTTTGGACCTGGCATTCATGTGGATGTTACTTAGACACATACCACCCACCTAGACCAGACCAGACACCCCCACCCATCAAGGAGTGTCATTACTATGGGCCTGACACAGGAACACACACAAAAATGCTTTAGGAACAAAAAACATGAAGAACATCACAAGGTGTTGACCTGGCCTCCAAATTCACTAGATCCCAAACTGATCAAGTATCTGTGGGATGATACACAGAGGCCCCTCCCCTCAACCCATAGGACCCCAAGGCCCCCACTAACAACATCCTGTTGCCGGACACCACAGGACACCCTCAGAAGGCCCATGTCCATTCCCTGATTGACTGTTTTGGAGGCACAAGGGAGACCGACACAATATTAGGAACGTGGTCATAATGTTATGTCTGATAGGTGTATTTATAAAAAATCCCTCTTGTTCCATCACAAAACTGACAATTTATATTCTAGAAATATCATTGAACTGTACTTCCACATAATTCTTCTAGCTCATACAAATTTGGCTCCTTCCACACATCGCAGTAAATCAAAAGGCAATTTAGACTTGATGAAGCTCTGCACCTAACTGGACGTCTTTGGATTTTAATTGAACTTCTCCGTTATAGACTAATTCTCATGAATGTGATATATATACAGTATATATATTTATATATATATATGAAAAAAAAAGAAAAAAAAGCGAAGTCCACTTCTATGAATACGAACAGATGGAAACAGATCATTTTCCCAGCAGACATTTTGGCTCATCGTTACAAGGAACAGCTGCTGTAAATGATGACACAAAAAATATCTGCATCTGATACCTATCCAGTATATATTTAGAGCAAACGGTTCCACAGTTGTGCCGCACGGCTCACCGGACTCCTTCATGGAACCGAGCCCTCTTCGCCAAAATCATCTCACCTGTGCTTGTTACCGCGGCTACCAGTGTAAAGGCGTCTGAGCGCTCTGTGTATAATGCGCCAAGTGCAATTTGTGTCAAGTTAAGTCACTACCCGAGATTTAAAGACTTTATCTGCATGTTCTGCTCGTGGGCTTTTAAAATTTACAGCCGCTCACTTAATTGGTTACATTTATTGATTCAGCAATATGCATTAAGTCATACGGCAGGCAGGAGAGATTTAGTATCGCTGTGCACACACACGCACACTTGTCGATTTACTGCACACACAGTCACTCTTTCACCCTCTGAAATTAGTACTCATCCACATCTCCTGCTATGTTACACACACACCACACTTAGTTTTTATGCCTGTATATCTGTCAACCTTGTTGGTGATTAAAGGGCTGAATGATTAAGTGTGTGTTTTAGCAGATGTTAATGCGTTTGTGAGGTGTGTGTGTGTGTGAAGGATTAAGTGATGAACAGGCCATCCTGACTTTGGTGGTTGTAAATTGATGAGCTGACACGACCGAAGGTGTGAGTTCAGTCCATTCAAACACAGAGCATCCCTCTTTTTCTCGCTCTCTCTCTCCCACACACACAGAAGAAGCACCCAGGGCATCACATTAATAGAAAATCACATTAGTTTGGTCTACTGAACTAATGCCTTTTGTTTTAGACAATGTTTAACACAAGTCGCACACACACACAAACATTCGTACACACGCTAGAACACATGCGAACGATGGGAGCATATGTGGCTGCGGGTCATAGCCGCAGCATACTCCCGATAATTCATTTATGGTCCCCTCTGCGTGCTTGTGCATGTGTATGTGTTGATCTGTGTAAGTGAGTGTATGAGCTTGTGTGTGCATGTGTTATAATACAAGCCTGCGATGTATGTTCGCGTGTGTGTGCCTGGGAGTGCAGCTGCGTGTGTCTGTAGACATATTAAATGCGTGGGCGAGGTGTTAGCATGGGCAGATATATCATTCCCTTCAGCTCTATCTGCATAAGGACGCTCCAGGACGGCAGAATGAAAACGACCCTGGGTACGTTTGAGAGTTTGGGAAAGTGGAGCAAGTTTTGGACAAAACACAAGAGTCACAAACACAAATGGTGAAGCTTTAACCTTTTAAGGTTTCTACATAACGCATCAAAATAGACTGGAGCCTATCCCAGCTGTCATTGGGCGAGGGGCGGGGTACACCCTGGACAGGTCTCCAGTCTATCACAGGGTTAACACAGAGAGACAGACAACCATTCACACTCACACCTACGGCCAAGGGAACAGGGAAAACGGGATTCAAACCCAGGAACGTTCTCGCTGTGAGGCGTCAGTGCTAACCACCACTCCACTGTGCCGCCCCCTATTGGAAACAAGTGGAATTAAAAGATGGTAAACTTCAAAGTTTGTTGGTCATAGGTATTCTTTTAAACTAAGTTCCAGGATGTAAAACACACATATTTGAATAACAAACTTTATGCTGTTAAAGGTTCTTTAAGAACATCGTAGAGGAAAGCGTAGGACGCCAATGAATGGGTGACACGCTGTCCTAAGGTTGCCGCTCTAGTATTTTCTCCTCTCGATTTGTTGCTGTCAGAGCTTGTCAATCAAATCCAATAAAAAATAAATAAATAAATAAATAAATGAAAAGACGTCACTTTGTCATGTGAATATGGTATATCTTCTCTTGATCACAGCTGGAGTAGTTGGCAGTCATGCAAGGCATCAGGGGAGCAGGTCGGATCTTTTTTTTTTTTAGGTTCTTGCTCAAGGCACCTCAGCCGTGAACATAGCAGGAATCAAACCAGTGACCTCACAGTCCCAAAGCTGCTTCATTGTCAAGTCCAGTGTTTATATGAAGGTGGAGGTTATGCACCATCCGAGTGATGTGTAAACAGCCTCTTTGTTCTTTGTGACACTCTGGAAAAATTCAATTATCACAGATCACTTGCAACAGATTTTATTCTGTGTGGAAAAGAGCTGAGGACAAGAACGCTGACCCTGGATTTGATATGTGTCCCGTAGATGTGGTGAACCTCTCTTACAGTTTGAGGAGAAGCTCCCAGTTCTGACCAGCTTCTGACAGCAAGTGCCTGTTGGGGGTCGCTGTCCATGGTGCTGAATTTCATACAGCGGAAGGGACATGAGGAGGAGGTTTTTCTGGACCCATCAATATTATTTGGACATTTTGATGAGTGAAAGAAGGTTACATATGAGAATTTGCGTTGTGTTGTTTTTGTCAGTTTTGATCACCTATACATTATATCTGTCAAGCAGCATATTTTTCTAAAGCACCAAGACTGTATAAATCTGACCCAGTGTGAAGGTGAGGGCCTAACTTAAGATCTCGGGAAAAACAAACAGAAAAAGAATGAAATTATGGCAACCAGAGAAACTAATTATTCCTGTTTTTAAATGGCTACCAGGGACTAATATTTTCCTATTACACTGATCATCAAAGGTTTACGGTACCCTTTCAATCCGATGGAGAATTCCTCCTGATCAGACTGGTCTGTTCTGACTGAGGAGGATGCATGATATACTTTCTGATTGGGTTAGTCTGATTATTGATATAACACTTAACTCCAAAGTCTATATAAAAGTATATAAGTGCTTGCATAAACTGCCCAGGTTTCTTGTCGGGTGCACATCACATCACATGCCCTATAGTTTGACAGCGGTAATGACAGTCATGAGCGCATACGTTTCATTCCACTTAATAGCCAGAGCAGCGTGCAGTTTGTGCAGGGTGCAGCATTTTTCAGTTCAGCCCCTGTCACTCAAACACAAAGCCCTTCAGAGCCCCCAGCCTGTCTGCACGCCTCCCACAATCCCCTGCAATACCACTACAGCTGCTGCCATAATAATAGCTTGACCTGACCCACACACACACGCACACACACACACACAGGTAATGATCCCGACATTCACAAACAGGTGCAAACGCACACACATACAGGAAAAAAAAGAAAGAAGTCAGACACATACACACACACACACCGGAAAGAGACGCACACGGACACACACACACATACACAAAGGAACATGAACACACAAGTGTCTGTCACCACTGCAGGGCAATTTACACCCTGGGTGAGGGGGAAAAGAACAAACGGAAGGAAAGGGAGAAAAGAAAAACAAGAGAGAGAACGAAGGTGAGAGCGAGATTAGAATGAGAGGGAGAGAGAAAGAGAGAGAGAGAGAGAGAGAGAGAGAGAGAGCGAGAGAGCGAGAGAGCGAGAGAGAGAGAGAGAGAGAGAGAGAGAGAGAGAGAGAGAGAGCACCTGCCATTTGTCCCAGTGGTTTGTGCTGATGTTCAATTTCAGCTCACAGCCAAGTTGATGGTTACTTCTTTTCTCTGAACACATTTTATGAGAATAGGCTTTAGCCTAGATAGAGCTTTATATATATATATATATATATATATATACGCCTCGAGGACATACTGTATTTGTGTGTGTGCGTGTGTGTGTGAGAGAGAGAGAGAGAAAGAGAGAAAGAAAAAGTGTGACAAAGACTGTGTTTGCCATTTTAAAAATGACTCCTCGAAATAACTTGCACCCATGCACGAGCCGGTGGAATCAACACTAAACACACGCACGCACTCGCACACACACACACAATGAATCTATTTTGTGAGCTGTATGAATATGGTAATGCATGTGTGGGTTATGGCCTTCATTCATCGCCGCGAAGTTACAACAGCATCTATCAGCATACGAGGCTTGTAGCCCCACTGCACACACACACACACACACAGCCACAGTAAAACGTTCAACTTTATATTAACACACACACACACACACACACACACACACACACACGTTCACGCATACACATCGGGGCTGAATAAATGGAGTTGACCACAATCTGCCCTCTGTCTAATGCTACCAAACAGACTGAAATTTATTCACTCTTGCATGGGAACACACACGCGCGCAAACACACTCCTTCGAACGATATTTCGGAACAAAAGAAATATGTGGCAGTTATTAAAAACAAAGCTGCTGCTGCTGCTGCTGCTGCTGCTGCTAATGCTTAAGCGTGCATGTCGGACAGTCAGCAGTGAACAAAGGGAGTAATAAATGTAACGTGCTGTTTTTCACGCAGCTGGACTCTGATGTGTCTGTTAGAATAACAAATCAAATTAATTAAATATACATGAATAACTTCATTTGTTCAGGATCAAGTGGGATTATTTGACTCGCCCTTGTTTTCAGACTTTTTTTTGGATAGCCCAACTTTCCTCCACCCGCAATTATTTTGAGGGGTCACTCCGTTAGAAACTAATTATGCTCCGGCCAATGAAATCGTTTGGGTGGGCTTTATGTGGTGGTTGGAGAGGAGGACTATTCAGTTGCATGCAGATGTATAAAAACACATCCCATAATGACATCCAAATAAGGAAATGGATCAGAACCTGGTGCGACATGGCCTTCTCTGACCTGCCACGCTCTATGTCTATTGACAGACAGCCACACCCAACTAATCTACATATTAAAATTAGGGCGACTTTTGCTGAGTAGGTAGAGCGGGTCGTCCATGAACCAGAAGCTTAGCAGTTCGACACGCCTCTGATCACATGCCAAAGTGTCTTTGAGCAAGACTCTGAACCCAAAGTTACTCCCAGTGTTTGACACAAAGCTCTGTAAAGCACCAACAGGTAGAAAAGTGCTCCATAAATACACGATCATTCACCATTTAGCAAGACCAGATCACGCTGTGGGCGTAATCAAGTTAATGAGAATTATTACCATATGGAAATGCAACGATGCACACCATTGTCCACTTAATATGTCCAAATGAGGATACGTATTATTAGCTTTGTTTGGTGGGGACCAGGGTTGCTGGTACAACAGAAAGTGTCTGTCCTCTTTTCCGTCCTTTCTTTGCCTTTTTGGTGGTCATTCATTGGTGGACCACAAATAGGTCACCCACCACAGGGTGCGCTTGTGTTTTGCTGTTTTCACTACTTTCAGTGGTGGATGCCAACCATCAGACACACACAAAGTACCGTCTGGGCCCCATCTTGTCGTCTCTTTTCCTATGCCATAACTCTTCTCCTACCCTGATTATGACCCAATAAACAGAACAGGCTTTTCTATCTCTGTCTAACAGTCTTTATACGTATCAGACCTGTCCAGGGTGTACCCCACATCTCGGCCAATGACAGCTGGGATAGGCTCCAGCCCCCCGCAGCCCTCCAGAAGACAAGCGGTTACAGAATATGAAAGAATGAATGAATGTTTATATGTCTCAGATTCCTTCCAGAAGAATCCCTCGTTCTGTGGCACCTATAAAGTTCTCTTTCTGTCACTAAATGGTCAGAGCTCGCTGGAACAGAGCGCACTAACTTAAAGAGGAGGAAAACTGGGATTCGATCGGTCAGGCTGGTGGCAAGAACTTCCAGCCGAATTAAATTCCTGCCACGTGCCTCTTGATACAGTCACTGCTTCTGCCATTTGCAGCCGATTTGCGGAAATAAGGTTCAGTGCATTCTGCAGACCGAAATTTTATGAAGTATCTTTAGAATGTGCTGCATGTTGGGTTGCAAATCAGGTCACGAGCAAGAGAATGGGCAACTGGAGGAAACGCACAGAATGAGGGAGTAGTTTTGTCAAGAAGTACTTAATGAAAAGTAATGAGTCCCATTTCCCTGGGAGGCAGAACACATTGGCCTTCCTATTAACTATAATAACTCCTCAAGAGGTGTATGTGGATGGATGAAGGGATAGACACAGGGAAATATGGACAGAAGATAGAGAAGAGAAACAAAGGGATGAACGTGGATGAGCAAAAAAGGCTCCAATCAGGAAAGATAATAAGAAAAAAAGTAGGTAACGCTTCCTTATCGAGCTACTTCTCATTGAATAATGATAGTGGAAACAAAGATAAAAATGAAGAAGATCATAAAGGGAAGATAGGGGAAAAAAAGCTGTTTGTTGCATTTGCAACATGAATGAATCAATGTCAAATTAACTGTAGTACCTGGGTATAATTACGCTAATGGATGAGATCAAGATGGAGATGACTGATGATCTATCTCACATTAGAGGTAATGTTAGTGTTTAGGGTAAACTGATTGCTTCCTAGTGCAGTCAACTCTATTATAAACCAAATATCAATACTGGAGGGACGTTATCTCTGGTCTGTCACTCATCTACAATTTCAATAAATGTTATTTTTTTGTCCTGGTCTGTGTCTAACAATCTGCACTTTTTATCAGCAGATACATTTATTACAGAGAATATACAGCAACCAGGCATAACATTAAAACTACTGACAATGACCATCTTGTGACGATTCATTGTTCTGCTGGGAAACTTTTGGACCTGGCATTCATTCATGTGGATGTTACTGTTAGACATGTACCACCCACCTAGACCAGACCAGGCACCCCCACCCCATAGCAATGACACTCCTTGATGGCAGCAGTCATCCCCAGCAGGATGAATTTAGGAACAACTAAAAAAACAAAACATGAAAAACAGCCCAAGGTGTTGACCTGGCCTCCAAATTCACTAGATCATCTGTGGGATGATCCACAGAGGCCCCTCCCCCCATAGGACCCAAAGGTCCCCACTAACAACATCCTGTTGCCAGACACCACAGGACCCCCTCAGAAGGCCCATGTCCATTCTCTGATGAGTCACAACTGTTTTGAACAAACAAGAGAGACCTACACAATATTAGAAAGGTGGTCATATTGTTATGCCTGATTGGTGTATGTGCGCAAGAAGCGTGAAAAAAGTCTTCAAAATGCCAGGCTTGGTGAAAGGCGACAGTGAAAATTACCTGTGAGCCGCAGCACTGACTACATTTCCCGTGCCATTTGTGGTTCAAGTGATAGGATTGTTGCCAAAAAAAAAAAAAAAAAAAGAAATAAACACAAGTAAGACAAAAGACGATGCAGAAAATGTTGCCAAACGATGAGAGAACCGAGATACAAAGGCAACAAAAATAAGAGAAATGGCAGATGACGATGCTGAGAAATGTAAATAGATGCAGCAAATTAGACAACATGTGGGAGGACACATACTGTACGACCAGATCAATAGACAAAGACACAAAAGAGAATTTCTTACAAGACTGACAGAAAGATGAAAATGGCAGACTTGGGATGAAGAAGCAGGAGCAGATGAAAGAAAAGGGGAGACAAAGACGATGAGAGAGAAAGAAAAATAACAGCATTTTGGAACATGGATGTACTGGATCAATCAACTGCATCCGGGCTGTAATGTACAGATGTCAGCTGCTACTTCCATGTTTTCCTTTGTGTTTACCACTGAGTTGTTTGCATCACATTCGCCGTAACAATTTACTGTCGGGTGCAAGAACAGCTCATTTTCTCCTTTTTGATCATTCTGATCATTGACATCCAACGTTGGCTTGCTGGACAGGTTCACGCGCAGGAATAAGACGATATGTTTCAGGTTTGTTCAGATAATGATTGTTTTTTTGTTTGTTTTTATGACTGGCTCATCTCACTTGCTGCTGTTACATGTTTAGTGTGAGTGTGATCTTCTGAAAGCAGCAGCGTGAGCGATGTTTGTGTCCTTGCACACTTCAAAACAACAGTGGCTGTTGGTTCACTTTAAACAGCGTAATGTACGGTTTCCTGATGAGAATAATGCTGCAGATATGTTCTGTGACACAACATTTATTACATGTGATCATTTTATAACATACAGTATTAGAACACACTGGAACCTAAATTACAGGCATTTTAAAACCTTGTTCTGCTGGGAAAACTTTAGGACCTGCCATTCATGTAGATATTAGCTTAGACATGTAGCACCCACCTAGACCAGACCAGGCACCCCCACCCCATAGCAATGACACTCCTTGATGGCAGCAGCCATCCCCAGCAGGATGCAGCCTGACACACAAAAACGCTTTAGAAACAACTTAAAAAAAACCATGAAGAACAGGACAAGGTGTTGACCTGGCCTCCAAAACTGATCAAGTATCCGTGGGATGATCCACAGAGGCCCCTCCCCTCAACCCATAGGACCCAAAGGCCCCCACTAACAACATTCTTTTGCCAGACACCACAGGACACCCTCAGAAGGCCCACGTCCATTCTCTGATGAGTCACAACTGTTTTGGAGGCACAAGGGAGACCTAGACAATATTAGGTGGTCATAATGTTATGCCTGATCAATGTATGTAACACTGCAACGGGTGAGGCAAATGCTTATTATTGATTAACACATAAGAGGAGCAACAAAAAAAAGTTGCTCCAGCTCAGATTTCATGTCACACGTCTCATCCGACACCAGTGTTGGACGTCACCTTGTCGCTTCATATCACCTGAGTCCACTGAAAATGTGTCGCTCTCTCACCGCTAGTGTGAACGCACTACAGGGCAAGCATCGATGACACAGAAGTGACAGTGATGGACAGACACATCGTAAAGGGAGGACCTGGGGTGGAGGTGGGGTACGAAGAGGCAGACGAATGCAACTTTAAAAAAGAGATTTGGCAATGGATGCTTCAGCTGATATGAGCTGGCTTATTGATTAACTATCGGCTGATGGAGAAGGACTTGTGAGCTGAACTTGACTCCGTGGCCTGCCTGAACCGACGGTATGCTTCGTATTCAACAAGGCCAATAGTCAGCCCCTCTAGAAGTTCTCTCAATAACACCATCTACAGTTTATTTGCCAAGAGTTGGTATCTCCCAGTAAAACTTTCCCAGAAATAAAATAAGTCAAATACAATCAGACACATTTCATTAATATTTCACATTTGCTCATACTCGTCTTATTTTCAGGTTGTAGTGTCGTCTCTATGTTGTGAATCCCATGCAAATCTTTTTGGGGTTTGCTTATTTTAAACTTATAAACCTTTTATGCCAGGTTCAGGTTGCTAGAACCGATCCTCTTTGTCTTGAACTTTTAGTCTTGTTGACATTGTGGAGTTCACATTAAACAAATCAGCCCACGCTGATTACAATTAGTCTTTTTTTGTCCTCCCATATGAAATCAGTACTCGCTCAAAGCTCATCCGAGAAGTAAAAAGTCACGATTGCTATTGCACGGTGGTTTGTGGTGGATGCGTGTCGTTGTCCAAATCCCTGCTGGTCTCAATCTAGCAGGAGACATTTGTTGGTTTGAGGGATCATTCTTAATTTAGGATCAATCTCCTGCCGTGCTCACCTAAGGAGTTTTGGTGATGGGCATAAGCAAGGCATGGCTCCCCACCAATCTGGGGAAAAGACTCTTACAGGTTGATGGATAGTTTTGTGGTTAGAGAAAGAAATAAACAAAAATAATAATAAGTCTTTTATCTGAATATGTGAAGTAAATACGTAGCACACACACAAAAACAGTTTAGGAACAACATGAAGAACAGCACAAGGTGTTGACCTGGCCTCCAAATTCACTAGATCCCAAACTGATCAGGTATCTGTGGGATGATCCTTAGAGGAGCCTCCCCTCAAAGGCCCCCACTAACAACATCCTGTTCCCAGACACCACAGGACACCATCAGAAGGCCCATGTCCATTCTCTGATGAGTCACAACTGTTTTGGAGGCACAAGGGAGACCTACACAATACTAGGAAGGAGGTCATAATGTTGTGCTTGATCTGTGTACGATTCCACAATCTGCTACGACACGATCCAAAATAACCTCCCCCAAACAGACAAAGCTTTGCAGGATTGAATATTATTTCATCACCCTGACAGACATTCCCACTTATTTGAAGAAAACAAGACTCAATACTCGATTAAACAACTTGGCAGGGTGGAAATGTCTCCTATGCTCAGTCGTCAGGCATCTGAGAACTCCTGCTCTGAATGAATCGGGGAGAAGTCTTCGCCGAGCAGAACCAAACAAGTTTCGAGCTTCAAAAACATCGTCCTCTGGTAACCGTTTCTTTGTGGGGTTGTGTGTATTTATATATAAATATATATAGACACACACACACACACACACACACACACACACACACACACACACACACACACACACACACTCGTCTCCCGCTCGCACCATTTGTCACTGTGTCGATGGAGCGTGCAGCACAGTCACTCCCACATTTGTCAGTTCTGTGGTGTGTTACGCACACACACACCCCTCACACAGGGTCCCCTTTGCTTTCCTCCTGCCTGTCATTAATAAAGAGAAGTAGCTGCACACCTGTTCACTGACAGCACCCTACAGAGAGGGAGGGAGGGAGGGAGAGAGAGAGGGGAAGGAGGGAGGGAGCGGTGGGCAACCGTGTGACAAGGTTTTGAAAGAAGGTAGGATGACTTTATTAACACACACAAAAAAGAGAGTGATGGTGAAGAATTAATACATTAAAATGAAACTCGATGCTTTTCTGGCTTGTGTCTATATTGCTGCAACGTGGTAAGATTTAGGGGCAGCAGAGAACTGGGGCATTTTTGCCCTTGGTTATACTTGCTACATACAATACAAGCTGCGAGAAAGAAGCTGACATGTTTCCTGACATGGGGCTTTATCGTGCTGGACGTAGCCATTACAAGGTGATAACTTGTGGTCATAAAGGGATGTACGTGGTCAACAACAACATTTAGATAGGATGCACTTCAAGCCATATCCCACTGGTATTGGGTTACCAAAGAACGCCAAGAAAACATTACACCACCAGCAGCTTTGATACAAGGCAGGTTGTGTCCGTGGATTCATTCTACTGACGCCAAATTGTGAGCCTGCCATTTGCAGATTAATCAGACTAGATGTCGTAGCCTTTCTCCTACCAGTCTGGTCATTTTCCTCTGACCTTTTCCATCGACAAGGTGTTTCTGTCTGCACGACTGCTGCTCACTGGGTATTTTTTTAGTTCTTCACTATTCAGTTTTAAATAAGAACCACTAAAGAAATACTTAAAGGAGCCTGTGCAACCAACAATCATGCTAAAGGTCAAATTAACTGAAGCTTCTTGCATTGCTGATTGCTGAGTCAAGTCGGACCGATTGTGTAATTGCATAAAAGGAGTCAGAGGTATTGCGTAGGAGAACAGATATCACAGGGCTAACACAGAGAGACAGACAATCGCATCTACCGCCAATGTAGACTCTTCAATTAAACCAACAAGCATGTTTTGGGATGGTGGGAGGAAGCCGGAGTACCCGGAGAGAACCCACGCAGACACAGGGAGAACATGCAAACTCCCCACAGAAAAGGCAGCCTGGATCGAACCTGGAACCTTCTTGCTGTGAGGCATCAGTACTAACCACCACGCTACTGTGTCGCTCTTGATAACGAATCAGAGAGGGCTCAAAAGGAAGCAGAAAGATAGGACTCCTTATTCTTACAAACTTTTTTTTTTCCACTCAGCACAGGGGTTGGTAGGGCGTAGAGAGTAAATGGCAGACACTGTATGTAAAGTCAGGAGAACAAAAACTCCTACACCTGTCACACGCTGCTGACAGATTCCTGGCAGCTTCACGTTCAACCTCTCTCTAACTTTCTGTTCCTCTTTGACTCTTCAAATCTGTTCTCAGCGTCTTCCCCTCACTCCACCTACTGCACCTATTGCTCGGTCTCCATCATCACTTTGTATCCCTGTCTTCTATCTCCCTGTGTGCGTGTCTCTCTGCCTCTCTACCTGTCTGTCTGCTGAATATTTCAAATGAACCACAGTGCGGAGCGCGCGGCTTGACGGTAAAACTGCTGAACGGCAGCAGAAAGCAGGCCGGGAGGAGCACGTCTCCATCTGATGCAAGCGCACAGCACACAGGGAGCGCACTCCCCAAAATACACATCTAAAAATTCAAAATGAAAAGTGATAAATTGTTACAGAAGGTGTACATTCAGCCCCAAGGTTGCTTTAAATCTCGTCTCCTTTAGCGGAGCAATAACCGAGTGAGAAATCACCTCAGAGGAAACTGTGTGTTGTACTCTGCCCATAAAGGTCACAGCGGGGGCCAAAGGATTTATTTTCAGGACAAAAACTGTGAAGAGTCCATGAGAGAGAAAAGGATGGAAACACTGAGAGAAAGAAAGATGAAGAGAGGTTAGCTGAGCAGGGCCGCTACGCATCAAGGTCTTTTTGAGTGCTGGAAGTTGGAAACTACACTTGACTCCGTGTGTGTGTGTGTGCTCACAGTTTTCTATATTTGTGGGGTCTGAAAGCATTCAGAGTCCATTGTATTCATAAGGCCTAGTCACTTTGTAGGGACCAAAGTGAACGCAGAAGGTTAACCCCTTAAATGAGGTTTAACGCTTGATTTTAGAGTTAGGCTAAAAATTTGGTTGAAGTTAGGGTTTGGGTAAGAAGTTAGGAAAGGCAGTTTGCAGTCCACATAAAAAGATAGCCGGAAAAGGAAGCTGCATGTGTTTGTTTGTGGGCTTTCATTCAAGCGTCCTTGTGAGATGCTCCAAAGCAAAACAAAGTCAGTTTTTGAATTTGAAATAGCACAAAGTGGAAAATGCTGTTATTCAGTTGTTAGGATTTGGTTAAAAGGTTAAGAATAGCAAAATTAATATGCCTTCCCTCGCCAGTTTATTAGGTACACTAGTGAAAACATTCCTGCAAATAATTCCCCTCCATTGGTGAAGGTTCTGGTGTTCAGCTTTAGTTTCAAATAACTGAGAGAGCTGTTGATTCAACTTTGTTTTCATTTTGGAGGCAGTGGTTTGTAGTGCTTTTGAACTTTATTGAGTTGTGCCTCTCTTTGCTCTGTGTTCTGTCCACTGGTCCTTGTGGACCTTTTATCTGGGTGTACCAATACAACCATTTCCTGCTCTCCAATCTGCCTGCAAACCCGAGTCCTGCAGTAAATATATCCTGGTCACTTGTCCTCTCCTTGATGATCCGGCCGTGTAAGATTTAGAATTTGTCTATATGTCCATGCTTGACTTGACTGTCCCTCTCCGTGCACCAGGATCTTTACCAGTCGCCTCTACTCCTAGATCTCCGGCCCGGCTCAGCACCTCTCCACTTACTCCCGGCCTGCCACTTCAGCCTGCTTCCTACCTGCCTTCACCTTAGCCCGCTGTCCACAACAAAGCATCACCCTTTATGACTACACCCTCAGCCTTTACCTGCAAAGATTGACATAAATATCACTTTTCACCACAAACCTCTGGATCTGGGTTCTCCTTCTGGGTCAGCCCGGTTTTATGTTATTTTGACAATCTCATATTAGGCTAAATAACAGAAACACTTTCGTGTTTAATTCAATCCACAAACTACATCCTCCAGAACGAGTCCAGTTGAATTACCACCCATGAATGCCTTTATTTTTTAACTAGTGTACCTAATGTTTTGTCAAGCGGGTGCATACATATATTCATTTTTGTATGAAGAGGAACTCGGTTGAAACTAAAAGCTAAATTTGGCAGCCGTTCGCTGGCTGTGGGTTTCCTGTGCGAGCGTATCCATGCCAGTCCTTCTGAAGTCGGGACATGCAGGAGGGGGATACTGTGCCACCAAACCTGGCAACCTCACCCTTGTCCGGTCACCTTGATTACCTGCTGCTACCGCCACAGTCACCCCTAGCACACACACACACACGCTGCTGACAGGGTGGTTGTGCGGACTTCTCCATCCTCACATGAGTACAATTTTGAGGCACTTGAACTTGACTTCAGAATTAAGAGAATCTGAGAATAAGCAGATTGATATTTCTGCTCAGCTACATTTAACTTGCATATATTTAAAATATTATTAATTATATTTATCTGGCAGCTGAAGTTAGCAGTGACTTTTCAAAATATCTTGTTATGTAAAAGATTTCTTTTAAGTAACAGGTACTTTGAGAACATTTTAAGTACAAAGTAGTATTTTGCAAATGGTGCTTTTACAGGAGAATGTTCACCTTTACTTGTAGTGGAGCATGTTTATATAGATACACAAAAGACATGGAATGTGTTTCCGCCGCTGCTCATTTTCACGCGTTTTCTGACCAGATGGGAAAACTCGCCATGCAGCCCCCAACAGCTAATGTGTCCAACGTTTAGACGGAATCATCGCACTCTTCCATTAATAGCACTTACGCTGTCACGAGCGTTTTGTTTAGTGAAGTGCTGCACAAATTATCATTGCGATTTAATGAGATGCATGTAATTGACGGTACAAATGTTTAATAACTCATGCACTCATCACAGGCCGTGTTTGTTTGCCTGCATACATCCTTGAAGTAATTAATACGCCAAGTGATCCAATTAAAGGAGCCGGATAAGGAAAGTGTTAAGTTGAGCAATACGGGGGCACACTGAAATTGATAAGCATGTCTTCTAAAGATATCTCAATTAAACTACATGATTATTTAGAGGATAAAAGAACCAGTTTTCAGCATAAGGAGGCAAAAAAGGGTTAGTCAGTCTGATAGATACTCTTTCACTTTGTCATTTTGGCGCAAACTTCACATAATAACCTCTTCTGATATGCACCAACTTGTTTGCTGATTCACATCAGAGTAGAGCTCACTTTGGTCTGGGACTGATTATAGATTCAAATTTTTCTTGAGGGCACTGCTTCTACCAAGTGGTTTGTGACATAATTAATAAACATATTAAGTTGATGTAATTCATTTAATTTGAGTAAATGGAGTCAAGACGCTGATTCATTATTGACTTTTCATGAATTTATGCTGGACTTCAAGCGATGTTAAAAAAAGGAGTGATCCAAATGCTCACGTCAGTTTAGCCTTTTAATGTTAACCACAGATCAAATGTACACAGCAGACACAAGCACAAATGTAAATGAATGCTAATGCTGACAACATGCTGTATGCAAACATGTTCGATGGATCAACAAGTGATACCATATTAGCTAATTACAATGTAAAAAGGAGATGCATTTCTGGCTCAACTTCTTCCAAGGAACGTGGAGGACGAAAAGAAAGATAGACCCTTTTATGGCCTGCGTCATGCCTACGTCATGCCTACGTCATGACTGCGTCCCAGGGGTTGAAGACAAAAACCACAGCAGCTACCTTTATCAACATGTCATCCTGCTGTATTGTAGGGAGCCAGAATCAGAGGAGCTAATCTGAGCTAATAGCTCCAAACTGAAATTTTACCGAACACAGGCTGCAACTCTGAGTCAAAAATATCAGAGAAACCTGTGATAAAACTCAATCGATGGAGGGAATGGGCCGAAGCAATCATCAAAAGTGCTTGTGTGTGTGTGCGTTCACGAAATAGCGTTTGCTAGCTCCCACCAGAAAGGTAGCTAACATTAGGAACAGTATGCTGCGCTGATACTTCGACAGCAAGCTTCATTTACTTCATATTTTGCTGAACATAACACAGAACAACATTTTGATTTACATTAGCCTCTGAGCCATTAGCCTATATAACTATTGCATATATAACACATATGTAGTTAACTATAAGGCTGACAAATACAAGGTGTAGGTTACCTACCCAGCCATGCTAGTGCAGTTAGCTGTCAAGATGTAGCCGTCGGTTTTTGTTCATAATAATACGGTTTGTTTTTAGTGTCCACGCTTGGTTTCTCTATCAAGTGGCAATGTCAGATCCTAAATCTGTTATTGAGTACGAGTCGGCCAATCTAGTCCTGTCTATTAATGTTAACTTTACAAGTAACACTCTCGGTCCTGGAAAAACAAGCTGCTAGTCAGAGTTAGCTAACATATTCCTGTGGACCGTTTTGCCTCCAGCGAAGCCCCGCCCACTAGAAAACGTCATCAGCGTCACAGGAGGGTGCTGAGTGACAGGAGTCGTTTACTTGCTACCACTAACATCTGTACCAGTCTTTAGCGTTGAAATATGGTTAAAAAAATTGTTGTGTTGCACAGTGCATAATGAGCATGGAGCAACCACAAGACATCAAACGAGATATCAAGGTTACCCGCTGGGTGAAGAGACTAATTTCTATTCTTTATTATTTTTTACTAAATAAAATTAGTACTATAATTACGTATTGTCGAGTCTGATTGCCATTTTCAAAAAATGTATTTTCAAAACTTATTTCTCCTACATTAATAACCATGAATCCTACAGTTTTAACAGTGGATTTTGGTTATTTTTCATGTTTGTTCTATTTCCCTCTTGCCATATTCTTTTCACATTTTCAAACAGCTGAAACTGAATAATGCATCCGCTTCTGTGCATGCATGTGCATGTGCCTCCGTGTGCTCCGTGTGCACCTGTTTTTCCTCCTCTGTGCCGTGAAGAGGAAGTGCTGCCCTAATTACTCGAGATTCCCCGTGGACCTCCAGACTAGTTTACACTCATCACAATAAATTACACTCACCTACGTCTCTACTGCCACACCGAGCCCTCTTCCCTTGGTCTCTCGGTGCGTTCACACCTTTTACTATGGCGTGGTTTCTATTTTTTACGTTAAATTATGCAGATCTCAAAGCAGGACATTCAGAGCTCTGGGAAACATCAGCTTACAGCCAGCCAACTCACACATTTTGTCGGCCCACAAGAATGCCAGGTCCTATATGTTGCAAAACTATAATGGTTGCTTCTAGAATCTCATCTACTTAGTGTATGTGTTTACTTTACAGCTATATATTTTAGTGGGCACGCTTACATGCCTATGTGCAGAGATTTATATATTTTTGAGCAGTATTTCAAAGGTTTGTTTAACAAGCTTTGTGCATAAAGATTAAGTTAGGTATAAAAAACAAAAACAGTAAGCATGAGCGTGCTCTTGATCTAGACGTGGAATATGTTCCCATGTGAAGTCACACGTGGTTATTAACCAGAAAAAAACAGTACATATAACATGGATAGATTGTTATTAGGAACCCAACTTGAATATTATTGTGCATCTAAATATACTCTAAAAAGTTGCTTTTCTTCAACTTCAAGTGCTTCTCAACAAAAGTCAACAAAGCCAATGGGCACAGAATATGACTGCAATAAAACCCTTGCTACTTATTTAATGGCCTCCAAGAGTCACAGAGGTTACTTTGTGAGTTTTTATATTAATCAATGGCAAATAGTCCAGTATATATATAGCACTTATCTACGAATCGGTACTCAAAGTGCTTTACGGTCACACTGACACAAGCATAGACACATTCACTTACCAAGGATGGAACCGCTAACCCTGTGGTTCGTAGAAAACCTGCTCATCCTACTGAGTCACAGCCACCGTTAGGAAAAGTAAATTATATTGATTAATATTGTAGATTTTTCTACAATAAGTAATAACGTGATGGGGAGGTGATGGTGTATTAGACTTTACGCACCATATGCACTGCTTTATCACGACTGCCCTCACAAAGCAACAACACCAAGGACTTTACTGATTAAAATCACTCAACATAATGGACAAAAAAAATCGGTTGTGTGGCACCAAGCTGCAAAACCACTTTGTGGGTTGGTAAACAGCAGAGCTGACTTTGATTTTGTAGGTGATATAATTGTGGTCAAGGGAAGCTACCTTCATTCCTATAATGCACCACATATAGAACGAGGTAATCATGAGAGCACTTTTATGCATCAGTGATCATTGTGTAGGATTATGGAGAGCTAGCAGAGTCTCACCTCCAGCACTCCTAAACCCATGTTTCAAATGGTTTGAGGTCGTGTTTCAGCACAAGATACGGCCGATAAATGGTCACGGCCTGAATGGTTCGTTTTGAAAAGGAGCAACGGGGCTCAGTGGTGCTGCATTAGTAGTACATAAACATATCTCAGTGCATCATCTGGCCGCTCTTTCAGCTACAGGTCTGACCCATCACAGACCTCTCAGGCGCTGATGAACACCAAGAGCCTTCATCCTGAGCGCCGAGTAAATGGAAAAAGGTTAGTTAACATGTACAGTGATCAACGAGAGAAGCCGGAGAAAATGGAGAAAAAGAGCGGCACAAGAAAAGGTGGCTCTACAGTCCACGCGGCGTTTGATTGGCAGGCGATCTGTGGGAAGCCCCGAAAATAATGAAAAATAACAATTCAGATTATAACACAGACGGAGGCACGAAAAGCATTAAAACCCCCAATTACTTGGAATTTTGAACCTGAAGTGTTCAACGCTCTCCAGCACCTTTCAGCCTCGAGTCCGTCTCTGCCGCTGTAAATGGCTGTCACTGTGTCTGTCAATCTAAATAATGCAAAGAGGAACACAGCAGCAGGCAGACGGCTAACGGGGGCTTACAATACTGTCACTCTGGTCAGAAATAAACCGTTGTTATAATGGCTGAGCGAATCGCAAATATGTGTCCATTACGGCGCTGATTAACAGACTGAATGTGTCACTAAAACGTCCCGCATTTGGAGAAGTGAAGAATGAAAAGACAATAAGATGGACACAAGTGAAAATGGAGGGGTGGGGGGAGGGGGGACATCTGTAAATAGAACTTGACAGATGTATGACTTCTCAGCAAAGGGGAGAGCGGGGAGTGAAGAGAGGAAATGGGAGATGACAGGGAGAGGGGTTTTCTTGGAAAGACAGATGAGAAGATGGAAAAGAGTGGCAGAGAGGAAAGGCAGAGCGGGCAGGAGGAGGGGAGAGTGATAACGTACGAGAGAGAGGGTGGGGAGGTGGGGGGGCTGGCTTATCCTAATAGTGAGCTGTGAAAAGCAGGAAGATGGCCAAAGACATTTACACGACTAGGAACAAAAAATAAAGTTGTGAATATACACAACGACCACAACATTAAAACCACTGACAGGAGAAATAAATAACACATGATCTTTTCTGGGAAACGTTTGGACCTGGCATTCATGTGGATGTTACTTAGACATGTAGCACCCACCTAGACCAGACCAGGCACCCCCACGCCATAGCAATGACACTCCTTGATGGCAGCAGCCATCCCCAGCAGGATGCAGCCTGACACAGACACACACACAAAAAAGGTTCAGGAACAACTAGAAAAACATGAAGAAGGTGTTGACCAGGCCTCCAAATTCCGTAGATCCCAAACTGACCAAATATCTGTGGGATGATCCACAGAGGCCCCATAGGACCCAAAGGCCCCCACTAACACCCTCAGAAGGCCCATGTCCATTCTCTGATGAGTCACAACTGTTTTGGAGGCACAAGGGAGACCTACACAATATTAGGGAGGTGGTCATAATGTTATGCCTGTGTCACTTTCCTGTGACTGGATGTCTGCCTGTATAGACCATTAAAATCTACTCCATTATGGCCGCAATTAGCAGTTAATTGAAGAATCTTTAGCACACAGACATTTATGTGTTGTGGCTTAATTTCAAATTTGAACTCTCTAGCTCTTAAACACAGTGACATGAGTTGAGGAATGGTTTTACCTCAGCCGTCGGGACAATTTCTGTCCCTAAAATGTGGTTCAGTCGGATAAAAAAAGAAAAAAAAAGAGAAAAAGAAAAGATGCCCCGTCTGAGGGGATACACATGTTTGTTCATTTCACATGGCTCCAGTGCTTTCAGCGGTCTCAGTGAGGCACTAAAAAAAGCATCTTCGAGCTCTTAACATTTGTCTTTCTCTCAGAGTGACACGGCTTAAAGTGCAATCAGAGATTTCTGCTGCAGCTCGCTCGCTGAAAACACGGCACGGAGGCAAGTCGTGGAGCGATGCCGACCATTTCGGAGGCGCTCAGCTAAACGTTAAAAAAAAAGTGGGTTTGTAAACACGACAATCTCAGCAAAAATGATAAACGCTTCTCTTCAATGCTCTGTTCTAATTTCAGTGTTGGTGCGTTCAGTTTGAGATCTTTAAACCAGGAATCTGATCATTGGTATTTATATCCAAAAACGTTAAAGAAAGGCAACTTGCGGGAGTCATTTCTCCACTCATCCAAGTAGCTTCTTTAGTTCGAAAGGACTGGTGGGGAGTGGGGTTTAATTCCCCACCCATCCCACCAGTCATCCACGTCATATGCCATGAAAACCTTGGTTTTTATGTTGGTGCGCCAACGGTAACAACCCCAGCATTACAAAAGAATCTCTGTGGCTTTGATCAGTTGTGACCTTTTTCCTGTCAGCTGTATCGTACTTTAGTAAATCAGTAATTTAAGATTTGATTAAAAGAGGAAAGTTTTGTAGTTAGTGTCTAAGTTAACCCTGTAAGGTTTATTAACTGGCTCATAGTTAAAACACAAACAAAGTATCATGTATGCAGTTTTGGCAAGATGGTGAGACCAAGTTCGGCTGCAGAATATTTATTTCCAAGAGCAACATATGTATATTTTTATACGCAGATATCAAACTGCAAGCTAAACTGAAAAAGTATTTGTGAAACTCACAGGCTTATATAGCTTAGCTAAACTAGTTTGTGGGCTAGTTAGTTGTAATTTCTGTCCTGATGGTTATATGTGTGTACATTGATCTGAGATTTGAGACCAAAGCCCAAACTGTTTGTCTCTTTAGCAGCTAACAGCTGGACGCTAACTTTGTCTGTCTGCCGTTTTGAGCTCGGCAGGTGGTGCACATAGTATTTCTGGCTTGGAACAGGCATCTACTGCAGCTGAACACAACCTTGGGACGGTGAGGTGGAGACTGAGATGATAATACTCCGCTGGTTCGTCACTACAACCGGCCCCTTTCACAACATCACATTATTTGTTAATGTTGCTCTATTAATTCAGACCATTAGTATTATAGTAGGCTTATTATATCATATAAATACAGCCTGCAGGGCTCAGCCGGGTGAGTTGCGGTGCAAAGACTGCCTTCGTGTTGCTTTTATGAACCAAGTCCTTGTCCTTTAAATAAATCCAAATAATGCCCTTTTTTTTTTTCTTAGCTTTGGTTTAGTTGAACTTTTGCCCTCTCCTCAGTGAATGCCAAAGGCTGTTGGGTTTTTGTTTTATTGCCTTACAGCTCTGTATTTGTTTAAATATTACTATTACTTATAACCATGTGATTTTGGGTAGTTTAATTAAATCTACAATGACATTATGATAATTCTGCAATTTCTCCAAATGTCATCACGTCGTGTGACTGACCTTTGACCTCCTGATTTAAATGTCATCTGGGAACTATGTACCTCTGCACTCAAGTCGGTTTAGAAAAGATCCTGTGTTTTGTTACGCATCATTAGGCTGCAGCACGACACATCAGGAAACAAACTCCTTCTAAATTTTTCCAAGGAAGCTACAAAGTCCCATATGAAAGAGGCAGCATGACATTTTGAACAGAACCCTGTTACTTTTGCTTTGCCTGGCACGCGTTAAAAAAAGTAATTGCCAGTGGAGGAAAACGCAGTTGAAACACAGGGAGTAAAAGAGCTGAGGAGATATACCGAGACAGAAGGAAAGGAGCGAGAGAGTGATTCTGCTTCTGAAGGACAGAGAAAGAGTTGCAGACACTGCACTTCCAATCAGATAGGAAAAGACCCAGTCATCAAGGTTTAGACTCGATGCATGTGTGTGCGTGGGCGTGCGCATTCGGGCGGAGGGAAGAGTGTGCAGTGCCGGGTACGTGAGTACAGGAGGAGTGGGGCGGCACCGTGGCTGCATGTGCTGGAGTGTCATTTAGCTAACGTGTGTGTGTGTGTGTGTGTGTGTGTGTGTGTGTGTGTGTGTGTGTGTGGGACAGAAGCTGTCAAATCAGTGCTGACACACAGCAAGTACATTTTGAATAATTTATGAATATGTAAGATCAGATCTGCAATATGATGGATTCTGCAGTGAAATTAGAGGAGAGGCGAGGAGCATGTGGAACTCTGAGGTGCTGTCAAAGTCAGGAGAAATGGAAACTTAATTTATTGCTCTGCTGAAATGGATTCAGAATATAAAGTAGTGGATAAACAAATAAGATAATATAGTAAGTAAAAGTAAGATCACGTCAGGTGTCAGGTTAAAGAATGTGTTATTATTACTCAAGAAAAAGAGCAAGTGAAAAAGCCTCCACCTTCATGTAGTTATTTGGATATATTCCAATATATCCTGCTCTGTTCTGCAAATAAAAAAGTTGTTTTTGGTTTACACTACCTTTCTAATGATCACATGGTAAAATACAACTTGATCCTGTCTGAGCAAGTCTTAACTGAGCACAGACAGCACAGGCAAGACGGCTAAAGTTATTACACTCATTAGCCTGGAAGCAGTGTTGCCAGATGGGAAATGGAGAAATACTGCTTTAAAGGTATTGTATTTTGACCCAAAAAACAGCTTGAGAAATCACACACTAGGACAGAGCATTTAAAAACAAAGCAATTCTATGTGCATGGAATTGCAATAACCTAAGGAATCCTGAACTATCAAAATAAAAGCATCAGAACTACACACTGCATGCAGAACTGCCACGACAAGAGAAACTGAACTGTTTTCTTACCGCTGTCTGCGTCTGTGCTGCCAGACCCTTTTCTTTTAGTGCTTTTTTTTCTCCTCCGAATCCAAACTCACGTTCACTAAAAGTTTGCTGCGATGTCAGCGCAACTGTGCAAACAAACAGGATGTGATTGGCGGTGAGGGGGAGCCAGGCAGGTATGAGCTGATCGGGCATGAGCAGGCATCAGTTTCTGGTGATGTGCGGGTCGGGAAGTAAATGCCAAAAACAGGGGCGTAGCACCTAATTCTGGGCCCTGTACACTCTTAATGTCAGTGGGCCCCTATCCATGCCAGTGCAGGAGGTGCACAAGCAAAAAAAAAAAAAAAAAGTTTTCATGGGCCCTCTCCCTACTTGGGCCCTGGGTAGTCAGAATCATTTGGGCAGTCAACGTAGTCATATGTGTCGTTTGAGTGCTGTGGAGTTGAATTTGTTTACGACTGAATGGCTGCCATCAGACAAGTGAGCTGCTTAGACATCAGACGTTAAACGTGATTAAGGCTTGATCGACTATCCAGTTGCTTGCAGAGTTATTTCTTCTCTTTATCAGTTAAAACCCGTAAGGAAATTCCAACGTGTTACCAGACTCATATTCTGATGAGAACTGACTCTATAGCGATATACTCGATGTTCTTTACTAATGACAGCAAGTAAACATTTTCAATATTCTCCATAGTATTGGAAAAGTTTCACAGCTGCAGGGCAGTGGGATGGAGCTGGTTGACCCAGACTGAGCATGCATTACATAGTGTGTGTGTATGTGTGCATACTTTAACCATCTCAATGGAAGAGTGGAAGTAGCAGAGCTGAACGGAGCCAAATTCCATGGCACAGCCCGTGGGACGAGCTCTCTCCACACACACACACGCACACACACACACGGGCACAAAGGACGCACTGCCATATGCGATGCTGGTCCAACTTAAACATCCATCTTGACTGACATGTCCTCCCCTGTGTGTATGAGTGTGTTGAGAGGAGGAGGAGGGAGAGGAAGAGGAAGCAGATTGAAATGGTGGGCTGACGGCGTACAGAAAGAGTTGGGCACTGAGGGGGCGGTAGGTCTGAGGTCAAAATATGATATTTTTATTTTTTCCTTACAAACTCTCTTACTTTGGGAGCGCCTCATTTGCTGCCTTCCACACACCAGGTGGATGTGGAGACTTTTGGGAACAAACCCAGTGGTTCCAGGTGGTGCAAAGGGACAACACTATCAAATGCCGCTTAAGCAACACAGGAAGTACATTTTCAGCACTTAAGTGAATCTAAATGAGATATATTTATAAGTTTTCAACAGAAAACAAGCATGTTTTTGCA
Source organism: Chelon labrosus (assembly GCF_963514085.1). Lineage (NCBI taxonomy): Eukaryota > Metazoa > Chordata > Actinopteri > Mugiliformes > Mugilidae > Chelon > Chelon labrosus. The sequence goes on from NC_140358.1 coordinate 22,004,409, forward strand.
TATAAGAAACTTAAGCCACCATGCACAAACGTACAGCACCTCTAATTGCTTTGCCACGCAAGTTGCCTTTTCTCACTTATTATTGTTGTTTGTGCTGTCGATGAGCATCGCATTACATATGACTGATCATGCTCCTCTAAAGCCTCAGTTTCAACTGACCAAATTAGGACTCTGAAATTGGAAAATCTTCGCAGCTGTTCTGAATGAGGTGTGACATTCATGGTGAATTATCTGCTTCGGTCTGGTGGTGAATAAATGAGAGACACCAACGGGACACGCGGCCACTACGTTATCAGGTCACCAGACAAAGACGGCTAACGGTATTTTCTGGGCTTCATTGTAATTCCTGTGTTCTTCTTCTCACGCTAAAAGCCTGGGTCAGTTCATTTGATGGAGGCTCTGTACTGACCTTCTAGAGACTAGGATGTTGAATGTGACCTACTGTGCATGTAGGCCTAACCAAAGGGAATCTTTTATATGTTTTGACCTAATGAGAGTCTCACTTTTTAGATTCTTGGGTTTGCAAAAGGATAACAAATTACTTCACAGTTAAACTTGGTAACAGATCATACTGTATATACTGCTTTTGACACAAATAGCCTATGCTACATTTATTTATGGTTGTGTCCGTGTTCATTGTGTTAAAGGAGTTGTAGTTGTGCAACAAAGGGATCACAGACTCCGAGACAGACCGGAGACTATGGTTGTTTAACGTGATCACAGTGACCAATAAAAGGACAAGAGAAATGAGCATCTTTCCCTCCTCCCAAGTCCCGAAAGCAGCAGTCGCGAGCGTTTATCTCAAGCTTGTCACGGCCCCCCTGCTGAGCCATCACATTTGTGAACGCGGAGAAGATCCGCTCCCACGCAAGGAGGGTTGACTGTGCACTCATATCAAATGAAGCACATAAGTAGTACCTTCACTTAGCTAATGTTAGATCATGGAGGAATCCTTGTCGTCATCAGAGCAAACCAGACTGGTGAGATCATAAACTGACAAACCAGTGTCACATATGCATTCTGTCCCTGGGTAATTAGCCGTCGTACTAATGTACTAATTAGCTGTGAACACAAGGATACCTTCTGGACAATTTGCACTGCCTGTTAAATTTCAAACATCCAATTTCTAATGTCTGTTTAAATCGAAAGTTTTGGATTAACTTGATAGCACTACAAACTGATGCAGTCTTTCATCTCTCCAAACTGACTGAGTCCTCAGAGCTTTTGGTATGCGACCCACAAATATTTCGGAAAATGAAAACCCACTTGTAGTTTAAGTGTTTGAATTTTTTTGTACAAAGAGCCCTGAAGCGTGTTTTAGTTGAAAGAAGCCGTTAATCCCCAAGTTGCCTAGTTAGATCGGGGATGAAATCAAGACGCGCTCGTCTTCAGAAAATATCTTCCCATACAAAATATCAATAAACCATCTCATGGTTCAGCAACGGAGCAACGAGATGTAATCGGACAGCTGAGATTACTATCGCACGCGCTCTCCCCCATGGCTACGACATAATACAGAGAAGATAAAATTAATCTAAAACACATGGAAGTGACAAGAGAGTAGGGGAATAGGGAGAAGGGGAGGCTTGCGGAGGAGTGAATGGAAAACAAGGGTGATGTGGAGGGAGGAAAGCGGAACAGAAGTGGAGAAGAGAGAAGACGGGATGCATGAGGGGAAGATGAAAGAGTCTGGGAAAACAAAATGTGAAAACAGAAAGACTGGAAGATGAGAAAAAGAAAGGAAAACACTAAAGCATGAATAAGAAAAGGTGTGAGAAGAGAAGAGAAGAGAAGAGAAGAGAAGAGAAGTTCCCTTTAACACTCTTAATTGGTTTATGAGAAGCAGAAAATCCGCTCAGTCCCATGAAATGCTAAGGGCTGATGACAACCTTGTACATCCAAAGAGTCACCTCTTTTTATCAATACCCATGTACTACACACACACACACACATGTCTGAGCATGGTACTATAGCTTAAAATCCCAACTTGTTGCCTGGGAGCAAATGCAGCTTCATTATATGTATGAAGATACCAATTCCCTACACACACACAAACACACACACACACAATACAAAGCTGTACAAATGCATTTACATACACCTCCCTCCCTCCCTCGTGTGTATGAAATATACGTAGAGGAGCTGTCTGGTCCTATAACTGGAGAGGCAACACTGCTTAGTTAGCACCCCGCTCGCCATAAACACACACACACACACACACCTTCACACTCACTGAATCCTCAGGTCCACTATAAATCCTCCCTCGTCAGCAGGCTTTGCTTTGATCAGGTAAATGGGTCAGCTGAGGATGTTTGTGTTCGTGAATGAGCAAAGGCTCTCTGGGTCTTTGTTTGTACGAAAAACCAGAAATGAGTTCTTTAAAGGGCCGCAGACACTGGGGGGAGTCTACTGTATGCTGCAGGATGCTGCATTAGTGCTGCAGCAGCAGTTAGCCTCTCGAAGGAACACAGTTTGGGCTCCTCTGTCATGTTGATCTCACAGGAAAGCAGGTGGAAGAAATGTTAGTGATATGTGTTTTACATGAACACCAATAGATGGTTGTAGAGAGTCTATAGTCATGGTAGCAGCTCTTTAGCTAATTAAACAAAGCTTTTGTTTGGTATGGCATTCATTTTGAAATTATTTAGTGGCAAATCAACAGTTTGGACACATTTAAAGTGTGACCAGACAGGCAATCAAAGTCCAATGTCTGTTGACTTGTTGGTAGTTTGTGGACTGACCAATAAACCAGAGCAATATGATGCTAAGCTGGCTAAAACTTTGGAAAGAAGTTGGAATCTGATATTTTTCCCATGTGGCCATTACGTTATTATTTTTATTTTTTTGTCATCTTTATGTGAAGATCTTCACATTGTGCTGGCATGAGAGATTTCTTTCTGGAGGAGAACCAAAAGGCAAGACCTTGACTGGTTTAGGAAGTGCCCGGTCTGAATTTAGCTCTGCTTGAGTTGTTGGCATATTGCCATTTTGGAATTAAGCCACAAAGAAGTGTAGCTCAGCTAAGACGCACCTTTACATCGCATAACATTAGCTTGCTAGGAGTTGGAAAGATGGCTGAAAGCAGAAACTGATAAAACAGCGGCATGTATTGTGGGTAATGCAGTTTAGTTGGAGTTTTCAACAACTGCGGATGGCAAGTACCAGCTGCATTTGAACAGTTCTGGTGTACAAAAGAAGTCACAGCTTGAACAATAGTAAAACACAAAACATGCCAGTTGTGCACACCAGTCTGTATGATCACGCTTCAAACACTGGTGTGTCACTGTAATTTCCAGGAAGGATGCGGGATGAGACTCTTTAAGGAGTGTGTTTCTATTTCAGAAAGTCACTCCCACAGAGTGACAGCGAGCCTTCTCATTATGTCAGATGTGCAAAAAAAATCTGCTTGAAAATCTAATGGAAAATGAGATGGGGACACATTTCAAATGCTGAACTAACTACAGATTGCAGAATGCAAAATAAAATCAAGAAAAGAACAGTGATGCAATATAAAAATAAACACAACAAATTAGAATACTATTCTGGTGTGTCAGTCACATTATCAGCGCTGGCTTTTCCTTTTGTCTATTGAAAAGGTTCAGAGAGAGACGCATTCTGTAAACTCTATCTACCTCTCTTTAGCTTTTCCCTCCATCTCCTCTTGTTCGCCTCTCATTTTCTCTCCCTGGCTTTGGCTCTGCGTCGACATTATTGCCATCATTAATTGTAGCCTCGTCTGTGATTGTGTGTGCGCGCAAAAAAAATGTGTATCACTGTCCCCGCAGTCGGCTCGAACCGCTGCAGGGATCCTACTTACAGTAGCCAATTAGAGGCTACACACAAATGTGCGCCACATACACACAAGGCATTCGTCTAGTGGGCTGTTGTAGCTAATGTCTGCCCAATAACTGACCATCAAAACAACATTTTTCATTCAACAATCTATTCTCACAGTATTAAAAGATAAAGAGAAATTTATTTTCTTTATCTGTACTGTTTGATCTCCCTGTTTCTTGATTTCCTGGACGGTGAGGAGCCAATTACCATCCAGGAGTCTCTTTTAGCTCTTTTCTTCCTGTCTCCCGCTGGCTAGTTAAGAGCTGACCAATCAAAGGTCTCTTGGGGCCAAATTGCCATCACACTGATATCCCACGTGTTAAACACACACTTCTTATTCAGCCTTAATTCGAAGAGAACAAACAACGCACATGAGCTTCAGTTGTTAGTTCACTAAAGAATAAATGCAAAGAAACAAAGACTACTGAAATGACATCACCCACTCAGGACAAAGAGATGCGCAACTGCCGCCAATCCTTTAGCCACACACTGCCAACTTGATCAGAAATGCTAGTTTCCAAATAGCTAATACATTCCTTAGAGGCGTGATGCATCACCAATTCATCACACCCTTTGGAGGCAAACAGCACTTCTAATGGGATTTTCAACGCTCATGATGTTGTACTGAAAAGCTTGCTTAATAATCTTTATAAGTTGCACCATTGCCCATACTGCAGGCACGTTAGTCAATCAAAGAGCCGTTGCAGATCGTTTTTCCCAACCATTCTGCGCATTTATGTCTAGTACACACTGTTAAAACTACTCGTGATCAACATTCGGCGTGATTAATGGGTAACATGCTTGTAAACTTGTAAACAAACTGTTAGCACAGGTGTTTTAATGGCAGCTCTGTTCCATTAAGTCTCCCAGTTCAGTCCTGTCACTGATCCAGAATGCACAGAAGCAAGACCTCGCCCAAGTTGAAAGCAGCTATAATTAAGACACTCGTGCTTCCACTGCTGTGTCAAGTCAACATGTCTCCTGAGAAAGACGTCTAGTTACCATATAATCAAAAACACACTGATCACTAATTATCAGTAATGAAAAGATGCAGTTACAGTAGTCACCTCTTCCTAACGCCCAATACACACAAAACTCTCATTCACAGCCATGATTTTGTCTGTAACAAGCAAAACATCACGGACCACTCTAAAGCTGTGTGCCTTCTCTGTGTTCATGCACCTTTTTGTGTGCCACAGTATAGTTTGACACTAGTGAAAACTCAAATGCAGGAGCCCTGCTTCTGTATAATAATGGATTTCAACTGTGGCTACATTTGTATTTTAAAGCTACCTGGTGTGCAGTCACAAAAGCACCGCTCTCTAAATGCCTGAGCTCTCAACCTCCTCCTCTGTGTACCCGTGCACATTCATGTTACACAACAACAAATGTGACTAACCAAGTGAAAAGTTCCATCTGGGCTCCATCCAGAGCCTGCGCCCTGTAAAGAGCAGGGGAAGTCTCATTGATACCTTAACCGCGGGGAGAGATGTTCTCAGCCAGCGTCTACAGCCAAAACCCTGCAACACTCTGCAGCGCAGGGAGCGATCAGACAGGGACGTTCACAGAGATACCGAAACCTGAGGCCAAACTGAGTGGGAAGACTCAAAAGTTGCTTCATCCTAACTGCACACAGAAAGCAGCTTTGAAATACAAAACATCTTCCCTTGCATCTCGCTTACTCTTTCTGAATCTAGTTTTATTTGCTGCATCGCCTCGCTTTCTTAATCTGTACATCTGTATCCTCCTCGTGTGCGCCGGCACTATCTTTCTTTAAATACTCTTCTCTCTAAAATGCCAACGATACATCCTTTTCGCAACCTGAAGGAGACAGAGACGAGGGGTTGAAATAGTGGGAAGGGTTCCACTGATGTCCTTTCCTCCCCTTCCAATTCATGTATTCTGCAAGAGCGGATGCACGCTCACATGCACACTCGTATGGGCATACTGCATATTTCATAGAAAGTGGGAGCGCTCTTTACGCAGGCATTCTGGGAGGTAAAATATGTTTTCATGAAGAATTCCTTTGAGAGACACTATGGGGCTTCTCATATAATATCACCAGCGAGGTTTCACAGCTCTTCTACTTTTCTATAAACTAAATGCTCCGTCTATTCGAACACTAAAGGAGTTCCCAAAGATAACTGTGAAATCATAGTCATCATAGTCTGAATTCCACTATTTGAAAATCTTTAGTTTCTTTGTTTTTTCAAGACCTCAGAATTTCAGAAAATTCATGTATCGAACCTGCGTCCTCATACGGGGACATTAAGTTTTAGGTTTGTGGCAGCTTATTCTGCATTCTGCATCATGTAGACCTGTTGTCCTCTTAACTTGACACTTTAGCCTGCCATCTAGCAAAAGGTCAATACACTAATAAGTGTAAAAACATGATGGCGAGAATCAATGTTCAGGTATTGAAATAACTATTTTTATAATTTGTTACACGTTGGTGACTTTATTGATATACAGTGAAATAATCCTTGTGTCCACATATTTTTACTTCCTGTTCAAAGATGATGCTTAGTTTTTATACTTCTTAGGTCCTACTAATCCTAAATACCTCAGAGAAATTAAAAATGCATACCTAACAAAAGCTCAGGTCTCAGGAGGTTAAATAAAATTGTTTTAGATCAAAAAATCTGGTCAAGGCCTTAAAACCTGCCGTAGACTCTTATATTCCTATGATTTCAGTTCATATTTTGGCAAAGCTGTGCAGAGACCACTGACAAACAATGTGCATATAACATAATAACCCATTTACTGCAAAGTGGAGCACCTGGCCTAGATAATCATGGCAGAAATGCATAATCTTAAGCCACTAAACAAGCTGAACTACAATACAGCTGTCTGAATGAAGATAGCAGCTATAGAAACCAAAACCATTTTGTGACATGGTGTAAACATGTTTATTTCTGCTGTATAGTTGGGCATTGGAACATCGGGATCTATGGGGATTGACTCGCCCCCCCAGGAGCTTTAGGGTCTTCCGGGAGACGCAAAAATGGGGTTCAGTCAAAAAGATCCACAAACTGTTACAAACATCAGTCATGAGGAGTAAAAAAGTGTCTAAAGTTTGTTCAGTTTAATAATCAGAATATTTCAGGCCTACTGCATTGATTCTGACTTTAATCAGTCTGAGAGCATGGAAATTTATGCCTTTTTACGTACGACTAAAATCGGCCTAAAGCTTTCAGACTTGTTCATTATTGTGTTGAATTTTGTTTTCTCACCATTCCTGCAATGCTAAATGTCCTCATGTACTTCAAGTAGCATGGAGGCCAGCCCAGACCTCCCTCACCCATATATTTTTGGTAGAGGAAAGCTGGCCTGGAAGGACTCTGTTGGGAACCGATTATGCCCCGGCAAAAATCTATTGGACCTATCGTAACGTTTGGTCGGGCTTTATGTGGTGCTGGACAGAAGAGTAACAGCTACATAGTCAACGGAAAAGCGCGGTGTTGAATCAGTTTATGACAAAATGGCTCTGATTGGTTGCAGGACTATCCAATTGCGTGCAGAGGTTGTTTTTTTTTTTCAGTTGAAATTATAGACATGGCTGTTGGAGGTAGAGCAGAGCGCAGTATTGATTAAACAAAACTGTTGTGGGGTCATTGATATCGCGCGTCCACATGGCTCCACTCTCGGACCGTACTGCGGAGACTCTGGCTCCAAAATCGCAAGATGCCGCCGCCCGTATTCCCGGAAAGAAAGCGTCAATTCGGCCAAAGCAAGGGAGTGGTGACACGTTGTCCATATTTATATACAGTCTGTGGTTGAATCACACCTCCTAATGAAATCCAAATACAATGTTACCAGACTCATATTGTGATAAGAATTGAGTCTGGCTCCACCAGGCTACACCTCAAGTACTCTTTTATAAATCCCGCAAAAAAAGGACAATCCAAATCTTTTAGCCACAATGTGGTCGAACCTGTATTGTGGTATAAGCTATAAGGTTTATCCGAGATAAAATCAGGAGGGGCTTTGGGTTCCTGATCTCTCCGATGCAACCTCCTCGAATGAGAATGACCCAACTCTAAATTCTTACAAAGACTTTGAAATTCATCTAAATTGCCTCTATCCCTAAATCACATTCTACTTTTCCTCACAACTCTCACTTTATTCAGTCCTTCGTCATTGCCCTGAGTGAATAAAAGCCTCGACAATGATTGACAGAGAGCGAGGGAGATAAATTGATAGCGATAGAGGGAGACTAACATTGGGAGAAAGTGGTCGCGAAAAAACAGATTACAACGGAGGAGAGAGATGCCGCCACAATTGTGTGGGACGGCGAGGGGAGAGGAGCATGTGTGTGGCGGTGCGTGCGTCCATGCAGAGGTTACACCGGGGCTATGGGCAGCATTGTGAAGGGGACGATTGGTGTTAAATTGGGGTGAAAAGAGGCTTAGGTAGAGATAGAGAGACTGAGTGAGAGAGAGAGAGGGAAAGCAAGGGAGAGATGGTCACCCTTCACTCCACACATGGATTAGAGGCTATAGAGACATTGACAGGCTCAAAACCTGGCTTACACCGCTAAAGCCCCGCAGACACACACAACCACGCGCAACTCCGAAAGTGTCAGCCCTAACAGCTGCAGTATATTTAGCCGTGGAAGGGAACGCTCAACTGTTTGGCTGTCAGAATTTCTCGGTTCTGCCGAGATTTATCGGCAAGATTTTTAAGGTCTCGACAGACCGGGGGCACGCTTCGAGGCTACTCAAATGGGCAATATTCTCCGAATCTATCACAACAATTGTTTTTATGGCGCGTCCCACCCCCCACCACCCCCCGTTTATTATCCACAGTGGCTTAGCATGCAAACAAAATCATATTTCCTTCTGAATGAGGATCCCAAAAGTGCTGTATGACTTTATTGCCGCCTATAGAAAATTTGTTGACTTGCCAAGTCCAATAAAAATATGCAGCGGTGTCCATTGAGATTAAGAAGCAGTCTAAGCAGAGTATAATCAGCTTGTCTTAGCGCATTAAAGTCTGCAACCATGCTCTGTGAGGATGCACTGATTATTTATAAAGGGTTTATAGGTTGTGACTGATGAAAATCTGTATTAATGCTATTTAAATTGGTAATAAGTAGTTTATATTTCCTTCTGAAGGATATAATTAGTTACAACTTGTGAACCCCAAGTCTTTTTAGACAATAATACCAAGAAAAGTGCAACATATTTGCTGCTTTGGTAAAGAGACACTGGTTGGTTCAGCTCCAATCCTATCCAATTTTATTTGTTAAGCACTTTAAAAACAACCACAGCTGACCAAAGTGCTGTACAGAGAAATAAAATAACATAAAACATGAGTAAAAATAACAGTCATACAATCCAAACAATAAGTAAAATAGAGTCCAATGTCTTGCTACGTGTCAAAAGCCAAGGAGAAAAGGTGGGTTTTAACACGGTCTGTCTGATGTGCTGGGGCAGATCATTCCATAGATTTGGAGCTGCAACAGCAAAAGCACGGTCACCTCTGAGCTTCCGCTTAGTTTTAGGCTGTCTCAGGAGCAGCTGATCAGCTGACCTGAGACAGCGAGTAGGTGTGTAAGGGTGCAGAAGCTCAGAGAGGTACGGTGGGGCAAGACCATTCAGCTGTCTCCTGTTGAACATTCGATGGCTCCAGCCACCCCATTGTACATCTCTAAGCATTATCCCTAACATAATAACCAGATTTAAAACCAGTTTCTGGTAAGCTACTGGTGCTTACCTTTGTTGTCCATTACCTTAATAATACCCATACCCTGGCAGAGAGTCGCTTCACAATTTATCTCAAAAGTGCAAGGGTTAGAAGTTAGTTAATCTTGCCATTGATTTGTTTTGTAGTCAGAGGATTAAAAGTCAATTTATTCCTTCTCAAACAGACAGAGGAAGGAGACTGAGAGAGGGAGAGGGAGAGAGAAAGGGATAGGCAAACAGAGAGGCAGAAATAGTTCTCTTTTTTTTTTTTTTGCAAATGAGTTTAGTTTAATTAACATTGTCATTGTTTGAATGGAGAAGACAATCTTGGGAGAATCACGAGATAATGTGCTGGTGATGTTTATCTCTTAAGCTAACCCTAGGCCATTTATAATGAAAATTTTCACTGAAGCTGATTTATTGCGACAGCCATTTTATTGATTTCAGAAGCAGCTGGCTAGATAGATTTCACGATTGTGAGAGTAATAATGCCAAGGCCTTAATATATTATTGCATCTCTAATCATTACCCAAATAACTTCAATTTGGGCTTATTTAGTCTCCATAAATATAAATTAGGGACATTCCTCTGCCTTTTAAGAGGACCTCTCATCATGGTTGATCTCATGGTGCAACTGTCACCTGCAGACGTGAAAATGCTTTGAATGCTAATGACAGCAAACTCTGTGAGCACAGCCAGTGACTAAAAAGCCACCTTCCTAATATCGTGTAGGTCTGCTGAGGGTGTCCTGTGGTATCTGGCAACAGAATATTGTTAGTGGTGGCCTTTGGGTCCTACAGGTGGAGGAGAGGGGGCCTCTGGGGATCATCCCAGATACTTGATCAGTTTGGGATCTAGTGAATTTAGAGGCCAGGTCAACACCTTGTGCTGTTCTTCATGTTTTTTTGAGTTGTTCCTAAAGTGTTTTTGTGTGTGTGTGTGTCTGTGTCAGGCTGCATCCTGCTCGGGATGGCTGCTGCTATCAAGGAGTGTCATTGCTATGGGGTGGGGGTGCCTGGTCCGGTCTAGGTGGGTGCTACATGTCTAAGTAACATCCACACAAACGCCAGGCCCAATTAACTTATCTCTATTCACTTGTGTAAGATGGTACGAGGACAGTAAGAGGACGATTTTCAGACAAAAATACTCTGACAATTAAGTGTACATCCATGACATTATATTATGAAAAATCAAGCGTCAAACAACTCTTTTAAACCCCTCGTTCTTCTGCCATAACATGAACAACAAATCAAGCGTAAACCCCTCCTGTTCCGTCCAGCTGTCTTAAACTCCACATGTTAGAGTACACAGTACACGGCCGTCAAGCTGTTACCCATTTTATTTTTCTATGAACAGAAAGAAAAAACTGCCCAGACCCACAACAATGCCCCTCCCCCGTTGTGAAAGTGTGATTGGGTTGTACACATCTGGGCCCACTGATGGCCTTGCAAGCATATTGCAACTCAGCTGTTGCGCAGAAGTGGGTAAGCAACTTTGTTGAGAAAGGTGCTTCATCAATCATTGCTTTCGGGCTTTTTTTTTTCAGGCACGTGCGGCGTTTTGAGAACATCAGCACTCTGGCTGCTGTTCAGTTGATTGGTTGGACCTTAAGTCTGTTACTGTTCCTTCATTCTTGGCTCTGACTCTGTTTTCATTAATCACTTCCAAGAAGAAGAAATAAGAATGGTGGTTGGAATGTGAGTGTAACAGCTAACCGTATAATCACAGCTCAATGTCACATGAACTCCTCATGGATTCTTCATTTGATCTTAGCGCTTCAACATTTTCTGTACGTTTGACATTTTGTTATTGTCCTATTGATGTTTCCTCTGATCTCGTATTTTATTCCCATTTCTATAGATTAAATATTAAAGGACCCACAGTGTTTAATCTCTACTCGTTTCATGCACCCAGTCATAATGTCGCCTTTGCAAAAACACGGCTCAGTATCTTAAACTCAGACTTCACACTAGTCATCCCTCTATCTGTTTTTCTTTTAATCTCATCCTCTGATTCGGTGACTACGTATTTAGTCAGGAACGCAAATTGGTTCTTCAAAAACACCTTCTCTCCTTTAAGAAACACAGCGGCCAGCCTTTAGACGTGGCTCCGCTACCATCTGCTGCCATCAGTGGACTTTCTTCTGCGTCACTTCAACACATGCCGTGATGGTCTTCTGCTGTGCTACGCATATATTTCTGCGGTTCAGTCTGTAAAGACATCTGCCATCAGTCTTCCACTTGCCGGTCACATCAGCAAGAATCACCCATGAATCTCCGCAACATATTTAGGTCTAGATGCTTGGTGATGAGTCATTTATTGCTGGTGAAGTAACTGCTTTAACAGTTTCCCTGCAGGGAACATGCTAGCACTGCTCAGTCACACTCTTTGGCTTCGGTGTAGTTTCTCTTTACGCTTTGCTCGTCACACATTCAGTTCTCAGGTTTATAGATGCAAGAGGGAATAAACAATGCTACCTGCTTTCTAAAGATGGCTGCCCACTGCCAAGAAAAACAAAAACATCGTAAGAGAAGGGAAGACACAGGTTGAGAGAGAGAGTAAAAGGGCACAAGCTGGAATCAAACCTGTATTGTAGTGAGGACTATAGGTCACAGGACGCCCAGCCAGGTGAGCTATTAGGCTGCCCCTGTTGTCTGTTGTTTTCTGACATGTTCCATCAGATTTGCCGTGTTCCCTTGACAACTAAATATGTGTTCTAGCTGTCCATTACTCGCTTTGTTCACAGGTCTTATGTTTAAATGGCAGGCTTCTGGATCACAAACAACACTCCACTGAGTTGTAAGAAGACAATTTTAAGTCTGATGATGGAGCTCAACCCAAAATGTACTTTGGGAAATCAGGAAGTGCTCGACGCAGCAGCGATGTGGAAAGCACAGTCTGAAATGTGGTCGCAGTAAATAATTGTACCATGTGGAGGGCAGTAATACGTCGGGTCGCGCCAAAACAAAACAAGTGGATACAGAAATGGAACAGCAGGTTCAGCTGCAAAGCCCTGCCAGGTGCTTCTCTGGACAAAACCAAAATTTATCTGCATTTACTGTCCATATGAACCCAGTTACCAGTGGATCAAGCACACAGCTGAGAGCTGATAGTTCTCTGCTCCACGGAGAGCCTTATGAGTAGCTAAGGTGTTGATAAGTAACAGAAAATTGAAAAATATCCTTTTAAAACAGATTTGCATTAATGCTTGTTCATTTATTCATTTTCTAGACGGTCGCGGGTGGGCTAGAGTCCATCCCAGCTGCCATTGAGCAAGATGCAGAGTGCATAGTGGACAGTCTATCAGTTCACACCTACGGCCAATTTAGAGTCACCAATCAACCTATAATGCATGTCTTTGGACAGTGGGAGGAAGCCGGAGTACCCGGAGAGAACCCACGCAGACACAGGGAGGAGGGTCTGTCTATTGACGGAACAGAAGGGCCCCAGTCAGCCAATGGGTTCGAACCCAGAAACCTTCTTGCTGTGGGGCGTCAGTGCTAACGTCTACATCACTGTGCTCGGAGCATAAAAGCTTGTTATCTATGGAAATCATGCTAGTCATTGCAAATAATTATTTGAATCCATTGATAGCCCTAGATGTAATACTTTGCAGGATACTTTACACCTCTGGTAAGTAATGTGCTGTCTAGCTGGCTTGCAAGCTAACCACAATAGTTTGTTGTGAAATGTTCACAGTGACATAAATAAGGCAAAAAGGTCAAAGGAAATGTTGGTCTTCTCAGTTACTACTCTAGCCAACTCATAGCCACATCTTATTTAAGAAAAAAAACCCATACCATTTACTTCTGTCTCATAACTCCCTGAAAATAATTGCTCTTAGGTGGAGAGGTATACTTGGTATTCATATAGAGGTGGATAATTAAAAGTGGACTGTGCCACGCAGGTTATAAATTACTCCTCACTTTTTCACACTGACCCTTCACCTCAACCGTTCTCAAACTGTTTTCGTCAAAATTTAATCACTAATTAACTGGTGCAATTTCACAGGTAAAAACTAACCTAAGTCAACGTAAAAAACAAACCCACTGATTGGTTCAACTTCATTGGAATTATGTGATTTAACTTTAAAATGTCCCCGTTTCAAAAGCTGGTGTAATCACATTCATGTTCTATTGTTTCTTCTAACAAATGTTCACATGTTACCTCGGTGGCTTCATCGGTATTATACAAGCGCAATTTTGAGGTTCTACCTTTTTATTATCTATCCTTCTGATCTTCTGTTTCATTTGGTCCCCTTTGTTGTCATATTCTTTGAGCACTTCCAACCCAATCAACGGGAAAAAAGCAACTTCTGTGCTCAGATCTGAAACGACTTTGTACAAATGTGCAGCTAATTATAAGATTAAAAAAAAAGAGAGACTTTGGTGGAAAGCGCTGTTAAAACAAGATTATTCGTATGCACTTGAAAAAAAATTAGGGGACAGTCGGGAAATGTCAATCTGCTAAACCGCAGCAGGGAGATATTAACATTCGGACCTATGACATTTTAATGGAGAGGACGGGGGAGATAATTTGGAACGGACCATATTGTTGTTCATTACCGGGCCTCCCTGTGCGAGACGCACCGACACGCAAACAAGTACACAGAGCGGCAAGAGTGTGTGCGTGCCTGCGTGTGTGTGTGTGTTCAAGCATCCCTTGTTATGGTGTGTATCTGAGAGAAATGATGGATAGATGTCACCGGCAGGTCTCCACTCTCCTTCTCCCTCTCTGTTTACTGAGTGCCTGTGTGTACTGCTGTGTGTGTGTGTGTGTGTGATAGATAGGCGTGAGTGCAGAGGTCTAAGTGTATTTGTCCAGACTCCATTAAACACCTGTTCACTGGCGCAGAGTGTACGGCCCTGTGGCCTCAGGCTGCTGCCAGAGTAAAGCAGCAGTACCCTGAACACACTACAACCCATAGAAAGAAGAGTTTTTATGTTACACATTATTTTTAATAACATGGAAAGAAACAAGCATTGTTGTGAGCATGTTGGTTCAGGTAATTGGTGATGAAATATGACTGAGAGGACAGTGTTCCTTCTACTCTTGGAAGTGCATTTGTGCTAAAAAACTATGTGCGCAAGTGGCCTATTTTAAGACACGAGCAGGATTTTCACGGAAACCATTTACAACAGTCATCATGCACGAATCATGCATGAAGACATGTCAATGTTCTTTCAGTCTACCAGGAAGGTCCACTTAATTTATTGAAAAATATATAGATGTACTTTGCTTTCCAGGAACGGTGAGCCAGGTTTCAGGGTATTTGCTGCACAGCCCTGGATTTTCCAGTGTGTTGGCGCCTGCAACGTACCATTGCGGCTGACAAGCAGGAATGAAACGGCAGGCTGGCTACACACTGTAACCGAAAGGCAGAACAGACAAATGGCCCATTAGCCCAAACCACTAACAAAAAAACTAAACAAAACAAAACAAAAAAGTTGATGTAGAGGGACTTCAAAAAAATCAAGCATTTATACCAAATTGTTGTCCAACTGGATCGAGCTTTGCACAAGCAAAGCGTTGAAAGAAATGTCTGAAAAGACACGGCCCTCTATTCAGCTGAATGGCAAGGGACTGTTGACACAGCAGGAGTGCGGGCAGTGTGATCCGGCAGAAAATTATCGCAACGTAGTCATCTACCAGAGCACTGTGTTGACTCTGTTCGACTGCTTTGCAGGGTGCTGTTTTCTTTTCACTTTTAAGCAATAAATGAATGAAAGCGCAAGTACAAAAAAAAAAAAAAAAGGCTTCTGCAGTAATGACATTCCATAGACTGTGAAGTCTTCCGTGTAATATTAAACCAACTGTGGAGGGTTTTGATATCTGTTCACCCTCCCAACTTATGGATCTGTTACTCAAACTGGGATTCTTAATATAATACCTAATATTCTTAATGTATTCTTAATATAAATATGGTGAACGTGTTCCCACTTTGTTGCATTGGCCAAACTGACGCTAGCTTTCCTTTCCAGGTTGGAGCAAGAGTCTGCGTTATCGATGACAGGTGCACACTTCTGCCAGACTCACTCTTGTTTTAATTAATACTGCGCTTTGCTCTACCTACACCAGTTACAAAGAAATGTTGGATTATACACTGTACTTATTTATTTCTTTATTTTTTCCTACTCTCACGATCTTACGGGACTGCTTTATGGAGTGGTTTGTATGGCAACTTGATGTCACAACATCCTGTGACAAATAACTGACTAAAATGAAA
This sequence comes from Chelon labrosus, assembly GCF_963514085.1. Taxonomy (NCBI): domain Eukaryota; kingdom Metazoa; phylum Chordata; class Actinopteri; order Mugiliformes; family Mugilidae; genus Chelon; species Chelon labrosus. The sequence continues at coordinate 22,020,159 of NC_140358.1, forward strand.
CACACAAAAAAATACACTCGAATATGCATCAGTATTATATTGACTACCTAAAATGACTGAAACCATCCTTGAAAAAAAAAATCTGATGTGTATTTTAGTGTTTTAGTTTGTCCCAAGACCCACCCACTAACACAGAGGGGTGGAGCTTATGACTTATACTGCAACCAGCCACCAAGGGGAGCTCCACTTGCTTTGGTATTTGGTATTTTAGTATCCCGGTTTTGAGGCTTATCCCGGCTTTGAGCATATCCGGGATATGGTGTTTACATGGAACACAGAGAAACCCGGTTATTCATATCCCTGTATACATGATAAATACCAGAAACCTGTTTTCTGATCACTGCATCCTATCTGCGCATTCGTGCGTTACGTCTTTTTCAATGTTTTCCAACGCGACCTAACTTGTTCAACAGTGCGAGGTGGAAAACCAGCGTCACGTAGCTTGTCCTTTTTCTTTTCTTCAGCTTGAAATCGGGAAATGGTGTTTACATGGACAAACACAAAAACGGGATACTTCAAAAACCCAATCAAAACCGGGATACTAAAGACCATGTAAACACAGTCACTGTTGAGGAGCAGTTCCGTCGCCGACCTTTATACTGAATAATAGATGTTACCAGTTTAGCTGGTAGTAATGTAGCTGATAAGCAATCTAGTGACTGGAAAGCAGCAATGAAGCAGCTGATACTAATCAGCTAAGACACATGCAAACTTGAGAGGATTGGGAATTAATGTTGAGCTCTGTTTTATCTCGCCATGCATGTTTGACCTTAAGTGCTAATGTTTTTGGGAAAGCCACCTTGAAAAATCATGCCCCCATGTTTGAGGAATTTAACTGGTTAAGATCCCTTTGGTCACCTTCAAATTCCATTACTTTCCGTGTCATGGTATAGCAGCAGAAATATTGTGAATGCGTTTCCTCAAACCTTCATCAAACAAGTGGTTGCCAATGCTCAACATCACTGGGTTTATGTTTTATTTATTTACTTTTTGCCTTGATCTGCATGTGAATAGGATTATTTGTGATTGCATGATGTAGAGTATTTTATGTATGTTTGGATTATGTTCTTTTAAGAGCACCGCTGTGATGGGTATTTGCAATTTCATTGTATCCCGCATACAATGACAATAAAGGTTGTTCAGCTGTTTTCATTATTGATTTAATTTATTCTAATTCAGGGAAACTACAAAAATCTTCCTTTTCTCTTGTATTTTGTGTATTTTGTGTCATTTGGATAAGGTATAGATAATGAAGACCCGTTGTGTCACATTATTTCTGGAATACATCCAGAGTACACGTCCTTTTAATTTCATGAATATATATATAAAGAAAAAAAATACCTGGCATCTCTCCCTCTAGGACCCACTGCACTGTGGGACCGTCACAGCTGCACGGCTTCAAGTGCCTGTGCTGACCTTAATAGGCTGTCTGTTGTCCCTTCTAATTCTGTGAAGCACTTTGCTAATGGCCTCAACATCAGCCTGACACGACGGTCACCGTAATAACCCGAGCGTCACAGCACCACTTAGCAGTAACATTAGCTGTGGCGGCGGCTGTCTATGCAAACGACAGATGTAGCGCGGACCCTCACAACCTTATTTAAAACAGCGTGGAGGCCACGTCGGGGCACGGCGGCGAATATCCAACCCTGTATTAGCTGTCTATCACTGCTAATTGTACGGAGAGCGTTTTAATAAGCCCACACGGTGTCAGCTGTGCCAGTTATCGTATGGATAACGCTCTCTGCATCCGCGTCTCTGTCATGGCTGTCAGTGCAATTGAATTAGCATGACTGAAGCACTTAGCATTAACATCAGTAAGGGGTGGTAGCTCATGACTCTAACTGCAGCGCTTTACATTTATGGAAGTGGTAATGATCGCCCCGGCATCCATTATCCCCTCCCGTGTGCTCTCTTTTTTTAGTAGGTGCGACTTTTTTTTTTTTCCTCTCCATCTTTCTGCGTTTACCTGTCCTCGGTGCTCTTCGGTCCATTTTAATTACGCCTAATGATTGATTCTGTGTAGCTCTGACAATTACATTGTGATTACAGGACTTGCAAATGACAGTCAAGTCTCTCTCTCACACACACAAACACACATCGCAATGGATCCCTAATGAAGTGTCAGCAGTCTTGCGGCAAGCAACAATGGAAGCCAAACAAATGAAAAGCGCGCACACACATGGCCACATGTCAAAAGGCTCTCCTCCTCCAGCTAATAACATGTCACAACTGCTGACACCGCACTATCTACTTAACCAACCTGCTTGTGTGTGTGTGTATGTGTGTGTGTGTGTGTGTGACAGAGGAGAAAGATTGACACAGATTTAGGAGGAGTGGGCAGCGCGTGAATTAAGTCCACCATTGCGCTTGAATGGCTTTTTATTTGTGTTAACGTCTTAAGCTGTTAGCGAGAAGGTTCGGCAATTCATTTATTCTTTCACCGAGCCATTCTAGCCTCAGACACCGATCTTATAAAAGCTTCTTTGGAATACGTCGAAGTGTTAAATGACCCTTGTGTTTGCAAAATTGTAGCCTGAAAGCATGAATGGGCTTAAGGTAATTACTCTCACTGCGGTTGTTGATGCATAATTTAACCAGCCAAAGATGAAGTAGACCACACTTATCTGCGCTGAATGATATCAAACTGATAAGGAATTCCACCCCTGGTTGGAGCCATTTGTCAACTCCCCATTGTTTTTGATCACGTGTCCACATTAATCTTTTGATGACTGGGTTCCTTCTTTTGTCAACTGATGCGCACAAAGAAAAGTAATGCAGGCGATGAAACATACCTTCCTGTTAATGTTTTTTTACACAATCTAAAAAGCTCAGCAATGTCCCTGCACAGGCAGCAGAAGATGGCAGGCAAAGAAACATTAATCTGAAGCATTTTACATTTTAAAATCTTCATTAAGTTGGAATAGTGGGTATTCTATATGTAAAAGAAGCATGTAAACAATGCACTTAGCATGTTTACCTCAATGATACACACTTTTATCTGGCCAAAAAAATAAGTATTTGTCAACATGATGTTTAATTTGTGTGAATTCCTGTCTAAAGCCATACTTTTTGTTGCACAGACAATCATTAATCTCCGCCTCCATTCTTGTGAATAGGCTAAAATTAAAGTACATACACAGGGGACCTTTTTTTTTTTTTTTTTTTTTGGGGGACATTTTGAATTTGTTAGTTTAATTTGTCCGGTCACAATTAAGCTTCTGACTGTGACTGTGTACAGAATTCCTCCAGTTTGGATGCGAATACCCTCAAATTAAATCTGAGAGCCTGCATTTGAGTGGATAATCAAGACATAACTGTAACTTAAGTATATTTCGGCAGCAGCTAAAATGTGTTTTATCTAATTTTGATAAAAACCTAGGGCTCACTATGTCGAGACCAAGCAGGATTTAAAGGTTTATCTGGTATTCAACCATTTTAGCAAGAGATTGATTGATGTGTTAAACTATTTTTTTGGACTTAACTGTTTCACCTTCCGTTCCCTCTAGCTGCAGTAGACTCACAGCATGGTTAGATAAAGAGCTAAAACAATAAGCCATTGTGAATGTATACAAAAACTAAAACTCAGATGCGCTGCACTCTTTTACACCAAATGCTGACCCTTTCTTCCTGCATCTATACTGTGTTGGTTATAAAATGTACAGAAACATTTTCTTTATTTTTGTCTAAAAAGTAAAAAACTCAAAACATTCACACTGGAGGTGGGAAACCAGTGATGTGGTAAGGTTTCTGGTTGAGTAATGGTGAAACTTGAAACATGTACGCAAGCCCAGCTTACTTTACCCATATTAATAACTCTTAACCCCTTAATTTTCCTGTAATTTTTGCCTAAATCGCCAAGAAAAAGCTCACCCAAAGTAAATTTAAAGCTGTTCTTGAACCATTTATAGTACACTCTTTTTAATTTTTCCTCCCCAGCAGTCAGAATCTGTCTAAGTGCTACTGGCACTGAGCAATAGGAGTTTGAATACACTGAAAAAGAAGGATTTTACTTTCGCCTAATTTCTTTTCCAAAAATATTTGCCTTCAAAATGACTGTAGTTTGTTGCTGTGGACTGGAAACAGAATGGGACCACAGCTTGAAGACTTACCTAGACCCATTTCAAAATGTTCTTATTTTCTGAGGATAGGAGCAGGTGTGCCAAAACTGTGCCAAAACTGTACCCTTGGCAACCAGTCAGTCATGATCTTGGGCTCAAATGAAAGGTCACACTTGTACATCTAGTGTTTCTGTGGTGTAATTACATAACAATATGGACACACCAGTGCACAGGTTGCTTTCGACGGCGTAAACCCCTGCGCCATAGCTACACACGTTGAGTGCCGCGCCACTATAAGCGCAAATGACTGGTCGTTCTGGGTAGAAACGCCATCTGTCAACCTGCATATCGTTGTTTTCAGAAATTCATTAGCTATTCAATGCGCCACTGAACTGGCTCAAGCTTCATAGGAAATAATAAGAGCAGCTACCTTTTTTGCACCAGCCACTCTCTGGCTGTTGTGTGACTGTAGACACTGTAAACAGTCATCTATTAGGTCATAATAGGTGTCATTCTAAAGTTAAGGGCTGTTTTGGTATGACAGCGTCGCTAGTCAAGAATATGTGGAAAATATGCACTTCTAACGGAAATTGTTATGGTTTGCTGCAGCAATACATGTGTCCTGAAATGATATGCATCATTCTAATCTCTAGAAATTAAGCTTTAAAACAATGTATGACATGTGTTGGCAGGGGGCTGAGTTAATGCCTGGTTTAGTTGCGAAAACGGGCCGGTGGAAGGGCAAGGGGTTAAAACTAAATTCAGCCTCTCATTAACTGGTGTATTTTGAAAATAAAAGCACATCCAAATTTATTGGGTGACTTGCCAATTTAATTTCTAGCATATTTTTGACACATATTTGCAGTTCAAAGTCTCTCATTTTGCGTCACGTTTCACAGTGAATCCTGCTTTTTAATAACAAAACAACATAAAAATACCTATAAAAGCAAACGTGTAGGAATAAAGTTGAGTTGATAATGTGCGCTTGTTACAGGCGGCTGTCCCTGTGCGAAAAGCCACAGTCAAATGCCCTCACCAAACGAATGCGACGTCACTCTTTAGTCAGGGCTGCTGCTGCTGCCTTTGAGTTTATTTTTCGGTGTTGATTGTCTCTGTGAGAGAGCCTGTGATGGCGGCACATCAAAGTCATCATTAGAAGAGAATATTGAGTCACACAGGTATATGTGTAGACACAGATGCAAATATATATATATATATATATATATATATATATATATATATATATAAAAGCAGTGCTGTCATCATTAGCTAGGTAAACACTAACACACAAACATGCAGTGTCTTTGAGGTGTTTGTCAGTGCGACTTGTGGCTGTGGCAGATGGTCTAAATTATACAGCTGAGGAGAAACTGAAAATCACTGAGAGGTGCTGAGCTTTTCTCCTCTTTAACGCTCTGTCTTTTTGACTGCCTCTTTTCCTTTCCTGTCTTTTTCTGTTTCTCTGTCTATCTCTGATGTTCAGCTCCTGCAAGGACATGACAGCGTATTGTCCACACTACAACGCTGCAATGTTTACACTGGTGTCTCATTGATCGTTTCATATTTTACAATATGCTCCCTGGGAACTTTACAAGGAACACATTTGCACCCTTATCCATGCCATTATCCAATCAGCAAACCATGTAGCTGCAGTGCAGGGCTTCAGATACGGCAGGTACAAGGTCTGAGGCTTCAGTTGATCACATCTGAATAAGGGAGATCGTGTCGTGTAAGTGTTGGTGCCTAATAGTCTGCGAACAAAAAACATCCAGTGTAGCAGTTCTGCAGAAACAGACAGAAAGGCCACATCAACTCATTAAACCAATCTTTACAAGTGTGGCGAACAGAAAAGCCTCTTGAGCCAGATTGTGGTGGATGGGCTATGATAGCAGAAGATTACATCAGGATCCACTCCTGTCAGCCAGGTCCAGGAATCTAAGGTGTAGGTGCAGTAGTCTCAGTATACTGTACAATGAAGAATAAAAAAACACGACCTGGTCTGATGAAACTCTGCTGAGGCTGCAGATGGTAAAATTTGGTGTCGCAGCATGGAGCCATGGATTCAACCTGCCTCGTGTCAAACGTCCATGCTGGTGCTAGTGGTGTTATCGTTTGGGGAATGTTTTCTTGGCACACTCTGGGTCTTAGCTTGATTATGTACCACGCAACAAAAATCATCTGAATGAAATACAACTGAACATCGTTGGGAAGTGGCAAAATGGGATTTTCACATCATGAGCATACAAGCGATAAATTTGCAGAATCACAACAGAATATTGCCAAAGTCTTGTGGAATCCATCAACTCAAATCAGCGCCTTTAAATCTGAAAAATATAATTTTGCAGTGCACCTTCTGACCACCTGAGGTATGATATCATTCCTCTTTAAGCTTTGTTTTTGGTCTCGACCACTACATTTCAACAGTTTCTGTTAATGTCCGCAGCATAGACTGTATATAAATATGGACAACGCATCCCCACTTCCTTGTACTGGCCAAACTTACGCTAGTTTCCCAGGGATACGGGCGACGCCATCTTCCCACGCTTCTTCTAGACTCACTCGCATTTTCGTTTAATTAATACTACACTCTGCAACTGGTAGTTGCCATCATGTCATGTCCTCTTTCTATAGTGTCAGATAACTAACTAACAGAACATTTACTGTAAAAAAAATAAAAAAATGACACTTGAACATGCATCAGTATTATACATACTACCTAAAATGACAGAAACCATTGTTGAAAAAGTACACTATATTACCAAAAGTATTCGCTCACCTGCCTTTACTCATTCTATGAACTGAAGTGCCATCCCATTCCTAACTCATAGAATTCAATATGATGTCGGTCCACCTTTTGCAGCTATTACAGCTTCAACTCTTCTGGGAAGACTGTCCACAAGGTTGAGGAGAGTGTTTATAGGAATTTTTGACCATTCTTCCAAAAGCGCATTGGTGAGGTCACACACTGATGTTGGTCGAGAAGGCCTGGCTCTCAGTCTCCGCTCTAATTCATCCCAAAGGTGTTCTATCGGGTTCAGGTCAGGACTCTGTGCAGGCCAGTCAAGTTCATCCACACCAGACTCTGTCATCCACGTCTTTATGGACCTTGCTTTGTGCACTGGTGCACAGTCATGTTGGAAGAGGAAGGGGCCCGCTCCAAACTGTTCCCACAAGGTTGGGAGCATGGAATTGTCCAAAATGTTTTGGTATCCTGAAGCATTCAATGTTCCTTTCACTGGAACTAAGGGGCCAAGCCCAGCTCCTGAAGAACAACCCCATACCATAATTCCTCCTCCACCAAATTTCACAGTTGGCACAATGCAATCTGAAATGTACCGTTCTCCTGGCAACCTCCAAACCCAGACTCGTCCATCAGATTGCCAGATGGAAAAGCGTGATTCATCACTCCAGAGAACGCGTCTCCACTGCTCTAGAGGCCAGTGGCGGCGTGCTTTACACCATTGCATCCGACGCCTTGCATTGCACTTGGTGATGTGTGGCTTGGCTGCAGCTGCTCGGCCATGGAAACCCATTCCATGAAGCTCTCTGCGTACTGTACTTGGGCTAATCTGAAGGTCACATGAAGTTTGTAGCTCTGTAGCAATTGACTGTGCAGAAAGTCGGCGACCTCTTTGCACTATGCGCTTCAGCATCCGCTGACCCCTCTCCGTCACTTTACGTGGCCTACCACTTCGTGGCTGAGTTGCTGTTTTTCCCAAACGCTTCCATTTTGTTATAATAGAGCTGACAGTTGACTGTGGAATATTTAGGAGCGAGGAAATTTCACGACTGGATTTGTTGCACAAGTGGCATCCTATGACAGTTCCACGCTGGAATTCACTGAGCTCCTGAGAGCGGCCCATTCTTTCACAAATGTCTTGTTTCACAGTCTGCATGCCTGAGTGCTTGAATTTATACACCTGGGGCCAGGCCAAGTGATTAGAACACCTGATTCTGATCATTTGAATGGGTGAGCGAATACTTTTGGTAATATAGTGTATGTTTTAGTCTGTCCCAAGTCCCATCCACCAACATGGAGGAGGTGGAGCTTATGACATATACTGCAGCCAGCCACCAGGGGGAGCTCTACTTGCTTTGGCTTCACTTTTGAGGAGCTGTTCCGAGTCCATCTTTATTTACAATCCATGGTCAACAGCCACTTGCTGGAGCCAGAAACACAAATATTTTCCTATGGAATTCCTGTGAAGAATGTCAAAAATGAACGTTAATATAGATACTAAATTATTTATAGATGTAATGATTCGTGCAGTCTTTACAAATATCTAAGTAACATACAGCACATTTGCATACAGAGCACTTGATTATTATCCATCTATTCAGTAAAGTCTGCTCATTTCCAGAGGAATATGGATTCCCCATCAGCGGATGAATGAAAGGCAAACAGACGGGATTTGATTACTGTCACATTTCTTCATCTTTCCTTAATCTCCTCTACGTTGTTTCAGAAATGAAACGCACTGATCTCACATCTCATCACAAACTAATATCTGCAGAGCATGATCGTCTATGTATGGAAAACCCATTAGAGCATAAAGTATTTGCTCTGGTTTGTGACTCCGTTTATTTTCAACTGATGATGTAACGAATTCAAACTCAAAGTTTGTGAATTGGGCGAACAGAATATCAGTGTTTGGTCTGCACGATGTGTAGCCGATGCTGCTTCAAAAACTGAAGTTGTACACCAGCAAAGCAAGCAAGTCATCTGACAAGTTATCTGACAAGTCATCTGGGCTTTACTTCTTTCATCACTCCATCTTTTCAGCATCACTACACCACTGAGCTTTTACGGACCCTTTAAATGTTTTCTGGACCTGAATGTATAACAAATTTTAATGTTCAAACAAGAGAACTTAAAACAAAAAAAAAAACAAAAAAACTTTTTTTCTCTCCACTGAGATGAGCTAATTAAATTTGTGTAATGGGCAAAATAACGAAAGGGACAAGATGAAATTAACTGTAGAAGATAATGAAGTCTGGCTGTGATTAGTACCAAAAATGATGTGTTATACAACCAACTCTATTCATATGAGAGTAAACCAGCAAGAAACCTTATCACATAGTGATGGAAATAATTCAGACAAAATGAAGTCACGTTAATCCCATTTAAAACCTTAAATTGGACTATTTCCAGCTTCACACATAAGGGCTTCGTTCACATTTTATGCATCTGTGGTGACTCTATGAGCACTGTGCTGATATAACCTCAATAAATAAAGCACTATTTATACAGTAGGCAGTTTGCAATAGGTGGATCAACTGGCCGATTTATGTCTGGCGCAGCCATTTCTGCAGCGGCAGAGTTCAACAGAACACATTTACAGCGACAGCGAGAGCAGAGATGTTTGGGTTCATTACGGTCGGCAAGCTCCCCTCACACCAGACGAAGGTAGCATATGTGAATGTGGAAATCATTCACTCTGAAATCACCAGGGTGAAATTGGTTATGACTTGGGCTCTGGAAAAAAAACAAAAAAACAAAAGTGCAATCTTTACAGTTTGGATATGACAATGTTGTGGAGCCCTCGGCAGCGTCGCTAGCTGCCTTCCAAGCTTGTGGTCATAAAACTGGCATGCATTATTTTGAATATGAATTTAAAAAAATATAAGCATCCTATATACTAGCGCTAAGATATAGGTACCGATGCAGGTACAAGTGGTACAGTATGCATCCTGAGTTACTAGTCATACCAGACCAAGTAAGAATGTGTTTCATTTATTTATTTATTTATTTTTTTTTTTTAAAGTAACATTTATTTAATTAAGTAGATATATCTAGAGCTATCTAAAGTTATAAAAGTGAAGATAATCTACACTGTTTCCCATAAATTTGGAATAATAATTTTGTTTCCAGACACATTACTCTGTTTATTCCTATTTATACATATCAGTTATATACTTTATGTATCAAGAATAAATCTCACTCTCACAATCAGTTCATGAGAAGAAGTAAAACATACTTTATTCCAACTTTATGCGCAAAACTGTATTAATACATTACGAGCAATCACAATGTTTGGCTGAGTGTCGGTCACTTCCGCTGTTGCAGACTCTCTGACAGCCTCTGAATATAGTCCAATCAGAGCGAGCCAAGCTGTGTTCCATTGAGTACTGTTGGCCAGCCTCTTCTAGGCGCATTTTAGTCTGGTTGCAGATTGCCCAGATCTATTCCATGAACTCTAGTATTTTATTTATTTATTTATTTTTTTAACTGCTGACACTGCAATGCAATCCAAATGGGCTCTAAGTACGCTAAACATGCTTTTGGCACAGATAATCATTTATTTTCCATTCGCTGTTGTAGCCAGTGAGCTGGTGATCAAGAAATTCCTGCAAAACACATCCGAATGCACTGTCCAAGCTGTTGCTGGAGATGGAATTAGTGAAGAATAGGCCTTATGAGAGGAGAACTGATCAGTTTGAAAGAGAGATGTGTAAACGTTTATATCATAGACTGTATATAAAGATGGACGGCAGAACAGCTCCTCAAAAGTGAAGCCATAGCAAATAGAGCTCCCCCTGGTGTCTGGCTGCAGTATAGGTCATAAGCTCCACCCCCTCCATGTTAGTGGATGGGAGTTGGGACTAAAACACTAAAATCTACATCAAATAAATTCTTTCCAAGGATGGTTTTGGTCATTTTAGGTAGTCTTGAGGCGCACTGCGCAGAATCTGGCTCCAAACTCGAAAGGAAAACTAGCACCAGTTAGGCCAATGCAAGGAAGTGGGGACGCATTGTTCATATTTATATACAGTCTATGGTTTATATGCACTTATTGTATAAGTTATGCACTGGTTTGATTGTAAATGTTTAAAATGTAGCTGTATGGCTTGCAGCACAAGGAGAAATATTCACGCTATGTTGCCATCTAGTTACTAGTTACACACATGAACTGAACAGCAGAAACAAACTGTTCAATGTGACAATGTGTCGTTAGCCTGCTGTTAATTTACCGATGGAACCAGTCACCTCAGCCATCAACGCCAGACAGGAGCCGCCACTCGGATTCAACAGGGTTCTCTTAAACCATAACATTTATAAAGTGGAATGGCCTTTAACTGTTTTTCTATTTTTCACACCTTTTACCTCTGTTTTATATTGTATATTTCTTTCTCTCTGTGTTTGTCCGTCGTTCCCTTCATTTGGCATTTTGCTTTCATGTATAATCGTTGCCCATTTTTCTCCTATGTCGGCTGTCATTCTCTCTTTATTCTTTTCCCTTCATCTTTCTGTTCTCTTTTTACTCTCTTCGTCTGTGTAATTACGCTCCACAGAGTGGCTCTTTACTTGCTTACACACACAAACAAACCCACGCACACCCATGAAGAATCCTTGCTGCAGACGAAGGCACACTTAAACAACAGATATCACTTATGTATGCTCACCCACGGACACGGATCTGCATGACTCCTCACCCGCACCACACACGCACACATATGCACAGCTCTTTTGCGCCCCGTGAGGATAAGAGGGCGCCCATAATTGCCAGAAATAAAACTGCCAGAATTCATGAAGTGCAGGTGATTCGTGGCAACAGACGAGCTATAGACAACGGGCCAAACTTCAATGAACAAGGTGATCTGGCTTTTCCTCGCTTCCACTCTGCACCCTTTCAGCTTGCATGCGCCACATCTCCCTGGTCACCGAGCTGAAGTAATTAATCCTGCATCCCTCGAGGCTTCTGAATGCATACTTGAGTGTGATCAACAGCTTGGAAATCCTGAAGTGCTAATACCTGAGCCCTCATTGATGTGATGTTTTTTTCTCCAAAGTCAGTCGTCTGAGAAAAGTTGCTCAAATTTCCAGTTTTTGAGGTAAATCTCTTCTCTGAAATGAAGCAAAGAAATGTCTGAACACAAAGACACAGCTGCTACCTCCTACTACAGTCAAAGGTACGTTTTCCATCATTTCACTTACTTTAACAATATTTAGACCACTGAATAGACTTAATAATCGTGAAGGAGACGTGAGCACTCAATGACTGACACTAAAAATCTCCCGTAGAGTCAACTAATTATTACTTGAGCATCTTGTTTTGATGCAGGAACTCCATTCAAACCAGCCAAAACATTTCTTTTCATCCAAGTGTACGAAACGCGGCTATGACCTATAACGAACAAGTCTCCCGAGCATTCGTCTTCTAAATATGAACTTTAAAGGATTACAAGAGTTCACACCCACATGAAACTCAATTAAGCGTCTAATAATGATGTTGACTTTTAGTTCAGGTGAAAACACATTCTTTAATTCCCTACCATCTTGAGAATCATTTAACGCGTGAGATTACTTTGAAATAATCAAACCTCCTGTCCTTTTGGCAGGAACTGTGTGTGTGTATGAGTGTGTGTGTGTGTGTAAGCAGATAATATGCAAGCTGGGAACAGGAAGTCACCATACTAATGAATTGTTGGCTGGCAGGCCAGACAGACAGAAGCTACTGCAGACTTGTGAACACAAATCTGTGTTCACCTGGTTTCACCTCCAATTTGGCTTCAGCTTTTTCTTGGGGAAAAATGAGACGGAACAAAATGGTGAGAGGGGAGGGACTGTTATCTTTCTTTCTTCCATTTCTTTCTCTCTGGAAGAAATGGAGCTTCTAGCCATAAGGTGGCACTCTTTATAGACACGTGAATAAAATGAAATTAAACAGCAGTTGCCGATCCAATGTAAATTCTTCAAAGTTAACCTCTGGTGTAACCAATCAGGCATAACATTGTGACCTAATATTGTGTAGGTCTCCCTTGTGCCTCCAAAACACATGTGACTCATCAGAGAATGGACATGGGCCTTCTGATGGTGTCCCAACAGAATGTTGTTAGCGGGGTCCTTTGGGTCCTATGGGTTGAGAGGAGGAGCCTCTGTGGATCATTCCACAGACACTTGATCAGTTTGAGATCTAGTGAATTTGGAGGCCAGGTCAACACCTTGTGCTGTCCTTCATGTTTTTTTGAGTTGTTCCTAAAGTGTTTTTGTGTGTGTGTCTGTGTCAGGCTGCATCCTGCTGGGGACGGCTGCTGCCATCAAGGAGTGTCATTGCTATGGGGTGGGGGTGTCTGGTCTGGTCTAGGTGGGGGCTACATGTCTAAGTAGCATCTGCATGAATGCCATGTCCAAAGGTTTTCAAGCAGAACACTGAATTGTCAAAAGATGGTCAGTGTTATTTACTTCTCCCGTCATAATGTTATGCCTGATCAGTGTACATTCCAAGTCCAGCGTCCAGAGTGTTTTTTACAGTGCAACACATGCAAGGCACATGGACAGTGTGAGTGTCTCAAAGAACACCTGCCACTTTGGTTGTGGTATTCAAAACAAAAATGTTGGAACGGCGGCCGTGACGCAGACGATTAATGAGTTCCGTCCGACGTCTCCACACAAACAGCAGAATGTTGAGTTAAAACAAACTTGTCTGATGTGTGGAGAGATGTGTGCGGTGGTGGCGTTGCAGCCCGGTGCCGTTTGTGCGTGATTTAATGAAGGTGAACACAGCGGATGGCCGTGCATAATAGCGCCGCGCGCCTCTCCAATCAGAAGGCGGCAGATGTATCGACTTATCTGTCCTGCTGCCTTCAAATGGTGGCTGAGATTTCATTGAAATGGAAGAAAAAAAAAACTTTTTAGACAGCAAAAGGCTGCTTTAGACAACAGGAACTTTAAAAATCTCCCAAATAGTTTAATAGATACAGACCGATTAGTTCACGTTGCTGCTTTTCTTTGTCTGCCGGTTTAAACTCCTTGTAAAAGGAGGATTTAATTAAAAGAGTTGATTTATGTTTTCAGCATTACTGCTAGAGGCATGCCCGTGCTTCACGTAATTAGTTTTCTTTTATTAATAATATTGTTAAATCTGCATTAGACTTGGGGTCACATTAATCTATTCTCGGCTCAATCCTGATTTATTGTCGTCCACCAAAATACCAACAGATGGCTTTGCCCTCCCTCTCGTGCCTTGTCCACCTTGCCCTCTGCACTCGGTGGTATCTGGTACATATTTCTGATCCCTTGCCCGGTGCTTCAACATTTACCTTTGTGTCTCTTTCACCAATCACATAACAATCCAACTACTGACATGTTCAACAGGTAACCAGGGATTATCTGTGTTTTACAGATTGGAAACTTCAAGCATCTGGCTTCAAGTGAAATACAACATCATAACGAGTTCCAGGAAGAGTGAGCATTACCTTGATTTCCTCTCATTTGATCCCTTTGCTTCAATTATCTCCTTATTTCCATCTCCCCTCCCCTCCCCCTGGCTCTCTCTCTCTCTCTTTCTCTCTATCTCTTCAGTAATTAATTTGAAAATGTGTAATGGGGGCTTCACAGAGGCAAGCCTACCAACATCTCAATTAAAAACTTTACTTGTAAACAAGATAACAGCTCCCATTTTGTCTGAGTAGAGATGGGAAGTGTCCATCAGGATTTGCCATCTTTTTTTTTTTTCCTCTCATGGTTTTCAGCTGGTTTGTCTTGATAAGCCACAAGGAAACCTTAAAGCTAAATTTAATAAGACTTAAAATATTCTAATAGAAATGACACAGTAAAGCAGACAAAGTAGACACTGGGAGCTGTTGCGCACATGATATCTCAGACAAAGCGGTTTGGTACAGTTAAATTTTACTTCGTTAAACTGAATAAAAACTGACATTTCGCAGCAAAGATGGAATGACCTGGTTCTTAACAGATGCCTCCTTGTCTGGAACATAGACTTTCTGTTCAACTAAGTACAGAGCGTCTGTCTCAGTGGATCTACAATATTTCAGGACAGAGACTTGTTAGCACAGGGAGCTCCACAGGGAGGCCTGCTATCTGGCTTTATTTCCCCTGTAGCTCAATGAACTCTGGATCAAATGTCTCAGAACAGTCTTTTCAAATATGCAGATGACGTAGCTTTAACAGTCTTTTCACAAAAAATGTAATACGAACGAAACTTTGATACGACATGTGAAGCAACTCTGCAGGGAACGTGAAGTAAGAAGGAGATTAATGTTACTGTAGCTCTGTAGCTCATCTCATACGGCAATCAACCATGTATTTTATTACGGCCTCTTTTAGGTGGAAAAACACAACTATACCAGTTTTAATATGTGAGCTGACTGACGACTTTATACTGTTTTTGCTGTTTGAGAAATGGAAGACTTGTTCTTGTACATTTATCTGTACATCTACTACTTTGGACTGCATTTGGGAACTCGAGAATGCTAAGTTCATGTCCATAATCCTGATGTTTATCAGGTTACCTGTTTAATCTTTTATAGGGCACTCAATGAAATACTTGGAAATCCCAAATTTTAAATTCCAGAGTGTATTTTCCTTGTCAAAATACACATTTATCATATTGGACAACATTAGGCCACTCCTTCTTTGTACCTAATAAAGCAGTTACTCTCAGCGTTCATGCAGAGGTGGATGTTGCAGACCACATTTGACCTGAGAATGTTTCCTTGATCTTTGGGTAAAAACAACATGCTTCTAAACCTCACTGAGAGGCACAGGGACGCAATTTAAAATGTGCGCTGAAGTTACCAAATACGGTTCCTTGCCCCATAAAGGGTTAGAAAGGGTTACAAAGTACTGGGTATTTACATTTAGAACCGATAATTGTGCAAGTGATTGAGTTCAGTTTGAGGAAAAAACATTTCATGGTGGACCCAGCGTCGGACGTATTGGTCGACTGACATCCCTAATGCCACGCAGCTATCATGTATAAATATAACGCCTCATGGCTGCTCAGTGTGCAGTCATTTTAGCATTAAAAGAAGTTGGAAGAAACTTGCAGCTGAAGTCCTGCTTTAGAGCTTATTTTACTGATGATGATCCCATTTAATGGTCAGAGTACAGCTATGAGTCGCTTGGTTTGTGCTGAGTTTTGGTCAAGTCATTTGTGCTTCAGTTCATTACTCAGCCTTCACTATGCAGCTAACACCGACGAGCAAAACCTGGACAATCACTTACAGAAAAAGTAAAGAGTGTTAATTATCTCACTGCACGCCAAGGTCTGGGGTGTATTATTATACTGCTGCACAGTATGAGCACAGTCGGTTCTTGTTCTTATCAGGATGTTCTAAAAATGGGCAGGTGCAAAATCCTGAGCAATATTGTCAAGGGTCAAGTCATTATGGCCCGACAACTGGGCCAGAGCTTTTCCACAATAGCAAGGCTTAGTGGTTCCCATTCTACAGTGGTAAGTACAGACCACGGTACTCTGATTGAGGGCATAGAAAGGCTGAACCACAAACTTGCACCACGGTGTTAGGGGATATACCGGAACAATACATGTTTTTAACTTAGAACATACAGTACATAACGGAGCAATTGCTAACCTTTGGGTGGCAAATACTACCAGGTACCTTTAAAGGTCTTCAAAAGTCTATTGTTGTGGTCAGTGATATATTAGGTAAGAGTGTTAAGGTTTTGGTTAATACTGTTTTTAGCAGGCAATGAAAACTATCAATTTTTTGCTAAAAAAAAAAAAAAGCTGCAGAATTCAGCAGTGTAACATCAACCTCTTGAACCTTACATTTTCCCAAGTTCGTCAGAGAAAATGTGCCCCAAACTGCCACCTATACTTTCACAAATAAACAGAATCTATATTGGACTCCCTCCTGAAATACCTAAACCATAGTATTAGACAATGATTCGCAGTATATGGATGAAAACTGATTTGATGAGAAATGACACCAGGAAGTATCACAGCTATTTAGAACTCAACAAAGACTATTACTTTGAAAATGTGGCCCACCTTCCTAAAAACATCCCCCCCCCCCCCCCCCCCCCATTATATTGTCCTTCTTGCTCTTGTTGATCAAAATCACCTTGAGGCAAGTGAAAAGTAATTTTCCGATGCCGCTGACTGACATCCAGCAACGCCAACCATTTTGGCGTGGCGTTTTCTCTTTAGTACCATTTCATTTTAAAAGCACAAAATGACGGCCGCCGCAGTTACCCAGGGTTCAGCGGCATGTGAAAACCCCCCGAGTGCCACACGAGGACAAACTACAGTGTTTATTCCCCCAATGAGGAGCTGATACACTTATGTCTGCCTCGCTGGATGAACTCTGGATGAAGAGATGCCCACAGAGAGAAGGGCACGGGCAAACGAGGGAGAGATGGAACGCGGTGGGGAATAAAGAGGAGGAAAGTAGATGTGATGGAAATGTTTGCAGCGCCTCGCTCGTGATCTGTTTCTCCCTGCTTCCTTGAGTTTCCGTTTTCTCTCGTGGTGAAGGGCAGAGAGGGCACTGGGCTGCTGTCCTCACACAGGTCATGGCCTCCCAGCCTGGGACAGCATCCCCCCCCTAATCTCCCCTCCCCTGCAGCAAGAGCTGCATACTGGCAGAGATCAAGTTTCATCCACCTGCCAGGCAGAGTTGAAGTGACACCGCAAAGATGCGAACTTGCACTGAGATACACCCAGGACATATTGCAATAACAGAAATAGACAGTTGTACTACTGAGAAACTGTGATGGTCCGACATGCCAGTACATCCCTGCATGTATTTATCACCAAAACATTTGTCGCCTGAAGGAAACTTTTTCTTTTGCGTGTTATTTACTTTTCTAAACGTGCTTCTTCACACCCTGGAACTGCCAATTCATTTCATTATCATTTACATAAATACACTTGGATGAAAGCCCCAACAGACTGCGTGGCGTGGTGTCATATTGCTGCTGAAAAACAAAGCACAGATTGTGTCATTATAATACCTGTGTACACTCACAGAAGGGATATACCGGAGGGAACATATTTACTTTGTAATAAGTAAGCCAAAGAGAAAACATCTTCAAATAGCAAACAATTTGGCGAGTTTCAACCATGTTTGGATGATTCTGTAGATCATGGTTATTTTCCAGTGCCCAGAAGAAGTGCGCCCTTTATGTGACGATTAAGAACATTGGTGGGGAAGTCAGGGTGTTTTGTTCTGAATGCAATTTCTTTTTTTTTTTATCTGGGAAATCTGTAGGAAATGGCGCCACGATCTACGTAATACTCCGGTATACTCTGGGGCGAACCTTCAGGACAGACAAACCAAGACATGTTTTGGGGCCTCCGTGAAAAAGAGAAAAGAAAATGAGAACAGGTTCCCCTTAATGGATTATAAGAAGGTCAAGACTCCAGCAACACTTGTAGAAATGGAACAACTTCATTAGTCCGACAGCGTTTCGGCTCATAGCCTTCACCAGAAACATGACTCAAACTGTGTCAGTCTAAAAAAGTTGTTTCATATACGACAAGTATTGCTGAAGTCTTGACCTTTTTATATTTCTTTTCCTCCTCCACGCACCTTGGTAGTAGGTGAAGTTGTGCATTCTACAGCTGCTAGATGGACTGAAATGATATCAGTTCAATATCAGATTGTCAGGTAAGGGATAAGGGATGTCTGATTGTGTTGTACATATTGCAACGCAGCGACATGTACGTCTTTGACCAGGGCCCACCAGAAACCTAGGATCGTCATTGGTAATACTGCAGAAAACAGTGAGATTCACATGATTTAGCGAGCGACTGACTGTAATATATGCTTTATGAATCTCAGTTACAAAGTCCCACACCATAGCTTCAACTTTTGCTGAACCCTAAACCAGACGCTCACTGTAGCGTAATCGTCACTGAACCTGGACGTCTCTGCTTTTGACGCTTAGGTGATTAAGCCTTGATATCCGCAATCTTTCCCCGGCATTAAAAAGGTTCAACATTACAAAATGTAGATATTGCAAAGTTGTATAACATCAGCGTTCTGTTCCCACAGGATTGCTACAGAACAGACGTTGGTATAGATTTTAATCATTTTCTGCCATCTGGGTGGTTTCGCTCTCATTTCACCACGAGCCCCTAAATCTGTAACCTGAGGCATCTTTTCACAAGGAGTTGCTTCTGTGCGTTTTTGCCTCACATGATGTGAATGATGCTGAGAGCTTTATCAAATGCCTTCCGAGCGCACTGTGACCAGAAGGATTTTTTTCTCAGACAGTGATGGACAACCGGCAGCTGCAGCTTTTGTGCTCCTGAAAAAAAGGTGTTACTCCAATATCTTTCCCTCCTTCATTCCTTCTCTCCAGCTGATCCCCATGATGCAGCTAACCTGAATATAATACTGCTCATCCCTAATCTCATCTGTGTTGAGGCTTGCGTATAAAGCTTGAGCAGATACGAGAGAGGCATTAGGAGGGCTGATGTGAAGCTGCTAGCGTTAGCGTTCACTCCCCAATCGCACCCTCAAGCCCATTCACGCATGATTTAATAAAAAAATAAAATGCTTCCCTTGATACTAGACAACAAGGTTAACTCAATCTGTTGGGTCATTTATTGACGTCCGTACCTTCACTTCATCATTTAGTAATCTTTGCATTTCTGATTATTCATCAGACTATTAGACTATCAGACTATCAGACTATCATCCATCATCGTTGTCCACCCACCCAGAATAAAGTGGCACAGACACCGGTCACCCATTCATCAGTTAGCTAGTCAATTAGCTAGCTATCCATCCATCCGTCCGTCCATCCATCCGTCCAGTCAGCGAGTGCCGAGTCGGGTTGAGGCAACCAGTCGGATCAGGTCATGCGAGTAATGAAAAGGAAGAGACAGATTCGCAGAGAACCATGCACTCATGACCCACATATCATCCCTCTCTGACTCACTTTATGGCTCCTCTCAAATTTCTTTCTCCACTTGCCAGCTTTTTTTTTTTTCTCTCTTCTTCTCTAAGGCCCCACTGTTTACACCCTTGACTCATCTTTTTCACAGAAAGAGGACTTAGGGCTCTTCAGGGACTCAAATTACTGTGGATGACTGGGATTTCTCTCCCTCTGTCTTTGTCTGGGCAATTTCCTTGATAGCAGTCATGAGAGACCACAACAGCCAAAGTCTTAGGCGTATGCCTTTGGAATAGCTTCAGAAATATACACTGTATATATTTTTGTTTGTATTTGAGGTTTTGTTCAGTATTGCTCTTGTAGAGTTGTGTTGAATGTATGATTTCAAACACAAAAAAAAGCTGCTAAAAGAAGTGAAGGAGCATAGTCTCTTCCATATGCATGGAGTCTCTCCATGCATTAAGTTTGGAGTTGTACCTGCGTTGCGCCACTCTCAAAGTCATCACCAGTAACCAGAGGTAGTAGCAGAGTCTATGAACCTAAACATTAAGCGCGGGACTTTGTGTTTTTCTGTAGGGCCCTCGTGTTCCCTTGTGTTTTACATTACAGGTTGGGTGAGAAGAAGTAAAGGGGAGAACAGTGGTGGTGCTCGCTGATTAAAAAGGCCCTTGACTGGGACTGGTGCGTCATCGAGGTTCAGTCAAGAGCTTATGTACACTAGAACCACGCTCAGATTGTCGAAAAGGCCCAGCTGTGGTTATACAACTACAGCACTTCTCTGGTGAACAGCAGTCCAACTTGGGGCTAAATCTGGCGGCTGCTGCTTGTGTAACTGACGAAAAAGAAACACCACTGGCCTGAAGAAAAACTTTGCTCCGCATTTTCCTCCACACTGCCATCCACTGTTTTTTCAGCAGTTTATTTTTATACTTCATGATTTCGTGCACGTTCCAATTGTTCCTGCAGCATCTTTATTCCTTTGCACACGATAAACACATGCTGGAGTCAATCTGCGTCTTCCAAGTAAGAGCCGGAAGTTGAAGCTCGTCCATTTCCTCTAACATACAACCTTCATCGGTCGACAGGTACGACTGAACCATACAGAAACATTTAGAAAGCACAAATTACAGCTAGAAATTTGGGAGAATGACTGGAAGGTGTTTATGGATGAAAGACACAAAGTTGTTAGTACCTGCAATGCTACATGGAAAGATTTTCATGGTTTTAGGACGCTAACAAGGCAATCACTTTTGCTGAGTTATACAAGCTTATTGAACAGAGGCTCTCAAAGTTCATGGACTTTGCGGAGTAACCAGAAAGAATGAGATTGCAAAATACAAGTGGGGGAAAAGAGCTCCTTTCAACGTCTAGATTTAAACTCAAGGACAGGGTGAGGAGCTCAGACACGGAGGAGATCGAAGGGCTAATTAGTTTGACCATCCAAAATGATCCCTCTTGGCAGGTGGAGTATTCAACTGTGGACAGAGAATGGAGCAAACCCAGAACATTACTGTTTGGCTTTTCATTACTATTATGACATTTCAAGACTAGAGGCTTGGGACATTGCTTGAGAGGAGGATTTTGGGCTTACCTAGCCGCCATGACCCTGAACCTGATAAATGACAAAAAATGGGTGGAAACTGGATGAATAAACTTAAGGCACTGTTACTAATACGACATCTGTGCTCCATATTTCCTTTCTTATATCATGTATTAATTCTAGCTATGTTATGTTTGCCATTTAAAGGGATACCTTTCCCTAAGAAGAACATTATACCTCAACACCAGCAATAGTTCTTGTCTGTTTGTTAGCACGTACCTAGGTTTATTGTGAGTGCAATATATCAGTTACATCTTGTGATATTTTCTTAAGAATCTGTCACAGATGTTCATTGGGACTCAATGAAAAACTGACAATCGTGGCACAATACTGCAGTGGTTATGGTTATGGTTATGGTTGTCTCACAGAAAGAAGGGTTCTGGGTTCGAACCTGGAGTTTGTTTCCCCGTCAGCCTGTGGGGTTTTTCTCTAGGTGCTCAGGCTTCCTCCCACAGTCCAAAGACATGCTTGTTAGAGTTTATGTTAGGGTTAACTGGTGATTCTAAATTGGACGTCTAAACTGTGAATGTGAGTTGTTGCATGTCTTTCTGTGATAGACCGGTGACCTGTCCAGGGTGTACCCTGTCTCTCCCCCAATGTCAGTTGGGATAGACTCCAGCCCCCCTGTGGCTCTCTACACGATAAGCGGTAATATATGACGGACAGATGGCTGAACAAAGGCCATGATAACCTTGCAAAACAAGTTTTCGGTTCAGAATATATATGCTAATTATTATAAAGTTAGGGGTAAGTGTTTTGCTTGGACAAGCGGAACTACATCAAAGGCGTTATGTCTTATTTCAGAGTCTGTGCTGCTAAAATTATGAAAAAATAAAGAAATCACAATCTGCCAAAATCTGTTTGAGCTGTATGGTTAAGGATCGGAGGGGTAAACAAATGCAAATAGCGGTAAGATATAAAAACACATACATATTCAAAAACACCCAAACTGTTCACACATGCACACAATCCCTTCGGAAAACTGTTTCTACTGTGCTGCGGGGAAGTTGGTGTTTGGAAGCTTTTGATTTGGAACATAAAATAGATTTTTTGGATATATGTCTCACCCACGAACAGTGTGTGTGTGTTTATTTTTACACGGCTGCAAGTGTATGCTCTTATTTGAGTATCAGTGGGAGAGTGTATGTGTGAATATGTGCGAGTGGGAGGACATATCCTTATATTTGTTGAGAAAACCGTGTGTGTGTGTGTGTATATTCAGTCTCTCTCCACAGTCAAACTGCAACTAATTTTTGCTGCACACACAAAATAAGCCCGGAGCTTTGCTTATGATCTGCTGTGTAATTGAATCAAACAATCACGATCCTTATTTTTTTTATCATCCCCTGCTTTTGGTAAGGGGGCTTGTTGTAAAGGGTTCTGTCAGAGATAACACACAGATGCACATTATACGCAGTGATTCATTTCCTAGAAGATAACACAAAACCACCAAAACTGACTCACCTCAAACATCACAAGCAAGGACAGACAAACACTCACATGCGCAAACAACACACACACACACACACACACACAGTTAGACGAATGGCCCGCTGACAGATGTGATGCGATGTTGAAGAACGAGGCTGTTTGCTCTGAGAGAGAAACTCTGGCACATTACAGACAAGAGGAAGAAAGATGTAAAGAGAACGATGACAACGGAAACTGTCACCAAAATGGTCGCTTCTCGCTAATAAAAAAGAAATTCAACCTTGATTTTAAGTTGATGGCCATACAGTACGGTACTGAAGCACATTTTATGCGACGTGAATGTCTTTTATTAAGCTTTAAATGGACAGTATGTGTGCCATTTTCCACACCCAGAAGACCATGAACTTCATCAGCTGAAACTAAACCAAGCACATCTCAAACACTTTAGTATACTGCCATGAGAGCAGCAGATTGAAGACCTCTGGTGAATATATGCATATGAACAATAAAATCTGAACGATATCTCAGCATTAGTATCCACAAGTCTGCAGTTAAGTCAGGAAATGTTTTGCACACAATGGTGTGAGATTACCATACAGAACAACATCAGCCGCTTGGCCCTGTTCCACTAACCCACTGCCACCCAACACGGCATATGCTTTAAAGTCTGCTTCAGTTATACCACTCCAATTGTTCCAAACATATGTCTAGAGCCGGCTGTGAAATAGATGCGTCTTTGTTTAAAACAAGTGCTTGTCGGACTGCTTACAAAAAACTAAACGAAAGTTGGCGGGTCTTACATGCATTTAGATAACTTAACCATTTCAATGTTTTGAAGTTACAATCCATCCATTATCTTAACAAAAAAATATCCAAAACCAATCTGATAATCACACAACTACTTCAAGCAGTGAGGCCGGCCATGTGGAGGAGAGAATGTAGACAAGGTCTGAAGGGTTTTAGACATTCTCTATTCACAGAGGCATTCTTTATCGAACCACTTGTGTCAGAGATGCTGGTCTCCATCTGGATGATGCAGGCATTTCACTCAACCTTCAAGTGTAACCACTCAGGAAAAGCTATAAACATGTTTGTTTGGACTTCATCTTAGAGCAGGGGTTTCCAGGCTTCTGGTGACTGTAGGGCATAGACAATATAAAGATGGATGGCAAAACTACTCCCCAAAAGTGAAGCCAAAGAAAGTAGAGCTCCCCCTGGGGACTGGCTGAAGTATAGATCATAAGCTCCACCTCCTCCATGTTAGTGGACGGGACTTGGGCCAAACTACAACACTAAAATAACCATCAAATATTTTAGAAACAGGATGTGACATAATGGAGACTACCATAATGCCATAAAACTGTCCCGTGGGGCCCAGAGAGTTGTACAAAAAAAGTACAGTGTATAATCCAGCATTTCCTTGTAACTGGTAGATGTTTAGCAGAGCTTAGCATTAATTAAACGCAAACACAAATCTAGTGGAAGTGTGGGTGGGTCACTCTCAGACCTTACTGCACAGACTCTGGCTCCAAAGTCGCAAGATGGCGCTGCTTGTATCCCTGAAAATAGCATCAGTTTGGCCAATGCAAGGAAGTGGGGAGACGTTGGTGCATATTTATATACAGTTTATGCTGTAGGCAAGTAGGTAGAGCAGGTTGCCCATGAACCAGAGGGTCAGCAGTTCCAACCCAGGTACATGGACCACATGCCAAAGCGTCATTGAGCAAAAAGACTGAACCTCAAGTTATGTATGTGCTTGTGAGAACAAGTGGATAGATGTCATTTTGACTGTAAAGCACGTTGATTACCAATAGGTAGAAAATTTCTATATGAGAGCAAGACCATTAGCTGGCAAATGGACTTAAACACAGACATGCTTAGCTATGAAGGCATAGTTCACTTATAGATACCCAAACATTGTATGAATCCAATA
The DNA here is from genome assembly GCF_963514085.1 of Chelon labrosus. Taxonomy (NCBI): domain Eukaryota; kingdom Metazoa; phylum Chordata; class Actinopteri; order Mugiliformes; family Mugilidae; genus Chelon; species Chelon labrosus. The sequence goes on from NC_140358.1 coordinate 22,044,794, forward strand.
CAAAGTTTCTGTCACCAACCCCATAAAGCTGTGATAGAAGATACACACAGTGATTTTAAATCTAAAGTTTCTCTCTTCAACAGGAACCCAGAAATGCAATACACTACACTTGTGGGGCCCGTTCCAAAGGAAAGAAACATTTATCAAACACGTATTGCAGCACTGAAGCGGTCTTATATTCCAGTCCATGTAGTATTAACATCTTAAGACTTGAAATGCCTTAATACAGACTGTGTGTGATGTGCAGAAGGTATTAATCAGTGCCAACGTGGGACGTGTTAGTCTATTTGAGGACGGACAAATTTCTAAGTTAATCGCTCTTTTCTGATATATTCTTTCTTGGCAACGTCAGATAGACTGGCACTGGACAGCAAGAGAAGAAAAAGGTGAGAAGGAACAACTTGTAAGCCCCTGGGGCACAAAAATGAAGAAACGATGATAAAAAATTAACATGCACATGGAGTTAAAGAGACTAATAGAGGAAGGGAAAAATGTGGAAAGGAAAATATAAGCTGCAAAAAGTGACAAGCTTACAAAGTGCTTTGCTGACTTTGACCGTGTGAGCATGCCATGAAATACTGTAACGAAAAAGAAAGGCACGACCATTCGACCTTTATTTGTCTGACAAGTCTAGCTTTTTTCTGTCATCATTTTTAACCTCTGCCTCTCTCATCAACACAGATGAATGTCCTGGAACATTCATCCCAGACGTCAGAGTTCATCTTCCGCTGAGGATTAAATTATGACCTCTCCAACTCTATTTCTTTTTTAATTCTTTCCCCTTTGTTCCCTCCATGCTTTATTGATCAGACCTATGATTCTTTAATCACTCATGACCTTTCCTCTTCTCCCAGAGGTATAAAGCACATTAACCATTTAAAACGGTTATGACCCCTTAAATATCATGTGTTTCATAGATCTGACATTTTAACCAAACACAGAGTCATTGCCATACCTGCAAACCCTCCATTTTACCTAACTTTTCTCTGTATTTAAGCTTCCACCACCCATTTTGTTGTATTAGGAATATAACTTTCCTAATTTGATCTGTAACTTACCTCAATTGCCAGCCTGGACAATCTGCACATATAGTACACTAGTTGTTCCATCTAAAACTGAATCACAAATGTAAATCAAAGATTTAAGCTGGACTGAATAGCATCCATTTATATATGCTGGTCAACAGGGTAGTGGCTGTGTATGTTGCAAAAAATAGAGTAAGTCATGCTGATTTATTGACCTTTATCACCAAGGGAATGACCGAGGCAGGGAAATGATCTGACTGCAGAACTCGTAATTGATATAAACCCACCACTACATCTAAATGTACGGTAATGTAAGGTAGATATACAAGGAAATGCCACTGCAAGAGAACTAATAGTTTATCCAGATATATACCAATACTGATAATACTGCGAATAAAAACGGAAGATGGGTGCATTCCGGCTCAAACGTCTCTTGTTATGCCGATGACACTCAACTGTATTTCTTTGAATGTAATGCCTGAAATAGATGCAATCTATGCATTATATTTTAATAAGACTTGTCTTGAAATCATTTCACCACTCATCCAAGTAGCTGAAGAAGCTCTGTCATGTTGCTTTTGTTTCAGCTTTGTTTTGTGGATGTACCTTTGCTTCATTTTCCAAATAAATGTGCCTAAACTAAGGGTCAGGGCACATCATCACCTCCTGTCTCTCTCCACAAACACCTATCAATACAAAGGCATGAAAGTCCCGAACAAATTACTTCTGGCTGTATTGCCTGGTCAGACTTCTTGACTGTGTCTGAATTCATAAGGAAACGTTAATAAAATAGAAAAATAAAGCAGTTAATAAATAACATCAAAGCAAGGGAGAGGGTATGAAAAGGTCGATAAAGATAAGGACCCGGTTGCATGTACTGTATATGATGACCTTATATGAAATAGAATTAAATATAAGCAAGAAACAGAAACTGGAAATCAACAGTGACCCACAGACAGCGGGAGAATGAGAACTGAACGAAAGAGAAATAAGAGATTTGCTAACAGCTCACAACCTCTCATTCTCTTTTCCAAAACCATCTGTGACGCCGTCCCGCACGTCCCATTGTATATACGTGTCTACGTGAACCCCACTCAATCCCACGTTAATTATAATCAGATTGGTTATTGATCACACACGCGCTCCGAGTATTGATCCAGCTTGCTCAGTCTGGTAGAGAGGGTCGTGGAACCCTTTCTCCAGAGTCTGGAGGCAAAGAGCGAGTGAGAGAAAGCGAAAGCCATTTCTGTCGGCGCCTTGAACATGCCGTATGAATGATTGAGTTCACACCAAGCAAGAAAGTGTTACAAACCACCAATAGGTACCTGACGTGGAATTCTTAATCAGTTGTGCTCAGACTAATTAGAAAGTATTAAGTAGAAGTAAATACATTTGTAAGAAACACGGTACATTTGTGTTTTTGAACGGTTTAGAAGAGCTTTGATCAGGCACAACATTATGACCACCTTTCTAATATTGTGTAGGTCTCCCTTGTGTCTCCAAAATAGTTGTGAATCATCAGAGAATGGACGTGGGCCTTCTGAGGGTGTCCTGTGGTGTTTGGCCTGAGGGTTAAGGGGAGGGGCCTCTGTGGATCATCCCACAGATACTTGATCAGTTTGGGATCTAGTGAATTTGGAGGCCGGGTCAACACCTTGTGCTGTCTTTCTTTTAGCTTGTGAGGCCTTTTGATCATCACAACCTACGCAAGCCTGCAATTTGTCCGACTATCTTCGCATTTTTGCTGTTAACATGTGCCCCGGGATGAAAAAATACCCCCCCACCCACGCCTGTGGTATGTGTAAACACTGACAGTGTTTGTCACAGTGGACATGAAACTTTCCAACGGCTCATTTTCTGTGCGCGACCCAAACTCATCAGAAAAAAAAAAAACGAGTGGGAAATACTTCAAACCAAAAGGCGCCCCAGATTGCGCGTTTAAAGACTAACAGCCATTTCACTGACAATACAGCAGAGTATATGTGAGTGGGATGAGCCGGCAATAAACAGAACAGCTTGATGGCCTTCTAGTCTTGGCGAGGCCTCCGTTCATCTACATCTTTTTTCATAAGTTCACAGCTTGACTCTGATTTCTGCCTCATTACACTATGAACAGAGAGAATGGGCCTGTCTCTGTGTGTGCGTGTGTGTGTGTGAGAGAGAGAGAGGGGCGAGATTACTGTCTCTGTTTCGAAGGAGTGATTCTCGCCAGCAGTCGGAGCACGAACACACACACACACACTCAGACGCACATAAACCCCCACGGTGAAAAGCGTGCACACGAGGGAACAAATACTCACACGGAATAACAAATGCGGACTCTTCTCCACATTTACACGCATGCTACATGGCTAAAAATCACAGAAGAGGTCAACATCGGTTCAGCATTTACATAAAAAGAAAGGGCTGTTTTGTTTTGTTTTTTTGTTTTTTTAAATCCACTTCTCTTAACCGCAAGTGGACAACGGAGACACAAGAGAGGGGGAAGCAGAGAAGAGAAGAAGAAAAACCCTTGAGTACATGGCCGTGAGGGTAGACAAGGGAAAAAGGAAATTAAGATAACGAGAGGGGAAACATGGGAACACGACATGGAGTCCATGAATGAGATAAAGAAGATGGAGAGACAGAGGTGGAGGAACATCCTGGTCAATATGTTTTGCTCTTTCAGTCAGTTTCAAAGTAATCTAATAATTTCCTCATCCGTGTAAAATTAACATATTAGCCCTTCCGCTAGGACTAGACATACTCCGACAAACACCCACACATGCTATCAATAACACTACACTGTCTCTATTCATCAGGCTCTGTCCTCCTGTTGTTTTAGGTGCAGTAATTACACATTTTTTATTTATGTAGAGGTCAAAGGAATATGAATAGTTTAGTGATAATTACACCAGATCACTAGATTTTAAGTAAAGAACTCCAGCAGTCCAGTAGTCAAGGAGGATACCTCTAATCACCAGTGATTCATGTTTTATTCATTATCAGACTAAAGAGCAGTTTATACTTCCGCGGGACATTTGCGCTCTCTCTGTAATAACGCCACCCAATCGCTAGTCGGCGCTGCGTCTTTTTTGCCAGTTGGGTTAATTTTTGTTTCGACTTCCTGCTTCACTTTCAACAATGGCGACTGAAACGTTCGCCGAAATTCCGCCGAAGAAGTTTGTATCTCCGAACCTCCTCAGTTAACCTTTCCTCAATGTGTTTCATCTGTATTGAAAATTGCGGAGATGGAGAAGCAGCCGGAAATACTAAAACCGCAAATTACAGTACATGTGTCAACGGGTGCATGTTCAAACGCACTGGAAATCCATTTCAGGACTACAAGATGAAACAAAACCACTTGAAGCTGTGATTTATTTTCCACACCATCATGTGCAAGTACAGTACATCCACACATGTAATAATAATGTGTCAACTTCCTTCCTTTTTGTTTTTTCTTTCTTTCTAACAACTGTGTTCAAGGTGCCACATCCTATACTAGCCCTGCACCAGCCTGATGTTAGGGGACAGCTGTGCAATGCTTTTAAATATGGTTCCAGATATCATATTTATGACTTGAGGAATTATTTGAGCCGCAGGGCACGTATTAATGAGCTGATACCGTCTTAATATCACCAACCCTTTGAAACACATTGTTAAAAAATAAAAAAGTGAACCGAACGGATCCATTGTGCTGAGATCCTGTGGGATTAGGTCATTTAGGTGGGTGTTCCACTTGCTTATATTATTCAAACTGCAACTCTTTTAGCTGTGGGATATATGTATGCTAATAAGCAAAACAATAAGGATTGCTTTATTGTGTGTGCAGGGTTCAGCATCGCCCTGTCAGGTAGGGTGTTGTACTTGCCATTAGCAAGGTCCAGCAGACACAAATGAAAACTTTCTCTCCATTTAAAGGTGAATTGTGACGTGTTGGTTTGATAAAATAAAGATCACGTTTCCCGTAGACCCTAGTGGCTGAAAGATGTTGCTTTAAAGTATCTCATAAAAGATGCAATAGCTCATTAGGTCTGGAAATCAAATAAAAAAGGCATCCATTCTCAATTTAACAAGCTTTGGGGTTGAGCCTTACTCGATCCAGTACAATCATCAAAGTCTAGCGGTAGCCTCTAATCAACTTGTGCCCTTGCTGTACTGGTTATTAGTGGCGGATGAAGTCAGTAACCAGGAGTAACCAGACAAAGTGAGTTAGCGTAGTGGAGCAAAAGGAACCAGAGATGAAAAGGAGATTGACTGAACATATTATTAGAAGGTGAGTCTGGTAACACACCATTGGTATTCATGGAGCATATTAAAAAATATAGGAAAAAATATATACACCGATCAGCCACAACATTAAAACCACCGACGGGAGAAGTAAATAACACTGACCATCTTGTGACAATTCAGTGTTCTGCTGGGAAACTTTTGGACCTGGTATTCATATGGATGTTACTTAGACATGGACCACCCACCTAGACCAGACCAGGAAAACCCACCCCAGACACTCCATCCCCAGCAGGATGCAGCCTGACACAGGCGCACACACAAAAACAGTTTAGGAACAACTCAAAAAAACATGAAGAACAGCACAAGGTGTTGACCCGGCCTCCAAATTCACTAGATCCCAAATTGATCAGGTATCTGTGGGATGTACTGGAACAAGCCTGATCCACAGAGGTCCCCCCCTTCAACCCATACAACCCAAAGTCCCATTTGCTCTAGCTGTTTGCACGCTAGAGCAAATGTATTTACACTGAAAAAAAGGCTTTGAAGACTTAAACTGTTTGGACAAACATTTCCGGTGTGTTTGCACCTCTAGGTGAGGTAGGGGTGGTCAGAAGTGTGCCCCCCTGCAAAAAATGAGAAGCTAAACCACTGGCCCTCAGCAACAAAACAAGTTTTCAGACTGGTTTTATATTGATCTGTCTTCCTTCTTTATATTCTATCTTTCTGACCCAGATAAATATGTTTTAGCTAAAGGCTTCAAGAATTATCCCAAATAAGGAAGATTAGAATTGATAACCAGAGGCTTTGTTTTGAGCTTATAAAGTTAAATATGGATCTATTCTTGGATTAAATCCCACATATATGTCATCTACTGCACCCTGCAAACCTTTCAGGCATTTGAGATGTTTTGATCTTTTCAGGCCATGCAGTATCACAGGCGTCAGTCAAGTTACTTTTCGCGTCTAAAACTTTTGCATGGTGGTGTACATCACTGAAGTATAATGAGTGTCCTTAATATAACTCTCTCTTTTCTTGTTTTCTACCTTCCCTTCTTTCCTCGGGGCTGTGGGAAGAGCTGACCATGTGTCTGACCTGCAGCCACAAGGTTATCTGGGTCGTCTCCTCACGTCAGGGTGGAGCACACAAACTGTCTCAGAAACAAGTTTCATTTGTGAATATTGAAATAACAGATCACGTACCACAATGGGAGCGAGACAAACTTGCTCGTGTTTAAATGTCAGTTCTACCTGTGAGGCCTGTGCTACCTCCGTAGTTATTAGTGCTGTTACAGCAGTCGCTGAGTGGGTGGTTTCATCCACCTTGTCCTCTGTTTTTTAGTGAGTTGTTTTATAGAAAAAAAATAATAATCTAAAGCTACAGCCTGTCTGTGTCTGGCCGCAGAGAGTTGTATTTAATGTCTGTTTTATTTCTGAGAAAGTGGCCATATCAAAGCCCATCTGCTGTGGTTACTTCTTATATTGTTGCTCCCAATTATTTTGGAAGGACTTTCATTCAGATTTAATGGCTGAATGTATATTTCAATACTGTAATTGTCAAAAAAAAACAAAAAAAAAACATTATGAACAAAAATGAAACATAAATCTGGCTAGTTTCTTTTAAAGAAACACATTTTATGAAGTACGTTTAGGGAGATGTATTCCTGCTGCTTTAACTGACAATAGTTAATGCTGTTAACCAAAGAATGTTAACAAACAAAGAACACTGAGTCTGGATGACCTTGATCAGGGTCGCATGAAAATTTATCTGATGGGATGTTCTTCTGGCCACAGATCACCCTAACTTGTAATTTTGATGGAGTTCCGCAAGGTTCTGTGCTTGGTCCACAACTCACGAAATGAAAACAAATCAAGGACTTAGCACAACTGAATTAAATGCAAATGATTTCAAAACATTTTAATAGATTTGAATCTCTCAGACACACAAGTCACATGTGGAGATCATCTCGTCCATCACACAGAAGGTATATGCAAGAAAACAAATATGACAATCACTTTATCTAAATAAGGTTTTTTATTTGCTGCAAAGATGCAAACATTATGGGTGAATCTATGAAGCTCCACTGAAGCTCCACTGATTACACAGTTAGCATCATCAGGGATTCATTACAACACTTAAACCGGTTAAAGTTTTTAAATGGTATTAAAGGAAAAATATCAGAAACAAATCCTTTCACATTGATCGACTGCCTGTTAAAATTCAAGTGAAGAAACAAGAGCGTCTCTTGGAGGCTTCCCTGTCAATGTTTGACCACTTATGTGGTTGAGCATGCAGGTTCACTGCTTTGACATCTTCTTACATTTCATAGTTCCTGACACACTCACTGCACATACATTGCAGAGCACACTGCTGCACTTAATGCGCTACCTTTTATGTTCCTTTTATGACACATTTCTGTGAAAAATACTCTGTATACAATGTTCGTCATCCAGGGCTGTTGACAGGTGACGTACGAATCTTTCAGAGTTGCTGGCACATGACTCGCACAAGCAGCTGCCAAGACATACTGGACATTAAACGTCTCTGAAGCTTGCGAACCCCCTTAAAGTACTCATTTTCCACTTGCCTGCTTTTATTTTTGATGACTTCTTTGATGTTTTTGTATCTGTGGGCTCTGCAAAAGCATTTTCCAGTGATCACAGGGCAATCAAGTTTGACTCTCCGTTTGTGATGGTCCATTTTGATATCTGTTCAGCTACAGCGGCCATCAATGCACACACACAGCTTAAAGTAAGAATAAGAAAGAACACTTCCTCATTTTCAGATTTAGTTTTCCAGTCATAATTGGGTGTAAAATTGCTCACATAAAATATATTTTTTAGCCTGGCGTTATTCGTTGTGCAGTCTGCACCTTCCTTGTCTTCCTTCAAAAATCAGCTGTTGAGGGTCACATATGTAATTTTGGTTTGGTCGGCTTGTATGTGCATACTGTGTATCGGTTACATTTTTGTGCAATCGTACTGACTATTGTATATAGTGTAATTTCCAGCACTTTGATTAACTGCAATATTAATTTTTATATTTAAATTTTTTGTAGCTGCCTCCTACATGTACGCAAAACACACGTTTGTGGTAGAAGGGTATTCACACACAAGACATTAGGATCCAGGACTCTGCGGCGAAGTTTAATGGCATTTTGATGTGATAATGAGGTGTGGACTAAAACTGCATTGCTACAGGGAGGATTATTAGACATTACAAAGAAAAATATGGAGAAGGGAAGCAAATAAGAAAGACAGAAATTACTGTGGGGGTGTTTGTGAGAATGTTTTGTGGAAGCAAACAGACATAATCTGCAGCAGAATATCTTTCTATCCATGCACAGCAAATACCAAACTCAACAACAACAAGTCATGAATAAATACAGTCACAAAGAGGCTGCAGTTACCACTATTGCTATCAGTAAGTCGATTTAAACTTGTCCAATGCATAACTCTCTGATGAGTGTTCAGTCAGTAAAAATAAAATGTCTACGGCTGCAGATCCACTGTGTCGCATGGTCCGATAAAAATGCCTGCGACGGAATATGATCTTTCTTTTTATTTTAATGTAAACATATCGTCAGTGATCTGTAGCTCCAACATTATGTTATACTGCCGCACTCCAGACTTTGGCTGATAACACATGGTTCTGACACCACATTTTTCAAGGCAAGGCACCAAATAGATTATGGATTAGTGTGTGATCTCGATTTGAGGAACACCGTCAGCATGTTAACATCGTGCGTACTACTGTATATGTCATGCAGTGAATGTGAAAACACAGCTGTTTTCATACTGAGTTTCCGTCAAACATATGTCGCGAGAAGCTACAATTTAAGTATCTTAATGAAGAAGATTAACGTGCATGTTCAAAAACCCATCCAACATTAACATCTGACACTTCTCTGGTGGATGAGCAGTTAGATTACAGGCTATAGACTTTGATGAGGACTCATTTACTGCAGCTGACAGAGCAACATTTGGATATGTGCAAAATATAAAAAAAAATACACTGACGCAAGCTTAGATGAATACAGGAGTCTGCGCATGCATGCATCTACACACAAGCACACGCAGGATTCTCGTGCATTCATTATTTAGAGGGGTTAACCTACTGTTCTTCCAGGGTCACTTTAAGTTCTCAAATTAATTATAGAAATCACACTCCAGAAGTTTTCTCTCGTAACGCTGTGCTCAGCAGCTCACAAAAATAAAACGCAAGGTATCACTGAATATGTATGCATACAGAAAATACAAGTCAATATTTAACAGTTATGCAAGCTATTCCTATTTTGTTTTGTTTTTATCTACGTTGTCATTTAGCTCCTGTTATCCAGTCAAGCATATGGCTGTCGTTCCTCTGTTTATTGTTCTCTTGAAATGCTTTCACATCCGTTTGGATTCCTTCGGCTCCGATGCACATTTACGTTCTTTCTCCCTGTATTTCTTGGATGCATTGTTTTCACATGCAAACACACAAACTCGTGTATTTGTCACTAATGTTGCCGTAAAGTTTGGTTTCGTTGTAATGTACGCTCACTTGCCAGTTCATTAGGCACACTAGTGAAAGGGAATGCATTCTAATGTGAAAGGAGCGAATATGCAGATATTGTATGGGGTTTAAACCCTCTGAACAGCTATTGTAAACAAGTATTTCCATTTACAGTGAAGTGGTTTGGATACATTGAGAGACCACTGGTTGGTGTAAACAGTCACAACCACACAAGCAGAGTTTCCCCTGCAATGGTCCCCAAAGCCGCCTCCCCCCAGAGTCTCCACACCATAGACAGCGGCCGCTCACCTGCCGTGTAATTTAACCTGACGGAGAAAACGTAGCATGTGAAGCTATTTGCATTGTTCACTAATAAAATTTTACATCACTGCAACTTTTCAAAAGCCCATGTTTGTGTTCTTGGTTTTTTAGACAACAGAGATTTACAGTTATTTCAAGGGAGTTGGTTAAAACTGGAGGAAACGAATCCAGACGTAACGTGAGCTAGCTTAACTTCATAAGTGATAGCTAGCACAGTTAAATTGAAATTCAACAGTTTTCTTAAAATACGTTTTATTCGCTGATACTTTATTTAATCTTACATGCAGCAAATTTGTCCATAGAATACCACGTCTCAACAGCTTATGTTTAGTACTCATGTACATGAACTGCACAGGCTGCTGCTATTTGTCGCTAAATCCAATATCTGCGTAAATTAAAGACAGACTGATACAAAACGCATAATCTTATTTGATGTGCCATATATAGCCATGATTAGGGGCTTTTATTAAGACATTGCCCACCACCACCCACAAAAAATAAAAAAAAAACAGGGTCTCATGAAATTTTGCGGGAAACGCTGCACAAGGTTAATGAAAACTTCTTTGGGGGAAACTAGTAACTTCCTCTGCTCTCAATTAATTTCCTGTATTAAATTGGTGCTGTCCTTAGGAAAAATAATCTAATTCTTTCTTTCCTCTCACCTCCCTCTGCTGCGAGTTCAGGGTCAGCTGTAGAACAGCATCCTGGAGCGAGAAGACATTCGATATCTTGCTCGAGGACACTTCAGCAGGAAGGATGCTTGCCAATATGGGGCTTGAACCGAGGTCTTTAATTACACTGTACCCTCCAACTCCTTCCTGCACTACAACTCTCTTCTATGTCGTCACTCCGCCGCCACTCTCACGGGTATACGGCTCAGACATGGAGCATGCTTCAGCTCCCTGACCACTAGCGTCACTGCAGGCAGCCGAAAGCAAGGCGGTCTGAGGTGAGTGTGAGCGATCGCGGCGGAAGATGCTGCGGTACAGACATAAAAAAAAAAGGTGGAAAGGTTACATTTGTTTCATCACTCCATCTTAACCTTTCCCTAAGTATCTAATCTGCTAGCTCTCACTCAGAGTCAGAGTCTCTCTTCCGCCTTATTGCACCTTTTTCTGTTTCAACTCTCTTTTCCCATAGTCCCACCCTTCTATTCTTCCTCCCCTCTCCTTTCATCTCCTCCTCCCCAGCGCGCCACGTTTGTTTTGAAGTGAAATGAGTGTGTTTGAAGGGAAGCTGAATAGAGGAGGTGGAAGAGGAGGAGGAGGAGGAGGAGAGAGATGGGGGGGGGGGACTGTGGGAAGACGGCAGGTCCTATATATAGCGGTGAGCGTGGGTAGATACCGTATTGACAGGAAAGACACACGATTTCTATCCGAAGCAAAGCACGGGGAGAGAGAGAGGGATAATGAGCCAGAGAGCGTGAGAGAGAGAGAGCGAGAGAGAGAGAGAGCGAGAGAGAGAGAGCGAGAGAGAGAGAGAGAGAGAGAGAGAGAGAGAGAGAGAGAGAGAGAGAGAGAGAGAGGAAAGGAGACAAACGGTGTTATTTGTGTGTGCGCATAGCTGTGTCTTTGTGTGTGCGAGTGGCGGAAACGGCGAGAACAGCAATATATTATCAGTAAAACAAGCCAATTCAAGTAAACTCGCCAATGCTAAAGTTTTTGGGCTACCGTAATTCACAGCCCCCACCCCCATTAGAGGAATCTGTCTACTTTATTTATTTATTTATTTATTTTACACAGCTGCAGACTCCTAAGGTCCACATATGCAGCCAAGCCATTTTCAGACTCACAAAAGTTCACTTCAATCTCCTATTAAGACTGTAGTTTTTGAGCCAGGAATGTGTGGGTCACATGACTCAATTGTGTTTTTTTTTTTTTACGGGGTCACCTATCTGTGTAATAGGGGCTTATAAGTCATAATCTCCAAGCTATACTGCTGCCGAGTGCTCCCTCAGGTCGCCAGTCCAGTCCATCACCATTCACACTCACATGCACACCTACGGTCAATTTAGAATCACCAATCAACCTAACCAGCATGTCTTTGGACAGTGGGAGGAAGCCGGAGTACCCGGAGAGAACCCACGCAGACACAGGGAGAACATGCAAACTCCAAACAGAAAGGCCTAGTTGGCCCTGGAACCTTCTTGCTGTGAGGCAGCAGTGCTAACCACTGTGCCGCCCCGTACACATAACGCAGGGCTGCTGGTTGCACAGTGGAAAAGGCAGAATATTGACTAACTTTGTCATGTTATTAAAATTACAGTTGCAATACATGGAGTTTGTCAGGAATATAATACAACAGTAGCTCCACTGGTGTATCTCTCTGAGTTGACCTGTCAAGGATGAGAACTTGTCCACACAGTCCTGTTGAGCATTTGTGAATAAACTGCATCTCAAATTCCAAAAGCTGCTTTAAATTAACCATTAGCAATCTATGTATTCCATTGTAAAAGGATTTAACTAATATTGACTGTTTTGCGGCGGCTTCTCATTTACTCTCCTCTCTCTCTATGAAGTGTTAATCCCTCCCTCCGTTCTGGGACTGGACAAATTGACACCATGACTTTAACTTCCTCTTTTCTGCTAACCTGTTAAGCTGCATCTTCATTCTTTTTTTTTTTTCTTGTTCTCCTTGAACTTTTCCCTTCAATCCTCTCTCTGCTGCCTTACCACATCTCACTCTTATTATTCCTCACTGTCCCCAGCTTCTCTTACCTCCCACCTTCTCATCTTCCCCTAAATCCTTCACTTTATTTCGCCCTCAGTCCCATGGAGTGAGGCCTCCTCTCAGTGGCGGCTGTAAATGTAACTCTGAAGTAAAGTGACGCGCATGCGGGGATATCATCACCAGAAGCAAATCTACTAAAGTGAAGAGATAAATGTCAAAGTAACAATAAAGCAAGGTGCAATAATAGTTTTACGGCGCTCCGTATGTGTGTGTGTGTATGAATTTATCTCCCTCAGCCAGTTCACCGGTTATTGTTGTTTCGTTCTCAGGGGGGAGAAGAAAAGAGGCACAACTCTTAACTTCCTTGACTTTAATTGCACTCACATAAGTCCGGCTCTCTGCTCCTCACTTGAGCAGAGCCCTGAAACGATGCCAGCGCGAGAGCTGGACATTAATTCACAAAAACACACTAGACACTTTAAAACATTCGAGGTTCCACTGTAAGGAGTTTAATTTTTCACCCTGGAGCCGTAATTTACTGAGTTTGTGTCATTCGGAGAAAGACCTGGCGGCAACTTTAAGAGCTGCTTTGGTCAAAGTTTAACATATGACGTATCAGTTGCACTAAAGAGCTAACCCGCAAAGCAATCACTCTGACCAGGTGTTCACATCCATTTCCCGATAAAACTTCATCCAATTATATCAGATACATTTCTGGTTCGAGTCTGGTGGCTGAAACACGGCGCAGCCTTTTCTTTCAGTGCATGCATGCACAATCAATGCGTTCCTCCCACGGGGACTGTCACGGTTATTAAGTAATCAATAGCACTATTCCCATTAACGTTATTCCAGAATCAATACTGCATTCAGATCACAGCCATAAACCAGTCCATGCCATTAATAATCCAATCAACTAGTGTATGATCGCTGGAGAACGGGAATAGCCTCAGAGCAGTGTTGCGTTAACCGCAGCATTGATAAATAAAGTGAAGGTGGGTATCAAAGTGCTCCTAATGTGTCGCTGAGCATTGGCGGCTCCTGACCACTGAAACCCCAGGGGACAGGCTGGGGTTTGCTGTTTATTTACATGGGCTTGTTAAAGGAACTATGAGCCAAAGAGCTTATTTTGCAGCGTTTCAGAAGCCAGGTCAACCAGGTTATCTAATACACTAATGTATAAAGCAGGACAGTGTCTCACTTTAAGATAACAAGATCAGCTTGTTCAAATCAAAAGAAACATACTGAACTGTTGTTAGTGGGAGGGGCCTCTGTGGATCATCCAACACATATTGATCAGTTTGGGATCTAGTGAATTTGGAGGCCAGGTCAACACCTTGTGCTGTTCTTCATGTTTTTTTTTTTGAGTTGTTCCTAAAGTGTTTTTGCGTGTGTGTGTGTGTCATTGCTATGGGGGTCGGGGTGCCTGGTCTGGTCTAGGTGGGTGCTACATGTCTAAGTAACATCCACAGCCAGGTCCTAAAGTTTCCCAGCATAACATTGTATTGTCACAAGAAGGTCGATGTTATTTACTTCTCCTGTCAGTGGTTTGAATGTTGTGGCTGATCTGTGTATAACATTTGGTATCACAGAACTTATGACGTGATACAGGTACTCATCAGTAGCCGGACTGTGGGGTGTGTTTCAACCGATTCAGAAAGAAAAAAAAAAACTACCTCTGCACGCAACTGGATAGTCCTGCAACCAATCAGAGCCATTTTATTGTAAACAAATACGACTCCATGGCTCCACACCTTCACTGTTACTCTTCTGTCCACCCCTACCTAAAGCCCACCCAAACAATTTGATGCGTCCAGAAGATCTTTGTCGGAGCTTCATCAGTTCCCAACTGCCCACCACAAAAAATTGGTTTGGCTTCCTGGCTAACTTGTGAGTATGCTAACATATAAACGGTCAAAGTGTCTTAAATACATAACATATACCCTACAAACTCCTTTGCTGCCTAACCTATGAGTGCACTGGAGCTGCTATTATTTGAAAGTTTGTAGCTTGTAGCCGTGTTTAGTTCCTCTGTATCGCTCCTGTCTCTGCATCGCTGTTCACGACACTAATTGGCAACGCTAAACAGATGCTTCATTCTGCTGCTTCTGCCTCATTGAAGCTTTCCACTAGAGGTGTTCAGTCCATGTATGAATGAATCTTGGTCAACAAAGTTTCAAAGCAAACTGACTACACTGGATCACCATCATTGATAGTGAATGAATCAATAGCTTTTAGCAATGAAGCACCCCCTCACTGGTGACTAAAGGTGGGGATCAAAAACTAGTTCCCACTTAGAACCGCTTCCAATTTTTACAATCCTTTGGAATTATATGACTCTGGCGTTATCGATTCCTCTGAATGATGCTCCCACGTAAGACTGACAGCGCTGTGGAGGTGTCCATGAAAGTGAATATTTAACTTATCTCTAGGGATTTTTAGCTGCTACGACATTCAGCAAGAAAGAATATTTTATCCACATTCATTATATGCGTCCATCCCCACACCGTGCAAAGGCACAAATACAAGCAACATGCCCGAAGGACCTGTTTGCCGAACATGGTATTCAGCTCCAAGAATGCCATGTTTTGCATACGAGTGCTGCTACCGCCCCAAACAAGCAGCACTGTGACCTCTGTTGACAGGGTTAATGTTAAATAGCAGGAATTCAATATTTTCAAGTGTTAAGAAGAGGGTCTGGCCTGAATGCCTGATTTTCCTTTATTTCTTATACTTCTCATATTTTGTAATTTATTGTTTAATATGTTTAAGAGTCAAAAGGAAATTGTGATTGGACTGCTTTGGTGCTGAAGACCGTGCAGAACTACTTCATCCACAATGAAAACTGAACAGGAATCGATAATGGAATAGATAAAAGAATTGGACCGATGATAAAATCTAATCACTTCACATCCCTACTGGTGACTGAGAGAGCTGTTGTGAGCTCAGCTGTGGTTCACAACGTGTTCCCTCCATGTTAAAAGATGTTAAAGATTGCAAATGCAACAAAAACAACCCAGGAAGCTTTTTGTAAAGGCTCATGTTTTCCTGAATTTAAGGTAACAGTTTGAACCAGCGACGGACTGAACACACCAATGAATGACAGTCTGAATCATGGTTGGCGTTGGGACTTGTGAGTCTTCTGAATGAAAGGGTTCAAAGCATAGACTGTATATAAATATGGATGACGCGTCACCACTTCCTTGCATTGGCCAAACTGACATTATTTTCCCAGGAATACGGGCAGCGCCATCTTGTGAGTTTGGAGCCAGAGTCTGCACAGTGGCAGTACAACTGACAACTGGTAGTCGCCATTATGTCACATCCTGTTTCTAAAGCGTCAAATAACTAACTAAAACGAAACCTATCCAAAAAATCTAAACTTGAACATGCATCAACACTATATTAACTACTTTCAATGACAGAAACCATCCTTGAAAAAAATATATATGACATGTATTTTAGTGTTTTAGTTTGGCCCAAGTCCCATCCACTAACATGGAGGGGGCGGAGCTTATGACCTATACTGCAGCCAGACACCAGGGGGAGCTCTACTTGCTTTGGCTTCACTTTAGAGGAGCTGTTCCGCCGTCCATATTTATACAGTCTATGGTTCTAATCAACACAGTTATTCATAATTTCCTCCCCTACTTACCCCTGCAACTCATATTGTTATTATTATAGGCAGCAATGCAATGTATTTACTGGGAGTCATGGTGCTTACTTATTTAACCTATAAAATAAACATCAGGTTTAAAGAACGACTTTATACTGTTCTAAAATGCATTAAACCACAATACAGTTTTAATCTCGCTCCACATGGGAGTTCACATTGCCACAGATATCCAATCCAAAGGTACTTACAGCGCGCCAAGATGCTATAACTTCAAACACTTAGTTGACACATGTTATCGAAGTTCTCTTTGAAGCTTTATCGCCCTCCTTCCTGTACAAAAACTCCCCAGGCTCTAGCCATAAAAAAATAATAGCTAGTTAAGAGCTTCCTGATAACGGCAGTCACGTTGTTCACGCACCAGCAGGAAGAACACGGAGGCGTAAAGAAAGCCTGTTTACCTTTAGCACAAGCTAATCAAACTTGCAGATATCCTTTAATCAGCCAGCGTCTTTGTGTTCTCGTCTCAGTTAAACAGGAACACGGTCTTCTTCTTTCTTTCTTTTTTTTTTTTTTGTCAATGGCTGCAGCCTGCTTAGCAGAAAGCGTTCTCAGTCACAGAGCGAGGTTTAATGGAGGTTAAGAAAAGCTTCACCCTAGAGCAAGTGACTCTTCTCAGAGCCACGTCCCCACCAGCAACAGACACACACACACACACACACACACACACACATCAACGCTACCCGTCAGGTACGGCGTATTCTTTATCTAAACAGACAATAATCTAACCATCAGAGGTAGTTCTGTGCACGCGCAGGAAGCAACAACATCGACAATACCTTCAGATATACTCCAGACTAAAACACACACACGCTAACAAACACACAAAAACAATAAAGTAGGTCTAGGCTGTGCCAGATCAGTGCAGCAAGGCGAAGCTAATGGATGCAGACAATAGGTGTGTGTGTGTTTAAGACTGTCTGTGTACTTCCCTCTGTGATCGCACGCCACGCGTAGACAGACCGATCGTGTGTTGTTGCAGCGCTGAGGGGCCATGTGCGACCCCGACCTCAGCCACTGGCATGACCTCAACCCGATGATGGAGTCAGGTGCGTGCGCGTCCGTGACAGCGCTGTTTAGAAACACAGCACGCATTAAGGTGTAGAGTGAAGCCGGTGAGACGTGAAGTAATTGAAATCTGGAGGCGAAGCCAGCATACGTCCTCCGTCTGAGCTACGCCGGACATCACAGCGTGCCGTGTCAGAGCTTAGACAGCATTTGTCATACTTGGCGGTCTGGGCTGCGTCCACAGATTGGACGGATTAAAATACTGGCAGTGTACTTGTTCACACCATCTTGTTTGTATTAGATGCGAAAATCCAAAGCTAAGCTGCATATGCAATCTCAAAAAACGATATATAGTTTTCTTTATCGTTAACAGTATGCAGAGCCTCTAGGGAATTCGTCTAAAGCATTATGTTGCATGAATACAAGAACAAGTTTGGAAAGCAGAAAACAGAACACAGTAGAACAATGTAAACTTACAATATGAATAATAATGACATAAAATAGAGATTTGTATGCCAATGTATCCCACCTATCACCGGGACAGCACACATTGTACAGTGCAGCTGTGGTTTTTAACCTCAGGGTTTCGACAGTTGGGACGGGGCTCGGCTCAGCACGCACACAGGCTGAAAACAACTTGAGGTCCTTGAGTCGACAGCAACAATGCTTGTTCACCATATGTGCAACAAAATCTGAAAAAATCGAGTCTTTTTTTTTTTTTTTTTTGGAAAAAGTTGAAATAAATGCTAATTATCCACAAGGTCTACATGAGAACTAGTGTAACTAGCTCCTTAGCTGAAACAGAGCAGCCTCTCTCACTGTCGAGCAGCAGGATGTGTTTATTTGGTGTTATTAAATTGGTCTCAACGCTCTGTGTTTCCTGTTTGGTGGATCTGACCACATTTGGGTAAAACTCCACTTACAGTAACTTCATTAGGTCTAAGAAGTTGTTAGTATAGAAGAAGAGGGGTCTT
The DNA here is from genome assembly GCF_963514085.1 of Chelon labrosus. Classification (NCBI taxonomy): domain Eukaryota; kingdom Metazoa; phylum Chordata; class Actinopteri; order Mugiliformes; family Mugilidae; genus Chelon; species Chelon labrosus. The sequence goes on from NC_140358.1 coordinate 22,063,165, forward strand.
CATATTTCATCCCCACTTCCACACAACTCGTAAGTAGGTGAAGACGAATCCCATAAAGCATCCTGACCTCTTCATATTTCTTTTCCACGTTGGAAATAGGTAATATTGCGAAAGAAATACATATTTTTCTACTAAATTGGTAAATATGGCATTGGTCAATCATGTTATCCTCGTTTACATTTAAAGACTGGTCTATTTTAGTGTACTGGACTGCTGTCCATGGTGCTGAACCCTGGATTCCACAAGATGCGGGAGCTGTCCAGGGTTCCTATTTCTGATGAAGCTCTAGTATTGGTTCACGGAGCTGACAAGTCTTTTTATTTAAATCATTGATCATCTGTTTTTGTGGCACCAACTGGTCCTGATCTGAATAACAAAGTTGAAGTGAAGGAAAAATACTTATTTTATCTGAATACATATGCGTTGAAGTTGCTTTGCAACTGTCAAAGAAAAAAAAAGTATTATTGCAAATCTGGAGTATTTAAGCTGCAAAGGAGTTCTCCAACAACTTTTTCTTGAAGCTGTGGGTCACATGAGATGGATTAAGAAAAGAATCAATACGCCAGTCAAAATATCTCAACTATTAGCCTGGCTGAATATAAAACAAGCTCTGAAGTAGACGCATCCTGCACTACCCCATGTCCAGTCCATTTTTTTTTTGTGAAGCCCATCCATAAATTTTCTGAAGAATGGTCGGAGTGGAGCTGTGGTGACAGGTTATGCCCAGATAGACAAGTCGCAACTTAAGATAGTACACATATGTCCCTTAAGGGGCTGCAGGCATTGACATGGGGAGTTATGTAAAGATTAACCCCTGTGTAGTTGCCAGGAATAGGCAATTAACTATAGAGACCTGTTACTTGGAATTTTTTTTAACAATGAGATCTATGGGGAATAAGCTGGGATAGGCTCCAGCAGACCCCCGTGACCCTTAACAGGAATAAGCGGGTACAGAAGATGAATGAATGAATGAATTTATGGGGAATATATCAGTTTTGGAGTTAGCCTCAAATAGCCACTTGAGGAACTGCTAGTGTTGCCTTCATTTTTCTGTCCCCAAGTTTTGCAGAAGTTTGCATCCCCAAATTTGTAACGCAGGATTTTTATTCATTTTTTTTATAAATCCGTAGTCATCAAATCCTCATGACATCACCATGGTTTCAAAGATATTATTGCGTCAATTACTGAAGGCTTGAAGCAACTGTTTTTGTAAGATGTTATGTAACTGGATTGGTTAAAATTGGTTATTTTCACCTTTAGGTATATTTCATATACGTGTTAATCTTCTGCCTCGGTAAATCATTTCACTCCTCTGCATATACAGCGTTATCATTCCCACCTCAGCATTGCTCATTGCCCAAAGGACGCCACAAAGCCACGTCTGACATGTGAAGAGAGACATCACCGGTGTTACGTATGTAATGTGCGTAATTAAACACTATCAAGCCTAAACAGATGATGTCGAGCCTTTACCCTGGAAAGAGAGGAGGGAACTGAATGTAAAGAGGACGGAAATAGAGAAACCAAAAACAGACACAAAGCTGTGAGTCATGAAAGGAAGAGACAGAGGAAACATCGAGATAGAAAGAGAAAAAAAAAAAAAAGAGTCTCCAAACGGCGTTAAAATAAAACCAGCTAAATCAGTTGATTATATAAATAAGCTTTGAAATTTGCGAGGACAACAGAGAGAGGGAGGCAGAGGGAGGAAATGAAAGCCCACAGGGAAGGAGATAGCCGTGGATGAAAGAAAGGAAGAGAGAGGAGTGGGTAAATTCATTTTGAGGTTTGAAATTAAAACAGCTAAATGATCCGATTATCTAAACAAACCCGCCGCTTTGTGTCGGACACCAGCGAATTCAGAGACAGAAGTGGTGTTGGAGGAGGAGGAGGAAGAGGAGGAGGAGTAAGGTTTAGGAAGCAGCAAGACCCATTAAATTAAGAACAGCAAAATGAACTGATGTTCCTAAACAAGCTCAGAGATTTGCGAGGCTAATTACTGCAAACGAGGTCGGCACGCCACAACAATCTGCAATCACAGACGCTAAAAGAAGCAGGCAAACGTGGCATCATAGCGAGATGTGGTCAAGACGCACAAGGCGCTCTCTGGCTTTCTCACAAACAAACACACACACACACACAAAAAGAAAAACACACGAGAAGATACACTTGACAATTTCCTCTGTTTCACACTGGTTGACAGGCATGCCTTTGAGCAAGAATCAAAGCGGGTAATCCGAGCAAGCGTTATGGGACTAAAACTCCCATAATGCCCTGCAAATTCAAACTTGCCATGAGGGTTAAGATATTTATGTGAAAGGCCACAAATCTGTTTAAAAAAAAAAAAAGACAAAAAGAGAATGAGCTATATTAAGAAGTGTGACCCAACTCAACTCGACGGGCTCTGCATTTAAACCCATCTCTCATCTGCATATATACATATTCTACATTTGCAAATTCAGGGGGGGAAACAACTCAATTTTCTCTCTCTCTCTTTGGTTTAAAGCTTATGTGAATAATGTAATACACAGACACACACACACCACCGAACTCCAGCCCAGAGGCCACATCTGAATACATGCACCAGGTTGCGTCGGCCAGCATGTCCACAAGCATCTGAATGACAGAAACTTTCTCAACCTTATCCATTAGCCGAGGGCTGCCAAGTCAATTTGCCTCCGCAAAAGAATAACTCTGATGAATTTTAATAAGTGCGGCTTTGGAGGAAAAGACAACCTAAAAGATTCAAAGCCTAATGTCGGTGCTTGTGCAGGGTGTTGATTTTAACAGGTGCTGCTGAATGGAGGACTGGAAGGATGTCTATGCAGCTGCTTCACTTGTAAACAGATTTTCTTGTTAAGGGGGCATTTTTAATGAACTGCATGTACAGTTGAGGGGTTGTGAACTTGTCAACCACTAATCAAACCAAAAGTTGAAGAACTGTAACTCTGCTGTGAGAAATAAAACAAAAAGATAAATAAATAACAACAGAAAGCAAAACGCGAGTGAATGAAAGGTCAGGTTTCACATTTTAACTGTGAATATTTTTTATATTTCTAACGTTTGCTAGCCTCAAGGGCCTGAATTTTACCGTTTACCGTTGCTTGCCAACACTCTAGGATTCTCCATGCACTTGTTGACTTATTGCGAAAGTACTGACGGTAATCATTCAGACTTAAAATCCCAAATATCATGCTTATGATCAGTCTGGGCAACACAATGAGTGTGGGAGCAGATCGAGAGGTTTAACAGAGGGTCTGCAAACCTGTGAAATACTTCAAAATGAGTGACTTTGGCATTAGGCAACCGCACACTCCTCATTTATTCTCGTTGAGCGTTGGGAACCCCTGGCCTATAGCGACCTGAGAAGCTCTGAGTGATACGCGAGTGCACTGATGTGTGAGGGCTGCTGTCCATGGTGCTGAACTGCATGGGCTGCGGGAGCTGTCCCTGTTTCTCAAGGCACTGAAGACCGTAGAGTCCAAATGATGATGCTACGTGGAACTGACAAGTTTTTCTATTTCAAATGATTTATAATTTTCCCCTTTGTCATATTATATGAGGTTACAACTCTGATCTAAATGGCAAAGATGAAATGAAGGAAAAATAATGCTGTTGACTGACTGAGCGACCGATTTGCAAATCTTAATTTAGCTTTTAAGCTACAAAGGAGTTATTACTTTCATTATCACTAGCTGTTACTTTTTCTCAAAGCTGTGGGGCACATAAGAGACTGATTAAAAGAGGAGTGAAAGTGGCAGAGACGGGTGAATTGGGGGATAAATTGGCCAGAAACACCAGTAAGAGTTGAGATATGACAGTAAACAGAAACTAAACTGATGTGTACAGTAGATAAAATACATAAAATAGATTTTACTGTCTGTGTATAAAACAGTGGAACCATTTCCCATGGTTATATATGCAAAACAAAAACGATTAAAGTCTATTTTGCAGTCACATAAACTTTATAGACTAATGTAAACTGTGGGAAGTCGCCGATGCAGCGTGCCCAGTGATGGGAAAATGATCAGACCTCTCAAATATTGTATCTAAGCCGTCATTTGAAACGTTAACGGCACAGAAGAGCCTTTGTTAAATTTCATTAGTCGCAATAAAGTTGAGATAACCTTCATCGCAGTCAAATGACATCCAACCGCGGGGAAATGATGCGCTCAAATAAAACCTTCAGATCACTCTGGTTCCATTTTACGAAGCGCTGAACGGGAAGTGTCTCAGCAGTCAAACTGTGAATAAAACGTGAAAGGGCTGATTCTGATACAATCATCAGAGTTACTCTTCCCCTCGACGCGAGACAGCCGCAGTACCTGTTAGTAAGCCTATTACCATCAAGCCTCCCCTAATCAGCTCTCCTCTTACAGATTGTTTCGGCCTAATCTCTTGCCAGCCCCTTAACTACGGAGCTCTCTTAAATATCGATCAAGATAAACCGCTTTTAGGCCAAATATTTAGCTACTCAGAGTGGAACTTTCTCAGATTAGTTGGGATTCTGCGCCACACTTTTTTATTGCCGTTCCAAAAAGCATCATGTTTTGCACCCAAACATAAATCCGTTTCCATGCTGGTGCTGTTTTTGCAGTCCGTGTATGCTTTTTTTACATTTTTTTTCTTCTACTTCTTTCAACTCGGCGTCTTCGAGTTTTCCACCCGCTCCATTTGGAACGGAGTCCACTCTCCGCTTGCATTTTAAATGACTTTTAAAGTGAAGGAGCAGCTTGCACTCTGTCTGTGCGGGCACTAATAATTTGATAAGGGTAAGAACATCTTGTCTACCTTTGTGGTTTTTAGTGTAGGCACGCAGATGTGTGTGCCCTCCTCGTCTGACAGCCAAAAACACCTTTAGTGAATAAAACATCGGGTATAAAGCCTCGGTACTTTAATACAATCTGACGGCCCCAACGGTTGCTAACATTTGGGTTGCGGATGTCTGTTGGGGGGGGTTGCGCAGGGGCACGGAAAGAGGGATGGATAACATACAGTGGCAGTCAAAATATATAATTTTTTTTATGACTGACCATCTGCTTAATAGTCTCCTGCATTGCAGCAATGAGTAGCAACTTTCACCAGGCACAGAAAGCCCACCATGAGACTTCTCCACATGTTGAAGCTGCATGGGCTGCTGCTGCTGTTCCCTGCGCGGCATATAAAGAGTTTCGAGAGTGGTATCTTTTCTCAGCCTCCCCCAAACCATAAACACAAGAAAAAGTGGGTGGGATTTTACGGTCACTGTCTGTTCTAACATAAACTGTAAGAGTTAGCATGTTTTACGTCCAAATAGGATAACTAGTTAACTAGATTTTGTTGTTTTTTATGCTCCATTCGATATAATAAAGAGCACGTGGCCTGTGGCTCAGTGGGTAGAGTTGGTTGTCAACAAACCACAGCGGTTCAGTCCCTTGATCCTTGAGCAAGACACTGAACTGGTAGGCTCTGGTACATGAATGAAATGGGTAGATGTGTCATCGTGATTGGAGAGCTCTGAGCACCAACAGGTGAAAAGGTTTCATATAAATACAAGACCTTTTACCGTTCACTAACCATTCTCCAAGTGGTCCTAAAAGTGTCTAATTTTCTTATAATGAATGTGAAGAGACTTGTAGGGAGCCCAGCCAGAGAGGCATGAATGGTGTTGGAACCTGACTCCGAAAACTTCATGAAGCTGGTGCAAAGTGATTTATTTCCAGAATAAAAAAATAAAATAAAATAAAATAAAAAAACGGTGCCACCATGCTGCAGTTAACTTGACTTAAATGAAGACAAATCTACTCATATTAACAAACCTTAACTCAGTTACACTCTGACTTCCATCTCCCTCCACAGCTAAAATGCCTCTGCCTCTATAGAGCCCTTAATCTGCAGGAAACTAATCTAGGCAGAACCATAACAAGACACAGCAACCTTTCCTAAACAGGTACGTGACAAATGCATTAAATTCTGAATGCATTCTGAAACTGAACACCTTTATCCTGCACTACCTACGACAAAGACAACACATTCTTAATTTACATCCCCCCTCACACATGGCTGATTTAACCCTCTGCTTAAATATCATTTCCTTGGAAACACTGGTGAGTATGGAAATTAAAAAAGAGCATGATGAACTTATTCAGGTGTTCAATACTTGTACAACTAACCAAATGTACAACTAACTGTGATCTGCAAGTTGCAAATCAATCATGGAGAAACGCTACGGCTTAAATAAACTAATCATAAGCACGGTTATACCACTATAACACTAATATGTGAAAATGTGAACAAATGGCGTAATCTCACCCTCTTTGTCACAACGCTGCTTTAAAAACACCAACACCAACATATAAAAGGACAGGCGCAGCTAGCTAATAGAAGAGGGGGCTCCGTGCGTGTGTGGAAAAGTGCCGCTCGCACACAAACGAGGACCGGCTTCAGTCGCGACAGGAAACGCCTTCTCCCACATGCTGCGAAAGCAACGACACACTTCCTCAGAAGTGCGTTCACAAGTGCTCGCTTTCGCTCATAAAAGCCAGCACTTCTCTAAACTCTCGCGCGGGCTAATCTGTTTACATGTGAATTTTCAATATCCCAGTCATACATAAATACTCGGAATATTATTAGCATGCAAACAAGGTTTAAGCCGCGGGTGAAAACAAACAGTAACTGGAATGAGGTGTAAACATGCCTCAGTATTAAAATGACTATTTCCCATCTATCTTTTTCGGGTTTGTTATAATTGGGAGGTGTTGTGGGATGAGCGGAGGCGAGCGAAGATGGAGCTTTTTTTTTTTCTTTTAGGTGGAAATAATCTATCCTGACTTTGGAAACCAGTGTTCACTCAGCGAGGTCAATCACTGTAGACTAAAAACCTAGTGCGGGTTATTTAAATAGGGCATGCAATCTGCGTACAGCACGTGTGGGGTTTATCCTTGACAGCTAAAAACACCTCTAATGAATAAAACATCATTTGTGAAGCCTCGCGACATAATCCCATCTGAAGGTGCCGACCACCAGCAGAGCCGCTACTCTCTGGTGATGGACTTCATCATCCAGCTGACGCGCAGGAGAGAAGACTTTCCCCACCCGCCGCAGAATCCAAATGCGAAATCCAAACGTACCAGGATAATGTGATGGAAGGGTACAAGCAGGAGACGACTGGTCGGTGATATGATTAAATCATGTCGTACTTAAGTGTCGTGTTTATGCGACGGTCGTGTTTCTCGCAGCACTTGAAAGCAGCGCGCGGCAGAGAGGTCCGAAGTCTCTGAGACTATGAGGTGAAATCGTGTCAAACTCACCGAGAGGCACGAGGCCCCCGTCGCAGCACTGTAATTGACTGCGTGTGTGCGTGCGTGCTAAAAATACACGAACTCACCAAGACACTTTTGTCTTGTGTCACTCTGCTGGAAATAGCTTGAAGGGTGACATGGGGGAAGGCAAGTTGAAGTAAGGAGCGGACGGACGGATGAATGAGAAGTGGGAGCAGATAGAGAGGAAAAAACGGAGAGAGAGAGAGAGAGAGAGAGCATGTAAATCGTGGGAGAGAGGAGGAGATGGTAAGAGGGAAAGGGGCAAAGATAGAAACAAAAAGATAGAGAGAGCGCCTCTGGCCTGTTCTCGTTCCTTCTTGTTTAGGAGCGGTTTAATGGCTGCGACACACACACACACACAAACACACACACATACACGCAGAGTCTCTGGACTAGACAACAGACTGACCACGCATCTTATGCTGCATTTAGGTGACACTGGAAATATGGATTCAGTGTGTGAACCTGGCGAAACAACAACTAATGTGGCCTGACATGATAGCAGTTTTGTAATTAACCCCTCGCCGTTCCGACGGCCCCGCAATTTTCCCGACTAAACCGGGGATTAACTCAGCCCCCAGTCTGTGTGCCAACCCATGTTATACAGCGCTGGGAAGCTTAATTTCCTGAGGTTTTAATGATGCACACCATTTCAGGGTACAATCCTAACCGCCGGCTCGGTAATCACTTATAGCAGAGGAGTCACAAACACACAAAAAAAATGATACCATTCATCTATTTAGCCTCACAGTATTCCAAGAGACAATAAAACTCCAACCAAAATGGTCCTGTCGCATTGCAAAAGGTCCAGTAAATGTCCTCCAGTAAAATAGTTAGTCCACGCCAAGCCTTAGATCTATAAAGTGAGAATGTCTGCTGCGGCAACTTTTCACAATGTTCTGTTAAAAGCGCATATTTGTATCATATCTTGATCGTAATGTTAGCTAGCTTTTATGTATTAGCCACACCGTCATACCAAAACAGCTCTCAACTTTTGACTGACACCTCACTTGACCCAATAGACGACTGTTTTCCATGTCTGCAGTGGTCGGCTGGTGTAAAATATTCATTTTTTGTCAGTATTTTTGTCAAATTTGTAATTGTACTAGGTAAGACTTGGAAGCTGTGGTCCCATTTTGAAGGAAAATACTATTAGGCTGCCGTAAAATACTTCTTATTCAGTGTATTCAAACTGTTGTTACTCAGTGCCAGTGTTATCTTTCAGAAGAGGCCAAAACCACGCCTGTACTCCAAATAGTTCAAGAACAGCTTTAACTTTACTCCGGGAATACCTTTCTAAGGCAAAAATGACAGGAATGTTATGGGGTCAACCCAACCACGTTATAAAATAAAAAACAGTTCCAATGAGCAAAGCAGACTGTGAGACTGTTTTTTTTTGTTTTTTTTTGTAAAAAGACAATGCACGTTTCTGAAAGCTAACTTTAAAGCATCAGAAGAGAAATTTCATTCATTTTGCAAACGCATAGTTGCAGTCTAACCAGTGGCAGATCAGGAGATCTGGGTGTGATGTGGTGGTATGTCCTATTGCAACTCAAACTCTAACCCTGATGTGTTGTATTTATTTATTTTCTTTTAAACTTGTAGCCTTCAATTGGCTCAAGCAATCCGTAAATCCATCATGAAATCAAGAGCCCCTTTTATGATGCCATGACAGCCGTTCACAGCATTTACACTCCGCAATTATATCTACGGTTCAGGGAACGATTCAGATGACTTTACTTAAAGATCCACAGGAAACGATCAATGCGCGTAATCCTGTGTTATGGTTTGTGCTTTTACGTCACTGGCAGGAGTGTCTGTGGTTGCACACTCTACTAAAACCACATCAAACCACGTCTTAAATTAATGCAAACTCAGCCTTTATTGCTTCTACTTCACAATAAATGACTAAAATCCCTTTATTGTGTCCAGTAATCGTGGGTGTCTCCACTTCAACCACTAATATTTTGCAGATTCCTGTGAATCTTGTGCATTTCAGGTAATTCTGAATCTGGTTTTAGACCGTCGAACCCTGCCATCAACAGTAAAACCTATTATTTAAGCGGTAATTACACAACTGAACAGTCCCTGCAGTGGTTACAGTTGCTTTCTTCATGCAGCTTACATTAGATAAATATAAATGGCAGCATGGCTAGGCAAGTGAGAAAACATGTTTCTTGGTAATTTGGAAGAATCAACTTAAAATCAACGCAAGGCATAGGAATTTGGGTTTATAAGAATAAATTATTTGTGCTTATGTCTGTGATGGTTTGCCTGACGCTGATAAACGACTGGAGGTTATTGTTTTGCCCAAATTTCCATTTATCACACCAATCCTTGTTTCGAGAACTGCAAAGCAAGTACATTCCACGATAAGATAAATGGTAGGAGTGACATTTAGATGGCAGCAAATACGGAAGCTGAATCAACAACTCGCAGTAAATGTCATTCTTACAGTAGTCGCACATAAACTGCAACTTTTGGCTGTTCAGACAAAATATCAGATTTGTTTTCCGCTTACTTTCCCCGCTCCTCTCCCGCTGTGATGAAACAGCAGCCGGCACACACTTTCTAGGAGAGTAATGCAAGTAACAACGCAGCAATTTGACTGACCTCTCTCACACCGCCGCCCACTGAAAGTTAACTTCTCGCCCATCCCTCACAGAGATGAGAGACGTAGAGTCCCAGTATCGGACAGAGCAATAGATAGCTCCATAAAGGCGGAGAGATTTGTAGCTGAGGCCAGTGCGTGTGTTTGTGTGGATGTGGGTTTGATGTGGTGGGACAGAGTTTATGAACCCATAAAGTCTTCAGGGATAAAAGTCACCCGATGCTAGGAGGTTAAACGGCAAACAGAAAAAGCGAGAGAGAGAGAGTGGGAGAGAGCCATGGCACAGATGACAGAACAAGAGTCCCTCTGCAGATGTTTCTACTTCAGTTAAAATCCGGTTCCTTCAACCACTTCCTAAAAATCCTAATGCAAGTTAGTTTTTCTGTGTGTATAAGAGATGCTTTTTGCTGCATGTGTCAATGTGCATCTAGTTTTACACCCCAGGTGTGTTACTTTGAAAATATATATAGAATATCAAGTGGCTAGATAGCATAAGGTGTGAAAGCGCAGTTAAAATGCACAAAAGTAAGATCAACTTGAGGCTAATCAACAATCATTTCTGCCTACTCAGAGTATGATTGTTGCTAGGCACTAGTCAACCCCCCTGTGATAAGGTAATACAGTGTAGTTCAATCTAACTTTTTGAACTTCTAAATAGATCCTGGGTTACAAAATGCTGACAACTGATCAAAACATTTAATCGCGATTAATCGCAGGATCTCCAGTGTGAAGGTGCAATTAATCGCAAATTAATCACACTTTTAATCTGTTCTGTAAGGGGTTATTTTTCAAGTTTTTAATACTTTTCTGCAGGTGGATTGTTCCTGTCAGGAGAGCCATCTGCCGGGGCTCTGGAGCTGAGCTTGCCATTCAGAGGACCCTTTGGTTTGCCCTTTTTTTCCACATCACTGCTTCTGCTTCGCTTCCCGATTTCCCAAACGACGTGTCGGGCCGACGGTCAAATCAGAGAACGTTAAAAGAATTTTCTGGTGTTAAAAACAATGATCGCTAATGTTGACAGCACTAATTTAATAAAACTGAATAAAACTTTCACTATTCAGTTTGACTCACTCCTTTTCATAAATGTCTCATTGTTTGATATGTATGATATGATTTACTACCTTTTTATTAAATGTTCGGACAAATCAAAGGCTCCTTTGACACATTAAAGCTAATTATAAAATCTAACACTTGCAAAGCTTTTCTTGTGTTTGATCGTCCTTCACAAAGAAACTTGAAATAAAACATGTTTTGTTGACAAAACTGTTTCCTGAAGATCACTTTTTGGTTTCTTGCCATGAGGAATTTGTAGAATTTGTCTTTACAGGCAGTGTCCCAAACAGTGGGTGTAGAGTACGTCTGTCTGAAGGAAATAAGAGAAACTGCAGGTGACTTAACGTAACACAGCTGCCAATTCAAATAGCTTGTGTAGTCGTAATTGCAGATGATGAATTTCACCATCCAGTCATCGGCTCCTGATTCACTCAGCTAGCAAGCAGCGTCATTAGCGACAACAATAAAACAACAACTCAGACAGTTCAGCTTCTCATTAATATTCAGGACACAGGTGGAGGACAGCAGCCTGACACTGACACACACACATGAATGTGCCAGTTCACATGCACACGCAAAACCATGACTCACTCTCCTTAACCCCCCCAGTCCTGCTTTCATCAAAACACCAAAGCAGCAATGCATTGTTTTTAGTCACTCTGGTTTCTACTACACCGTTCCACTACTGAAGCTCCTCTCTCTCTCTGTATGTGTCTGTCTTCTGATGCTGATTGCACCCAGCGGTGTTGATTAACGTTACAAAAGGCAGAGAGGCTGTTATTAAAAGTAATAATAATTTAAATTGTTGCAGCTTAGTATTATTATTATTTATTCTGATTGACTCACAACATTTTGTAAGGAGGATATACACCGATCAGCCCTAACATTATGATCACCTTCCTAATATTGTGTGGGTCTCCCTTGTGCTTCCAAAACAGTTGTGACTCATCAGAGAATGGACATGGGCCTTCTGAGGGTGTCCTGTGGTGTTGCTAGTGGGTTAGAGGTTTGGGTCCGGTGCATCCCACACATACTTGATCAGTTTGTTTTCTGAGTTGTTCCTAAAGTGTTTTTGTGTGTGTGCCTGCGTCAGGCTGCATCCTGCTGGGGATGGCTGCTGCCATCAAAGAGTGTCATTGCTATGGGGTGGGGGTGCCTGGTCTGGTGGGTGCTACATGTCTAAGTAGCATTCACATGAATGAATGCCAGGTCCAAAAGTTTCCCAGCAGAACATTGTATTGTCACAGGATGGTCAAAGTTATTTACTTATGTTATATCCTGTCAGTGGTTTTAATGTTGTGGCTGATCGGTGTAGTATATCGTCACAAAATTTAATTAAACAATGCACAATGGAAAAATATTTTAGTTGTTAGTAACTGCCTTGCTCGCGCTATGTTTTTAATTGGATCTTAATCAAAACCGAAGCACAAAAGAGCGACACAAAACGAGTGGAAAACAAAACCGAAGTTTCAAATGGGACTCCAACCCCAGTTTTCTGATTACAAGTCACATCAGTGACTGGAACCACCAGCCCGTCTCCATATAAACTCCTAGTGTAGACTTTTGCCGGTGTTATGCTCGTATTGCACCTTCATTCACGTCACAGTCAGAGGTCAGTGTCCATTCACACCAGTGCTGGCGCCACGAGGGGAACCATTTCAATCACTGTGCCCCTTCACCCGCATAGAGCACGTCAATATTTTCCACCCGTCATCGACATCATCACCACAAAAGACAACAATATGCTCTGCTACGTATCCAAGCAGCTTCTTCACTTCCAAGGATGACGGAGGCGTCTCCAGTCTCAGACTAGAGCTCTTCTGATGGTACTGCAGTTTAACTTTTATGCAAAACTCAAAGGAACACATACTCCCACTTGCCTGTGCAGCATCGGCGTTGTAATTGGGTGAATGCTGGAGTAACTGGTTGGAACGCTTTGTGTTCTGCAACATGCTCCTGCAATCATCATAACATTCATTCTGGAAATACAAGATTATTTGCATTTTTTGTTTGTGCTGTCATCTCGTTACGTTTTAATTTAATAGAGTATAACATTTCAGTCACTGTAAAACGTGTGTCCTTGCATTTATCCATACTAGGGTGATGTTTCCTTTTGTGTTTAGTCCCTAACCCTAACCCTTACTTAATATTGTCTCCTGTGGTCCATACCCCATCCTCCCCAACCCCAAAAATCATGCCCCCAAATATACCCCCTGCCTTCCCTCTCTGGATCTTTGTTCCGGCATTGACACTGACGCCCACAAATCAATTGATGAAAACACCGGGACTATTTTGCAAACTTGCCGAGTAGCTGATGGGGACCTTCAGGAAATTCAAGGACAAAGGTTATCCTTTCTATTCAAGCAACAGCAGTTTCTTAGGAGTGTACCTTGAGGGGACACATGACCTTTCCAGTGATGTGACCTCAGACATATTATCATTTATATTAGGTGGCGCTGTAAGGTCTTTCGTCCTACTGTGTTTCATTCCTTAACTATAAACACCCTAACCTCACTTCTGACTTGGACCAGGAGTTCAGTTGACACAGAATTTTTAAAGCAGCTATTTCACGTCATTCTTGCCACTATCTACATTATGTTTTGTGGAACCCAATAAATAGGACAGTGTAAATGCATGTGACAGAACTCACAACAAAAAAATAAATGCTCAAAGGGTTCTAACCTTTCCTCCAAGTTTTTGGAGAACAGTGTTCACGTATCCAGAGGTGGTTTTATAACATTCTGTATTAACTGTCTGCCTCAAGGATACATAAATGTACGTTTCATCCTTGACACATCGAACGTGTTCTTTTACTCTGACGGGATTTTCTCTCGTCGTTGGTAATGAATTGCACAAGTGACTACAATGGGCATGTAGTGATTGTGAGAGATAGAGGTGAGAGTGAAAACTCCAACAACGGCGCAGCGGTCGTTCTTTTTCATTCAACATCCGATCATTCCAATATATTTTATAATTTATACTCCGCATCGTATGGAGGTTGCCTTCAAACCCATTCACGAGGCACCTTGAGGATTTGTGGACGACAATTTGTTGGCGTAACAACACCCCAGTTGACGAAGATTCAGAACACGTCAGTTCCTGAGTTTCTGTGGGACAGAGCGCAGAGGAAAGACAATGGTACCACTAAGTTTGACGTACTGGGACAGCCATACTGTGGAACATTCAGCCTCCGGGCATGATGAAAATTTGACTAATATTGGGTAACCATTCCACTGAGTCACTGTAACTCTCCTTCTCCTTGCGGTACAACCTTCATCCCTTCCTGCTTCTCTGCCATTTCCTTTCCTTCCTTCCTGTCTCTCCGCTTCCCCCTCTTGCCATCCCTTCCTCCCTCCGGACAGCAAAAGCTCTTCTATCTCCCTGAAGGTCTACTGTCAAATACCCGCTTACCTAGGCACTCTCTGAGTTGATAGGATGTGTGTGTGTGTGTGTGTGTGTGTGTGTGTGTGTGTGTGTGTGTGTGTGTGTGTGTAAATCCCTTGAGTTCTACACCAACCAGCCTGCCACACCACTGCGTCGCTGGGATTTGACAGTTTTACTCAACTCTGTCATTTGGGAAACACACATTGTGATGAGCGGGCGGGCTCAGGGCTTATCGTATAGGAGGAAGCCTGCATGCGTTCACACGTACGAGACTGTAGCAAGAGGAACTGAAGAGAGGAATATAGCAAGAGTTCTTTATAGAAGTATAGCTCCTCGTGCTCAGAGAAAGGCCGGTAAAGCAAGGAAGTACAAGGCGCCAAGAGTACGAGAATGGTTAATAGATGCATGTATGAAATCGACTCTATCAGGGCTGCTCAGGCAGGATGCATCTGAATGATGGATGATTACATTTAAAACAAGGGAGGAATCAAACTGCACGCACAAAAAGAAATCTAATTAAAACCGAGTGGACAAATTGGTTTGTTTTATGGGATTCATTTTCCTTTTATGTAGAAACTGACAGTCGGTACAAAAGTTGCCTCCGTCTTTGACCATCATTCAAACACTTCATGTGAAATTTGGGAAAAATATTTGAGTTTTTAATTCTTTAAAATCGTTTTTCCAACATCGCAGAAAAACCGATACGCGAGTAAACACTTAGAGGCGAGGAAGGAATCTCGACAACACCACTCGAGGCGAATATCAAAAGAATATCAGAATGCAGCACACTTCAGGACAAGACAGTACTTCCCACTGCCCTGGTTGTATGTGTGGGTGTATTCTCAGCTGGCCTCCTTATGTGCTGTAAGTCACTAATAATAATAATGGTGGGTGAAAGAAATAAAATGCACCATCTAGATTTACTTTCCAAAAGCCTTGACCCCCATTACATGCATGGCCATACACATCAATCACCTTAATTGCATTTAGTGAATATTAAGATGAATTGTGAGAAAGTGCTATATTAAGATTTGTATTGATTTTGATAGCATGTTTAAAATTAGATTAAATTAGAGCTAATCGCGCGATGAGCGTTTGGTCACGATGCTTCGTCTCCGGGGCTTTGTGCTCCGAGACAAACTGTACCTATCAGCCCAGACTCCCTCCAGTGAACAGGGCCTTGGCTAAAAATGGCCTCTGGGCGACCACATCTACTCACTCTTTAGTGTGTACCCTTTCCCCTTCAAATAAGTCTGTAAGTACAGGACACTCGTTAGAATTGGCATGGCAGTTGGGATACTACAAGTCAGTTGTAAACATGTGGAAACATGCAGAAGGAAAGCCCTCGTAGGCCTATAGATTGCAAATTCGGCACACCGCCTCACATCCGAATGCATTCATTCATTCACGGGAGACACCGAGTAGCTAGCTAGTGTTTCATTGTTGGCTAATCAAAGCGGCCTGGCACAGTCACCCTCCTCTGCTGCCGGCCACTGAACAGTTCCACTGCAGCAGGGTAAGACTGTCAGTGTAACAAGGCCTTCAGGGTTGTGATACTTTTAGAAACTAGGTTGAAGGAGTTACTCATAATTTGGCCTTTGGAGCCCTGAATTATGAAATAAGGTAGCTCAGTTAACCTGTCTAGAGACAGAGTGGTATGAATGAAGCAATGTGAGATCGCCGTAGATGACGGCTTGTTTTCAATTGTTCCAACCGCGTCAGGCTAAATAAGAAATTGACATGCTCATTAAGAGCAACATTCTGCCGGAGTATCATGGAATTAAATGCAAAGATGTTTGGAGGAGCGAAAAAAATAAAGAAGGGCTCACACTGACTCAGAGTTTTAGCCTGGGGGGCAAAACAGAACACCAGGCCCAGTTTTGTGTTTCTGTTTCATGCTAGCATTAAAACACAGCTTGCCTCCTACCACGCAAACAAAAATAGATGGCATGCTAGCACACTACCATTAAACATCCGCCATCCACCCAGAGATAGAGGAGGAACACGGATTAGCGGGCTACCCATTAGCTATTCATATCTCAAAACATTATACCGCTAAAAATAGGTCGGATGGTGGTTTAAACACTGCTCCGTGGCCTAAGGTTGTTCAGAGCAAACAGAGAAGAGAGGACACCGTGATCTGCGTATTTAATATGTGAAGCAGGCTCAGAGCAATGTGGGGAAAATACAAAGATGAGGGGTGGTGGAGGCAAGACCCACCCCCAGACACAACACACTTAAGATCTACGTTAAAAGCAACCAAAATGCATAGCCCCAGATGAATTCTGTTATAGATATCAGCCAAAAATACTCATATACCAAAGCATTACATTTTACCACTGAGAACAGTGTTTTAATAGATAAGTTACTCATAGAAAATGTTGATTAATGAGACTACGTTGGCTCCTAGAAAATGTGAGAAATACAGCTTTAATTAGGCTACTGTAGTTCTAAGGAGTTAGCAGTTGGATCTGCATTGTTGGGTCAGTTTTAAGGTCACTGATAGACTGACATCATCTCATTAAAGTGTCATTTAGTGTAGTTTTACCCCAAGTTAACTTGATTCATCTATTGCCATGCTATTAATGGACACTTTATCCCACACTAGATACACCGATCACCTTCCTAATATTGTGTAGGTCTTCCTTGTGCCTCCGAAACAGTTGTGACTCATCAGAGAATGGACATGGATCTTCTGAGGGTGTCCTGTGGTGTCTGGTAATAGAATGTTGTTAGTGGGGGGCCTTTGGGTCCTATGGGTTGAGGTCCTATGGGGAGGGGTCTCTGTGGGTCATCCTACAGATACTTGATCAGTTTGGGATTTAGTGAATTTGGAGGCCAGGTCAACACCTTGTGCTGTTCTTCATGTTTTTTTTTTTTTTGTTTGTTTGAGTTGTTTAAACTGTTTTTGTGTGTTGGTCTGTGTCAGGGAGTGTCATTGCTATGGGGTGGGGGTGCTGGTCTGGTCTAGGTGGGTGCTACATGTCTAAGTAACATCCACACAAATGCCAGGTCCAAAAGTTTCCCAGCAGAACATTGATGGTCCACAAGATGGTCAATTTACTTCTCCTGTAAGTGGTTTTAATATTGTGGCTGATCGGTGTGTTTGAAACATGGTAAAGATCTACAGAAAGACTTTTACTTGAAATGCATGCATGCTGAACAAGTGCACCAACAAATAACCTGAGTTGGCTACTTAAAGGTTCTCTAACCAATTAATGCGGCCATTGTGTAGCTATTATAAATCAAAAGCTATAACAAAGAGCTTTGGTTGGGTCTCATATTGTTAGCATGCATTCATTTGTATACGTTTGTAACATGGGTTGGTGTCTTTCTTAAACTTGTTGGTTTTCATAAATGCATAGTTTTGAATAAGCGTTTTGCAAAGCTAAACGAGGAGATGAGTAAAGGTCATCTTAATGAGTTCTTTGGCAGGTTTTACTCTCAGTGAGACTGATATAAACCTAATAGCATATGGGAAGAGACTATAAACTATAATGTAGTCAACTATAAATAACACTCTGAAGCTTTCATTTAAAAAAAAAAAAAAAAAAAAACCTGTGGTGTGCAGTTGCCTAATTGTTGTCTATCAGCTGTAGCATGGTTGTAGGCCTTGACATAACTCATACTGCACTTTCTAGTTGGCTAACATCCAACCCAGGCGTTCCCTGATCACACTGTAGGGGTCAAGCTACCAGCCAGCACGTGGAGTTAAGTAAAGCAAAACGCCACCGTTGGCTTTGTCCTGTGACTATTCAAATAAAACAGACTGATTTGTGTGTGGGAACTTTTGTCAAACTGATTCAAGGTTTTGCCCGCATTCAAACACCCACCTGCTAAAACTGTATTTAATGTCGAGAGACTGTTTTATTAAGCTTATATTATTATAAGCACCTTTAGACTCAGTGAGACTGCATTTTACTTGAAACATGCTAAAAAGAAGAATCCAGTGGGGAAAAAAAACAAAAAGCACAAGCAGCACACAAGTCCTCAATGAATCCTTAAAGATTTCATCACTGCTGTGCAGCCATGCCATGACAAAATTTCTGCGTGAGATAGAGAGACATGGATGAAGTATGTGTTTATCTATCTTCATATTTCAAACTGGTACTTTTGTGCACACACACAGACACACACCCACACACACACAAGGTCCATGCCTCGGTAAAGTTGCCGTCTCAGCAGAGTTGTCTGACAGCCCGACGCCGATGATGAGGTCAGAGGTTCGGGGGCGGAGTTTGATCCAGATTGACAAAGACAGCCCTGACACAATCCCTACCAGTCAACCAGCCTCCCACTAGACTTAGTGTGTGTGTGTGTGTCTGCAGCAGAGACAAAGCAAGTGCCTCACTGTAAGCGGGAACGTGTCTTTCTGCGCCTCCACGGCTGCGTGCGTACGTCCGTTTGTTCTCGCTTGTCCAGGACATATCACAGCAAAGTGACAAAACTTAGGGAGATTTCTTGACATGTACCTCTTTATATATAAGAGTGTGTGTGCGCTTGTGTTCGGGGTCGCGTGTGTGTCTGTGTGTGTGTTGGGGAGATAAAGCAAAACTGACACAGAAGAGAGACAGATATATTTTGACAAGAGATTGTGTCAATCTTTTAGTGAGACGCTATCTTCCCTCGGGATTTGCACCGGCTTTCTGTCTGTCAGACAAAAACACACACAGTCACAAGATCCTGGCTCTGTCCAAATACTTCTACTGTACTAGAGTGTATGTCTTTTGTCTTACAGGACAGGCAGCGAGAGATATTTGAGCTGCTATTTGTAGGAATCTTCTGAAACGCTCAGCTTGAAGCATTTCACACCAACCGTCTCGAGTTTCTATTGGCTTCATCAGCTTCAGCTATGGAGAGATGTACTTCTCGCATGCTACAGCCAGGGTTAAGCTTGTTACATACTCTGCAAGAAGCAAGAAATTTGTTCTCCCTCCTAGGGCTGCAAGAGCAAGAACAAAAGTTTGTTTTTGTGAGGTAATGTATACTTCACAAGAAGCTTTAGTGCTGAACTCCAAGGATGTCCTCATAGGGCCCTCCCACTGCAGTATACATCACACATGCTAAGCATTGTGGGAGATGTGGGAGACAGACAACAAGATATTATTTTTAGATTTCGGCCAGTCGTTTTGACGACCATGGCCTTCGGACCACGCCATTCATTCAGCATGCACCCACACACGGTACGCCGATCTCTACCCAAGACAGCAGTGCAAATATTAGCTTCTGGGAGAGGCTAGCATTTCCGCTTTTCCACATAAACCACACCCACTCCAATTTCTGACCAATCACAGAGCAGTAACCGGACACCACACGAGAAAAAAACTCTGCCCGGTTGATGTGTCAAGAACAAGCTAACGTCATTTTGTTCTTGCAGCCCGATGAGCAAGAACAAACTTCTCGCTTATTGCAGACTATGTAACAGCCTTTAGATAACAAGAACAGGGAAAGGGCGACTGAAGAAAAAGGGTAGATATCACAGTTTAAAAGTAAGAAACAATAATCCTGTACACAGTAACTACATTAAGGTACAGTGAGGGGATCCAAGTGTTTATAAAACAGGAAGACATTAATACGTTATCATGCAATTAAAGCCGAATTAAAACCACATAAAACGCATAAAATATAAAATTAAAAGAGCTCCATACATCTAAACCCACTCATCATTTTTACAGCATATGTGTCACCTATAAACCTAGCAGCGTATGAGAAGACTCGCACCAATTATAAAGTAATAAACAGTGACTAGCACTCTGGAGCTATGATAACGGACCCGTGGAGTGCACTAGCCTAATTGTTTTCTATCAGCTGTGGCATGGCTGTCAGGTGAGCCTTGGAACCTGAGGAAGATTTGTGCGATTTTATTATTTAAATCTTTTTTTTTTTAATTATTATTATGCAATAACTCATACTGCACTTTCTAATTGGCCCTCTTGAGCATCTAACCCACACTTCCCCTGCTCACACTGTAAGGGTCAATCTACCAGCGACCATGTGGAGCTCAGACTGAACAGAACTAGGCATACGGCCCTTACTGGTTTGTGACAATTCCAATAAAAGAGACTGATTGGCGTAATTCTTTATATATATATTATTAATAAATGCGTTTTGCCAGTTTAAATACAGTTTATAGTCAATGAAAGATGGCTGAATGATTGCATTTTCCAAAATAAATGGCAAAAAAAAATGGCATTTCTTTGCTGAACTGAACCGTGGTACCAAAAGAGAAGCGCAAGTGTGAAACACAAAAACAAAAACTAAAAATACTAAAAATGTCATTACACTGAAAGTATTGGACATGCGATAGTGGGCGTTAAAAATGCAAGGACTCACCAAAGTTATCTACATTCATCCAGAGGGGAATTTCATGACAATCCATTCAGTGGTTGAACAGACTTTGCCCTTAAAGCCGCAAATCTTGCAGATTTAGCGTTATTTCAGATAAATGAAATGTGTGACCTTCTGGTGGCCCTACATGGTAAGTCAAGGGGGGTTGCCAAAGTCATCAGGCCTCTAAGGACCGTGAATGTGTGCGGCCCAAGATTCATGGCAATACTTTCACCGGCTGCAGAGTCCTGAATAAATACGCGGTAACGCCAACACCATTACAAATACGCTCCCTGTTGAATTGCACGCGCAGAAACGTCAACAATAAAACAGCGAATCTCGTTGAGCGTGAGCGACGGCTACTTGTGCTACTTTGTGCTTGTGTGTTTCTGTGTGTGTGTGTGGAAGTGCTGACAGGGGACTGTATCATTCTCCAGATGGAGATCAGTTTGACCTGCAGGTTGACCTGTTTTTTCAGACCCAACACATCCTCTTGGGTCTCTCTCTCACACACACTCAATGAGACGCACAAGTGCACTGCACTCGTTGGGTTTGACACAGACAAATGTTCTACACTGAAGACGTGTCTGTCGTCATGTGCAAATGTTTGTGTGTGTCAAGGATGGTTCATAGAAAGCTAATGCAGAGGCTGTGTGGTGTCAGCAGATCTTTGTTCAGACTATGTCTATGGGAGCAGAAAGCATGCACTCGGTGTCTCCCACAAAATTTCACGAGACCCTGGTGTTTTTTTGGATTTTAAAAAGTGGTGGTAACGTCAGTTGTCTGAGTCGTTTTGTGTGTGTGGTGGGGCTAGGGGGAGACAGCTTTGGGGACGGTTCGTTAAAAGACCATGGCGGAGTAAATTAGACCCTGGTGGGCCGCCATAGTATTAAAGTTGTATGGAAAATCCTGACGTTCTTTCATTCACTCCATCTTTCTACCCATCTCGCCTGATCTCTCTCCTCACTTTCTTCCGCCACTCTTCAACTCACCTCTTCTCGTTCTAATCCTTCCCCCTCTACCGTTCTTTCCCTCCATATGCCCTTCACCTTCTCCCCCTTCTCTCCCTTCTCTTAGCCATCCTGACATCATCCTCCTACCTTCCTTCTGAAGTTCTTTCCCTCCTTCCGCACCCCTTTTCTTCCGCCGCTCTTCCCCTGCCCTATGTGGGTTAAGTGCTTCATATATAAAAGGCTCTCATTTGCATAATTATCTAATGTTATGCATTACACATGCGCGTGACACGCCGTTCGCTCAGATCACCGGGCTGATCCACGCAGAGGTTAGCCTGTGATCTGAGCGAGGTGATGCCTGAAAAGGAAATCAATGTGAAATTATTCGACTCACTGTTCCAAATCTGATCAAAGATTGTTCCCTTGTACTGTAGATTAGAGCAGATCATGCAGAATGAGATGTGCACGGCATACACACACCTCCTCCTCTATGGCACAACGCCATGTCCCGATTTTCTTTTTTCTTATTTTTATATAGAGCATGAGAACACCTGAAAAATGGGAAACCTTTAAGAACAGTGAGCCTTCACTAACACGTCTTTTTTAATCTGGTGTGAGGAGATCAGTGCAAGGTTAGTTTTAAAAGGGAACGTATCCCTTGTGGGAATGTGTGGCCCACATGAAAAGAAAGGGAGGGGAACGAGAACCACTTTTGTTCTTCATTGATTTCTGCATTTGCTGACACTATGCTTGAAAAAATGAAAAGAAAAGAAATATATCATCTCAATAAGCAACCAACTGTGATTTACACTGCAAAGACATCTTAAAAATCTGCATACACTTTGGTTTCAATCTCTAACCCTTAATCTGATTTCAAAGCCCATATACACACACGTTACTTAGACATGTAGCACCCACCTAGACCAGACCAGACACCCCCTCCACCCCATAGCAATGACACTCATTGATGGCAGCAGCCATCCCCAGCAGGATGCAACCTGACACAGGAACACACGCAAAAACGATTTAGGAACAACTCAGTGTCAAACCGGTCCCGTCCTAGAATGCAAAGATGATCCTGTCACATGTAACTGTTGGGCATTGAATGTGCATGGTGTGGCTGTGCTGCTCTCAAATGATGAGGCTGCTAATTAGATTCTGCAATTCAATTCAATTCAGGCGATACCAATACATGTGTAAATCAAAGTGTTGCATATACATTATGTTAATTATGGTGTCTTGATGCTAAAGACACATCTTGGCACTCAATCTGGAATGCTACAAGCTGTTGATAGTTACTAGACGATAACATTTCAAACTAAAAGGCCAGCAATGGAATGCGCTTTTGGACGCAAGTCAGTTTTCACACTGGATCTCCTATACATATATTTATTGTTACGTTTGAATTTGCTGTTATTTACCCTGATCTATAAAAGACTTCTGACATGTGAGTTCAACCTGTCAGTAATTAATTTTGTGTGAACGTGCATGATTATGACTTTTAGGAAGAATCATTGACTGCGTTTACATGGTCTTTAGTATCCCGAATTTGATCGGGATATTGAAGTATCCCGTTTTCGTGTTTGTCCATGTAAACACCATATCCCGAATTCAGAAATCGGGATATGCCCATTTCCCGATTTCAAGAAACCCGGCTTTGCTACCTGGAGTACTCCGATAGAAGCCGGGATACTGAAGCATGTATACACCTTGTATACCCACTGTCTGCGCAGGCGCGAGTGACGCCAAGTGACGCACTAGATATACAAACAACATGGTGGCAACGAGAACGTCTCACTTTTGGAGCGACGAAGAGACATAATTTTCCCTTAAAGTAATGAAAGAACTAAACATAACGACGTGTTTAGATGGCAGAAAACACCGAAATGCTGATGTATTCAAATCTGTTGCGGAAAAGCTACGTGACGCTGGTTTTCCACCTCGCTCCGTTGAACAAGTTAGGTCGCGTTGGAAAACATTGAAAAAGACGTAAAACACGCATACGCAGATAGGATACAGCGATCGGAAAACGGGATACTGTTATTTATCATGTATACGGGGATATGAATAACCGTGTTTCTCTGTGTTCCATGTAAACACCATATCCCGAATATGCTCAAAGCTCATAAGCCTCAAAATCGGGATACTAAAGACCATGTAAACGCAGTCACTGACAACCCTTACAGTGAACAACAGCCACTGGGATAGTATTGTTATTATTACAAATGCAATATCTACTTTGTTTTATAATGCTTGTTGTTACTGTCGTCTTTAGCTGGGGTTAGGATTGACACTCTAGAAGAAACACACTGTCTTTTGTATCGATTGCATTATTTTAGCGTCTGAATTCAAACTGAAAACTCTGACATCAAACGTGTTGGCTGTTGCCATTAGATGGAGTTGCATATGGAGTTGTATTTTCACTGCCATGATGCATCGAAAGGTCATAAAAGATTTGTGTGAGTGATAAAGTGAAGTATAGAATGAGGAAAATTATTACTTCTTCTTTTCTGCGCATTAATAATCCACTTCAAGACCAAACCATCCATATCATATAATATCAAGTGGAGACACTGTAGAAAGACTTTTATGTTTCACACCTATTCCTTCTACCTACAGCAAGTCTGCAATATTAAGAACAGTCAATTCTTGCATGCCCATGTGAAGGACTGCTAAAAAAAAAAAGAAGGTATACAGTAACAATGACATTTATTGGACTCCAGGGCCATCTCCTGAGACATATTAGAGTGTTAAACGTCCCTTTAACAGTCCGTCCTAGAGGTTTTGCACAGAAAATATTGTTGGCCACTTGGCAGCATATTGACTCAGGTCCATCACTTGCAAAGATTCACATAAAAAAACACTGGAAGAATTGGGTGTAATATACATTAAAGCGATTGAAAAACAAGTTTCATAGACCAAGATAGAATGAATATATCATAGAAGTGTGAATATATATATATATATAATGAGTTGACTCATGTTAATTACAGATTCACTTGGTATGTGTGTTTAGCATAATTATTCATAAAAAAAGGCAGATCACTGCACAGTCAATAAAACTCACACAGACCTGACTGTGGATGGGATGACTGAAAATAATGTGTTCATATTGTGTAACCCAGCAGGTACACCATGTCTAATGACATTAACACTGGCCCAGATGGCTTTACACTGAGGAGTGTGTGAAAGCCAACTGGAAAATGTATGCGTGTGTCAGTTGGGTTGTATTCTCCACATATGCCATCCACCATATTGTTTGAGTTTCTGAATTCTGACTGTGTAATAGTTGTGTCCTCAAAACCTCTAGAGAGGAATGAATAAGGCCGTTACATGATGTACACACAAACTACAATTTGCCGAACAACAATTCCGATGATGGTGCAAATGGGAAGATGATCTCTGTACCTTTTACTGCTAAGTGCCTTTTGTACAGAGAGTAGTAAAGTAAACAAAGTGGTGAATTTGGAGCGTTTCCTAGCTTTATTATCATCTTTCCTTGACCTGGGGTCTGGTCACACCGTTAGTTTGCTTCACATCGCATTCTTGACACATTTGACACCTTGTGTGTTTCATTCAAGAGAAAAAAAGACAGATTTTAATGACGCTTTGCATTAGAGGCAACAGGTGGAATCATAATATTGTGGTTAAACCATAGACCGTAAATAAAGATGGACGACAGAACAGCTGCTCAAAAGTGAAGCCAAAGAAAGAAAAGCTCCCCCTGGTGTCTTGGCGCAGTATAGGCTCCAATAAGCTCCACCTCCTCCATGCTGATGGAAGGGCCAAACTAAAACACTAAAGTACACGTCAAATAAATTATTTTCAGGGTTTCTGTCATTTTATTTAGTTAATATCATGCTGATGAATGTCCAAGTGCCCGTTTTTCTGATAAGTTTAGTTTTAGTTAGTTATTTGACGCCATAGAAACGTAACAGTGAAGTGGTCCCGTAGGGCCGTGAGAGTAGGAAACAATAAATAAATAAATAAATCCAGTATATAATCCAAAACGTTTTTTGTAACTGGTGGAGGTAGAGCAGAACACAGTAACAATCAAATAAAAACACGAGTGAGCCTGGTACTATTGTACAGGCCGTACTATGCCCGTTTCCCTGGGAAGCTAGCATCAGTTTGGCCAATTCAAAGAAGTGGGGAAGTATTGTCCATATTTATATACAGTCTATGGGTTAAACCCAAAAAGATATTAGATTATACTGTCATGTCGTGAACTATCAACAGTTTTTTTTGTACATGTTACTTTATTGATGCATCCATGCTCCTGGAGGGGCAGAGAGAAGAAAAGTTGGAAGCTGAAGTGCACAGCCAGTGTTGTGTGATGTGACCGAAGCTGATAGGGATCCATTAGTGTGGACGTCATAAATTCTGGACAAGAGTCGCCCACAGACAGACAGCAGTCAATGCTAGTCAGCGTCACACATAACAGAATAAACCAAACAGTCGGGACATTGACACAAGTCATTACTCCAGACTGAAAACTATAGAATTGAGAGAGCAGAAACCCACACTATAACGGTTAGATGTTCACAGCAACGACTGGCAC
Organism: Chelon labrosus; assembly: GCF_963514085.1. NCBI lineage: Eukaryota > Metazoa > Chordata > Actinopteri > Mugiliformes > Mugilidae > Chelon > Chelon labrosus. The sequence goes on from NC_140358.1 coordinate 22,089,352, forward strand.
AGTGACAGGCTTGATTCTCACACCTGCTGTATGTATTTATCACTTTTATAAAAGCATCCCGCAACCAGCAGAAGGAGAGTGTCAAGCAGAGCATTTATTATATTGATGTAAACACAATTAGAAAACCAGTTGTCTTGAGGTTTAGGACAGGAGATAAAAATGTTATTTCCCCCCATATATGACGGCACAGAGTGAGAAATCTCTTTAAGCCAGTGGGAGGCATTTATATAAAGGAAGAAAAAAAGAAATAGGAGACAAAAGTGTTTAAGGAGAAGCGGGATCAGGGCGAGTGTATGTTCACTGGTGGTTTCCTTGTTGTGATAGCTGCTGCACATCATTATGTCCCTGTGTATAAACTGTATCTGGACGGGTTCAAGTAAGCTTTTATATCTAGGAAAGGGCAAGTTATAGAAGCTTGTGTGTGTGCACGTGTGCTTGAAAAGGAAACTGTACTGCAACCTCTGTGTCCTTCTCTGAACTGGAGTGACTCATCAGAAAAACATCTGGGACAGAGCTGTCAAAGCAAAGTCTCCCACTGCCTTTCTAGTTTTATCTCTGAGGGGCAAGAAAAAAACCTGAATTTATCTTTATATAGAAACAGAGAGTAGATTTTTATTTATTTTAATGTGTTTCATCTCAATACAGAGGGGATTTGAATAGTTTAGAGAACAGTATTGTTATTTAATATACACCGATCAGCCACAACATTAAAACCACTGACAGGAGAAGTAAATAACATTGATCATCTTAGGGCAATGCGATGTTCTGCTTTAAAACTTTTGAAACCTGGCATTCACATGCATGCTACTTAGACATGTAGCACCTACCTAAACCAGACCAGGCACCCCCCTATCCCATAGAAATTACAATCCTGCAGGATGCAGCTTGACACAGGCGCACAAACAAAAAAACATGACAAACAGCACATGGTGTTGACCTGGCCTCCAAATTCACTAGATCCCAAACTAATCAAGTAGCTGTGGGATGATCCACAGAGGCCCCTCCCCTCAACCCATAGGACTCCACACAATCTAGCCCCCACTAACAACATTCTGTTGCCAGGCACCACATGACACCCTCAGAAGAGCTACATTTGTCTCCAGACAGTAGTCCTGTAAGTATGTGGTCATTAGATTAGATTAAACTTTATTGTCATTGCTGTTGTACACACACAAAATGCAGTTAGGCATCTGACCAGAAGTGTAAATAGCAAAAGACAGACACTAGTCATGTGAAGTGTCTGGCCGTTAACAGACACGAGTCAAGCAAGTTTCTGATGGGTGGGTCACCCACAGATGTTCCTATTTAAACCTCAACTCCTAACCAGGCCTTGGATGAGTGGAGAAACATCTTCAAGAAATTCTACAAGTCCAGTTGACTTTCTTTAATGTTTCTGGATATACCATGACCTGGATGACGGAGAAACTTCACAGACATATAAGGTCTTGTCACAAAAGCGTGGTTCACATTAACTCTGCATACTTTTATTGGATCCATGCATTGATGGACAACTATATCAATCCCATGGCTCTGCAAGTCTAAATCACTCTCATCATAGATCTACATGTTAAGTATAACCTAGTGTGTTAAACATGGTTGCGGTACTTCCAGACATGCTGATGACAGAATACTGATCTTCCTCGCCTGCCACCGACCCACTTGCCCCACCCAAATGTCTGACTGAGGACGTATAGGTTATCAAAACATGGCACAACCGCTTATAGATTTCTGCCTGAGGCTTAAAAAGAAGGCAGAGAGAGCAGCGTGCAGAAAGAAATACTTTAGAAACCACTTTTGACTCTGAAACACACGGCATCCAGAAAACCAAAAATGGCTCCATTGTTATGTCTTTTCATTGCAACTAAACTGCCAAGGCTGAATGTAAAATGTCACTTTGCAGATATGTACAAAGAGCAGTATATACTGTACACCCGCAACAAACTGAGGTGATTACTCAGTTGGCATAAAAATATGCAGCAGGAAATCCTCTGCTCACACTTCAGCCAGAAACACAGCGTTGCACAAAAGCAGGCACAAACAGTACTCGACACCAATTATATATCTTTCTCCACTGCAAGCACTATGAGTAGTTGGCAAGAGGTGCAAAGCTTTTTGTACTTTTGTATAGTCTTATGTGTTTATTTGTGTGGAGTCGGCCTCACCTGTGTCACCGCGACCTGTCACGTGAAAGAATAGAGACACTTATGGTGCTTTGACCTCGAAAACACAACAACTCCTGTTTGTCACCTGCCCCTCTCGCTTCTCTCTAGGTGTGAATATTAAATCATGCATAGGTGGCACAAGAGAGGGCAACAGTTGCCGACGTGCCCTCTCCAACTGTCACACAATGCTTGAAAAATTACATGGTTCAACAGAGCATGTGTGACCCTAATTAGAGGGAGGCTCGGCGGTACGTGTTGTTTGGGAAGTCTTTCAAACTTTGACTGCACTTGGTGCTGTTCTTTTTATTTATTTTTTTTTCCCAGAAAGTCATTACAGAGAGTGCGAGGAGCACTGCCCGAGGTGCATAATCTACAAACAGATCTAAGAGTCAGTGTGCGTCATAAAACACAACCGCCGTTATCAAGAAATCAATAATTAAAATCTTGATTATAAAGCTACCGTTGCCGTCAAAGCTCTAATAATCATCTCTATGCATTGACTATAAATTGCTATTAAGGGTGTGTGGACAGTTTGGTATAACTAACCTACAATCCAATATAAAGTGCTACAGATACATATTTACCAGTGCAGTATGCAGCGTTGCAATGCCAAAGAGGTTGAGCTCAGCAGCAGCAGCTAGTGAATGTGCCAAACAAGCGCATCCTCATACATAATCACCATTGCCAGTGACCTCCAGAAGTCTTTGAGATAGGACACGTATGACCTTCGAGAAATTAGCAGGCAAGCTAGGTGGTAAAAAGAGCAGCAAAGTCCGATTTTGGAGGTGGACAGGTGGATGGAGTTTCTAGTACATGATGTTGAAAAAGTTCAACACGCAAACTGGGCCAGATAAAAGCCTTAGATGTTTTTAAAATCTTCGAGATCCAATCAAACTGCTCTCAGAGATAACATCCTAGTGCGTGTCTCACAAGGCCCGCCTGAAATACAGCTATCATCTGCCCCCCTGCTCCAATTTGAAGTCCAAAAGCTTCAGGTCAGGTCAGGTCACGCTCTCTCCCTGTATGTTCCCACATCATATTCTCTCGCTTTTCTGTCAGACACTATTACTGTATTGACTGAACTCAGAGAAATCATCTAAAGCTGCTGCCTCAGTCTAGTCTAACAGTTTCCTTCAAGGGGTACTTTCATCTTCCCTGATTCACTGTCAATATCATGAAGACAAAAAACAGAAGCAGCTTTCATACCAACAGTCTTTCCTGACAAGGTCTTCCCCACTTATATTCTATTTTACACTGGGAATCTCAGGATGTTGACAGCTCTTTAGGTGTCTAAAATATCTCTGAGAGCAGCTTGCGAAAAATATCCCTCTTTGACTTTTTGTACAACTATATTTTTCCAGCAAACTTGTAAAGTATTGTTATGATAAGTAATATTCCCTTTGTACAGAGTAGGTGTCAGTTCTTAGAACGCCACTTGCACATGACTTTAAATGGGTTTCATAGCCCTGGACTATGTTAAACCTTCTATTACCCTGCTGCCTTCATTTTATGGCATTTCTTGACATGCCAGTTCCCATGGAAACGAACTCTGTGTCACCATGTGCTTCGCTCATGGGGAGGTGAAATGGCTCGCCATCAATTTGCGGCTGGTTGGCCTTTTCTGAGAACCCCAACGGCCCTCGCCGGTGTCAGCATGTACCAGGGAATGTGCTTTAGACTGCATTTAACTCAAGATGGCGGGTGGCTCTGTCTAAGGGTTCCTAAACGTTCCCATCTGAAAGATAACTCACAATATGGGTCATCTAATATTTTGTCCGAACAACGTCAATCTGACAATTGCTGTTACTGTTCCTACGTCTTTGGACGATGACATTAAAAACAACTGCCAGGAAAATTTGGTTTGTGTGTCACTGCATAATAGACTACATGGACAAGCCAAGACAGGCCAAGCATCTAAAATATCACAGCCATAAGTATTGTTCACAACATCTCATTCCAAAGCCTTTAAGAGTGCACTTTTCTAAGAAGTCTTTAATGGACAAGATTTTGCTACATGACTGCAGGAATTTGCTCCCATTCAGCCAGAATTACCAAGGTCGAGCATTGATGTAGGGTGATAAGGTCCTGCTCGCTTTCAGCATTCATCTTTAGATGTTAGATGGGGTTGTGGTCAAACCTCAGTGATTTCTGTTTCTATATATTAAATCATTGGTTGTGCCAAGGTTTACCGCACACAACAGGCTTTTGCCACTATTTTTGTCAAAGAGCCCTAGAGTGAATCTGAAGGACACGTGTGTCTTTGTCCCTACTGACAAATCTTTTTCATTTGGATCAAAAAGAAGACCATGTAAACACTCTGAGACTCATGTGTAAAAACACATGTAATGGCATTCATTGTGTAAAAAAAAAAGATACTCAAGGATTTTCGTACAGCAGTGCATGCTGGGAAGTACACAGATCAGCCATAACATTATGACCACCCTCCGAATATTGTGTAACCTTGTGCCTTCAAAACGGTTGTGACTCATCAGAGAATGGACATGGGCCTTCTGAGGGTGTCCTGTGGTGTCTGGCAACAGAAAGGTGTTAGTGGGGGCCTTTGGGTACTTTGGGTTGAGGGGAGGGGCCTCTGTGGATCTGACTTGTTCCAGTGCATTCCACAGACACTTAATCAGTTTGGGATCTAGTGGATTTGGAAGCCAGGTTAACACCTTGTCCTGATTTTCATGTTGTTTTCACAATGTTGACAAACTGTTTATGTGTGTGTGTACCTGTGTCAGGCTGCATCCTGCTGGGGATGGCTGCTGCCATCAAGGAGTGTCATTGCTATGGGGTGGGGGTGCCTGGTCTGGTCTAGGTGGGTGCTACATGTCTGAGTAACATCAGCATGAATGCGAGGTCCAATAGTTTCCCAGCAGAACATTGTGTTGTCGCAAGATGGTCAATGTTATTTACTTCTCCTATCAGTGGTTTTACCGTTGTGGCTGATTAATAGCTCATTTTAAGTTAAGTCCACTGCACATTTACTAAGCTGAATTAATTGTTATAGCTACAGGGAGTGAACAGTTCCACTTGAAACTAACCTTATCCAAGATAACTTACTGGGAGATTTTACAGCAGAAAGGACAAAGAAAGAAACAGATGCCGCTTTTCCACCTGAAAAGTTCTGGTTCCAGAACTTGTTCCATGCTGGTACAGGACAGGTTCCCTTCCAAAAACTACTGTAGGTGCACTATTACCTAAAATACCAACACAAGCTATTACCCCAGATCAAAACCAGTTCAGTCAGCCAGTGGTAACCGGCGATGTTTTGAAGCCTGCGCTGGAGAAACACACCTGCAGCAACAGCATCATGCACCATATAATTTGAGTCAGTGAAACCGATTAGGACCTGTGAATCAAATCTTTGCACCTGCAGAGTGTATTTTGAACACCTGTCTTTTTCTGCTGTCCAAGTGGGATGAAATTACAACTTAACCACTCTAAATTGTGCTGGTCATATGTAGGGAAACTTTTAATTTTAAGGAACACAACCACTGACCCTCTGAGTTTTTTCTACCCTCACTAGCTCTGACTTTTAACATCTGTTTTATAACCAAGTCACGTGGAAAGTGGCATTCTGGGGCTGTGTTGATGCCTGTGTCGTGTTGTAAGATTCAGCTGAGTTCAAACTCATCCTCAACCCCACCAAAGGAGAATTAAGACATTTTGCAGCATAAATTGAATAACAATGCGTTCCACTGCAAGAAAAATACTGCACGCCACGCCACACACGGACTTCCAGGCACTGAAATGGATCTTGGTTGATCTCGAGAACAGTTTGCACACAGCGACCAACGCTACAGATCAAAACACTGCAGAACTTTTTAATTCTGCTCTTATATTGGTTGGAATTTGTTTTTCAGCCACAAAGATCGAGAGTGCTGTGCTGTGGCCTGTTTCCAATGGTCCATAGAGCACGCAATGCATGCTACGGCATTAATATTTTATTTGCCATCAAATCTTTCATGACAAACAATGCACTGAAAATGTGTCAGGGAATTACAGGAGCCTATCGTACAGTATATCCACTAAATGTTTGTGCCTGCGCTCTAAAATCTAGCCAGTGGTTGTTGCACGGCATGCCTAAGGGTCCGTAACTCCGGCATGGCTTCTGGCTAGAGGCTAATAGTCGATTCATGGGTCAGTGAACCTCCTCGTAGAAACGCTGCGAACAAACGCCGTGAGCGTTTTTAACACAATAAAACTCAGCATATTGTGATGCAAACCCTGCATGAGTGAAAAAGAGCCGGTTGCCAGGTCATGCTGAAAATAGTACACTTAGCACAGCAGGAAAATGATGGAGCACATCTGTGTGCCACCATCCTGTATGATGGCTTTGTTATATTCAGCTGTGGTGACACGAATGGTCCGTTATGAGCTTCAAGGAAAAGGTTAAAAGTAACACGTAAGACCAGTGTGTGCATTTTACAGCAGCTAATGTTTACTGTTGTTGCAGATGACCAAATGTGAGCAAGACTTTACTTTTAGTTCAGTTGCATTAGCTGCTTTTTGTCCTTCCATAGAATATTTTCTCTGCGTTTGAATACTGGTGTTGGAAGTTTGTCATTGCTAATTTAAAACATTTATTCAATTATTAACATATTACTCATTTACTATTAGGCATTCATGTCTTACTTAGATTTGAGCAATTACATTAAAAATGTAGCTGTTCCCCACACAGAGAATTGAATAAAATGAAAGCACCAAGACAAACCAGCCTGCATACCAAGAGCCCAAATCACATTACTGTTAAGAATCTGATTCAAGTGCCGCAAGAAAGCTAAATTTAACCACTTGTGTCGAGGTTAAATGATAAACATTCTGTATGATTTCCATCCATGCCCAGCGTACGATTATAGATTGCATGACAAGACCCTGTTTCCCTGTTTAAAACTTCAAGGCCTCTGCTTCGAAATCAGATGTCCAAGACCTTGCATGTTGTGATGTTGTGGCTAACAGACTAACAGGGCATGCATGAGTGAACGAGCTGTTGTGTTGTGGCTTTTAGAGCCAGCCTTTAACAGCAGGCTCTTTAAGCTTAGGTGGGCCTGAATAATTTTGAGTTATTCCTCCTTGTAGTATACAAAGCCTCCCCATCTTTCTCCTTATTTCGGTAGCTGATTTTCAATCCATTTTATTATGATTATACTTTTTTTTTTTTTGGTGTAGGGATCCATAGTGATAGATGCATTTGTCACATAAACAATGACAAAGTACCATTTGTATCAGCCATTCTATCAGCGTGTGAGCATATTGCATTGCTTTGTTTTTCCATGTTGAAATGTGGCCAACATTACCTGGAGCAAAATAGCATATTGCCATATACTAACCACACAAAATACTTTCGTCTCCGTCAGGAAGATTGGATTGCGCTCACAGATTTCCAGCCTGCCTGTTTAGTCCAGCTGATGAGATTCCTGTCCTTATTTGCGGTGCCTCCGTTCCCGGTGAACGTCATGCTAACAAGTGACTTCAGATCATCTCCTGTACTAACACTACTAGCTACAAGGTTTACTAGTGACTTATCTTGATGGATAACGTTTCCAAGTCTGTTGGACTGTTTAAACATGCAACTACAAGCACTCATAATTGAAGGAAAAGATGTTTCATGACATTCTGGAAATTTAAAAGCCATTTATTTTGGCATATAAGTCCTTTTCACTGTTATTTTTCAAGGTCTAGAAACTGATGCACATATATTTACATATATTTACATTGGTCACCACAGAATTTAGTTAAAAACTGCGGCTACTTCTGTCTTCAAACAAACTGAAATCCAGCCAACGTCATGATTACGTGACCCGAAATTAAGAGAACAATTACAGGGCAATAGGTAATGCCTGGCAGGTTGGATATTGACTGAATTTAGTGAATCAGCCAGGAGCTTTTGAAGTGGTGTCAGTTTAAATTTTAAGACATTATGTTTTAATTAAGAGGCAATCAATATGTCTGAAATCTATAAGCTGTTGTACAATGTTTTGATATCGTATCCTCAGTCAGATGTTTGGGTGGGGCAAGTGGGTCAGGGGTAGGCAAGGAAGATCAATATTCCGTCACACCACCATCAGCATGTCTGGAAGTACCGCAACCGTGTTTAATGCACTAGGTTATACTCAACATGTAGTATACACACAACTCAGATATGTCTGTGAAGGTTCTCAGTCATCCGGGTCATTGGTATATCCAAAAACAATAAAGAAAGACAACTGGACTAGTGGAGAAACAATTTCCCTGCACTTGACCCATTTGTAGAGCGTACACTCGGAGCAGTGGGGTGCTGCCTCTTTTGTGTCGTGCCCAGGGAACAATTTGGGGATTAGGTGGACGTGGACAAAGGGAGCAAGCGAACTTGTGGCCCTTCGACCCGAAAGCTGCTTTTCTGAGCACTACTCCACATCTCCCTACAGTACAGAACTGAAGATGAAACTCTTTTGAGAAACTGTACAAGTCCAGGTGCCTTTCTTTAATGTTTCTGGATGGAGGCAATCAATAACTTCGCTGCAAAACATTATGTGACGTTCCATTCAATCTTAAATTCAATCAGAAGTACATATTGCAGATGAAACGTGTGCCAAAGACAAATTTTAACTCAAAAAACATAACCACTTTTTCTTCCTAAAAGGACCTACGCCTGATTCATTTTCCGGAGTACCTTTTCTGTCTTGGATACACATGTGTACAGATGCTGTAAATACCAATATCTCTTAGCTACACAGTCTCGGGCCCGACCAGCTCTCACGAGAACGGCCCCGTCTGTGCTTTGTTGCAGTGTGTGGCGGTCTCTCCCCATTGATAGCCAACTGAGATCAATGACATCACTGTTAGACTGACTCAAGAGACCTTGATATGATGCATGGGCCTCTCTCCGTGTGTGTCCGTACGTGTGTGTGCATCGGCAGTGGTGTGAGCGTGCGGGCGCTCGCAGAGGCTAATTCATAATGATGACAGGAAATATTCCATCATATCTTCACACTCAGTCATCTTTACCAAACAGTGGGGGAAGGAGAGAGAGGGGCCGAGGCGAGGAGGCGGGAGGGAGGCGGAGTGGTGGGAGAGTGAAAGAAGGAGAAGGTAGAGCGAGACAAAGATGGACAGGGATGGAAACTGGAAGATGGAGCGCGCAGGGAGAGATGAGACGAGCGTGCTCATTTAGCTCCATCACAACCATGTCTTGAGGAATAACGAGCACATTTATGCTGTGCCAGTTATCTCACGCCAATAACTACAGTACACATTTGTCATTTCTCCTAATTTGTTAAGTCACAGTCAGCTGGTTCAGTCTGAAAGTAAACATACACTATGTGTGGGTTGATTTATTATATGGTACAATATAACACTGAAGACGGTCCAGGAGTAAAGGATTACAAATTTCAAGTTTGGACATGCTTCCCTACAAAACAACACACTCTGCCATGGACACGTGTTTAATATAAAATTGCAAATTGGTTTGATCGACAATAGAACGCTGGCAATGAAATGCATTAGTTGGTGAGGTTTCTCTAGAGCCAGGGTCGTATCTCAAGACTAAAATAATCACCTCCATTTGGCCATCTTCTACACTGTAGTGTGCTGGGGAAGTAGAGTGAATACATACACCAATCAGCCACAACATTAAAACCACCGACAGGAGAAGTAAATGACAAAACGATGTTCTGCTAGGAAACCTGGCATTCATGTGGATGTTACTTAGACATGTTCCACCCACCTAGACCAGACCAGACCAGACCAGGCACCTCCACCCCATAGCCGTAACACTCGATGCATGTTTACACCGATCAGCCACAACATTAAAACCACTGACAGGAGAAGTGAATAACATTGACCATTTTGTGACAATCCGATGTTCTGCTGGGAAACCTTTGGACCTGGCATTCATGTGGATGTTACTCATACATGTACCACCCACCTACACCAAATGCCCCCACCCCATAGCAGTGACACTCTTTGATGGCAGCAGCCATCCTCAGCAGGATGCAGCCACAAACAAAAACGGTTTAGGAACAACTCAAAAAATGTGAAGAACAGCACAAGGTGTTGACCTGGCCTCCAAATTCACTAGATCTCAAACTGATCAAGTATCTGTGGGATGATCCACAGAGGCCCCTCTCCTCAACCCATAGGACCCAAAGGCCCCCCCACTAACAACATCCTGTGGCCAGACACCACTGGACACCCTCAGACGGCCCATGTCCATTCTCTGATGAGTCACAACTGCTTTGGAGGCACAAGGGAGACCGACACAATATTAGGCAGGTGGTCGTAATGTTATGACTGATCGGTGTATATTCATATGTTATATATATATCATATGCAGTATCGTATTTTACAAAATTGGTAACAGGGTGAGCAAGTAAGCATCACAAGTAGCAAGCCTTGCAGGCTACTTAATATTTGAAGGAATACGAAGAGCATCTGACTGAGCAGCACGTCGCTGTGCAGCTGATGAGCCCCCCAGGTAATGGAGAATTTACCAGCCCATTTCAGGTTCACCCCTTCTTCAATGGAACGCAGGCATTTGGTAATCACGAACAAATGAGATGGCAGAAACATTCAGCGGGAGACGCGGCGGTGCTCGCTCTGTGGGGTAGACCGAAGAGTTCAGCAATTTGGGAGGACCTTGGCATTAAGCCGCCGCCATATCACACTGGGAAGAAACGCTGGAGGTGGCTCTGTGTTGGAGGCACAGCTGACTGGGGGCAGACCCGCGACACGCAAGAGGGGTTTCATCTCTTATCTCCGACAGTATGCTGATAGGACGAAGGGATGTTTGAGCTACTCTGCTTGCTTTACCACTGACCCTGACAAGGATAGTTGACTAGGGGATGGTTGAATGGATGGATGGATGAATGGACAAATGGATGAAAGCCACATTTACATGAACAGTTCAGCCTCTACGGTAGAGTGGCAGACTGCGCCGGTTGTGTTTGTGTTACTTTGTGCTGTTTACTCGCTAATAGTTAACATCTCATATGGTCACAGCGTGTCGGCTTACCGCGTTTGCTCAATGTGATACGTACCGATCTTGGAACGTATGTGGTGTTTGTGTACGTTCGTGTGTGAGAAAGCCACGGAGAGTTGAGGGGTAGAATGTATTTTGTCACGCTTTTGTCAGATGAGATTCGTTTGTGATTTGCGAGCTGCTAATAATTGTGTTGTTACTGTTGTGGCAGATGTATCGCCCATTAAAGTGTATTAGTCTTTGATTGTGATTTAAAAGTCCCATTTGGCTGCAATGCAGAAAACTGATTGATATAAAACCCTAAACTTTTCCATAAAGCAATCTTAAGAATTACTGGGCATGCAATATTTTTTTATTTTGGTGCATTAAATACCAAATAATTCAAACACTTCTTACACTACTCTACACTGTAAAAAATTAAGTTTTCCTTGAAGTTTATTTAATAACCCATGAAAAAACCTTAGCTTATCTAAGTACTCATGTATCTATCAACATTAGATGACACAGATTTTAGATTTTTCTTAACATGAAGTGGAGGCATAATATTATCAACTGCATCTCATCAGCAGCTTCACCTACTCTGCTGTAAGTTTATTACAAATTCAAGTGTATTTCAAGGTCCGCATGTTTTTCTTAGGCAGGAAAACACACTCAAATAAGCAGGGAGCCCCAAGTGTAACATCAAGTGATTCTACAAAATCAGCTTGCTAATAAATTACAAGTTAGTGATCATCAAGAGCCCAGACTCATTTAAATTGCATGAGATGTGCACTATTTACTACAAATGTATACTAATACGATGCATTTCATGTAAAACCGATGAGTAAACTGAATTAATTTCCTCGCAATGCTCGTCTTGCTTGTATTACCTTGATGTTTGAGCTGCGGCGTGAGCTGAGGTTTGCTGTAAACTGTAAATGTAAATATGTCAGTTTGTACACTGGCTGATACACAGTGGGACCCAATAGGTTCTCAAGAGGGTGAAGCAAGTGATTCTCATTTGGGTCGCAAGCAAGTTTCTAGCAGCCTTGTTAGGGTTAGTCATGCGTTAATTCATATTACCTATATTGATATTGATATTGAATTATTACTTGTCCCAGTTGGGTGGTGTATCGATCATTTAACATGACGGGGGATTTGTCAAAATGTGACATATTCACTGATTGGTATCCTAATGAAGGGTGTCATGTAAGCTTCCAGAAAGATGTGACCATCTTTGATCCATGTGTTGCTTCATTTTCACTTACCTGGCAGTCAATCGTGAACATCATGTACTGTGCATGGATGCTTGGTGCTATACTGATAATTCGCTTCTAAAGTTAAAGGTCATTATTTGCGGTAAGTGAACGACCATAGCTAAGAGACAACTGGTCAAGGCTGCCATCAAATGGGGTCATGCTTACTATGTTCAATGAAATAGTCCATATAAACGGCCTTCTCTTGCGGTATTCAGGAGCTCTTAAGAGGAAATTCTTTGAAAAGGTCAGAGTTTACGAGTTGTCACACAAGTAGGTAGGACATTGGAGAAACAGAAAGCACTTCCAGGGAATAACACCTGTACATTTGGGTTAAGTGAACAGGTCTTTCAAAGGTGAATGGACAGACGAACTGACGAAAGACAAGACAAATATGAGATCGATTACGGAGGAGCATCCAGTCACAGAGGAGGGACAACAGACAAAGACAGAAAGTACTACTAACTGAAAGATGCAGGGTAAGGGACCATTTCAAAATAAAACAGGAAATAGGGAAAACCAAACAGAAAGTCCATTTCCAACTCGCTTCCTTTCATTAGACCTTTGCATTTCCTACATAAATTTAAGCCTCAGTGGCTTCGAGACACCAAGAGTTGCTTAGCAAGAATTATTTTCACGCCTTACAGCCAATGTCACCACTCGAACGCCAAGAATTTTTGTGTAGACATGACTTCATCATGAGCTCACAAGCTCCAGAGAACATTGGCAAGTCAGGAACAGTCGGTCCCCGTAGCGCTTCTCATTCCTGAGAACAAGCCAGCAAACACAATGTCAGCCAGAAACCACCAGTGTGGTTGGTAACATGACAATATCGGGAGCGTTTGTCTGTTCTCTCAGTCTCCTCAGCTTTGTAGTCCATTCAAGAAGAAACACTGGGGTTAATTAAGTGGGAAGAGGGTGTAGCGTACCATTCGCCACCGTTTGTGTAACTGCTAACATTAAAAGCTACCACGTTCAGTCTTGGCGAGCTAGCTCCTTGGTCCTGGTGCTGTGCATGCTGGTTCACCGTTAAAGGTTCAATGGAGAATTTGATGAAAGCAAGCCAACAGGAAATCTGTTTTTTTTCTTCCATGACAAGGTCAAAACGAACGCTGTGGAGAAAGGTCTTGGCCTATCGGTTCACAACACGGATTCTTGCACTGAGCAAGACGCACTATGACATGCAGTAATTCTACTGAAAAATGTCTCCACTTTCAAAACTGATATGCCTTTATTGTTTCTTTTCTATCTGTGCTTGCCATCGTGCGTTTTTCTACTTTGTGTCTTCAGGAAAGATTCCGTCGCTGGTAACAGTCCCTCTCTCTATATTGAAACGATTCAACTTGTGTGCGTGTTTGAACAGTTCGAACCAGCATGGAAGGAGGGGTCAGGGTCTACCAGAGGTCAGCAGCCACGTACTCCACTGTATCTGCAGCTTGTCAAGCATGGTGTTGGATATGCACAAGGAAGGGAAACGGGTGGAGGAATTTCCATCCTCATGTAAAAACTTTTCTCTCTTTCCCTCTATGTCAGCGGTCGACAGCATGTTGGGTTGAGAATCTCGGGGAAGTCGCTCACCAGTTCTGCGTGGCTGCTTCCCAACTGGAATAACATTACAGTCACACACAATAACATGTAGGAACACACTCTGATACGTCATATATAGATATATATGACAGATACGTCTGCAATTGCGGTACTGAAGAAACATACGCGCAATAGTGTATGTATATGTGTGCGTTCCTATACACAACCCCTAACAGACGGGTAGATAGCCCGTCATTGACTCTTCTCTCCCTCTCCGTTAGTGTCAACAGTCGGGCTATAGTCGTCTCTCACTGTCACTCATTTTCTCTCTCATTCTGTCTTTTTAATGTCAGCACAACTTTTTTTATTTTTTTTCCCCCATCCCCGCCTCTTCCACTCGGACAAGCGGCAGATGAGATGGGGTCCGCGTGATTTGTTTCACCCGCTGTCCTGCCGACAGGGTTGGTTTGATTTGTAGCGCGCCCTGACCCTCTGTCCCCGCGATAGAGCGCATTTGATTTGTGACCCGCTCTGTCTCTCCGTCTCGCCGCCGTTGTGAGTTTGATTTGTGGCGCCCTGACCCTCCTCCTCTTCCTCCTCCTCCTCTTCCGCGGCCGGGGTTGAGAAGGGTCGGACATAAACATATGGCTTGGCGTCCTGCAGTAACTAACCTTCTCAATTTTTTTCATTTTTTTTTTTTTTCTGCCAGCAGAACGGACCTTAAAAGAATTAGAGTGCCTTCTGCCTGGCTGCCTGTCTGTCTACCTTCCTGATCTCCGCGATTTGCATACTACGTTCCAACGGCTGACATTTGGATGACAAACTAACATTGCTTGGCGTCGCATTCCAGTCCATGAATTAGATTTACTCTGCTTATAAAAGACAATGGCTGCTAAATGCCATATCTCTCTATGACTAAGTGTGTGTGTGCGTGCGTGTTCACAGTCTTGCTGTTGTCTATAAGAGGGTCTTTCTGTCTCCCGTACGTCTCTGCCCGAAAATGAAAATGCCAATCTCTTTTCTTCCACTCCCCACCCACTCATTTACTCTCCTCCATCCTTCTCCTGGTCCCCCCTTTTGCACTAAACTCGCAGACTTGTGAGCATTTACTTGCAGACAGCTAATACTGCACTTATTTACCAGCCACGCTTATTCACCGTGACCTTTAAAAGGGAGAGAAAGACGGAGATGATCTAATGAGGACAGGGTGGCAGCTCGGAGATGGAGGGAGAAGATGAAGAGGGTGAGAGAAGATTGTATGACTTCTGTAGCGTGTGTGAGTGTATGGGTGTGTGTGTGTGTGTGTTATTAAGCATATTTTCAGTTGCTGACATTTAGCCGCCCAACATGGACCGTCACTTTCAGTTTAGCTCTGCCCACTTACGAAACAGAGTTAATATCAGACTCCTAGAATTGGATTACTGGCAAACCCTCCCACTGACTGACAGAGTAATCGTCTGGTTATTTTTTTATCATTCATACCAGAGCATTATTTATTCATTTTGCCCTTGGTTACATGCAGAAAATCCTCCTTTTCAATGAAAGCGAAAGCACCCGAAGCTCTGAAATGCTGTAGCAGGGAACACGGCAGAGGACGCAACGAGCAGCAATACATTTTCTGTTTTTCTGCAATCAAAATTTTTCCCGTGATGAAGATCAGAACTGATGGAAAGTCTGCTCGACTCCGGTCTCATAATACAACGAGCTTTGAATATGATCTTGACCCAGCCTGACTTAGATCCATCGTGACAAGTCTTTGCAAGCACCAGAGAGAGACAGCAAATGCATCTTGAGTTATATTTTCTCTTCTTTCTGTGTGTCCAATACATGAGAACTGTAGTTATGTGCATAAACTGCAACTTGGGCCATGTTTATGAGCATAAGACAAAGGTAAGCCATGTCTCCACAAGTCCACCAGCGTCACTTGATAATTATTTCTGAACATATTAGGTGTGGTATCAATGAAACGCCTCACTTTATGTTTTCCCTTCTCACTTATCATGAACTTTTCTGACTCCATTTATCACCAGCACTGATGTGCTTCATGGTTAAAGTGTCTAAACAGTGCCCGTTGACTGTTCTGTTTGTCCATCTGCTCTGCTCTGCTCAGAACAACATCAGATGGTGTTTTTCAGTCAACTCCAGCACAAACACTACGCCAGAGAGCTGGCATTACAAAGGAGATACAGCATGTCAACTTGACCCCAGCCCTATAGCAGAACACACAGACGCTAAAAACTAAACTCACTTTTCCTTTCTACTGAAACCAGACAGGTTGTTCTCGACATAACTCAATGTGAGGCAAGGAATATGGTCTTCTGTAGGTGTCACGTTGAGTAGCAAGGAAGCGAGGGTGGACCCAAATGCAGGACACAGAGGGAGGCAGAACCAGGAAGCAAACTTATTTTGATAAAAACTCACAAACCAAAACTTAAGGCGCCGCAGGAAAGGCAAGGTCAAGCCAAAAACAGTTAAGGACCAAACAAAAGCAAGATGAGAACACAGGAACACAAGAAACAGAATGGCAAGACAAACGCGGTAACAATGAAGCTGATTTGATGGAGAACAAAATGAAAGGCAGGGCTATACACATGGGCACAGGGGCTAAGGAGACACAGGTGAAACTAATGTGGGGTTTATAGTTCAGCAACAATTTTACAGCGTAGCTACGTCGTCAGCCCAGATCCTACGCGGACCCTAACGTCGTAGCCTGACGTGCACCCCCCCAGAAATGTAACGACGCAGACCGCAAGAGCTGTGATTGGTCCGATTGCTAGCAGTCGGCTGCTTCTCCATATCCACAATTTTCGATTTGATTGTTTTGGATAAATAAAGATGGAACACAATTTGTGTGACTCGTCGTTGGCAAAATTGCAGCGAAAGTTTCAGTCGCCGTTGTTCAGACTTGCACCAACTAGCGTCTGGGTGGCACAAGTATAAATGGCTCGCACCGGCGTCGGCTACATGCGTAGGTTACGCTGTCTAATGTCCCGCAGTACTTTAAATGAGCCTTAATGAGGGCGGAGCACACAAGAAGAAACCAATCCAAGAATCAAACATGGGAAGTGAAACACCAAGGAAGAACTTTACAAAATAAAAACAAGAAATACAAGGGTCACAGAACATATTCCATATTCAAAACCAAGGCAGCAGGCTTTGTCTTCCTTAATTTTGTCTGAATATGTTGGTAAATGTATGTGCACTATAACCAGGAGGGTATGAGCTTCAAGCTACTGCTGCTTGCGAAAACAGCTTTTCCTAATTAGCATCTACCATCGATCTTGCAGTGACACCAGAAGAATAATAATGTCTCGTGTATGTATATGTATATGTATGTGTGTGTGTGTGTGTGTGTGTGTGTGTGTGTGTGCATGTGGCCACAGAGAAAGGGCTACTGGTGGACCCAATAAGGTCACTTCACTCTAGGAGACAGGATGTCACACAAGTGTGCGCACACACTGTTACGTAGGGATAATTAGCAGATGTGAATGGAAGGCGGCGGGCAGGAAAAGGTAGATGGGGAGAGAGACAGATTAAGTTGGAGAAAGAGAGAGAGAGAGAGAGAGAGAGAGAGAGAGAGAGAGAGAGAGAGACGGAGAGGTAATTGGTGCACCTGTCTGCGGGGGAAAAGACAGCTTTATCCACGCACACACACACACACAGGCCAAGACACACAGGGACACGTGTAGACAGAGACGCTGACATGCTGGCCTGGACAGACGCTGAAAAGTCAACAAATTCTGACGCAAACATATGCATATTTATATATATATATATGTGTGTGTGTGTGTGTGTGTGTGTGTGAAAGAGAGAGAGAGAAAGAGAGAAAATGTCACGAGCGACTTTATGGTTTAGAGCCTGGCAGCCAAATGTGACAGCCCGAAACCAAATGTATTCATTTATTAATGTATTTTCAGAATAGTTTTTGTCTGCCAATGCTGCAACATATTCAAAATATCATGTTTTGCTTTAATAACGTTTGGTCACAGTGGAAGTCAAGCACAGGGTTACTTCTAGACCAGTGTCTAAGATATCAATCAAACTGCTGTGTCTGAGAAAGGATGAAAGAATGCGATCTTATCAGGAGTTATATAGATGTACTACAAAAATGATACTGGTCTTTTTCTAGGGTTAGGGTTAGGGGCTGACTTGCACACATGTTCAGTTTCCCTAAACTGCAAGGGCTAGCTGCACACATACGTTAATTCGACTCTAGTCCTGGCTGTCTGTACAGTTAGCTCATGCAACTGATTACAGTATGGAAGTGTAAAAAGTGGGAGACTGAGCAGAAAACCTACGTAGTCAATGCCTTAGTATAAAGACAATGAATGAATTTTCTGACAAGGCTTTATAGGAAAACATTTTCTAACTGACAGAAAAACTCTAGGTTCAGGGTTGTAGGACTGATCCTGATCCCTTTTCACTTTTAATCTAAGTGTTGAATGGAGCAGATCAAATAGCACTTGCACCCGGTGAAAAGAAAAATGATATAGATTCAAAGGTAACATTGGGGAAGTTTTACAAGCCATTTTTATGTAAACCGGTGTACTCCCCTGCGTTCATCAGTCAAAATGTAAAGGTGGATGTTAGCGAACAACCTGTGCATCTTCCAGAGACAGCGTTACTGATGGGCTGCAATTGAGTGCAGACTATGACAAATGGTTTGCTGTTGTGTGGGAGGGTTTGTATAAAGCATTGAATGAAATTGTTGAGACACACGCGGATGGTTTAAATTAAATTCCAGAAATCTCTATGAAATCATTGACAAAATAAAAACCTCCACTTCACAATTGTTTAAAAAAAAAAAGGAACAGGAGCCTAAACCTGTTCTTGCAATAAAAGTGAATGAGTTGACGTAGCTTTCGTCAAGGTGGCGTCACGAGAGACAATTTCAAAGACAGAAATGTTTTTGAAAAACTAAACAGACACACGAAACGTACACAAGCTGAACTCAGCACTGATGAAATGAAAATAAATCAGGGTAAAGCCACAGAAACACGTCATCTGATGGTTCAGCCAAATGCCATTTCAAGACATCATTCTTGGACTTCTGCTGGTGTTGATCGTGAATGAATGTTGATGTGGCACTTCCAGCTGTTTGTGGAACTTTATGGATGAACTACGGATTTGTTTTTACCTAATTAAGACAAAAGCTTTTTTTTTCTGTAATGATAAAGATGTTGTTTTGTAATTGGATGCATGTTCCTGGAAATAATGACTGCTGGTGTCTTACTAGTACTTCCGAAAACTGTTTATGCTCTAGACCTACTTTAATTGGACCCTCCAGCAAAGACAAAGGCACTCTATGCATTATAAAAAGCTTGATGTATTACATTTGAGACTAGCAGGACTACTTTAATATATATATGCCTTCTCATATTCTCACTTCTGCTTTACTCTTATAGGTCTGCATGAGGAAAGGGGTAAAACAAAGACAAAGTGTTCCTCCCACTCTTTTACATGTGCATGTGAGCATGTGTGTACTCGCCCCATGTGTATTTGTGTGGGTGAATTGTTCTCACTCCCAGCGTGAGTGTGATCTGGATCCAGGGCTTCCACTAAAATCTGCCAGGCTCCTGGCCAGGCATTGTGTGTCACACCAGACACAATCAAACAATCACATGCACACACACCTCATAAAGAATACGCCATTGTCCTGCTAGATATGCGCACGTCTGACCAAATGTGACCAAGGTCTGACTGCACACGCACTGGTCCATGTGCGAGTGAGAGTGCACCTGTACGTACGTGCTGTCGCCTTAGAGGACGGCGTGTTTCATCCCCGTGCGTGTGTGTGTTCATTCACACATTTGTGTGTTTGTGTTCGAGTGTGCCATCAGGTAGAAACTTCAACAAGATAAAACTGGGTGAGTGGGATTCATCATTTCTGTGCCGACGATTGTTCAGTCCAAGCGTACACACACAAACACACGCACACACACACGCTTTACACACCCGAGCGCTCATATTCATCTCAAATGTGCAGTCAACACTTGACTTTGAAAGCGCATTCAAGCACACACATAAACACGTGCAAAAACACACACCACACAGATCCAAAAGCGTCTTTGTCTACGTTTTCACAGCAAAAGTTGGCTGGCGAAAATGTATAGAATACGTCAGCAGCGGAGTTGGCTGCAGCAACAGCACATTCTGCAAGCCTTTCATTCTTGGCTTAGATCATTTGGAAAGGATAACTTTTTTTTTTTCACTTTTGTAACTTCAAACTGAAACTAAATAGGGGATTTTGAAATGATTCGAGAAGCAATTCTTTGAATTGGCTTAAAAATCCCCTCGGGCCTTCTCGGCAGCTGGTTCGGGTTGTTGACTGTGATGAAGCAGTTTGTAAAAGGTTACCTGTTAGATTTACACTTGTTGACACAAAAGCTGATGCAAATAACGTACTGTACTGAACAGACAAGACTGTAGTGGAGCTATATTGGCAACCTCATTTGCAAACAAGTGGTCATGTGCTTCTGTGTCTCTGTCTCAAAGATAAACAACACCCACCATAAGCCTCTCACTGTTTTCCAGTGGTACTCAAACAAAAGTCTATAACCATGCTAATGCTAACAGATCTGTGAGTCTGCACAGCACTGCTCTGACGTAAATGCTCACAGTGACAATGCTAACAGGGTTTTCTCAACACGGTATTCTTACCATGTTGACACATGCTGCAAGTCCAACTGAGGATGGTGGATGGACGGAAATGGAAATTGTATTCTATTCATAGAATGACAAATCTTCAAATTCGAATGTACACTGTATATGCAGGACACAGTCACAATGACAGAGTCTTAGTAACAGAGCATAAAAACACAGAACTGAATACTAAGTAGAAATTAACGATGACCTGGGTGTCTGACTTGTACCTGACCAGATTGATTGCTTTTTATTATTTTGTATGTCTGGTTATCCATCCAGTATTTATTATATTATATTTCAAACAATGTCAGCCTGACAGTGGCGCTAGGAAAACAGTCAGATGAACAAAAAAATAACCACGATGCATCATCTAGGTACCACATCTGCGCAAAATACCTACCAGGAGAGTTGGGTTAGGTAATTGAAACATCTGATCTGCTGCTGAGAAAGTGTGAGACCAAAGTCTTTGACATTCATCATCTAGGGAAGAGCTCGTGGCAATCCATCCAAGAGCTGTTGAGAGTTTTCAGTCTGCTCTAAATTAGCGGATCAGCCCACAGACAATCCCATCCCTAAAGCTGCGCCTCAAGCATATTGATGTAGCTTCTTTAAATTTTAAACCCCCAAATCCTTCTGGTGCCATTGCTCCCATGTAAACTATGTTTAGATCACCACTGATCCAACTCTGAACATCTACTGTACGCTGCATGTTTCACTGCTTATGGCTGCCATGTTGTTTTTTTGTTAGTTTTTTTTTTTTTTTTTATTAATAACCACAAAGAAAATGCAGCTTCAAACAAAGGTTTATGCCAAAGAACAGATTAGCTGCATGGCTCTGTTGCAGCTTTTTGGGGTAATTAGCTTCTTTCTCGCTACTTTCGGCTGCACATCTTCTTCCTACTGATTATGGGATACTTTATTTCCATAAATGTAAATCTTTTTACTAAACTATCCTTCCACATTTCCAGAAAATGACTGCGTTAGCGAAGATTAAATTACATCGCCACACCAACAATATGACTGATTAACAATGGAACAATATTTGGCATCCAATTATTCCTGGAGCAGAAGAAGTATTTATCTACCATTAAAACATCTGAATGTACAAGGTAAATCACGGGTGCTCATCTGGGCTGCGCATATGGAAAGGTTCAAAGTCAAAGGTGTCTTTGAAACGTGTTCATCAAAATGTTCAGATCACACAAACACACACACACACACTTCCAGAACTTTGAGGGATTACAACTCCCCCTATAACAAATTAACATCAAGTGTGATTGTGGCAGGGGACAAATCATTCTGTCTATGTGTGTGTGTATGCAGGCATTAGTATTTTGTGCTATTGTGTATGTGCGTGTGTGTTTGTGTTCCACTCCAGAACATTGTGAAACAAAGATGTATTGTCTCTCATGTGAATTTATATGCAGCCAATTTATCTTATACCGGAGCTCTGTGTGTGTGTCTGTGTGTGTGTGTACAGTTGTGTGTGTGTGTACGGGAAGGAAAAGCTCGTAGAATATGTTAAACTGCAAATGAATTAGGTTACCTCTGCATGGACCATTTTGCTTCCCTAAGTGAAATAAAGCAGGGATACAAATTGGCTCTGCGCTCTTTGACCACAAATTTCTCTGACTTCATTGTGGTCTGGCAAGATTCAACAAGGATTTACTTAAATTATGAGCACGAGACAAAAATTACTCAACGGCCAATTGAATCCGCCTTTGGAGACTTTTTTTCTTTTACAAGTCTGGCGCTGCTCTTTTTCATCGTCATTGAATCTTTCTCGATTTGCCTAATTTGTCTTACCTTTGCGAGCCAGCTCGGTTCTGGCGAGATTAGTGAGATCATGAAATCAAATGACTATCCGTCTCACCAGGCTACAGTCTATGATCTTGTGGCAGATCCACAGAGACGTTGGCCAATCGGTGTCTTGTGAGAAATGACAGGCAGCTATGGGAGTGTTTGTCCATAGCTGAGCAAGGGTGCCGACTGCTCAAGTTTTGGGACTGGGTTTGCTTGTGCTGATGGTGCACCCCTGTCTTTTGTGCAGAAATGTTCCTCACTTAGCTAGCTACACTGTTTGCTAGCTTTCAAACACAGATTGCAGACTGCTACGTGATATAGTTTGTTGATCTGATTGCTTGAAGTAAGTCCATACTATACAGACGATTCATCCAATCCTCCTGCCAAGTATCTTTTGATAGTACCTGCCATTTTCACGGTCACTGAAATTATAAGATTCAAAATAACCATGCAGTCCACTGTCTTTTCAGGGTATTCAGAATCTATCAATGTCTTGTATAGAAATATGATTCAGTCATCAATCTAATATCCATTTTTTCTTTTCAAAGAGCTCCGCCAGGCACTTAATATTACTGCTTATCAGCTCCTGAATAAATCTTGTGCATAATGTCACGTGTGTGTTTTAATGTTGTGTTTTAGCTTGTTAGCCATGCTGTGGAAGAGCTTCACGCAGCACTAGCTTGCAGTCAGCTGAGAACTGTAAATGCATGGCTTTACCACCCACTCATACACCCACCCACTTACACCCTCAGAGCACACTATATACTGTATTCAAGAGAGGTTTAAAATATCCTCCTCACTGCTCTAATGGATATGTAGAGGTGGAGACAGCAATAGGAGTACTTCACACTGATACCAGGGTTTAACACACACACACGTACACCCAGACATACACTCAGATTTTCTGAGGTTGCACTGGAGTAAACAGCTTCCATTTTTATCTCTGCGTCTGCTAGTCTGGCTTCCTACTAGAGGTACTGATAACAACAGTCTCTGTGCCCCCAGAGTGGGTGAATATCTAGTTTAATATTCCTTTTGATAGGTAATTATTTCATTGTACAAACACACACTTGCAGCACACGCAGTAATTCCTGCATTTCCTTCTGTTGTACGGTGCTATGGACAAAGGGTTAGAGAAACAGCATTGGGATCAAGGTCACTCCCTGCATGACCCTGTATCTATGGCTAAGGTCCCTTAACCAAGCACCTGACCCCGCCATGCTCCCTGGCTCACTTCTCCAAGTGTACACACCGACACGTGAACGAATGGATGGGTTAAACACAAAGGAAGAATTTCCCCATGAGGAATCAGTTGACTGGCTGTCAAGGCTGATGTCTTCTTCCAGAAAAAGGGTCACATGATAGGGGCTTGTCGGCATCATTGTTCCCAAGTCTTCGATACAGTAGTGTGGTTTATTGGAGTGTCGATACTGGGCATAAACGTAGCAAAACCCTAGCTAGCAAGCTAATGACATATCAGAGTGGACATATCTGACTTGTGTACAGGTTTAAAATGTTCACCAAGAAACCCATCTCTTTAGAAGTTGAGTCAAATTGAAAATGACTGGGAAAGGTATGCAGCCTGAATTTGAATATGAAAGGTCTGTTTTTTCTTGTCACCCTTTATATATCATCTGTTTGTTTTTTCAACCTAAATGCATGCCATTACTGTGGTATTAGGAAGTGAGAATTAACTTAGAAGCTCACTAAACAGTGTAGGTGTGAGGTCTGAGTCTGCTCAATGAGTACAACCCACTAAGGTGATATTATGTTACTTTTATCACAGCCTTGTAAAAGCAATACGGTCCAGAGTTAAGAAACAGCAGGATTAACAATATGAATGTATGAACTGAGCTGCTTTCAATACAAAAATGCCACACCGCTGCCACTTTTCCAGCCCTTTGGCTGTGATTTCTCTTCCTTCGCTTGCTGTTACGCACCACCTCCCTTATCGTCTGTGTTTGCTGGCCTCTTAACTCCAACAATATGTGGCCACAATCTGCTTCCAGTTTGACAGTCTCATTTAGCCCCAGGTGTACACGAGCTAAACTGACATATGGGCAGTGAGGCTGCCCTTTTGAATGGTTCGCTTAGTAATGACATTTCATATCAAAATAAATCCCGTGTTGAATTGCCCCATCCCAGGAGTGAAATGCATAAATGTGGGAGCTTTGGTAACTGGTGGTAACCAGGGACTTTCAAGTAATTGGAGCAACTTGCTTGTTCTGTTAAAACCCAGCTGTGTTGTAGTGGATGGCGGGTGTTTATATTCAGTCTGGGGCTTTACATAAGCCAACATTTGGTATGAGAGTTGCTTGCGTTGCACAGGCCCAAAAATAACTGACTGAAAGCACATGTAGTTTACAACATCCAGGGAGCTCATACATGTTTTTATCGTGAATTATAAAGGTTTGACCACTGACCTTCCATTGATGGCCACAGTAATCAGTTCAGCACTGTAGCAATCCATCTCACCAAACACTCCTGAAAATGCATGGCACCCCATATGGACATGGGCATTGCTTCCTGCACACGACGTCAATCGTGGCATGCTACAACGCAGAATTTAACTGCACAACGGCTGCTAGCAGGGACATCAAGGTGAGCAATTTGTACAATTCCTTATGTTAAAGACGGCTGTGGACAGCATTGGGAGCATAAGGTCACTGCTTCACATTGCCCTACATACATGGCTAAGGCTAAGGTGCCTCAAGCAAGCACCCAACCTCCTATGCTTCCTGGTCCACTGATCTAAGTGAACCCATTGCTGTGTGAACAAACGGATGGACTGAACGCAGAGGAAGAATTTCCCCTTGAAGCATAAGCAAAGAAAATAAAAAATGGAAACATGTTACTCGTAGTATAAGCTCAAGGTTAGTCAGTTATTTAGCCAGCACATTTTTTTTATTATTATTATTATTAGCGGTGTCCTCTAAAAGTAAACAGTAAAATAAAATTAGACATGTTTCCCATTAATGCCGCCTTAAGATGGATTTCACATGCACATGACCTTTTTCTCTAAATAAATAAATAAATAAAAAGTGCGAGGGTTTTGTTGTGTTTATTACCCCCACAGGTGTACCCCGTGGATCGCTCATAAGACCAATGGGTTCCTACATTTCACTTTAGCCTTTCTTTTCATCTGTTCAGACTCAAAGAGACACACACCATCATGAAGACCCGAGAACAAACCGTAACAGAAAAAAACTGCTTGTTTGAAAGAAGACCGAAGATTTTATCGGCCATAGCACAGGAAATGACTGTGTCTGGTACACCAGCATGGAAAGTTGTGAGCGAAGAAGAAATACAGGACAGTTGCCCAAGGAAGTATACTCCAGGCAATGACAGAAAAATCCTTAAACCCGTGAAAACAGTGGTCTCAATTGTTAGCCATCAGCTCTGTCACTATCAGCTCATTTTATTCTATATTCTATATTTATACTTTTGTTTTTTTACTTATGGCTTGAATCGGGACCAGAGTAACCAGTTTCGTTCCTTCCCATGTACCAACATGTGTCGTAATGACAATAAAGAATTCTTGAATCCTTGAATTGTTAGTATAGGCTTAAAATTAATGAGCACATAGTTAAAAGTAGTTACATGTGGATTATAATGATTTAAAAACACTGATGCTACAGTAACACACAGAAACCAAATATCTGTCTAAAGAGAGAAGAACTTTCTTTTCGCTTGTTTCTTCAGAAACAAGAAACAAGACAAAAGAAAAAGCTAATGACTATGTGCATGGACTACTGCTGAGTATGAGGGCTTGGTGCCTTGAAATAAGTTAGTGGAGGACTGTAATTCTCCAGTTGGTTGCCACTGAACTACTGCGGAAGAAAGGGATACAATAATTCCGACTTAATTAAATGGAAAAACTAAAAAAACGTAAAAAAAAGTTGTCTTCCCAGTTGAGCAGAAGCTTCTGTGGAAGTTTCTTCTGCTTAATTCACCCACAACTTGGTCTCAAATTTCCAGCATCTGCATGCTCAATATTATGGAGGCGCAGTAAAGTGTCCATGATCATTCATTCACAAAACCCCACTCCAACTTCCTGCTGTCCTCTGTCTATGACTGCACTGTCCTAGCATGATTTGAATGAATGGACCGGAGTACTGTCCTGCGACGGGGGAAGGAGTTGTCCCAGGTTACGAGGCAGAGTTAGATAGTGAGGAAAAACATACATTTTATGATAAAAAATATCGATGAAAATATCTACGGTCATCAAAACGAGTTAAACTGTTCATCCTCTCTGCTTTCCTTCATCTCCTCTTTATCTCTCTCCTTGTCAAACACCACAGCCGGGGACAAATGTGACCTTAATATTTTCATTTCTTTTCTTTGCCCAAGATTTATACGCCAAAATAACACCTCACCGGGTGTCAAAATGACCTTAGGTTTTTTTTTTTTTTACAGAGAATGTGTCTTTAAGCAGTATGGTGGGTGTGTGAGTGAGTGTGCACTATTTGGCACCAAAGGAACACCTACCACCTAAGGCTCTTTTTGTGTTTTTTACGTCACCCTCTCTTTCTCTTTCAATCTGTTTCCCTCAATCAATGCCTTCACACCTTTTGCTTGCTCTCTGCCACTTTCCCTAGTTTTTCCATGCAGTCTTTCTTTCCCAGACATTGTCTTTCCTGCCACACTCCCTTTTGTCTCACAGCTGGAGCAATAGTCACGGCTTTCTATTTTTATGTATCTCTCTCTCTATTGACAGTAGGGGGTTAAACTCAGTTCATAGTCCTCTGTGATGCCTGACTGTTATTCCCTTCTCATAGCTGGGGGCTGCATCTTTTAACAGCTTTAGTGCCTGTGTGCAAGCATATGAATGACATGTGAACGGCCTCTTGAGTTTCACGGTGGGGCTAAATTTAAATAGTTTGTCGGTGTGAGCATGTGTGAGCATGTGTGTTAGTGTGTGATTTATTTTTTTTTTCTTTCACACTAGCGATGCCGTGTCCTCGTCCTACCCTTTCGTGTGCGTGCACTCATCTTTTCGACACGGAACAAGATTGCTCCTTT
The DNA here is from genome assembly GCF_963514085.1 of Chelon labrosus. NCBI lineage: Eukaryota > Metazoa > Chordata > Actinopteri > Mugiliformes > Mugilidae > Chelon > Chelon labrosus. Next base: position 22,116,708 of record NC_140358.1, read on the forward strand.
AATGACTTCTTGTACCTGCGCGGTGACTTTGTCACCCATCTCGCCGCATTTTATTCGGATCTATGATCTTTCTCATATTTTTTTTGTAGATGGTTGCAATGTCCAAACCTCTTTTGATGCCACAGTGTGACATTTCATTTCGTGGCGACAAGCATTCCCGCTGCGCTCTGCTACCTCCGTTGCTCGAAGACGAAATCATACAGGTGAGGAAAAAACACACAGATCTATTAAAGTTTATACCTGTACAGTGTTATTCTTTTTTTCTGGCAAAACAGTGCACTGATGTTACATTAATGTAGAGCACCACTGAGAGTGAAATTGGAAGCTGTTAAAAAAAAAACAGTGCTTTTGAAAGGAGCCAAAATGATATTGAAAATGAAAGGAGTAGAGAAAGGAATCGGCCATGAGAAAAGAGTTCAACTAACTATAAAAGTCTCCACAGTGGATCAATTCTCAAAGCACCATCAAGACATGATTTGTTGGATTCCAGATGTGATGTGGAGTCAAGATGTCACACTGATGCAACATAGAAACCAAAAGGCCGTTGAAAATGAGTAAATAAACTGAAATTCAAGAGAAATAAGCGAAAAAGAAAATGCTAACGACAATGTGGATTCACTATTCTCATGCGAGTGTGAGGCCATCGGGCCAGTGGGTTGCCATTAAACTGCTGCAGAAGAAGAGGGAGCAGCGATTTGGATTTCATTAAAAGTGAAGCAGATGTGGAGTCGGGATTTCTTGTACAATTTCACCTACTTCAAAGGTGCATGGAGGAGTAAATCAGGCATGGAGAGGTCCAAACTCAAGCCGACACTTTGTGCTATGTGGAACAACCTAATCGTTAAAGTGATGCATTTCACTCTGTGCTAAATTCAATCAGTAACATCTTGACGACTGTGAGGGCAAAATTAAGAACTTTGAGTTCTATGATAAGAAACACTTGGAAAACCTTTGAATTCGTTTGTATTTCTGCCTGATCAAAACAATAAATTAGAGAGTAATGTATAACACTGAGTAATTGACCCTTTCATTACAAATTGCAAGCAAAAGCACCACTAGTGGGTTTAACCCAGTGACATTCTCCTCAAAGCATATTCAGTGAGACAAGTTGGAAATGTACATAATTTGTTGAGACATGGTTTTGATGTCTGCCTGGAGGAATATGCTTTACTCCTGTCAGTGCTAGGTGTCTCCTGTAGAGAGTGAACTGGCTGGTCATTTTGCATTGAACCAGTAATGGGTTTCATCTCGGCCCTGTCTTTGAATCCATAGACTGTATATAAATATGGACAACGTCTCCCCACTTCCTTGCACTGGCCAAACTGACGCTAGATTCCCAAGGATACGTGCAGCGCCATCTTGTGATTTTGGAGCCAGAATTTGCACATCACTATCCGCGAGTGGACAGCGCTCTGCTCTACCTCCACCAGTTACAAGGAAATGTTGGATTATACACCTGTTTTTAAATGATTTTTTTACAACTCTCACGGCCCCACGGGACCACTTTACGGAGTGGTTGGCATGGCAACTGGTAGTCGCCATACTTGAGCATGCATGCACATTATATTAACTATTTAAAATGACAGAAACCATCCTTGAAAACTAGATTATTTGACGTGTATTTTAGTGTTTTAGTTTGTCCCAAGTCCCATCCACCAACATGAAAGGGGTGGAGCTTATGACCTATACTGCAGCCAGCCACCAGGGGGAGCTCTACTTGCTTTGGCTTCACTTTTAAGGAGCAGTTCCGTACTCCATCTTTATACTGTCTATGTTTGAACCTTGCAAACGAAAAGAGTGACTAAAGAACATGATTAAATAACTTTTAAAGGAAAGCAACATTTATTAAAAGTTGTTAAGAAAATGAATCATAACTGGACAAGAAAGTACAAAGCCTTTCTGAAGCCTTGGTCACCGCAGGTCTTTAAGCTCTGCACAACTGGAAACCCTCGATCTGATGACCTGATAGACCTGGTGTACCTACTGTGGGGCCACTAAGCTTTTGTACAACTAAAGGTCTCTCTTGCTAGCAAGATATAATCTTTTTTCCTTTTAAATACATACCTCCGCATACATACTCCACCTCAGTGAGGTCAACCAGTGAGAAAATTAATTTGTTGTACGTAATGCAGTTCTTCCAGTAAATAAACCAGACCATTATAATATCAGAGGTAGCATGCTGAGAGGAACCAGATCAATGTGGCCTTTACTTTTTATCAACTGTCATGAACCAGTCAAGACATGAGAAAGAATCCTGAGCATTCATGAATGAACCCATTCAGATCTGTTTGTAGGTATTTTGTTCCAGATTCCAGATGTGCTTCTCACAGTTCTCTCATCTTTATTTTGTCACATGGATGATTTTTGTATATAATTGGGTTTAATTACGTATGTTACTTTGTCACTTTCTACATCCTGTGGTCTACATAAATAAAGTCATTATTATTAGTTCTACTATACTGAACTGACCCAAGATCTCCACACTGTGGTTTTAGCTCTTCTGATAAAGGAGGTTGCTTTTTTGATGGTTGATTGTGGGAATACTGAATAATTTCTTTAACCACAGCTCCTCCACTCACTCGCAATGTTCTGAGGTTTTCAGCTGCATCTCAAGACTTGGTTGGTGCAAGAAGAAAATACTGAAGAAACACATGAAATACAAAATCAAATCAACTATTCACCTATTTATTTGCACTTCCTCAGGAGAACTTTGAGATGCATGTGAGAGCTCTGTAAAAGCTCTAGTAGTAAGGCAAGCTTTTTTGTCAACTTCTGATTCTGATACTTTATTACATTTTTACTATTCTATTGGTTTCGGGATACAGTTTTTGAAGTATTTTGAATGAATAACCCACAGCCTGGATCAGTGCAAACTCAAACTGCTGCTAGTTGATTCAGTTAACCTCACTCACATCTTTTCAAGTTGTTTTTGGTGTCAAATCAAACCACAAACACCTACAAATTGTTTTAAGCCTGAATTAAAGTAACTACCATTAATAATTAGTCTCTTTTCACGTCGACTACACATTTGCAATTGATATTTGCATGCTGAGCGATAGCTAAAGCAGGTCTAATTATGTACGCAGGTAACAACCCTTTCCGTGCAGCTATAGAGCCTCGCTGACCGTTCGTCCGTGTTGCCATGGCGGCCTAATTAAACAGAATAATTGAATGGCGTTGATCAATAGCCAACGGGGGTGTAGACGATAGCTAGTTAATATGTTCCTCATCGGCAGGAGCCACAGCGAGGTGTGGGTGCGATTTAATGAATTAAGAGGAGATTGGAAAGGACTTTTAAGTTGATAGAAAATAATATAATGACTCTTCCCAGAAAACATTTCGTATGTCTTCTTATTTAAGATGGAAGATGGAACACAAGGACAAAAACACATTTCATCATCTGACCAGCACATTTCACCAGTATGTATATTTTAGTATGTGAGGTTTGAATTACCATTTTGAAGGCAGTGCGAGGATTATTTTTTATGCATCACTATGTAATTGTCATCTTAATTGTAATACTGATGCCTGCTATACATAAATGAGGCTGATAATGCCACTGAGCAGTGAAGACATTTGTAAAAAAAAAAAAAACTGCTTAGGGTTGCAAACGGGATTTATCCTTATCCTTTATTAATGGCTATTCTACAGGGTGTTTATATATCTACTGGCCAGGAATGAAAACAAGCAGCAGTGAGTAACATTGATCATTGAGTTACATTGCAATGCTCTGCAGAGAGACCTTGGTATTTGGCATCAAAGTGGACGTCATGTGGACATGCACCACCCACCTAAACATTGTTGAAGGCTAAAGTTTAATTTACAGCACCGAGGCACAATGACAGTGTAGCTACGGCGTAGGGGGTCCCGCCGTCAAAAGCATTTATACTTTTGCGCTGGTGTGTCCATATTGTTTTGTAATTACATACTTTTTACTTCACACATGACTTTTTACTTCACACAATGGTGAGTGAAACTGAGCGGCTCGTGTTGGAGTTGAAGTTGATAAATGTGGATCAACAGTTAGATTCACTAAAATCACTGCAGCACAGAACATAGAGAAGACATCTGAGTAGATGCATTTCGGACCAATCACAGCCGTGATGCGTAGTTACATTTCTGGGGAGGTGCACGTCAGTTGCTAAGCCGTAGCTATGCCGTCAACGTGTCGTGGTTCTAAACCCCCAACCTCCTCTGGTGACAATCCCAAGAAACAAAGCCCACTCCAGTTCCGATTCCACAAGAGCCAAACGATCCACTGAAAGTGTCCCGTTTCCAAACTCCACAGGACGCCTGCAAACACAGTCTGCGTCCATGCCAGTAGGTCAAAGCTGTTTTGTTGGCACAAGGGGATCAACAGTCTTAGGTAGGTGGTTTTTAATGTTTTGCTGTATACTTACTAGATTTACTATATACTGTTTCTACAAGCAAAATGGAGTACTTTAACTTTATTTGATGGTCTAAGACAAATACGATCTTCCTGTTCAACAACAAAACACAACCTGTTTAAGGGGCTGCACAAATAAAAAGGGATTCAATGACTGTGTGATGTCTTTAGTAACCCTAAGCTTTCAGTGCACTGCAGCTCTTTTGTCTTGGTTTCACCTGCCCAGCACAATACAAAACAGCACGCAGACAAAGTTACACAAAGCTTCTGAATAGAGCGGAGCGTTTAGAAACAGATCAGTGCAGCTTCATCCGCCATGTATATGTGTACCCACACACAAAAGGAATTTGTTCTCTGAATTTAACCCATCCAAGTGAGCACATCTGGAGTAGTGGGAAGCCATGGGAGCAATTTGGGGGGACTTAAGGCGCTAGCTCAAAGCACCTCGGTCATGAACATGGAGGGGAATATAAACCATTGACCTCACTGTCTCAAAGCTGCATCTCTAACCACAGCTCAAGGATGAAATCAAAAGCACGGTTGCCAATCAACACCTTATCTTGAACCACAGGATAGATGTGGTCTCTGAAGCTTATGATCCATTCTCATACCACCATGAAATTAAAGATAGAGCTTTACAGACACCAACTTTAACATAAAAGTGTCTATAAACTCAAAACACATTCACTTACTTAAGATTTAACTATAATACTATATATAGCTGAAAATATGACAACAGTATTTGCTAATTTGCTGCTAAAAGGCTTGCAGAATCTATGTGTGGCGTGGCGTGTTTGGGGTTGGTAGCTGACAGCTAGCAAGGATACTAAGGACTAGAAGATAGCTGAAAGTAAAACAGTTGGGGGTAGACCTTGACCTTTTAATAGACACTCAGAGAGAGAGACAGCGTGAGAGAGAGAGGGGTAGAAAGCGCCGTTGGCTGTGTCATAGAACCAGAGTAACATTCAAGAACCACCATTCTGCAAACAACGTACCCGCATCCTGCAATAAAAATCGCATTCAATAACCAGACTTCATGAACATTCTACGTCATTTTAATTGTGTGTGTCAGCCTAAGTTGACACCGGTATGTTAGCACTGGTTATTGATGTGTTATGAGATATCAGAGGTGTGCTGAAGCTGCTGAGCTAAACGGCACTCTGGAGAGAAAAGAAGACAAATGAGCAGATAAATGCAAGAACAGGTATGGAAACTATTGTTATTAAGGAGATAAAAAACAACATTCAAACATTATTGGCTTTCATATCTAAGATAGAGAGAGCAAGAAAGGGGAAGGAAATAAGAGGCAACGATAGAGAAAATTATACTACTTTTCTAGACTAACTTCAGTTTTATCTGAAATACAGTTTATACGACTGGTTTATACATTGGTCTGTCGTAGTTTTTTGTTTCTTTGTGATTTTATTACTTCTTTTACTTCTTTTACCATCGCAGAAATAATACACGGCAGCAAAAAAAATAACATGTTAGCTCGTATAGATGCACATACACCATGCAGTGGTAACCTCCAACTCTGAGCATTCTTTTTAAAGGATAAGAGCTCCTTGAAAACTCAATTAGACTGGGGGGCAAAGCCCACAAAAACCCACCACTCTCACACACTGACATGCATACCGACACACACGCACACAAGCCAGAGTTTCAGGTCTCTAACCTGCAGCTATTTCCAGTGTTAAATGGACTCTGGAGTTCCAGACGGAAGAGGCTTGCTCTGTGGCATGTACCTAATTACGCAGTTTGTGTGTATGTGTGTATGCTTTTGGCGGTACACAATATGACTTTTCCAACACACACACACACACACACACATACATAAAGTCATTGCATTGAGCCACTCATTCATTTCATATTTCTTTACTCAGTACTGGGAAAGAAAAACTATAGAGATCATCCTGCTTTGGAGACAATGCATTATTGTGTGGCAGCCATTGTCACGTCATGCCTTAATTATAAACTAGTGGCTGTTATTATGTTATATATATATATTTGTAGGGAATGCATATAGTGAACACGTCTAACAGAATAAGCTATGAATTAATACTGGGGTATCATTTCATTGTAACTGTCAGCAGTGGTGCGTTTGCAGCCATCCTGGGAATATTTTCTGGAGCATGACAAACTCGTAATTTCAGAAATTACGAGTACGTCTGACAGTTTGAACGCTTAGATGAAGTGTTTATCTCCTTATTAATTTTTCACAGTTGGTTGCTTGTTATGCTTTAAACAATAAGGCAAACACTACCTAAACAAATAAAACTTAAAACCAGACATCACAGAACCAGAAAGTGCAAAAATACACCTGCAGACTATCACGCTAACAGGTTTTTTGTTTAATCTGTACACAAAAGCAAAACGAAAGACTGAAATCAGCAGTATTACCAGACACCCAGTGGAGGCTCTAAAGGGGCCTGTCTGAGAGTTGCTCCAGCACATGGCTCTATCTAAAACCACAACCTGCAAATTTTATGTTCTGGTTTGTGTAGACCAGATGTGCTGTGTGTCTTAGAGTAACTGAACTTATGGTGTACTTGGAGTATTTAATTTATGTATTTGTTTTGGCCAGAGCTGGGCACATTCTTCTGCTTCCAGTCTTTGTGCTAAGCTAAACTAACCAACACTTGGCTCCAACTCCATAACTGATGCATAGATGTGAGAGTGGTATTGATCATCTCATCTAATTCTTGGCAACGAAGTCAGAAGGCATATTTCAAAATGTCAAACTCTTGTTTTAAGGTTTGATGATGTATGAATACGTTCCGTTTTCCACTTTGTAAAAGACTGCAAGTTAGGTGCGTTGTTTTTCTTGCTGGAAACCTGAGCGAAGTAGAAAAAACAACCCTTCTGAGGGTTAGTCGTGACTGCTCAATCGAAAGCAACTGGCGCACACGGGTTGTTGGATTAATGGTGCGGTGAAGCATCGGTCAGAACTACGTATACGACCACAGTCTGCCAAGTTCTGAAGTATTCTGAAGTAAAACTTTGCTTTATCGAAACCAAAACTGATGAAATGATGATGAAAACTCAAGGTCAGAGAACTATTCCTAATGCCATCTCACACTGTGATGTGGCCGCAGACATTCATTCACGCAATTGTGAGTTAATTCTTGATGAGAACACTGTCGAGTCAATTTGGACAAGGCACGGCGAGCGTAGCTTAAGAGAAACGCCAAACAGGAATTAAGCCAGACCGTGAGAGTGTGTGTGTGTGTGTGTCTGCGTGTGTGGATGTGTGTGTGTTTTAAGCCCTCCGCCTTAGTCCCCTCTACGGGTCACTAGTTATTAACCCCCAGACAGTCACCTTGACGCACTCTCTCCGACACACACTAAGAAAGAGAACTGACCCATTCATATGCACACATATACACACCCTTTCTCACCTCCTGCAAAAACACACACACCGTATATCAGTCCACCATGACCCGGCCCTCGACTTGAATTGGCATGAAGAGTTAATCCTAATATTGGATTATCAGTCAGTCAGAGATTATCCCCTCATTTTACGATTAGCAGCTTAGTTTAAGATTAGTCCATTTAAAGTGACACTCAAAGGTTATCACATCACTGGCGCTTGTTGTTTTTTTTTTCCCCCTCTCTGTGCAGTTTCTGTATAGTCAATTTCAAAGAAACAAGACACATACTGGGGACAGATTAAGTGCGTAATTGAATCTAATTGGAAGAAAGCGTGTCTTAATACATGAATAACAACAGGATAAAGGTGAAGAGATGTTAAACCTGTGTGTGAGCGCGTGTGTGTGTCACTATACGACGGTAAAGACTCAAGCTGAACATGTCGCTTCGTGAGATAACGGCTGCAAAATGTCTGAGAATCGAGGATTTCTATCTAACTTGTGTGTGTGTGTGCGTGTATAAAATGATTTGTGATTTGATGACAGTTTATTTAGTTGAGATTATTGGACGATGAACGAGACGATAAATGGACTAAACTCTTAACAATGTGATGGGCTGATTTTGCGTTCCTCTGTGCTCGTGTTTTCCCCCGTCCCCCTTTTCTATTCACTTTGTTCCATCCTTTCTCGCCCGTTTTTTTTTGTTGTTTGTTTTCTTTTCACTTGCTTGTCACATATTTTAAGTGTTTTTGCATCAGTGTTGTCATTTTCCTCATCTGTCACTTTTCACGTCTTTTGGTCTTTCTCTTTCCTTTGCTTGATCGATACAGGCTAATTGCTACTGAGCATCAGACAGCTGAGAGTCTTCTTTTCTCTGGAGTGCCTAATTAAGACCATCACACTCGCTACCTCTGTGTGTGTGCGGGAATGTGCGTTTGTGTGTGTACAGTTGTTGTTTTTCTGGACCAGAAACACCTGTACACTTGCATTCAGTCACAACCTAAGGTTTTCAATGCCTTTCATACGACATATGGGTTGAGGGAAGGGGCCTCTGTGGGTCAGTCTCGTTCCAGTGCATCCCACAGATGGGATCTAGGGAATTTGGAGGCCATGTCAACACCTTGTGCTGTTTTTCATGTTTTTGGAGTTGTTCCTAATTCGTTTGAGTCAGGAACCAAATGGTTGCTGCCATCAAGGAGTGTCATGCCTGGTCTGGTCTAGGTGAGTGGTACATGTCTAAGTAACCCAGCAGAACATTGTATTGTCACAAGATGGTCAATGTTATGTACTTCTCCTGTCAGAGGTTTTAATGTTGTGGTGCCTCCGTGCCTGTACCACATCGAGTCTCGTGGCAGTTCACAGAAATAGTCAAGCAGTTTCCTCAACTGATTTGTGCACAAGGGCAAACATTTATCTCTTTTTCCGTGACACTGACCCACAACTTGTGCAGTACCTACAAGTAGAAACACTGCCAATAGTCGACATGACAGGTTTGGACGGGTGGTGGTAGAGGTGGTTCCAGTCACCCACACAACTTTCATTCACAAGACTTTTTTATGTACTATTTTTACACATAGGATTCATTTTTACTCACTCTCAGCCACTGCTTGGATAACTTAAAGAACAAAAACACTTTAGCTTAGGTAGTGTCAGGAAAAAAAAGTGCACTCTATTAAAATACATTATTTCTGAAGTCGTCCTCTGTGTCACAAAAAAAAATAAAAAATTCCCATGAGACCGGACAGAAGATTTAGTTAAGATATCCTTTGGCATAAAGGGTGTGTGTGTGCTTATGTGTGGATGCACAGCATTTGTCCAAGGTCAGCTCAGCAGAAGCAAAAGAAAGTCTCTAATAAGAGTAACTCACAGATTTCACCTTTACTCTGTTGCTAACTCTCTGTAGGTGTATTGTGTCCTGTGGGAGTTTTTACTTTTTAATCTCTGTGCTGGGGAGTCGCCCTCCTCTCCACATGTCAGAAAGTGGCCTGTTGCAGTCGAGGAATAACATAAATAAGCCATGTGCTCTCTTAGGATGAAAACGCTGTCTGACTGCAATGCATAAAATCGGGTCAGATAAAAACAGGAGTTAATGTTCATGTTAAACGTCAGATTGGGAAAACCGTGTTATCTCAGTCACCTTGACTGTGACACGATTGTTGGCTGGAGTATTTCTGGAACTGCCGATCTCACTGGATCTTGACACACAGCAGCAGTCTGCAGAGTTCACTTTCAGTAGTATCAGAAAACATCCAAGGAGCAGCGGTGCTGCAAACAGAAACGCCTTGTTGATGAGAGAGGTCAAATACGAAGGGCCGGATTGGTTGGATCTCCCAGAAAGGCAACAATAACTCAGATAATCACTGAAAGAGCATCTGAAAAACATACTGAACCTTGAGGTTAGGTTCCACTCTTGTCAGCCGAGAATAGAAATCTGAGGCTGCAGCAGAAACTGGACAGCTGAAGACTGGAAAACCAAACCCTGATCTAACAAGTCTCCATTTCTGAATATGACATGAAAACGTGAATCCAATCTTCCTGGTGGAATGTTTTCTTGACACACTTTGGCCACCGTAAAACCTATTACGGCTTACATTTCACAGACTGAGTATTCTTGCAGACTACACATTTCTCCACCTTGTTATTGCTACATGATAAGGAAACAAACAGGACACAAACTAAATGCAATTTTAAACTAGTTTCATGAACATGAAACCTTAGAGGTCACTATAGTCATCTTTGGGATGTGGTAGGACAGAGATCAGCTGATGCAATGCAATCAACATGAATCCCAACCAAAGAGGAATATTTCCAATATCTCGTGTAATCTCTGCCGCGAAGAATTGTTACAAGGACACAGAAAGTTGGTGGATTGTTTCCTAGTGCTACCTCTACAGCCTTCAGTCACCCACTGTGACCTGTGGCTCTCCACCTCCTTCCTCCGCTCTATTCTCTCCAATCTCTTAGTTTTTCCACCTGAACAGACCCGAACAGGTCATCCATCACAAGAGCCCGAGCTATTGGTATGAAGTCTTCTACGAAAACTTTCATAGCTTTTGACGCACTGCACATGAACGGTCAACATTATGACTGGTGTCAGCATCAATTTCGACCTGCTGCCTGAGGACACTGAGACTCAATATGAATGTTTTAATACGACCTGTTTCACAAATTCCATTTTTTTGGTACAATAATTTATTTTTTGGGTATTTCACGAAATGGGATACAATGATAAATTAGGAAATAGTTAGGAGAATAAAAAAGAAAACTATTCCGCTTTTAGATTTGTGGAGTCTATAACAATCATACTTGTTAATTATCTAGTTTGAAGGAAGTTAGGAGAACGTCTTGGTGGAGTCATAATCAGCTTTTATTTTTCTTTGAAGGTTAACCCGCCCTATTTAACTTACCTTATTCACAACCACAACAGAAACAGTACATGTGTTTATTAAACTAATCATTTCATAATGCTACAAAATTGCTCGGCATTTTCCAGGAAAAAACATCTTAAGAAAGAACACATCAGCTTTAGTTATCCCTTAACCTTTCCTAGCATGGACTCCAACCCCTGCCATTTTTTGAAGATTGCATCGCACAGTAGCTTGTCCTAGCCCAACTCACAATACAATACCAGTACAGTTTGTAAACAAATTCAACTCCACAGCGCTCAGGTGACGTGTATGACTACATTGGTGTTACTCTTCTCTCCATCACCAAATACATCCCGCACTAACAGTTTCAGATCTTTGCCAAAGCATAATCAGTTCCCAACGGACAGACTCCAGACCAACCTTCTGCCCCCCAAAAAATGTTTGGGCGGTGGAATAAGCTTATTAAAGCCCTAATACAGATTTGCCTGACTCCCCAAGTTGCTGCTGATAGGGTCAGAGAGACTTATTGTGTACCAAACTCTCCCAAGTGTCTCGTATGCATAGAGCCCAAGGTTATTCATTTTGGCTTTGTAGATGTTGAGCTATATTTGCTGTCTTTTCAGGTGGAAGTGTAAGAAAATGCCTAAAGCATGAAAGTAAGGTTTAAAATAAGTAATTACACTCATTTTCACTCACCTTGCTTGGCTCATGAGTCCCTCACTTTGACTCTCTCTCTCTTCTCTCACCTTTGAGTGTTCATTTCCCTCCGGGTAAATTTATTCTAGCCTCGATGATTTGCTTATTTATTATTTATTTATTACAACGCTGATAAAAGCTAATATCCTTTTTTGTATTTTAACGGAGATTTTCCTTTTGCAGATAGTTTTAAAAAGTTGTGGGGTACTTCCAAAAAGTTGCAAAATCAAGTTTCCTGACCTTGATCATCCAATAAAGTGTGACCTAGAGCAAAGAGAGTGGAGAGCGGCGAAGTTGACAAGAGTGGATGTGGCTGAGCAAAGGGACGAGGGAGAGCGCGAGATGAAGGAGGAGACAGGAATGAGTGGAGATATAAACCAGCAGCAGCTGTTTCCATCCCATTAAAATGTAATTAAGGAGAACCTCATTACAGAGAAAGACAGAGAAAGCGATGGGAAGAACGGGAAATAAACTGTTTTCTGCTGTCTACTTTATCACTCATCCGGACAGAAAACCATCAGTTTATTTCAAATAAACACTTTGAAAGACACACACGCAGGGGAAAAAAAAAAGAGGAGAAGAAGAAACTCCCAAGTGCTGCATGGTTCTGTGATGCTAATTAGATTTGAGCAGATAGTTTGGCAAAAGAGACATAATGTTCTGAATCCAGCTTGGCACTTGAGAAGATTGACTATAATAATCTTCTTCCCAGTCAATCAGTCTTTCTCCAAAGTGTGGGATTGCTGTCTTTGTGTCTCATCTGCCAAACAGCACCCGCTCTGAAATGGAAACAGCAGGGGCAGATTCTGGGAGTTTTGAAAGTAGCTGATGATGGAGAAATGACTGGGAAAGAGTTTGACTGGATATGAATGTGTCGCTCTGCTCTTTAAAAGGAGTTGTGACTCTCGCTTGAACAGCATTGTTGTCTGAGAGTAGAACGGAGTGGGTCTTTGTTTTGTAGATTTCAATTTGTAAGTTCGCATCATCTGTTTGGCTCACATTCACATCCAGTTTGCATTTACTTGATGTATGAGCATGTGGGTTCCTTTTCCTGGAAGAGTAAAAGGCTGACAGAACACTTGTTTTTCCTCAATGCGTGTCCCGTGTTTTCTAAACTTTATTTTACTTTTAATGTCTTTTTTCAAACCAGATATAATGCTACTTTAACAACATAATTTATTATCATAATCACCAAAGTATGGAAGTGGAATCCAACAGGGGAAATAAAGCAATTATGAATCATTAGCTCACATTTTTCTTCACGCATGATAATAATTCCTAATTAATAAAACAAATGCAACCCGGAAAAAAATGATTCCAGGAAAAAAAAAATAAAAAATCAAGAAAAATGATTAAGTTGCTGCTAAAATTGACACCATGAGCTCCCTAGCACTATAGCTAGCAGAAGTGACACTTTTTACTTAAAAAAATAAAATAAAATAATTATTACTAATCATTATTAATTACTAATTATTACTATCATTATTGCTCAAAGCTGGTAAATTAAAATTACAATTAATTTAAATTCATTTAAATATCATCTCATTCATAAATCAAATGTTTTGGGGTTTTTTTGTGCTTTTCTTGAGCTGTAGATAATCTGAAAACAATGAAACGGTTCAAAAACGTCCAGGGCTAGATCAGTGTTTCCATGGAAACCATACTTCCACTCCACATACACTTTAAACAAAAAAAAAAAAAAACTGAAGTGCGTGAAAGTTTTAGTGGACAGTGTTTCTTCTGATGCCAGTTTTCAGTATTTATGATGGAGGAAGTTTGCTTCGGGGTTAAGATCACAACCCAGATCATGGTCTGATTCAGAGTTAAAAACCAGAGCAGCAACAAAACTAAAAGAATCACATGAATCAAAAGCTCCAAAAGAACACATGCAACATGAGTGCAATTAAACGTCCTTTCAAAATAAAGTTTCCCCGCTTTCACATTTCAAAGTTTCAAAACATTTTTCCAAGCGTATGCGCAGTTTTCAGATCCGATCACAGGTTTCAAATCCGGAAATCAACCGAATATTCTTGGAGAACAGTGACAATAAAAAGAAGGCTTCAATATAAAATAATATTTATAGATATTTTAAGACTTTTAAAAATTATGCAAGCTCTTAAAATAATGTGCCAAAAATAAGTACAATGACTTGGACATTGAGGACATTTGGTTTCTCGACATGTGGAGATTAAGAGATATGAACCAACCCACCAGTGTGATTTTTAGACAAAACCTTCTTTCCTGTCCATGTATGAAGATTCACATGTGTACACATGAACTTGCCCTGAAGCACACAGAAGCAGACACACACTATAAATGCACTCAAACAATGGAACAAAGACACAAAAGGAGGCTCTCACACGGATGTCTCTCTTCCAACAATAGGTAGCAACCAACATCCAACCTGAGACAAAAGGAGAGGGAACACGCCAGAAGACACAAACACACATATGTGATAAACACACACAGGAGGTAGATAAATCCAAACATAGACTATTCTTATACCATCAAACAGTGTGTATACTAAGGCATGAATAGAAGATGATGCTGAAGGCAGAGCTTGGGTAAACTGAACGTTGTGTGTGTTCGTGTGAGAGAGAGAGTTGTCTAATAACTAGGGCAAAGCCGTCTTGGGGATAGTGCTTTTTAATTGAAAAACAGTCAGAAGGGAGAAGCAGCTCACATTAAACAAGAGACGCACACAAAGTACGTAGGGTAAACGCTGTTTATCCAGATGCAGACCTTAAATTAGGACGTTTATTAAATGTCGTACGAACTCCCGGTAGTTGGTGACAGAGCAACTGGTAATATACACATACTGCTCATTCTACTACTCCCTAGCCTGGAAGCCTGACCAACTTCCTCGGTTGTTCTGGAGTCACTACGTTGGGAACTGATTATGCTCTGGCAAATATCTGCCGGGCCAATCACATCCTTTGGGTGGGCTTTAGGTGGTGATTGACAGAATGTGTTTTCATAAAAATGGCTTTGGTTGGACGGTTGTAGGACTATTTAATTGTATCAAGAGGGTTTTTTTTTTTCTTTTTTCGCTGCGGTATGCCAACTTAGCAGCTGAAGCAGAAGACAGGGGCTGGAATGTCAAGGTGGGTTCAGTGGAGGTGGGCTGCAGGGGCTTTGCAGCCAGTTTCACCACAAGGCTACTAAAGGAGGTTGGAATCAGAGGAAAGGCCCAATGCAAGACCATCAAGGAGCTCGCCAATGTCGCCAAAAGAAGCAGTCACTGGCTGTGGCTAAAGTGGAACGAGATGGTTTGGGCTCCAGTGCGACACACACCCATGCCTGATCAGCCTGTGGTGGGCTTGCCTCAATTTGTGTGTCTTGTGGTTTAAATGCCTAAACACCTAATGTACACAACTGATGATGTGTCGTTCTGGCAGCGCCGTGCGGTCACCTCCCGGCCCAACCTTACTCCACCCAAGATGTCACCTCCCAATCCAACCCCACCCAAGAGGACAACTCTTTAAGTATTGCACTGGTCATCAAAGGGATTATAACATTGATAAACAGCTGTAATAAAAAAGTTGAAACTCCCATCTCCCACCATAAGATAACAATTTAGTCTTTAGCTGACACTGATTAATGCAACTGATTCATTCCCCTGACCTTATCCACATGCTTTGTGTCGTCTTAAAAAGAAAGAGCCACACGGAAGTCAGTCATGCTTGCCAGCAGTGGGTACTGTAGAGGAAACAAATGGAATATGTTGACAGTGATTGTTTTGTAGATACGTTGGCAGAGGAAGAGAAACAGGCTGTGTGTTGAAAGCAGCCCATTAGCGGCGCAGCGGCCTCAGCTTCAGCCGTCTGTCAGTCTGTCACTGTCTACACAAGATGAATTCAGGAGCGGTTTTACTGCGTAGTTTACCTGTGTTTTGGAAGAATTCAGAACCCAACACACACGTACTGGAGCTGTTTGGCTAAAATGTAAGAGAATACACAGAAGTGACAGTTGGATGTGTTATAGACTGTGAGTGAAACAAAAGCCATTATGAGCCCAAACACCACCTGTTTACACAAGCTGCTCTGATCATACAAACATGATCTTAGCAGCATGGCATTGCTTATGCTAATTAACTGTATATGAATGTAATTTTTAAGAGACAGTGTTTCAGTAGTACTGGGAAGAGCCAGTTTTAGGGTAGGGGTGTAAATGTTAAACCTGCAGTCATTTATTCTTTGGCCATTTGGTGTAACAAGCTGTAGACATCAACGCTCACACGGTCTTCCCCTAAAAAGTTTGTATGGAAGACGTCCAGCAGATAGAGCAGCATTAGTATTCATTTAGAGTCCAAGATTCAATTTCCTTTGGTTGTTTAGGTCTAATCAGCAGCGCAGGGAAAAACTCTGGCTATTAAAGGGCTAAATACTGCACAACGCTCACTAGCTGGTTGCTAACAATGCAACATGGAGAGTATACTGGAGTTATAGCATTTCCAAAACAATGAGCCAAAAGATGCTAAAAGGGTCTGCGCAGCTTAATAGTTATCAGTGGGTTTGATGCAACGAGCAACTCCTGTTATGTTGCGTTTGTTAATTTGAGCTTTTCTTAATATAAACACATTGATTAGTGTACCTTTTATAGATAAGAGGCACGCAAAAGATGTGCACATCAGCGTCCTTCTATGAGCAGCTTGTGCGTGATAAACTTTCAAGTTGAGCGTGTGTAGTTCTGTCTTTACCGTAGCTCCCAGCCAATGAGAATCTGTCTCTTCCAGTTTTAACTTGAGGTGCCAGGTACCTCGCTAAGAAATGGTCTTGCCAGCTCTGTGTGTGTGTGTGTGTGTGTGTGTGTGTGTGTGCGTAAGAGTGTGCGTGTCAAAGTGTGCGTGTTGCCCCAGGAAAAAGGAAATGGTTCAAAGAGCATCAGAAGCCTTGATTAAGGAAGTGTGTAATCAGAACTGAAGACCAGCAACAGTCTGATGCTGCCTGGAAGGGCTGACACACACACAGAAGAAAGGAGTCTAGAAACAGATATTGAAATACATCCAGCACACACAGGTAGAGTTACTACGTTACCTGAGTTGAATGCAAGCAGGTTTAGAAGACTGAACTTCGCAGGGATCAATGCACCTCCAATTTTGGGAGTGATTGAACTGGATGAACGACCGTAAACCAAAATGTACACATCTCGCTACTTACTCCAGTGATAAGAATGAGTTGGAGGTGATTAATGTTCCATTTTGCATCTACAGTTTATGCAGTTGCACATTAAAATAATGAAACTGAGTTAACTCAGTCATGGGATTAAATCACAGACAAAAACAGGAACCAATGTATGATCACAAACCTTTTGTCTCTGTAATATTTTTATAAGATTAACCTGTAAATGAAAATATGTTCTTATGGAAACTGAGCTTTCAAACCACGTAATTCAAAAGGAAATCTGGAAACCTGAAAACCTTTCTGCCTCATGCATCAAAGAACAATTTTCATTCAGGTGAGAGAGTGCCATCTTTGAGTTCTTTGACTCTTTAGTCAAGCAAAGACGTGGAGATGTCTACAGTATGTCCCCTTCTGTCTTGATTGTTATAACCATGAAGACGCAGCTCATTGGAAATTGGTGCAATGACTGTTTTAATACCGTCCACAGTGCCTACCCTTTTTTTTTAAGAAAAACTTAAGCCAACCAGATTTTGACAACTCCTATTGCAATAAATGATGTTTAAGTGCTAATAAGGTCATCAGATCAGAAAAAGCTGGTGATCTACTGGACAAACAGCGTATTTTGTCATTTAATTTTGTAGATTAGTTTGGGAAAACCAAAATAAATAGAGCTCTTGGGTAAGTCTCTGCTTTGAAGGTCATGTACTTTTATTGCCACGAGCAGCAGAGACTTAATGAACGTAGAGAAACATTTACAGATTTGGAAAACTTACTAAAAACACTTCAAGGAAAATTTAATTAATCCCTACATTCATCAAAACGATGGATAGAACGGCTGACTTTTCATTAGTAAAAGCAAAGTAATGTCACAGTGGACGTAAAAAGTGTGTGACCTAAGACATGCATGTCAGGATACTACCTCTGCATCATTATATATTATGTGCCTTAATGCACTCCTACGGCGTAGTCATGGCATAGCTCCAGACCCTACAGCGTAACCTGACATGCACCTCCCCAGAACTGTATTTATGCGTTGCGACAACGCAGACAACACAACAGCTGTGAATGGTCTGAAAGGTGTTTCCTTGTTCATGTGTCTCAGCGGCAGGACAAGCAGAGAAAGTCCTCTCTTGTCCATCCTCCTACACACCGTCTACTCAGATGTTCTGAATTCAATGAAGGTAACTGTTGATCCACATTTATAAACTTCAGCTCCGTCACTCAGCTCCACTCGCCATTGTGTGAAGCACAGAGTGAAACTCAGCAACTACCTACCGCTTCAGTGGTGTAATTACTGAACAATGCCGACACACCAGCACACAGGTATAAATACTTTCTACGGCGTAGTCCCGTACAATGTGGGCTCTATGCAAACAGTATAAACCAAGCTTTAACCCTTGATTTAGATCCGCTGGTAGCTTTCTTTCATCATTTCACACGCTCAGACCTTAATTCCACTCAAGATTAAAGCCACCACCAAAGCTGAAACCATGGATTTTCGTTCAGTTTGATTCAGATGTTCTAGATAAAGGCTGAATCTTTAGTCCATTACACAAGTGTGAAGTGTCTCTTTTACCTGCCTCAAAAATACAACCCTCCATGTACAATATAAACACTCCATGCTAATGACTCATCCTCATATTTTAGGACATTAAACTCTCTGTTACATATTCCAGATTTAAATGACTCCTGCCTTCGTGGCAGTGTAGCTGTTAGCCTTGTAAAGTTATTTTCCAGCTCCACCTTCAGAAATCAGAGGAGTTAATGTCAGCTGCAGTTTTCTGTGGCCGGTCCCTGTATGTGTTATAAAATCTGTACCAGACTCCCAAATCACAACCAATATCTGCCCCAGTGGTCCTCTCTCTCTCGCTCCCTCCCTCCCTCGGCCCACCAGCCTCTTCATTCTCACTTTCTCCAAGCCCCTCGGCTCCTCAATAACAGCACTGCAATACAGGGGCGCAGACGAGAAAATAGATTTCGTGTGCGCATGCGGTCGTGGGCGTCTGTGTGTACGCGTGTGCATACGGACACAGTGTAGGAGGGAGTCCATAGACGGAGAGAAAGATTGCAATGTCTGTGGAGACACTAAGATCACATTTCAGCTAATAGTTTTCCAATCTTTCTTTGTCAGACACCACTTTAGTTGGCTCATAGTGTATCTGTACATGTGTGCGCACACACACACGCGCGCGCACACACACACAAACAAAGCAGTCCATGCATCTATGTGAATGTGTATTCCACTACAGTGAACATGATAGCTTTTGCTGATATCTCCATTACTGTTCCAATCTCCAACTGTTGTCAGCTGTGAAAAGTCATCTGTTCCTCTGTCCCCACTTCCATGTGTGCAGGGGCCATGTGTACATTCCTCACACATACAGACAGCTACACAAATATAAGGGCTATCAAAGCTAAGGACCTCTACATATATATATACATATATATATATATTTGGTAGTAGCACGATAAATATGTGCAGACTCTGAGGTCACCCAAAAAAAAAAACAGCTACACAAGTGGTCAAGCACGTATCTGATTATAAAAAAGGTCGTCATGTAAACCATCAACCAACATTTTGAGACCATCTAGGTATGCATTCTTAAAAATTCATCTTCCCAAGTATCCATTTTCAACTTATTACATTTCTCCAGTCGGTCTAAAGAACCGTGTAAAGCAGCATTCAGACCAGAATTGGCAGGATAAAATAAACACAGCAGGTGGGACTGGAAACACTGTGGGTGGCAAAAAGCTGCTGGAACTAACTTGGCTAACAGACGAATGGTGTTCTCGAGTAGACATTAAGGCTTCCTTTCATGAAGCTGCGCGGAGCTAACTTGGGTCTTTGTTGTTGCAGACTTTCAGCGGACACGCTACGAGTTACATCACGAAAATGATGATACAGTTCGACTCTAACTTTAACACTGACAGACTGTGACTTTCTCCGACTTTACTGCTTCATTCAGCCAAGAAAAGTTAAAACTGTACTTGTACCTTTGAATTTTAGTTTTATTTTTCTCTGTTTTATAAAACGCTGAAGAACGAACTGAAAAGAATTTAAAGAAGGATTTGAAAAATGGATTGAACCATTTAAAAAAAATTCTATCAGACCCCAACCTCAGTCGCAGTTGAAATAAATTGATTTGAAAAAGTCTGAAAAGCTTGATTGATTTAAATGAACCACACTTACTGGTACTGTTTATAATTATGAAATAACATTAAGTTCAGCCAAAGGCACGTCATTTAGTTTTACTGTTCATAGTTCAGAAACTGGAACTGGCCGGTTAGGACTGTTTGATCCTGACTTGTAATGTGACTCAGGACTTGAGACTTTGTGCCACAACTGGTTTTTATTATTCAGCTTGTATTCCTTTACATTTTTAGTCTGGTTGAACAATAGAGAGTTTTGTGACTTCCACAATGTTGTATTCCAAATAATGCTCATACCAGAAACCAGAAAAATAGTCTTGAGTTCATCCGTCAGCGTTTATCAGGGCTGGCGGCAAACCAAGCTGTGTGCCACTATGTTAGGGCCTAGCTTTTGTTGGTCTTTACATCGCCATCTCATCTGAACATTCCAACTTCCGGACTACTGCCACCTGCCGGTATGAAATTACGAGTTATTTCCTTTCACACAGGCGCAAAACGTATTGTATGCGACAGCTGTGCATTGGTTGTGGTCCTTACTATGCATTCAAGCATGCATTTGATCCAGAAACAGGTGACATAAGGTGACATCGCGGCCGGCGTACGTTGCTGTCAGTTTCTTTACGTCGGTTTGGTGTGTCTGTACCCTCAGTGTTCATTCAGAGGTTTCATTTAAACAGGACTAGATGGACACATTTTTATCGAGCGCTTCGGTTTCTGGAATACCACCATCCCAAGCTGAGAATGATCACGCTTTGAGTCCCAGCCAAACACATCCTGATCATTTAAAGACTCTTGACGTATCGTAACAAATTGCTTGAACTTTGAAATGTGATGATTGTCAGTAAATTATGCAGACATTTGATAGCTTGTTATCTACCTCATGATTTAATTAATTCTCTGAACCCTAATAGGACTTTCTCCTTGACACACCAACACCTGTGCATACTGATTTATCCATTAGAAGAAAACCATTTTCTCACACCAGCATCTATGTGATGCATACATCAAGCAGCCTTTGTGATCACACACTGTGGAGGAGATGATGGCAATTACTGACTGTGTTGTGTCCTAAAAGCATTTCAGAGCCACTCTGACTTTAAAGTACCATAATATGCATACCACATTTACATTCAGGGTCTTTAGGCTAAGGGGTCTGTAATAGACAGTGACGGTATATATTACTGGTCTGCTGCTTTTCATTATGCACCTAATGATTCCCTGTCAAGTTCTATTGAAAATGAACGAGGGGCAAAAAACTGAGGAGGAGGATAAAGACAGGAAGACACAGGAGAGAGAGAAAGAGGGAGAGGAAAAAAGGCACAGACGTGACCAATGTGTTGATACTCTAACACCCTGATGCCCTGTTCTTCCTGAAAAGTGTTGACATTTCTTCGAGAACGAAAAGAAAGAGAAAGGAAGACAATTATTGCCAGGAAAATACAACAGGACCTCCTCCAAGCAAACCATTGCCAATCTCAGTGGATATCACCACAAAAGGAAAACTGGCTGAACAGTGGGAAATTAACCCGGCTAGCCAGTAACTTCCAAACAGATAAAGGCTGACTTCCATGATACCTCCATGCTGGTTCACAGCATATGTTGCTTTCTGAATAACAGTAACTACACAAACGTACATTTTTCACATATTGTTAAAAAAACAAACAACCTCTCACCTCAGGAACAGAAACTAAGTTCCTTGTTTAGGTAGGTAGGTAGGTACGTAGGTAGGTAGGTGTCTTTTACTTTCCTTCAGATCTGTACAGAAAATGTATGAATTAACTGTGATTTCATTCTCAAAATTTTGGTTGGAAAGGCCCAGTGGCTTCAATCAAATGTTTATGCATCCAAAATGAAATCCGAGATGAGAGGCTTTAGCTTAGCTTCAGGACTTGACAATGAACCAACACCAAAGTCCACAAATATGCCAAGAAAAACATCTAAAGCTCAGTGAGTAACTAAGAAATGTGTGAAATAGAAAGCTTTAGAGGTCCTGGCAAGGGTAATTTTCCACTTTAGATCTGCTTCAAGTCTCCAAGTCAAGCTAACAGCACTTAGTCTTCCTACATTTCTAAAGTAGAGGGATCAAATAGTTAAATTACTCTACTGTTGCACTACCTCTACAGTTGGATGAGGTTTTAGTGGCGTCAAACGTATGTGAGCATCATGGTGACTTTAAAAATGTTTGCAAATTTAGATTTAGATTTAGACTATGGTATGTAACCTAAGTATAACATCAGTATAGTACCGCTATCAGTTACTTAGCAACAGCCAAGGAGCTTTGCAGTGAAGCCAACATGGCGGTGGGGGATCACTGCAGTATGGCCCAACTGCCACCATGTGTAGCTCTGCATTTGGCCTTAATAGGGAGAGTATATCATTCAGTCTAATTAGAATGCCAATAGCAAGTCTCCCCAAGCGAATACACTTGATACACACACACACACACACGCGCGCATGCACACACATAAAGCCCTACATTATTCACTGGTAATTACAATGCCAATACGCTGCAACACAGCAGTGTGGCCTCACACTATAGCCGTCGCTTAAACACAGATACACACACTATCCTTTAATTGCCCTTCATTCAAATGCTTTAGCAGTTATTTTCTCACACACAGTCCCACTTGTGCAATCGTCCATTTAGACTCCCCATGGAGTCAATCTGCCACACTCTCGCCACCCCACCACCCGCTGTGGTGTTTTCTGAACTCAACCACACACATGCACGTATACATGCTCACACGCAAGGTCAGGAGCTCGGGAGCGAGTTCATCAGCGTCACATCGCGCTCCCTCTTCTCTACGTCCCCAGAGACTCTGATGTTGAAAACCCATTTATTTAGTTACTTAACTACTGCTCTTGCTCTGACTTTCTCTCTCTCTATCTTTGCTAGTGAATCTCTCCATCCTCTCTGTTCTACTACTTTCATATTTTCCCCCTCACGTTCCTCTTAAATTGATGCCGTTTACCGTTGTAGTTTTCTCTCCGGTTCTACTGCGCATTCGCAGATTTTTCTGGACTAGTCTGATCATAGTGATCGCTTCTCTGTCACCTACCCCGTTCCAAAAACAACGGGACAATAAAATTAGCAGTGGAATGGAGACAAATGGGACGACTACACAGAGGCATGAATATAAGACCCATTATCTCCCTCTATTTTTTCTTTGACCGGTCTGATCTGGACTGCAGCTTGGAAAAGAGACACACTTGATCATCACTGAAGTGAGGAACGCTATGATCATCAAAATGTGCCATTTGATGTGCTGTTTATCTGCTCCTTTCTACTCCGTATCAATGTTTGTTGTTTCATATGGTGTTAACTAATCTCTTAAAATAAAAGTTTAATGCTAAAGGCTTCATGATATTATTATAAAGAGGAACAGCAATCGTTGTCTGCGATAGGAAAAATAGTCAACCAACACAATATTTATTTTTTTCATCCAGATGGTTGGACTGGTCTGTTTCTTTACTAGCTTCAGAACATTGGCAAACTAATTCTCGGTTTCTCAAACATCGCCAGGTACTTGTTCTTCACAAAAACGGACGGCAACACAAACTCGGTAAGAAAAGAAGCGCTGCAAGCTGGCGGCGCCAAACAGAAGCAACACAGCGTGTTTGTTTTCTTCTTAAATGATCAGATCTGCTAATTTCTTAGGCTGAAGCCTCTAAGCAGTCTGACCTGACAGCACTCCAAATGTTAAATGAATGTGAACAGCCAACTGGCAGCTTTGACACACTCGTAGTGGTGTATGAGCCAGCTGGAAAATCTAGTTTTCTATTCAATTATCCACTGCTTTGTACTCCTCTGCCTGCTTCTCTTTTCCCCATTGTCCTCTCCTCTTTCCTTTCCCCTGCTGTCACCTTTCCCCTCCACTTTTATTTCAGTTCCTTCTCCACTTCCTGCGCACCCCTTAATCTACCCTCACCATTTGCTTCCTCTTTTCTCGATTACTTCCTCCCGAGCAATCTTAGTCGATAACTTCTCCCAACTTCTCTTCCTCCTCCTATGCCCCCACCCACCCACCCACCCCCCTCTGCTTCGCTTTCCTTCTCCCTCCTCTCTCCTGTCCTCCTGTCCCTGCTCTCCCCTCCTCTGATCTGCTCTCCTGGCTCGGGCCCAGCTAAATTACCAGTTCTACAGAGCGATGGTGACAGAGTGCAGAACTTAATTACACACTGGCTGACAGCAAGGACTACGTGTTAGATTTTCTCTTTCTCTCTACCCTTCCTCTCTCCTTTCTGCTCTTCCCCACCCCCAGTCGCCCCATCTCTTCTTTTCTCTTTGTGTCTTCTGTTTCCTTTTCATTTCCTCGCTTGTTTTTCTTTCTCTCGACTTTCTTTTTGTCTCTCCCCTGCTTATTAATAGCCGGTTGAGGCACTGAGCTCCATGTTGCTCCTATGTGCTTATTATTGGTTGGCAGACTTTGGGGCAGGCTAGATAGCTGGAGCTGGAATATGGGGGTCATAGTGTGATGAGCACAGTAAGTATATACTGTAGCTCAGACTCTAAAGCAGAAAACTTGCTTTAGATGGTGTCTGCAGTCATCCAAAGCAAATATTCTATGGCAATTCATGGAATCATTTTTGTTGCCGTTGCATTGCCTTGCTTTGCCATAGACGTTTAATGAGCATACAATCCAGCAGATATAAATAAGGTGCGTCTTTTCATTTTCATACCCAACATTAGAATTAGGAAAAAAATGGGATGGTTTGCATCCTGTTTCACAAATTTCCGTCCCTAGTTTACTCAGAATGGTGCCAAAAACAAAACAAAAAAAATATCCAATTCTGGGGATGGAAACACCATCATGATGCTGAAAATCAGAGTAGAATGTCCTGACTGGTAGGTGCTGATGGAAAGGCTATATGACCACACTTTACAGCTGGGCTGAGCTGAAAACCCCAATTTTAAGGCTGATGAGCAACCGCAGCGGAGGATCAGGTCGGGTTCCCCTCCTGAGTGGGTCTGGGCTCCCAAAACTTTAGACCGGTCTGATGACTCTTTGGTGAATCCAACAGAAACATATTTGGGATGTGATACAATAAGAGATTCGCAGTGTGAATGTGTAGCTGACAAATGTGAAGAAATGACAATGCAATCACATTTGCCGAGGAGCAGATTCTCGTCTTGTGGAATCTACTACACCAAGAACTGACAATGAGACTGGGAGCAAAGGGAAGCTCCCCACAAAAGGGTTGACGGGGGTAAAATAAAAAAAAGTATTGCTTTGATAACAAAAGAATAAGAAAACAACCGAACTGTAAAATACCTTAAAAACTGACATAAATGGAAGATGTGCTCTACTCATTCATCTACTCAAGAAGTTGAAATGCCGTTATGTGATGTTTAGGGACCAGGTCAAACTGTCCGTTATTTGCTCCCCTAGCAACTTGGTTGTTTTGACAAATGTCATAGCTGTGTTCTTGATGAAGAGTGGTGTATGACTGGGGTGGTTTCTCCTGAAGTCGGGGATAAGCTTTGTCTTTGTCTTTTCAATATTCAGAATTAAGTTGTTAGTATTACACCAGTCCAGGAAGAGGCCCACCACTGTTGGATCATGCGCACACTTTGCGGCGTAGTCGGTAGCAAACATAGCAGAGAACTATGCAGTGGTTGTAGCATGTCCCCAACCGCTGCCATGGCTTTCCAGAACTATGCCCAGATTTCTGTAGTCTAAACATATATCGAGTCTCTCAAAACAAAGTTGAAAATCTGTTATGGAGTAAACATTTAAGCTAGAAGATCATTAAAGATGTGTTTGGCCCACAAACTACACAGCAAATCAGAAAAAGAACATCAAACCCAACGATTAAGGATGGCAGTCACAGCATCATATTCTTTTCATCAGCTGGAACTTAATGGAAAGGGAGGGAATGATAAATAGCTCCAAGTGTTATCGATTTTGGAACAGAACCTTCTGGCGCCTGCTAGAAAACTGAAAATGAAGACAACTTTCAGTATGACAATCATCCAAATCAACAAAAGAACGGCCTCAGCGATAAAAGATTGATGTTTTGGAATGGCCCAGCCAGAGCCCAGAGCTGAATGCTATGAAAGTCTGTGGGGGCATATGAAGAGGGCCTTGCCTAAGAGATTCCCTCTTAATTTGATGGATCTGACAGTTTTTGCAAAGAAAAGTGGAGAAATATTCACAAGATGTGCCAAGCATATAGACTCTTATTTAAACAGACTGCCGACTAAAGGGTGCTTTAACTAGTATTAGTTCAGGGGTTTGCACACTTATACAGTTAGGTTACACAGTGTTTTTTATTCTTATAATTTTTCTATAAAACTGGTTTTCAGTGGAACTGCATATGATGTAATTTTTGTTCTGACAGATTTGTCTTTGTTTGACTTTCTTACATCACACAGAACCCTGCTGTGTTAAGACTTTTTATACCCACTCGATGATGCTTTTCGCTGAGACATTTTGTAGGTCACTGCCTGTTTTCAAGGAGCGTATTTCCTCCAGCATGGTGTTTGTTTTTTGGATAAGACAGGTGTCCCAACATTCATTTGTTTCCAGGCTTATTTGTCCACTGCAAAGGTAATCTGTTTGTGTTTGCGCCCATGTGCTTCTTAATGTACATACCTGTAAGTCGTATTTGATGGGTTTCAGATTGATTTGTGGGGTGCTGTTCGTAAAATTCACCACGTTATAATACATTTATGATTTTAAAGACTGAGACACAGATGTGTGTGTTTGTGCTCTTGTACAGCTATCTTTCTGAGGACTAGCTCTATACTATCGGAGTGAGGACATTTTTGCAAAGTGAGGACATTCTGGCCGGTCCTCACTTCTTTACAAGGCTGAGGGTTAAGACTCAGTTTTAGTGTACAGGATACAATTAGGTGAGGGTTAGGCACTAAGTTGAGATGGTTAGAGTTAGGGTAAGGGGCTAGGGACTGCATTATGTCAATGAATGTCCACACAGAGTTAGCTATGCAAAAAATGTGTGTGCGCGTGTGATGGAGTGTAGGTAAGAGTTGTAGAAAAAGAGGAATTAATTATACCATTACAGCGTGTGTGTATTTGTAGGTGCATACTCTTATCTGCTGCTGCGACATTGCTGGAGTATATTTGTGCATACTTGCATCTTTCTGCACATTGTACGCGTGTGTGTATGTGTGTTCAGGGAGTAATTAATAGGGGCTGCATATAGTCTCTTTCCCCTGGGCCCCCTGTCAAAATGCATTACTGTCAAGCACACACACAGACACACACACACACACACACACACAGACACACAATTAGAAACTTCATGTGTTTGCTAAAATCGTCTTTACCGTGGTTTTGCATGTGGTCTGCTCTCTCACACACCCACACACACACCCACACACACACAGAGGGCAGTGATATGCAATTTCACAAAGTTAGGCTGAAATGAGCTAACTACAGAGAATAAGCCATGAAGTGTTCACATGCTAGAGATTTACAGCTTGTCGTGAAAGCCATAAAAAAATTATAAAGATATCTCCCAGCTTACATTTTAAGACATAATAAAATCGTGTTTCCATTAAATGCTGTTCAATAAATGATCAAAAAGGCAAATAAAAAGCAAATCCACAATCTCTCTGCCTCATTTATGTTTCAGCACTTAGGAATATTTAAAGATGTTTAGTTTAACCACACCAATTGCCTCTGGTTTCAGTCTGTTTTCAGTGGTTGGGTTCTGGAAGTTTCATGGTTCCACTTCAGACTTAAAAAGAAAATAGTTTTCTTCCGAATACGCCTAATATTCAGATTTCATGCAAACTGAATGAGTGCCTTTGCACAGGGGAAGATAAACATGGTCCAATAGGAAGGAAAGAAACAGCCATAGAGTTGTTTCAGGCTTGCCATATGTGCATCTGTTACCAAACTGATGCCAATAGACAGTGAAATCTTTTCTCTCCTTCTCTATTTCTTCTACATGTCCCACAAACATTTTGGACCTAGTAACAATTGGATCCAGTGTTTTATTCCCATTGAAAATATTTAATAGACTACTCAAGATATGCATAAATTGCACCACTTCAACAATTGCTCCAACCTCAACGTCAGATTTACCTAATTTGGATTAAGTACTGCTGTGGTTAGTTTACAGTATGCGGCATCAAATGTGTAAAATTACTGTTGGAAATCCTTAAAACAGATTCATTAACATCAGCGCCACTGACACATTGTTTTTTGGGTGTAATTTACAGTTCTGATTCAAAACTGGAACTGGAATCAGTGGTTTGGACAAGGAGACTTACTTTTGTTAAAATTCTCATTCATTATAGACCTCAAGGTTTTTCATTTTGGCCGTACAATTATAAAACCGCTACCGCCTGAATTTGCTCAATTTGTGGATGTTTATTTCTAAAGATTGCTTTGGACCTAAGGGATTAAGTGCCAATCTTCACAAGTCAATTGAGCAATCCAACATAGCACCTGTTAACACAGAACTGATTTATTTTTTTAGTCTGCATTGTGTGGTCACTGTATGTTGAGTAAGGGTATAATCATTGTGGATATGGTGTAAATAAGTCTATTTCTATGCTGCAGCAAAGGATGAAGGAGGCACCATCTCCTTTTTCAAAAATAATCAAGGACACTACTAGAGAAGCAAATGTTTTTTTCATAGTGTAAAATGTAAGTGTATTTGTGTTTAAACACTTTTGTTTGAGTATGCTTGCACTTGTAGAGCAGTCACTATCTTTGCATTCAAGGTTGTGTGTATGTGTGTACAATGGAACCTTTAGGTTTACAGAGTCAAAGCAGTGTCAGCCTTTATCAATATTTGACTGCAGAACCAGAGAATGGATGAATCATTAATATGACCTTGGATCACAACAAAGACACGTAGGCAAGGGGGACAAGTGGGGAGTAGCGGCGGAGGCGGCAGCGGTGGAGGTAGAGGGGTGGTGACGAAAAGCGAGAGGGACACACCGGAGATGTGGAGTTATGGTTAAGATTTTTCTAGCCTGATGGAGACCATGTTTATGTCTTTTTCTGCTTTATTTCCTCCGTTTAGAAACACAGTCTCCCTAAATGAAATTACTGCCCGGTAGCTGCAGAACCCCCTCTAAAGCCGATTAGACAATGAGAGAGAAAGTGAGAAAACCGAGAGAAGAACAGAGAGGACAGATGAAGGACAAGTGCAGAGAGGTCACAGAGAAAGAGTACGGATAGTAGCAGAGTACTATTCCTTTAAAAGTATCACCCACACAGAGTACTGTTAAAATACATCGATCAGCCACAACATTAAAACCACTGACAGATGAAGTAAATAATATTGACCATGTTGTGACAATTCAATGTTCTGCTGGGGAACTTTTAGACCTGGCATTCATGTGGATGTTACTTAGACATGTAGCACCCACCTAGACCAGACCAGACACCCCCACCCAATAGCAATGACACTCCTTGATGGCAGTAGCCATCCCCAGCAGGATGCAGACTGACACAGACACACACAGAAACAGTTTAGGAACAACTAATGATGAGTCACAACTGTTTTGGAGGCACAAGGGAAAACTACACAATAATGTTATGCCTGATCAGTATATATGAATCAATAATTCCTAATACAATACAAACTGCAACAACAAAATGTGGCTTACTTTTGATAAATCTGAGTGCGCT
This sequence comes from Chelon labrosus, assembly GCF_963514085.1. NCBI lineage: Eukaryota > Metazoa > Chordata > Actinopteri > Mugiliformes > Mugilidae > Chelon > Chelon labrosus. Next base: position 22,146,414 of record NC_140358.1, read on the forward strand.
TTCTTTTTTTTTTATGAATGTCGCAAAGCTGAACAAAAGATTTGATATGGAATCATTTTATCAGCTGTGACGGTGGGTTGGCATCAGTCTCCAGAAATCAAACCTTTTCCCTCCTTGTGCCACAGGGCAGGCGGACAGACATAAGAGTCAGGACAGGCTCTGCCACAAAAGCTTCTCCTGGGAGAAAACTGATGTCCTTACCGTTCAAGAACTCAGTAAGTAACAGCGCCTTCAGTTCAACAACACAATTAGCTACCACCACGTTGCTCCGTCTCTGAAGACTCATTGCCCGGTATACCTATATTTGAAGTGCTTTTCATTAAAGACAGAATTGCTCATTTTATTTTGCTTCCAGAATCTCATTTCTAAGGTGACTTTAATTCCACATTGTTAGATTGAAATATAGGCCATTGTGTGGCTCACCTCAGTGTTTTCACAGAAGAGTGTCACGCCGAATGGCCGACTCTTACAGTCTAAGCTAATGAGAGAGAAAAATAAAGCGGCATCATTTGCGGTTGGCGCTGAACATTTGCTAGTTTCACTGTGGTTAAAGCTACATGTAGCAGAGCTGAAGTGCGCACACACTCATGCATACGGCAACAAGGGGGGGCAACAAAAGGGCAGCGGTGACAGGAGGAGAGAGGGAGAGAACGAGAGAGAGAGAGCAGTATTGTGGCACAGGCACAGCTGAATTCTGAGTGGAGGAAAGTCAAGTGGATGTCTTTCTGTGACAAAGCCACTTGTGTTAATTAGTCATGCCGGGGACAGACATTAGCTTCGAGTGCTGCGGTAAACACAGAAAACATTTTTATGCTAAATGTCATGATGGGCACACTCAGTCACACACAGCATGATTATGTCCTCCCTCATATCTATTATGTCATGTTAGTGCAGTTACTTTCCACCACTTAACCAGAGGCTAGCTAAGCACATTTACTTGTTGTATGGATTCATATACTTAAGTATAATGTTGGGGTACATTCACATACTTGTAGTCAGTGACATTTCAAAGAGGAATACCAGTATCAAATATGAGTAAACCTGTGGTTCTTAACTTATTAATTTTTGTGGGTTCTTGTTGGGGGGGCCTTTGTGATATTTCAGATGTCTGTAAGCTGTGGAGCCAGACCCACTTCCACTGCCCAAAACTGGTCTGGAATCACTCCGTCGCAAACTGATTATGCTCCGGTAAAGATCTCCCAGGTCAATCAAATTGCTTTGGGCGTGCTTTATAGGCGTGGTGATGGATGGGAGAGTAACAGCAACAGAAGCATACATGTCCGAGTACCAGAGAGTCGAATTTGTCAAAAAGAAAATGTCTCTAATTGGTCGTAGAACTATCCAGTTGTGTGCAGAGGTATTTTTCTTCCCTGCAACAGTTCAAACACACCTCATAATGAAATCCAAAGGATGTCTTACCAGACACCTCTTCCACCTTTTATTGTTGCCAGTTCTTCATTTTTCGCATTACAAAGACAGTGCTCTCCAGCCATGTAAAGTATAGGTGCAGTCGTGCCTAATATCATGTTTTTAATGGGTCCTTTGGGTTTCATTAAAGAGTAGTGCATCTCCATGTTTTGCACCTTGTGATGGCAGATCTTTCAAGCTTGGATGTCATTAAAGTCCCATTTCCTTTGCCATTTAAAGCCCTTTGTATATCGAAGAGACTCCTTTCATTGTCCTTGTCTACCATAACAATCAGACTGTCTTTTTACTTACCCAGGCTCAGCACTACTCTCGTCAAGAGGGTGGTGGTAATGAACATGAAGATGTTTAGAAGCTACCACAAGCACCAAGATAAGAATACTTTTAGCATTTTAAAAGACACTGTAGAGGCTTTGCTAATGCTGTTATTAATGGCTTATATACGATGTACAAAAAATAGACTGTATATAAATATGGACAATGGGCCCCCTCTTCCTTGCACTGGTCAAACTGACGGTAATTTCCGGGGGATACGGTCAGCACCATTTTGCAAGTCTGCGCAGTACAGTCCGAGAGTGAAGCCAAACTTGGGAATATACACCGTACTTATTTTTTTAATTTTTTCCAACTCTCTATGAAGCGGTCCCACGGGACCGCTTCATAGAGTGGTTGGCGTAGCAACTTGTAATGATCATGATGTCACATCTTGTTTCTATAGCGTCAAATAACTAACTACAATGAAACTTATCAAAAAAAATGGACACTTGAGTATGCATCAGTATTATATTAACTACATAAAATGACAGAAACCATCCTTGAAAAACATGTATTTGACATGTACTTTAGGGTTTTAGTTGACCCCAAGTCCCATCCGCTAACATGGAGGAGGTGGAGCTTATGACCTATACTACAGCCAGTCACCAGGGGGAGCTCTACTTGCTCTGGCTTCACTTTTGAGAAACACTTGTGCCATTCATCGTTATACTGGCTATGGTACAAACTGTATAACCTTTTAACAGTTAGCTACAATGCATTCAAAGCAACCCCAGTAGGAGGTTTGAACAGCTGGATTTTTCAGTCCTTGTCTGATAATTCTCGGATCCATTTACACTCTGCCTTTCTGATATCCAACTGATTCGTTCAAGATGTGCACGCAACTCTAAATGTGATACTGAAATAAACAAACAAGATAAACTGCCAAAACAGCATGTACAGTATGTTGACTTGATGATGCAACTACACCTCTAAGACCTTGGGCACAATATCTGATTTTGGTAAAAACAAAAATAATAATAATAACCTGACAATGTCTACAAAGTGCAACCACATTATATCATATCCAGACACCTGGCCGGATCACAGAGGAAATGAGCAGCTACTGTTCATTTCCGCTGCTCATTAGTCATCTGGAGTGAGCAGTCCGGCCGTAATGTCACACACACTAACATAGACTTTTAAATTTTTATTCTGCTGGACTCACTGCAACGGCACTAATGACTCATTACTTTTGCCACTGACCTTGTCAATAACTCAGCCAATTAGCCAATATTTACACACCCAGACGTATGAAAACACCAAACTCACAGAAATAACTGAACAAATACTGTACATAATAATGTAACCTATTTGTTTGCAGCTCTGTTCACCTTCCAATGCAAACCAGAACAGTCTCTGACTCTCTCCAGTTGCTGTAGTACAATAAGAGCTCATAAATGCTGCATACCTCTCTTTCAGTGCTCTGCGCCTCTTGTCCTCTGTTGCTGTCTTCATTCTCCAAAATGGTGAATAAGTCATTTGCCTTTTTGCCCTCACTCAGTGAAAGATTAAGTCATTCTGACTCTCCGCTACAGGATGCCTTTAGGTTTTTCTGCACTTTTTTCTAAACAGATTTTGCTGTTTCTGACAGGGTTTTGATCCAGATTCTTTGCAGCTCGTTTGCAGATAATGACTGATCAAACAGTCCACTGGAAGGGTTTCCATAATTAATTGAGAGTTAGCTAAAGGGGGACATTCTGAAGACTCAAAAGTTGTTCTTATTAATTATAACTGATCTATAAAGGATTAGTAAATGATTTATAGCCCACTAATAACTAATTCATCACAGCTTAAACACCACTATCCAAATGACACCATATTAAGATGCCCAACTGCTATTTGTCTTAATGTAGATTTCTTCTGGTGAAGTCCCTGTTTCACAGAGTCTGACATTCGTGTTCATTGTGCGGCAAAGTCGATCACAGCCAAGCGTGAAAACCGAGTGCGTCAACGTTTTTACCGTGGAAAATTTGCCGGCATCAGAAGTTAAAAATCAGCTCAACTTCAGATGCTTTCTAATGCAAAACCAGCTGCTGTGTGCAGTTAGACAGAGACGTGTGCGTGTGTGTGTGTGTGTGTGTGTGATCTGTACGTGAGTTTTGTCCTCTGCAGCGCACGCACAGTGCCTGCAGTTTGCGGCATCTCTCACACCAAACTCGAGTATCACTCCGTGTCTTTCTACATGTTCTGTTATCTTTCCCCTGCTTTGCATGCTGGGAGTTAATTTGCGATTGGATCATACCGAGATCTAATCGCTCTTTGATCACGGGGCTTTAGCTGCGTCAGGAAACGCGCACACAAGCGTAGACTGCATACTAGGACATTCAGTCACAAATACACACATACGTGATAAAAAAAAAAAATCAAATCAGCACGGTATTTAAAGACCTTTACGATAAAGTAGACAGGCACAAATAAGAGAGGCAGAGTACGGAAATGATAAAGCATAACATATGGAATACTGGAATTAAAACACTGGAATACATTTAGTTTCCAAAGGAGGAAGATATTATAGTATTTACATATCTATGGAGGCCCGTTCTCTCTCTTTGTGCTTTGTTTGTTTGTCTTTTCCTGCCTCTTTTGTTGAATCAGACCAGCAGGGATCAAGATAAGAGTTGGTATTATCTTGCTGCGCACCATCTTGGTTAATCTATTGGTTTTGTCTGGAGCGGCGCAGAGGCTAAGACCCGGCCTCGACGAAGACGGCCAACAGAGAGGAAGAGAGAGGAGCGTGGCAACGAGAGGAAGATTCGAGTTCTTAATTGCCAGCGTCACAATTAACACGTTAAAACATATGTGTGAATGTGCATGTATGTGTAAACGTGGCGTTTGCAAATGTCCGCACGGGTGTGTGCACACGGGAGGGAGTGTATGTGCAAAAAACGCGGGTGTGATTCTCCCTGAACGTGGCCAGCGTGTGTGTGTGTGTGTGTGTGTGTGTGTACCGATATTAACGAATGTGCCTGCATGACTCCCAGGCATTATTTCCAGCTTCGTCATGCCTGCGCCGCGACTGTCGAGCTCATTAGCACTTTCAGCAAAACGGGCTAATCTAAGAAACAGTTCTGCTTGTGTGTGGATGTAGTTACTTCAACACCATTAGCCATGCTGTGATTTATTTATTTATTTATTTTTTATATCATCGGCTGTGAAAAAGAAAAAAAAAAAACATACCTGACTAATGTTTTTGGAAATGGAAGCGCCCATGAGAATAACACTTTACCGCGGAGAGGTGAAAAAAATGAAGGTCACTGAAAGGTTTGATGGGTATGAAAATGAATCATACTTGGCTTCAAAGTAGAATCAGAAGCAGTAAACACGGTAAAACCTTTGAAATGTGAAAAGGGTATTCTAAAAAATGAAAAATATAAACTCAGCTTCTAAGCGGACTGTGCAATTTCTTCTAATATAGTAAACTGCAAATGTTCAAGTGACACTGTTATGAACGTAAAAACAAAATAAAGTGCTAATCTTCATATAAAAAACAACTATCAAACTGAATTGTAGCCTTATACGCAGATCAGGCAAAACATTATGACCACTGACAGGAGAAGTAAATAACACTGACCATCTTGTGACAATCCAGTGTTCTGCTTGGAAACTTCTGGACCTGGCATTCATGTGGATGTTACTTAGACATGTAGCACCCACCAAGACCAGACCAGGCACCCCCACCCCATAGCAATGACACTCCTTGATGGAGCCATCCCCAGCAGGATGCAGGTGGTCGTAATGTTATGCCTGATCGTATATGTACAGTATATTTAGTAATTTAGTTTTTAGCGGTTGATTTTCTGGTGATTTAGCTCTGTCGTCTCACAACAAGAAGGTTCTGGGTACGAATCTTTCTGTGCGGAGTTTGTTTGTTCTCTCTGTGACTGGGTGGGTTTTCTCCAGGTGCTTCCTCCCACATTCCAAAAGACATTTATTCTAAGTTAACTGATGATTTTAAAACCATAGGTGTGCATGTGAGTGTCTATAGTTGTTTATCTCTTTGTGTTAGCCCTGTGATAGACTGGCAGCCCGTGCTAAGTGTATCCATCTCCCCATGTCTGCTGGGTTAGGCTCCCGCCTCCTGTGACCCTCTAAGGATAAGCAGTAATGGATAAAGGATGGATGCCTCCTCACAGGGAGCTTTGAAGACGCGCCGCTACATAAACTTTCCAAATTGAACAGAACTGTAAAGCAAACTTTTACCGCAAGATTTATAGATTTTCACAGCCTAGACTTTCAGATAAATAAGAATAAACTGAATAGCAAGATCTGATACCGACATGATTGAGGAGCTGCAGAAAAACTGATGAAATATTTCAACCAAATGATATATTGAATGTACAATGCAGCATGAAGTGAGATGCACTAGAGTCTCTGTTGTGGAATAATCAGCATTCTGCGGGTGGAAAAGGTTTGTGAAAACAAAAAGAAAACCCTCGGATGAAAGCCTTCGGTGGTTAGCGACTGGAGAAAATACAGTTTAACACTCTGTCTAATCAATTTATTTATTTCAATTAATCACCCAGCTTCCTATTGCTGAAACTGCAGGTCAATAAAGATGTTCTGGTGGGAAATAATGATTGTTTTCTGATGTTTTTTTCTTTGCCAATAGTTTTTTCAGCAGCAGTATTATTCTAAATGGCAGTGATACAGAACTGTGTTTATTTGGCTTTTGGTGGTTCTGCAGACGGTTAGTTCAGAGCAGCGTTCTCTTTGATGACAACAGCTCTGCAGATCAAAATGTACCTGAGGCTGCTGCTGATGAGGACGTTGTTTTTGTGCTACTCATGAATGAGCTCATTTAAAACATTCACAACAGTCAAAGCACACCCAGTTAACAGTCCAACAGTCAGGACTGATGAGGCAATCTGGCTATGAACGTGCACAAGAAGAATATTTTAAGGAGAAGTTTCTGAACTAGGAAGACGGAGCATCTCAAAAACAGGCAATCTGCTCGGGGGGAAAAAACTGTCATTAATTGGCTGTGCCGATGGCTTAAGAAAAAGAAAGCAGGGCCATAACTTCTGAACAAATGTGCTGGAGATGCCACATGTGTCCATCCACTCCACTCGCTCACAAGTAGCTTACAATGAGAATTTACAGCAGGCTGCAAGCCAGATAAGACGGAGCAGGCATGAGATACTGTATGTCAATCTCCAACAAAGTAAATTAATAAATAAAAAGGTTTGTTATTGATAATACTTGCTCTGAAAAGGATCCATTTTATTTTGACATATGGTTTAATCTGCCCTATACACTATAAGTGATGCATAGTTGCTCATGACCTGATGTGACCTGATAGTGTTTTTCTACAAATAATAACTCCACTAGTTTCTTTCTACTTTAACCTCATTACCAGACACTAGTCATGCGAGTTTCTGATGAGCAACACCCCCAGATGTTTCTATTTAAACCCCGACTCCCCATGAGTCCTTTAGAACTGAAGAAGCTACTTAGATGAGTGGAGAAACATCTTCAAGAAACCCTACGAATCCAGCTGCCGTCATTGAACCTTCATGGATACTCTGA